>NC_139230.1:98209223-98925526 GCF_977018435.1 Lepisma saccharinum | reverse complement strand
ACTAACCCAACTCGATTTTCGAACTCAACCATTTTGTTGCCTTTATTTACACACAGGCTAATCGAGACCATTCAATATTGACATCGTCGACTTGTAATCAAGGGGTCCCAGGTTCGATACTCGGTGGAGGCACATAGTGGTCCGAATCACCACTTTTCAACTGTAGCTCCAATCCTGATTAGTTTTGCCGTGCATAAAACGGACTTAAAAAACTAACTCAATCTATCAATCAATCAATATTGACTCTACCAGGAATCGAACCCTCGACGCCTCTTGTTTTACAGAGCAATAACCTTAGCCGCTAAGCTTTCGGGGTAAAGCACCTTCGGCGCCATCTTTAAATCATTTCTTCATGTCTTTGAATCATACGCAATGGTTGCGCGCGCATTTCCTCCACACACACACAAACATACGCACGTGTTAGGTTAGCATACATCAAGAAACAACGTGACAAATCCATTGACCCCCTCCCCCACCGCTTCCGATGCCTTCAACGTGATCAGACACGTTCTGCTGACTCAACAATAAAATCGCTCGTACCCCGCTACACCGGATGTAACATAACACCAGGCGCATCAAATTTTTGCTGACGCGTAGGAACATAGTGCTGTCATTCTACTCTTCACATCAAGTTCATACTCTCTACTTTCAATTAAATATTTATTCAATTATGCACTATTCAATTAATATTGAATTTGTTTGAGATGAAATATTCTATTGACATTTCCATTAAGAGACACGATTTTATTCTTGTAAATTTACTGTTCTGGATCCCTGAGAAATTAACACTATCAAAAGGTAAAGTGCTCCCCTGTGCTTAGCACCACGCCATGAAGGCGTATAGGGGGGTGAGGGGGTAACGCCCCACACTTTCTTGATCCGGTCGTGAGTGGGGGAGATGTGATCAGCATCATGCCCCTGTCCCCTGTTATTCGACGCTGGGTGGGCGCCGGGGCCGCTTCCAACGTTAGAAAATTTCCCGGATTTGAACCGGCCGGGGATCGAACCCGGGATCTTGCGCATGGTAGTCAGGCGCGTTACCGACTTTTTTTTTAAGTTTTATTTCACTATTCTGTTTACATCTATGAATTTTTTTTCCTACATGTATACATACAATTACATAACATCCAGATATTTACCAAAATATTGTGACAATCGGACATTTTGTTTATTTGATTGTTTCCATCTAGATCTTTTAAGATGCATTGTATATAGGGTGATATTTGGTTCAAACTTTTTGCTATATATATAGTATACTGTATGTGCTATTAGCCATACAATGGCATTTTGTTTCTTCACAGGGAAATATTTGAAGTCTGGTAATATACAAATTTTTGCTTGAAAGCATTGTGGCGATATACGACATATTTTGGCAAGGCACATAAGGAGAAAGGCCCAAATTTCTGAAATTCTTTTACATTTAGTGAGGCGATGTTCATTTGTATCCACCTCTCCACATTGTCTACACTCATTTGTTGGTAGTCTTTTTATTTCATTTAGTCGAACATTTGTTGGAACTAGATCATGCACCAGGGTATACCACAAACTTCGTATGTCCGTGTCAAGGAAAGGCTTGTGGAGATTTTGCCATACATTTGACCAAATAACATTAGGAAATTTTTTCTCTATTCGACTCTGCTGCAAAATAAGTTGTCGTTGAAAATGTTCATACAAATATTTTGACAGAGTATTCTCCTTCAAGTCCATGGGAAACTCCACATAACTCCATTCTTGTACAAAGATTCGTACATACATAGGGTTCTTTGTTAGTCGAGACAAGTTGGGTGGATTTTGCGGTGGAAACGTATCGGTAAATATACGCAACCACATTGATGTAATCGACCGTTCAATTAAGTACAATTTATAATTTCTAGCTAAAAATAGGGACTTACATTTATTTTCAATATTCCATAGTTCTAGACCACCTGTCATTTGTGTTTGGCACATGATCGGGAATGGTACCCGAAAAAAATGTCCGTACCACATGAACCATCCCACAGCAGACTTTATTTGTCGGAGATATTGCTGTGTGATTGGCAACACTTGAGCGACATAATTTAATTTACTAAAAATAAAAGTGTGTAGGAACCAAACACGCTGAATTAAATTGAGTTGTCTTCCTCTCATTTGATAGCACTGTAACCTGATTTCGCTTACAATTTTCGTCCAGTTTAGATCCAGCATTCTGGATTCGTTAGTATGAAAAGTAATGCCCAATATTTTGAGTTCGTTTACATATTTTATCCCTATGTCCGGATTGTCTTGCTTCCAGTTGCCAACAGGCAAAGCCTTTGATTTTGTCATGTTAACTTCCGCTCCACTGGCAGAACAATACAAACACATTGCATTCAGTATATTTTGGAGCTGGTTCGTTGTTGTTACACAAGCTGATAAATCGTCTGCGAATGTAAACACTTGCGTTTCAAGGAAAGCACTCGCTGCCGGCGGGGCTCGGCACTGAATACATCGAAGTAGCGGGTCCAAGGTCAAAGCAAAGAGAAGCATACTCAAGGGGCACCCCTGGCGAATGGATCTCGTCACGTGTATAGCAGGAGTAACGAATCCATTGATAAGAAGACGGGAGGTTGCCTTTCTATAGAAACTTTGCAAAACAGATATAAAGGCTTCACTGAAACGATAGGCTCGAAGTACTTCAAACAAATATTGGTGAATTACAAGATCAAAAGCTTTTGTGAAATCAAAGGATAGTATACAAGCTGCGGTTTGTTGCATTTCATAATAATACATTATATCACGTAAACCCGCAACCGTAGAAAATATATTTTGAGTTTTACTGACACATGTTTGCCGTGAACTGAGTAAGGAAGATAATATAGGTTTCAGTCTATTAGCCAAAACCTTGGCCATAATCTTATAGTCACAGTTTAACAAAGTAATGGGCCTAAAGTCAGTCACTGCACTCGGACGCGTTTTTTTGGCAATCAGTACAATTATACCTTCATTTTGAAGCACGCATTCGTTTCGAAATGCATCTTGTATTATCTTGACCAATTCATGTTTTATAATATCAAAAAAACGTATATAAAATTGGTAGCCTATGCCATCGTTGCCAGGAGTGCGCTTAACGTTACAAGTACGCAGTGCTTCATACACCTCATCGACAGTGACGTCACTGTCTAACAAAGTTCTGTCTTCGTCCATCAAAAAATTATTTACAGAGGTGAGCAATTGTTGTACAGCCAATTGATCTACTTCTTTACCAGTATACAAATTATTATAATACGTGTAAAACGCCTTTGATATACCTTGTTGAGTTCTATGTGTATCTCCGCCGGAATCGACAATATTGCTTATCAAAAGAGCTCGCCTTTGTTTTTGTGTGTGTACATAGTGAAATAAAGAGGTTCGTTCATCTTGCAAGGATGACGCATGAGTAGTTCTTATCTTTATACCCTCCAAGTGATGCCGTTGCAACGTAAGGATTTGTGCTTTGTATTTTTGTATCTGTGGATAATGTTCGGTGACATCAGGTCGCATACATAACTCATGTAAACATTTGTAATAGAAGTTCAACATTAAGTTCCGGTCACGTGCACTCTCTTTCCCTATCCATTGAAAATAGGATTTAATTCGAGGTTTTACGTATTTCACCCACCACGTATTGTAATCAGTATAGTGTTTTTGTTGCCGGCACCAATACTTCCATTTTTCTTCAAACATATCAAACATATCATTAACTAGTTTAGATTCTTGTAGATTAATACTCATTCTGATTGCTATATGATCTGAAAAAGGTACCGGCAAAGCATCTATTGTCGTCACATATTTTATAGTATGACCAAGTGTATAGAATCTATCCAGTCTAGAACCTGCTTTGTTATTGAAATAGGTAAACACTATATCCTTTCGTTTTTCGGTCCAGATGTCCTTCAGCTGTAAATCGCTGATTAAGGTCGTTAAAGCTAAACTATTTTGAAACTTTCCTATACAATCACATGATCGCAGCACTTGATTAAAATCACCACCTAGGATGATGCACGAATCATTATTTGGAAGTAAGTATACTATCTCAGCCTGGTAAAATTGTTCTCTCTTCCATCTGTTTTGCTGTCCGGAGGGGCCGCAGATATTAACAAAAGTATAACGTTGACTTTGAAAACGAATTCCCCTCCCATCGACTAATTTCTTTACATTTTTTTATTTCTATACCACTTTTGATTAAAATTGCCGTCCCTCTCCCGCTTGTCCCCAAGTTTACAATAGCCTTGTACCCATACAGGAAGTTAAAATCTACAATACAAACTTCCAGCAAGTATAAAATGTCAATCGAGTGGATTCGGACAAAGTCCGCAAGCAATTTGCATTTCACTGGCGTCAAGATCCCATTGATATTAAGGGTACAAAGACGAGTGCTGTAATTCATGCACAATAAGATATTATAAAAAAACTGTATATAAGAATACCACGTAAATGTGCATTTTTTGTGCTCAATTACACTAAAGTAAGTATTAGTCCTAAGTGTTTTCATAATGATGATAATCGTTCATGTGCATGACACAATTTACACTTTTTTTTTTTACTTGTTATTATATCGATATTCATCTTGTAACTCTCTAACATGTAATATATAACATTACACTGTATACACTAGGAAAGTACACGAATTTATGTCGCGCACTACACCCGTAAATCACTAATGATTCCTTCCATGATATCTGAAATCGTATCCAAGTTAAACGATTTATGCTGAGCCCTGAATGTCTATGGTACAGTGATTCGGACCCATTTTCAACTCTATGTTTAGTTCCAATTAACCCCGATTAGTGGCTCTAATCGGTTTGGCGTCAGACTGCCACACGGGATACAAGAGTTCTATTCCCGGTGTGGGTGATCTAAAGTAGGATTTTTTTCCGCCCTTGTCACCGAATTAAGCGGCTCTGGGGGCTATCCAGCTTCAAATCAGTGTGTACCTGGAGGCAAACCTACAGGTTAAAGGCGGCGCTGGTGCTGATCACAACACCTACAAAATTGCCGAGATCGAGAATGTGTGGAACCCTAACCCAGTTCCCCTGAATGTGGCACGGTGCAGTATTCACGGGGAAGTTACTTTTACGTTACAAAATCCTTTCAACTAGACAGAGATACGAACAGAGGGTCTGTTAAAAAGGTTGTTATGTATTATTACAATATAACTTAATTCCAGTCGGGAAGGACGCGACGCCTTGTAAAAAATGAGTACCAGGTACGATTCCTGGCGAGACACATTGAACCGTGATTTGAATCCAACATTTGAGAATAAAGTGAATTTGAAACCAATTTGGCTAATCAGAAAGACTAATCCCAGAATCCCGCAAAGATTTCTCAAAATTTTAAGGGCAATTACGCTGTAAATGTATGGGAATTACAAATCTATTTATTAATTCTATAATATAACACATGGGGGAAAAATATAAGGACAGATAGAAGAGGGAGAAAGAAGGGTGGAACAGAGAACACTGTAAGCTACGCATCGTGATTCCGTGGCGCCGTCTTGTCCGAATCGAATAACCGTTGCGAGAGGCTTAACGAGTTCGTATTTGAGAGATAGTTTGATAAGGTCCCATCTGCTGCAGCCTGACTAAGCTTTTCTGTTGTTTGGTGTAGTCACTTCAGGCCACTGGCGTACGCACAAGGAGGGGGGCTAAATGGGCTACAGCCCCCGATATTTTTATAAAATATACAAATGAAAGCAGAAAAGTCGGGAAACCCTCCATTAAAATAATCCCCGATAACCATTGTTTTCTTTCAATAACTTTTAAAACGAAGTTTTAAAATCTTATTTGGAGCTCATATCTGATAAAAAAAGGACGGTATCGAAATTGACTTAAAGCGATGTAGCTTATTCTATGATCCAAGAAAAGATATCATCTCTGAACCAGCGATCACATTCAGCTGTAGATATTGGAACAATTTTGATATAATTCACGTAAACTTTGAGTGACGTGGAAATGTGTTGTGGAGTTTCTTTGTAGGTGCGAAGATTTTTAACTACTGACGCACACATCCTTTCGCTTACAAAGTTTCCCTGACATCTCACACACCTTCACAATTATCTAAATACCATGTATGTGCATTTTATGGGACTGTGTGCGAAAATATACCTGAGTCTTCAAACCGGCTATTCATATTATTCACCAAAGAAGAAAATGCTTTGGAACATGGTTATCCTTAACTCCGAAACTATCGTCCTTCAAGGTGAATCAATTGTTTTCAATGCTTAAAGAGTCGCCATGTCTAAATATCTAAGAAACTGAACTGACGAGACGGAACTGAACGGTTCCAGATAATCACGAACCGGAAGCCGTTCCGGTCGGCTACGGTCCATTTCGAGCCCTGACCTCATCTTATGCTTCGTCTGTGTTTGTAAAATAACAATCTACGTGTAAATATTTTGTGCCAAGCTTCCTTTGTTTTCGTTTTTGTAATCGGTGTAAAATGGGCGCACAGTACTGTAGGTACTAGGTAAATAAACAAATAATGTGGTGTCCTGAACTACGTTATTTGGGTTAAAGGTATTTTACCAGTATTGTATGAAAGACGGAATTGTCCATTTCCATCATCAAACTGTGCGCAAGGGCAGGAAACAATAAACTGAGAAAATAAGAGCGCGTCCAACAGCAAGGCGCCTTTAATTCCAGAGGTTAGGTTACGATGAACAGAAATGTATAGCTTACACTACGTACAACACGGGTTAAAATATTGAAATAACATATATTAGTATTTTAAAATTAATAGTTTTGTAAGACAGTAAATAAATTCTCAAGTCCGACTTCGCCACCCACCAAACACCCCCTCGGGTCCCAGCTGTGAGTCGGGCCCCATAGGTTGAGAAACGATGCGATCCAATGCCTTATTCCCCCTAGTATTTGAGTCGGACAGAAACAAGTTTGGGAAGAATGCTTCTGCAAGCTGTGTCAGTGGATGGCTCCTGGAAGTCTGGAGAAGGTTCGGCGAAGAGTAGGAATCAAGGAAGGAGAAAGATAACGTTTGCTTCCACAAATTAAACTTGCATTCAGTGGCGTGCCCAAGGGGGGATTAGTGGCGTTTATAACCCCGTTTGGCCCAGCATTCCTAAAAGAAAAATGTCAAAGGTAGGAAAATATGACAAAATGAGGGCAGACTGCCAAGACAAAGTATACGTAACCCCTCCTTTTGTAAACTCCTGGGCACGCCACTGCTTGTAGTAGCATACTTTTACTTGCATTCTCTTATTTTAAGTTTGCAGTTGCACCAGCAGGCAAGTTGTACTTCACTATGTTTATAACTTTGCCATATGAGTAGTGTAAATTGGCCGGTTCAACGCCATACTTTGTAGGTATCCCTTTTTTTTATCAATTGAAAATCAGTTTTTGACATATTTTGACAATTTTTTGTCGATGTTTTAGCGTTCAGCGATGTTTTAGTACAAATTTTCACTGCACCACTTTTTTCCCCACTCATACTTGGTAGGTATATAACGGTCTTACGTGATATAACTTAACCTATCTTTTTTTTCTTACGATTTTTTAATTTTTTTACGATCCTAAGTGATATAACTTAACCTATCATTTTTTTTATTTACGTACCGAACTAACCTACAAGGGACTGTTTGTTTTAATATTTCAGTCGAGAAAAATAGAGAACATGAAGACGATACCTGAGGAAATAGTTCTAGTGTTTGCTACTAGATATCGCCACCGGCGATGTGGACGCAGTGTTGCCACACTATGAGGGCCTTCCCAAGGGGCAAAATTTTCCTTTTTGGACCATTTTTTCCCTTCACCTAAGCAAATGACATAATAGAATAATAATTAGTTGTGGTAGTAAAAGCAGCATTATTAGTGGTGGTGCAGTTGCGGTATTGTGGTATTTTTAATCGAAATTTCTCTTTTGGCTAAAAATCTCGGTCAGGTGGCAACACTGCGTGGATGCATAAAATAACAATTATACACAACCTTTTTCGGTTCTCCTCCGTAGCCGTGCGTGTTAAGGCGTTCACTCGTTCTTGTCATTGTTCGTTCTACGTGTGGCCTATAGGTTCGAACCCGGTCGTGGTCGAAAGTTTTTCAGTGTGTCTAGGAGTCTTGAACAGTGTGTATATTTACTTGTCTGTGTTGAGTCTACGGATTCTGAACGGGCTTGTGTATATATGTATATATGTGTATATATATATATATATATATATATATATGGTGTTCATGTATGTATCCAAAGCACATTGGAAACAATATTCGATCATTAGCTGCGTTCAACCACTGCTGCGGAGGAGTGACCACCCCCTGTCCCCGGGGGTCCCCCGCTGTCCCCGGGGTCCTATCCCTGTCCCTGGGCTTGTGTTCCCGGGAGTCCTACCCCTTGTCCCTGGACCCCTGTCCCCGGGGTCCTATCCCTGTCCCCGGGCTCGTGTTCCCGGTTAAGTTAGGTTAAGTTAGGTTAAGTTGTCTAATGTCTATATGTAATGTCTATGTCCATGTCTCTGTCTTTGTAGGTTTTTTTTGTCCTAAGATTTTTTTTTAACGCTGGACTTAGAAAATTTTCGATTGATGAAAAAAATTGGTTCCATGACGACCTATGTTTATTTTGGTATGGGTGGACAGAGGACACCGAGACTCGACCGACACACTAAACCCGACCTCTCTAGGAATATTCGTTCAAAAGTTACGAGTGATCAAAGTTTTTGGGAGGTGGTGGGCTAACTTCTTACCCCTTGACCCCAGGACCTCCAAAACTTGGTATACGTATTCTACACCTCCAAAATCGACAGGGGGCATCTAACGATGCCGTATGGGGGTGTTTTTCGATATATTTTTTCGATAACTCTTACCATTTTCGAGATATTTGCAATTTAAGATTTTTTTAACGCTGTGGACTTGGAAAATTTTCGATTGATGAAAAAATAAAATTGGTTCCATGACGACCTGGTATGGGAGGAGAGAGGACACCGAGACTCGATGAACTAAGTGGTGCTTTGTTTGTGTGTAAAAAAAATGCAATGCTTTTTGCACTTGGTTATCATCACCTAACATGTTATTAATTGTTTTTTAAAATTAATTACAACTGAAAACTAATAATTAATATTATCTAAAATTACTAATTAATAGTATACAAGTAATTGATATAATTTTTTTGTTCTTGTTGCTAGTGTTGGGTAATTATAGTTGTTGCAAAATATAAGCTCACGCGTATGACAGTTTCTGAGTTTTGTTGGGTATATATAGACGAATCGAAATTTTACTTGTTATGTTAAATTGTATGTTAGGGTACATGGTAGGAGAAATCATTGTATATTAGAGCGCTCTTTTAATGATTTGCCTATAACTGCATACAGGCAGCCGTAAATTTAGCATAAAATATCCTGATCCTGTTTCTTCTAGCATGTGCGACGTTTGTTGTGGTGGGATCATTGGGGGAAATGTGATTCTCCCAGTATGTCATCTGACTTACTAGCATATGCGATACGAAGAACAGGTGTGTATGTGGCTTACTAGGATTAGGCTCATGGTAATGAGGTCCTAGTAGCTGAAACGTTGTCGGGGTATTTTGCAAAAAATTTCCTTAAACAGTTAACAAATATATAATATATTTTTTTAATTCAGACATTAGATGGATTTTACAAATATATTTTAAAAAATAGGTTAGGTAATTGTGGCTTCTACAGCTCGTCGCCAAGCAGGGTGCTCTTATATAAGCTCTTATCAGTCTGTAAGTCAGCAACAAGCAACCTGCGCTAGAGGTAGATGCTCTTGACATCATGAAAAATAAAAGCTTGAGTAAATTTAGCTAGTTTTCGAGTATTTTTTTGTGTGTGTTTTCTGATTAGTTAAAAAATACGTAATGTGATGACTCATATCTTCTGATTGCGCGACAAGTTATTACGTAACATTGTGATGACTCATATCTAATGCCCTTCGTTGTATTAACTATAAGGAAGTAAACTATTACACAACATATTGCAACAAGTTATGACGTAATGTGATGAATCATATCTAACGTGGCGTCTTCTGATTGGTTAATTATTACAGGTGTTTTCAATACGGTCCGCGCTTTTATTATATATAGACGGCATACACTGCAGATCAGTCAGTCTCGTGAGAGCAGCGCTCCTCGTTTTTTGTAAAAAAAATAGGTATTTAACTTTCTTTGCAGCTTCATACCATCTATTATTTCAAGTTCAAAGGTGTTTCACGTGGTTTTTCATAGTAATTTCAACCAGATTGAATTTTGACGTGATCGTGCGTTTTCTATTTCACCCCAAGAAATTCTATATAAAATAACATACCTGAAAATTGTATCGCTATATACTAGACTTTTTGATTTCTGTCATTTTGGAGAAAGCAATGGCATCCACCACCAGTTTCAATCGTAAAAATGATAAAACTGAATGTGTCACTTGGGGGAAGCTAATCTCAAGGAACAATTTATCGGTACACAGGGCAAGATGTAGCGAAACAGGTTCGAGAATTAATCGTTCGTTACCTTCTAAGGCTTGTGCTCGATGCGGAAAAATGATCAGCATTGCAAATTTAAGTAAACACCTCAAAATTTGCAAACCATCGACCGGACAAGCGTCGAAAAGGAAAATCGATAATTCAGAAACGGAAGCTTCCACTTCCAAGCAAATTAAATTATCTAATGAACGCAAACCAATTAGATCTGCATTCAACGACCAACTCCAGGATATTTCAATTAAGTCAGAACCAGGTCGTGACATCCTTAGTTTCTTGGATGAAACGAAAACATCTGTACTAAATATTTTAAAAGATAAACTTGAAAACAACTCTATAAAAGTATACGTTGTTCTGTTTTCTGAATACGAGAAAGTTGATGGCACAACGAGTATTTTTTATCATCGTACAAAAAACCAGACACTTTATTTTGCTGACGTCGAAAATTTGGACAACTTCTATTATCAAGTTTCCAACGAGCTGGTTAAGAAACATGACGATTTCGAGGCTAAAGGGTCGGGATGGTCTCTATGTGGAAGTCCTCACACGTTAACCGTTTACGTGAACCGATTCTCGCCTCTTCGCGCTTCCAGCTACGTTCCTCTTCCACCGAACATTCAACACAAGAGGGCTGTATTAAATATACAGAACAGCGATAAAAAGTGTTTCCTTTGGTGTATATTGGCTGCACTGCATCCTGTTCATTGGTCAAATCATCCAGAACGGGTTTATCATTACAAGCAATACGAGTCCGAGTTTGAAAGTGTAATGGCTGACATTGAATACCCGGTGACATTGTCGGATATAACAAAGTTCGAAAATCGTGCAGAAAAACGCATCGCTATTAATGTATATTCCTTCACGTCAGATAAATATCTCGTGCATCCCGTCAGGATAAGCGATATCGACGATGACGATGCTTGTGTAATAAATCTCCTTCTCATTTCCAACGAGGATGTCTATCATTACACGCTAATTCGTTCAATGTCTCGATTACTAGGAATCCAAACAACCAAGCATGAACATTGCATCGAAGTTTGTCCGAGATGTCTAACCACGTTCGACGATCGAAAACAACTCGATTATCAAAATTACACCGACGTCAAATTGCTATCGATAAACTTGTCGAACATAAAATTTATTGCGGCAACAACAGACCGGCTAGAATGTTGATGCCCGAAACGAACGAAGTCGAAGAATTCAAAATGCACAAGGCATTGTTAGAACATCCCGCAATCATCGTCGCAGATATCGAGTCTTTCCTGAAACCACTCTCCTACTGCGAACCGGATCCTGAAATTTCCTCCACAACGCCGTACCAGCTTCATCAAAATAATAGTTTCGGCTATGTTGTTGTGCGACGTGATAAAATAAATGAAGCATATATATACCGCGGGCCAAATGTAATCGAACACTTCCTGGAAAAAATGGTGGAGGAGGTTGAGGTAATTGGTAGCGTACTGCTTACATCAAAACCGATGGCACCTTTAACTGAAAATGAACTTCAAAATTACAATTCCACTGAGGTGTGTCCGGTATGTGATCAAAGTTTCACTGATGAGAACAAAAAAATATTCCACCACGATCATTTCAGCGGAAACTACATAGGTGGAATTTGCAACACGTGCAATCTTAAAATCCAGAAACCTAAATTCATCCCCATATTCTTTCACAACGGAAGCGGATATGATTTTCACCACCTGGTGAGACATCTTGGCTACGATCCGAAACGTATAGGTGTCTTGGCCGAGAATGAAGAACGCTACATTAGTCTCAGCAAGCAAGTGTCGATTCCGGGAACGCAAAATACAATCGAGATGCGCTTCCAGGATTCGTATAGATTTATCTCTGCAAGTCTGGATGCTTTAGCGAACAAACTCACCGACGATCAATTTAAAATAACTAGAGCTAGTTTTCCCAACGTAGACATAGAACTCGTTAGACGTAAAGGGGTTTATCCTTACGAAAAGGTTAGTGATGGTTCTAAATTTAACGACGACGCTCTTCCACTTCCAAGAGAATTTTACAGCAGACTCAGAGAGAAAGGAATCACGGACGAAGAATACCAACACGCGCAACTCATGTGGGAGAAATTAGAATGTAGGACACTCGGAGACTACCACGACGCATACTTAAAATTAGACGTGACGATACTCGCGGATGTTTTTGAAGCGTTCAGGAAAAGGGCAACGAATATTTATAAATTAGATCAAACGTATTTCTACAGTCTACCGGGATTAGCGTGGTCGGCAATGTTATTCGAGACAAAGGTCAAGCTGGAACTGATATCGGACGTTGACATGTTGCTATTTATCGAAAGAGGGATACAAGGTGGAATAGTGCAATGCGTACAGAGACATGCAAAAGCTAATAACTTACACATGAAAGAAGATTACGATTCAAATCGAGCATCGAATTACATCTTCTACGCCGACGTTAATAATCTCTACGGACATGCCATGGTTCAGAAACTTCCTTACGGGGGATTCGAATGGTTAGATCCCACTTCGATAGACATTATTCATTTCGACGATAGCGAGTGTGGTTTCTTCGCAGACGTAGATCTCCAATTCTCCGACCACCTGCACGACACGTTTTCGGATTTGCCTCCGACTCCCGAAATCAAATGTCCACCCGACTCGGTTCAAGACAAGCTTTTGTTAACATTGGACCCTAAACAGAGATACGTCGTCCACTACAAGAATCTCCGGTTTTTGATTGGGAAGGGTGTTCAGATAGTAAATGTTAGAAGAATACTAAAGTTTAAACATTCCACGTGGTTAAGACCTTACATAGAAACTAACACACAACATAGAACAGCTGCCACTTCCGATTTAGACAAGGACTTCTTTAAATTAATGAACAATGCGGTGTACGGAAAGACCATGGAGAATGTTAGAAAGCACGTAAACGTGAAATTAATTTCCGATAAGAATAAATGTCGGAAGTGGATAGCCGATCCTAGATTCAAGTCGAGAAAAATTTACAAAGAGAATTTGGCACTTTTCAATCTGGATATAAAATTGATGAAATTCAGAAAACCAATTTACGTTGGCGCAACGGTTCTCGACTTGTCGAAACTTTACATGTTCGAATTTCATTATGACGTGATGAAACCCTTCTTCAATGATAAGATATCACTTTTGTACACGGACACCGACAGCTTCATTTACAGCATACAAACACCTAACCTGTATGAAGACATAAAAATCCTTCCATGCTCGAGTATTTCGATACTTCTGCATATCCTCAACCCAACAGATTTGGGATTCCTTCCCTCAACAAAAAAGTCCTAGGTAAACTGAAAGATGAATGTAACGGTGATATTATTGTCGGGTTTGCGGGTTTGCGTTCGAAGATGTATGCCATGAGAACAGAGAGTAGCGTCACGAAGAAAGCAAAAGGTGTGGGCAAAAATACGGTGGAGAACAAACTCACCTTCCACGATTACATCGATTGCCTTTACTCACAATCGACGATACTAAGTATAGAACAAATAATCCAGAGCGTCGACCATATCATCACCACAAACAAAGTTAGAAAAATTGCGCTGGATCCCGATGACGATAAGAGGTGCGTCCTCGAGTGTGGTATTCACACATTGCCTTGGGGACATCGTCGTTTAGAAATAAATAAGAATTGCGCACAGTGCAAATAATTAGTACTCACCAACACACACAACAATTTTCACTAACTCAAAAAAAACAAAACATTTTGTTACTCAGTAAAAAAAAATACTTTGACTGTCATTACAAAATAAAACTTTGACCGTATCCTTAAATAACCAGCATGCCTATCAACTTGTTCGGTTTCAAAAAAACAGATCATCATGGAAAAAGCACCGTCCATTCCAGATCATGAAGTCTTACCTTCCGTGTTACCTAAACTCAACGGTCTGTTGATCAGCATTTGGACGAAATTTGATGAAGACATCGGCAAAACTTTTTACATCTTCAACAACAATTTACATTTTTACGAAATTCCGATCGGTGGGAAACTTCAAATCACCGTGAATCCGGAAAACGTAGGCGAAATCAAAATATCTACCGGCAAGAACATTTTTCGAATCAAGCACGACAAGATCCTTTCTAACATTACGTACGATGTTTCCGCAGGAGATTACCTGTACGTTCAACTCCTCGGAGATTACGACAAACTCATTCCTCTCTTCGTAGAATTACGAATCGTCTATCCTATTATAAATAACCGTTAACAAAATGCCTAACGACATTTTCGGCCACACCAAGTGTGTAGACCACGCAGAAGAGATTCTCATGCTGGACATTCGAGTTAAAAAGTTAAGAAGCGATTTGATCGCTTTGCAGGAGACCTTAAACAAAAGTTTAGAGTCGGAGATCGCTACGCTCCAAACGCAATGTCTCGATCCTATTCTGAAAATCGATTCCGAACTGAAAACGCTCATAAAAAATTATGTTGATGTACCTTCTTACGGCAACGTTCAAAATATACAGTTGAGAGTGGATTCGCTTCAAAATGATTTGGCCAAATTACAGCAATTTCAATCGAATGAAGATTTGGAAAAATTGAAACTCGAAATCGATGAACGAACTTCCGCAATCGAAAAGAATTTCTCTGAACTTCAAACCGTCGTGAATGATATCGATGTAGAACGCTTGCATGTCGTCGTTTCTAAATTACAAGAAGAATTCACCAGCACGTTGGAAGAAATTAAATCCAAGTTACAGACTTTGGAAGATACAATGACGAACCTACCATCGTCAGACGAACTGCAGGTCATCGGTAAAAGCGTCGCGAACATAAAAATTCAATTGGAGGCTTATCAAGATTTCGAACACATTCAAACCACCATCGCTAGGCTTCAGGCGTCTTTGGAGTTGATCAACGAAGAAATTAAAAATATTCACGTTCAAGCGAGCGCGTTGACGAGCATTCAAGACACGTTAAGCACGGTTCAACAGAAGATCGAATATTTAGAAAATTTGAACGTGGAATCGAACCTTGCTCATTTTCATCACGTACTGGACAACATACAGGGTGACTTGGAATCGTTACGGACGAGCGTGCCTTCGAAGGAAGATTTGGAAAAATTGAAAACGGCGGTGACGGCATTATCCGATTCGAGTGACATCAAAAGTTCATTGAGCGATCTCGAAAGTACGGTGGCCAATCTCCCCACCTCCAAAGAATTACACGCTTTGAAAAGGAACATATCACGTATGATGAAACGACTAGAAACGGAAACGGCAAACGTGGAACAGTTTCGAGATGAAATTACTTCGCTGCAAAACACGGTTTCCACGTTGCCTACATCGCAGAGCGTCGCGGATCTTCACACGCAGTTTACCGAGATGCGAAGCATTGTGAACGATCTTACCGAGAAAAGTTCGAAATTGAATCAAGTTGAGAACCTTCAGAACATTGTCGTCAACATCAGAGATCAAGTTGGAGTGCTGGAATCCACGCAGGAATCGACGCTGGCCTCTTTCGGTGCCAAGTTGCAAGAACTGAACGAAAACTACAAGCAGTTGAACGTGGAAGTGAAAATCAAACCGTCATTTTCTGCCATATCAGATTCCATCGTCGAACATTTGTTGCCCATACAAAACACACTGGGTCAGCTTCACAGTAATTTGCTCAGCGTCGATACTAAAATCGCCAAATTGCATTCTCTGGATGCCATCGAAATCAACAGCGTACCCAATCAACAGAGAATCTCCACGTTCGTCGAAGGTAACAAACTGTACATGTTGCATCCTTATCATCCGTACTACAAGTTTCTCCTCGATGGCACGATTCAGATAAACGAATTTTCGTACTGGTCTCACGGCAGAAAAGCTAGCGTCCTCACCATGACCTTGATATCGAATCGTGGTGTCCAGAAAGCAGGAAACATTCCTCTGGCACATTGGAACGAAACGCGCAACATATATGAAATACTCGAAGACGAAGATCTTACCGTTTTCGACGTGAGTGCCGGTGATAAGTTGATCGTTCAAAACACGAGCGAGGTGCCACCCTCTTTGAATCCCATTACGCTGGTGCTTCTCTTCAAACGTAATCTTCAAAATGTCTAGGCAAGCCATCGTCGAAGAATCGCATAAACCTGCACGCCGCAACTACGAACGTTTAGCGGTGGTAACCAAGGGCATCGATGACCTCTGGCAAAGTGACCTCGTGGAGATGAGCAGCGGCAATTTGAAAAATGTACATAAATTGAACAAGGCCAACAAGTACCTCCTCACCGTCATAGACACATTTTCGAAATTCGCATGGGCTCTACCTTTGAAAGCCAAAACGGGAACATGCGTCACGGAAGCATTCAAATTAATTTTTCGCGAAAGCAACAGACGACCACGGTTTTTGCAAACAGACAACGGTAAAGAATTTTACAACACCGTATTCCAAAAGTTTATTCAAAAACATGACATTCGACATTATTCGACCTTCAGTCACATCAAAGCCAGCATCGTGGAAAGATTTAATCGAACCTTGAAAACACACATGTGGAAACGATTCACGCTTCGGGGAAATTACAAATGGGTCGACATCCTGCCGGAACTTGTCGACACCTATAATGATACGGTACACAGAACGATAGGCATGAAGCCAGCTGACGTTACGAAATCTGACGAGCAGCGTTTAATTTCTACAGTTTACTGTCCAAAGTACACTCCCACGACTACCAAGAAATCAAAATTCAAAATTGGAGACCAGGTGAGAATCAGCAAATTCAAACGCACCTTCGAGAAGGGATTCACAAAAGATTGGAGCACGGAACTTTTTACGGTGGTTCGAGTTTTACCCGGAAACCGACACACGTATATAATAAAAGATAGTAGCGGCGAGATTTTGAAAGGAAGATTTTACGAAGAGGAACTCTCTAAAACAAAACACCCCGACACGTACCTAATCGAGAAAGTATTGCGTAGGAAAGGTGACAAACTGTTTGTCAAATGGCTGGGACTTCCGGAAAAGAGTTGGATCGACGCGAACGAGGTGATCTTGTGAGTACGTGGAACGTGGTGAAGCGTCTACCGGATTCGGAAAGTCAAACGAAAAAAAAGAACGGCGAGTTGCTTCCGGACAGCATCCGCTGTATAATCGTAGGTCCTTCGGGGTGTGGGAAAACGACACTGCTCGTGGACAATTTTCTCCTCGCACCGAATTGGTTAGATTGGAAGAACAGGTACCTGTACGTTTTCTCGAAAAGTTTGGAGCAATGCAAATACCAGCAACTGATGAAACTGTACGATGGTCTGGGCATTGCAACGTTCGCTTTGGAAATAAAACCACTCGACGATTGTCGTGAAAATTCAGTCGTTGTGTTCGACGACGTCATCCTGGAAAATCAAAATGAAATTCGTAACTTTTTCACGCAAGGTCGTCACAAAGGAATGGATTGCTTTTACCTAGCTCAAACGTTTTCCAAAATTCCAAAACAATTACCACGCGACAACGCTAATTTCATATGTTTGTTTCGTCAAGATCACACCAACCTCAAGCACGCGTACGATGACTACGTAGGCGGAGACATGAACTACAATCAATTTTCGGAACGCTGCTCTTCTTCCTGGAACAGTGACGATTTCGGATTCGCGACGATCGACATGACGAGGAAACCCAACGACGGAAAATACAGAAACAAAATCAACGACTTTCTAAACGTTGCAACGTTGTGAGAAACGACGTGTATAAATAACGTTATGACGAAACGAAAAATCGAAGACGAAAATCTTCAGCTTCGCGATTACCTCGCGAAACGCTTCAAAGGTAGGAAATCCGAGAATCGCGGATTCTACGAAGAGAAGAAACGTCAAGATCAACCTGTGATCGATGCCATCAGCGATCTAGGTAAAGAAATTAAAGGTGTCACGGAACAAAATAAAAATTTGATCAACGAACTCGTACCACTTGCAGCTAAAAGTTACATTGTACCCACGCCCATTTCGAGCATTCCTTCGACACCGTTCGAACTGAAGGACGTACCACGACGTCGAGCCATAAGCAGCACGTCTTCGGATAAAATCGAGTTGGGACCTTTGGCACGAGACTACCTGAGCACGGGAAAATTCGACAAGGATGAAGTGTTCGGATTGTATCCGAGCATGGAAAGCAACGAAGGTGTCGTGTGGAAGATTGGGAAATCGAAAGTCACCTTCGAAGGCAACGACACTAAAGTTAATTTAGGCGATAAGAATAGTTGGACCAGGTATCCGGGTACGGTGGGACTGTGGGAACTCGTTGCCAAAAAGCAGCCGAAAGATTACACCGACGACGATTACCAGAGTTACAGGGAAATTCTAATCATGACGGATGCCATGTACCAGAACAACGACGCCTCGCAGAATAGGGTGAAATCGAGCAGCGGCGAGAAGTACAGGAATCTCATCAAACCGATTTGGAACGAGGTGAAAAGTGGAAGCGGCGTCAAACGCTACAACACGTTACCCAAAGAATTCGTTTGGGTGGACGACGTGAGGAAGCTCGTGGACAGATTGTTGGTGATAGCCGGCGAAGAGAATGCAAGCAATCGTAATTTCTACAACGAGAAGGTTGGCATCGTGGACATGATCAGCACCAAACTTTCCAACTTCATCGTGAACGACGACAAAGGCATAGGTTACCTGATCAAAATCATCAACACGCTGCCTCCGAGATTCTGGAACGTGGCCGAAGGAAAGGGACTCGTGAACGACATCATCAACAAGTTACCTTTCGAGATGCATTTACCTGGCTACCAGTACTGCGGACCGGGTACCAAACTCGAGAAAAGATTGGAGAGAGGAGACAAGGGTGTGAATCCGTTGGACGCTGCATGCAAAGATCACGACATCGCTTACAACACCACTCGCACCGATCTGGATGCACGTCACGAAGCAGACAAGAAATTGGAACATGCCGCTTTCGAAAGATTCGTCAGCAGAGACGCTTCTTTGGGTAAAAGAGTTGCAGCACTGGGCACCACCATCGCCATGGACACGAAACAAAAATTTGGGTGTGGTATATAAATAACATACAGTAAAAAAATAATAACAACCTGTCTCGTATAACTGATTTGCCGCCCGAGCTACTATGTAAAATATTCAAACACGCAGTAAACGGAGATTGTGAGGATGTAGGGAAACTTGTAATCATAGCAAACACAACGCCGGAATTTCGTATCCCTTGTGAAATGGTTGTCAAGGACCATCTTCGGGAGATCAGCGGCCTGAGGTGCGGTGTTCTCGACACTCTTCTTTCGGCTGCAGGGGAAAAATTAAACGACAGGATGGACGAACTTCACGAGGCGAGGCAGGGAAGAAGACGATACACGGATGATTGGTGCAAGTCTGAACAGAAGACGGCAGATATTATAACGCACATCATCGCGTTTTCCGAAGCACGAGCTTTCTTCCTCTTACACACACTGTGAAAAAATAATAATATACGTGTCAAAAAAATATACTTGTCAAAAAAAATGTACGTGTCAAAAAAATATACGTTAAAAAAAATGTACATGTCAAAAAACAAATTGCCATTGAAAAAAATTTTATCGTCAAAAAAAATTTGTCTCGTCAAAAAAAAGTTGACGTGGACATCGTCAGAAAAAAGAAGTTGCCTTATCGTAAAAATTTTTTATCTTCAAAAAAAAATGTCGTCAAAAAAAAGTTGACGTGGAAAAATTATCGTCAGAAAAAAAAGTTGCCTTATCGTAAAAATTTTTTATCGTCAAAAAAAATTGTCACGCCAAAAAAAAGTTGACGTGGAAAAATTATCACCGTCAGAAAAAAGTTGCCTTATCGTAAAAAATTTTTATCGTCAAAAAAAATTTGTCTCGTCAAAAAAAGTTGACGTGGACATGGTCAGAAAAAAAGTTGCCTTATCGTAAAAATTTTTTATCGTCAAAAACAATTGTCTCGTCAAGAAGAAAAGTACGTGTCAAAAAAAAATGTACCTGTCAAAAAAAATGTGAAAACAAATGTGGGTGTAAAAAAATATGTGTCAAAAAAATTGTACGTGTCAAAAAAAAATGACAAAAAAAGGTTTGTCAAAAAATGTGCAACAAAAAAAATGTACGTGTCCAAAAAATGTACGTCAAAAAAATATATACGAGAAAAAATGTGTCAAAAAAAATGTATAATACAAATAAAAATGTACAAGTAAAAAAAAACGATATATAAATAACACATCGTAAAAAAAATCTACGAGATCAAAAAAAAATTCTTCGGTATATAAATAACACACATTGTGAAAAATTAAAATTCTCTAACACACACACCCTGAAATTTCTCTTCGATATGACGACTGAAAAAATGAGTGATCTCCAAGCATTAAAACAAATGCTCAATTTGTCAGTCGAGTATGTAAAAATTCAGGAATTGGAAGTCGACAAATCTTACACGATAACTTCCGGTTCAATTGTTTCTACCCAGTATGGTCCCAAGGTGCGTCTGTTGCTCGACGGACAATACAGTCTATTTTTACCAGATCGATACGCTAACATGATATCCGACGTGAAGCTATCTATTTTAATCGAGAACAAAACTCGAATCGTGTACAAGGGGACAAAGGAACTTCTTGGTAAGAAAACAAAGCACGTAATAGAATTTGTGTAACGGCTGCGCGGAGTGTATAAAATAACATACCTCGAAAAAAAAATTACACGGGAGAGGGGAAGAAAAAAAATCTCAGAACATATATATAAATAACATACCGTGAAAAAAAATTACACGAGAGGGAAACAAAAAAAATCTCAGAACATAAATATATATAAATAACATACCGTGAAAATAACATATAGAGCATCAACATGAAGCCCAAGGGTGTCGTGTACCAGATACCATATTCGAATCTGAAAACGCTGGATGCCCTTGATGGGTTACTCACCAAGAAACAACGCGAGAAGAAACGTTCTTGCTTGAAGAAAAGACACGGAATGAAATTACTTCTCAGCACACCTCAATTGAGAAGGTTGCAGCGTTCGCGGAAACAGCAAAAGATCGGAGGTTTCATATTCAGCATCCCGGCCATCCTGGCAGCATTGGGGGCCGTTGGAAGTTTGGCTGGGGTTAGCGCCGCCATCGCGAAAACCGTCATCGACTCGAAGAAGAACAAGGCCGAGTTGGAAGAACAGAAACGTCACAATCTGGCCATGGAGAAGAAAGGGGGGAAGGGCGTGATGAGGAAGTTTAAAAAAAAGAAACAGCACTCACCAACCGAGACATTGAATCTCTGATCAAACCATTACAAATCAAACACTTCAGAGGCGTTTTCACGTCCGACTCGTTACCTTCAACCGTTAAAAATAGAGAATGCGGAGTAGTCAACTTGGACGGTCAAGAAAATCCAGGCACGCATTGGATATGTTACCACAAAAATGATAAAGCATTCGTTTTCGATTCTTTCGGAGGTGTTCCACCTACAAATTTAGCTCGTTATCTGCAAACGAACAATCCTATATACTACAACGACGAACGCATTCAAAATTTCGGAGACGTGAACTGTGGTCATCTCTGCCTCTCCATGCTCGCGTTTCTCTCTAAAATAAATAACCCTACGATCAAAGATTTCCAGAAAGCACTGTGGAACCTGAAACATCATCACGATGGGGGTGTTCCATCTCACGAGCGAATCTTCGATCTTGAAACTCACGCTGCACGACGACATCGTCTATCCTAAATCCGTAGCTCTGCGTGCATTCTACAGCATGTACCTCATAGCTAACGTCACGCAGCACAACAACAAAATTAGCGTCGGAAGCGAACATATCGTCGTCATGCCAGGTCAATACAATCTTTCCACTTTGCAAGCTCAGTTACCCAAAGGCACGTACCTTTCTCAAAATTCGGTCACGCACAGAGTGGAAATCGTGTCGGCGACGGAGACGGTGGACCTGGGCACCATAGGAGAACTTTTAGGTTTCGATAACAACACAAAACTCGAAGCTGGCATCAAGCACACGGGGGCAAACATTCCTAAATTCTTGGCCATAGAGACTCTGAACGTACACTGCAACGTAGCGGAAGGCATGATCACGAAATCCTCGGACGGATTGCTGGGAAGTCACAAGCAGACGGGAATCATAGCCACGTTCAAACCCAGTTCCGAATTCATGGAACCGATCATCTACACACCCTCTTCGCCGATCTATTTTCCAGTATGTCGCAACCGCATAGACGACATAGAGTTGGTGGTGACGAACGAGAAAGGAGACGTGGTGGATTTCGCAGGTGCCACGACCACGGCCGTCCTGGAGATCAACGTATAATAAATAACACACATAGTGGAAAAAAATGGACCAAATCGAAAGTTACGAATTGCAATCTTTCCCTCCGAACCGTCGCACGTTCGCCA
This sequence comes from Lepisma saccharinum, assembly GCF_977018435.1. NCBI lineage: Eukaryota > Metazoa > Arthropoda > Insecta > Zygentoma > Lepismatidae > Lepisma > Lepisma saccharinum. Next base: position 98,902,787 of record NC_139230.1, on the reverse strand, counting down.
ATCTCAACGAAGCGAACCGGGAAATCGAATATGACGTGGACGTAGGCGACGGGTTCGTTCATCCTCACAGAGCGGACCTTTACCTTCAATTCGACGTGGTGAAGAAGGAAAGCGGAGAAGCCTTTCCGCCCAATGCCAATTTGAAACTCGTGGACAACTTCGTGCCTCACCTGTTCTCGCAGGTGGAGGTGAGGAAACACAACACCGTCATCGACAGAATCGATTATCCAGGCATCACGTCGACGGCAGTGGGAACATTCAAATTATCCAAAACGCACGCAGCATACTATCAAGCGGGGGGGTTCGAAGCGGGGACCAAAATATCGACGAGAAGTCACACGGTGCTCTTTCCCATGCGTCTGCTTCCGGGATTCTTCTCGGACTACAAGGAGATCATGTGGAAGGGAGGACTGAGAATCAGCTTTCGAAGAGCGGCCAACGACAACGACACACTGATGCGATACACCAACTTGAACGCAGACGGCACGCCAATAGCCAACACTTTACCCGAAGCTGCCAAGTGCGTCATCCGGAGCATGGAGTTGAGAATGCCGATCGTGGAATACGAAACGAATTACGCCCTCAAGTACAAAGCGGAGATCTTGAAAAGTCCACAGGTGCCGATTCACTTTCACTGTTACCAGTGCGTGCAGAAATTAGCGTCGGGAAGTCATCTGGAATTCGACGTGACGACGCAGTTCAACAACATACAGTTCGACATGCCAGATTTCGTCGTAGTGCTCTTTCAGACCGGACGCGATATCAATCAGGAAAAAGATTCCAGCAAATTCGACGACTGCAAGATCAAGAACGTTTATCTAAAGAATGGGAGGAACGAAGTGTTCCCGCGCGAAAATTACAACCTCGTTATGACCAAACATGATTACCTCAAACATTACGAAGCTTACACCGCTTACAAGCGCGTGACCGAGGGAAACGTGGACATGTACTACGCGCCCAGCGAATTCAAAGCACGGAGACCCATGTTCGTCATCAACACGACGAAGCGGAAGCAGGTCGTGGTCAACGATCGCACCAACATCAAGGTCGTGTACGAGTTCCACGACGCGCTGCCCGATGATACCGTGTGCAGCGTCATCCTGATCGCAGAGAAGTCCTTTGCGTACGACGTGAAGAACGAGAGGGTGACGGAGCAGTTTTAAAATATTCGTAACAAAAATTGCCACATACTAAAAAAAAAATCAACATCCAACACATTTTAGGTTATATAAAATTTGTGAAAACCTTAAAATACTGAAATATTAAAACAAACAGAATCCGTTGTAGGTTAGTTCGGTGCGTAAATAAAAAAAATGATAGGTTAAGTTATATCACTTAGGATAGTAAAAAAATTAAAAAATCGTAAGAAAAAAAAGATAGGTTAAGTTATATCACGTAAGACCGTGATATTCCTACCAAGTATGAGTGGGGAAAAAAGTGGTGCAGTGAAAATTTGTACTAAAACATCGCTGAACGCTAAAACATCGACAAAAAATTGTCAAAATATGTCAAAAACTGATTTTCAATTGATAAAAAAAGGGATACCTACAAAGTATGGCGTTGAAGAGGGCAATTTACACTACTCATATGCAATACAAAATTTAAGGATTGAAAGAAAATCGCTAAGGAGACCGAGGACAACGGCAGAATATAAAATTGCACGGCGTACTTCGGCGACAACATAAAGGGGATAATTTCTATACAACCTCTCACCTCACTGAAAGCAAGTTCAACATAAGTACAATCAATAAACGATCTTTCAAACCCATATATTTTATCTTCATATGTTTTTATGGGTATGTCGAATGATATTTTGTCCCTAAAATACACACCCTTCTGTCTCCCTATTTTTCCTGGTGTATTTTCTGGTAGAATGGAAATATTACGGGACGGTTTCCTTAACTTCATATTTACCACAGACCCTGCAGTACGTGTTCAAGACACTCGATCCAAATTCTTTGCGGTTAACTGAAAGTAAGCGAATTAAATATATCTAATCAAACCTATCATTATAAGCAATTTTATTGGCATACGTACATTAGGCATAGACGATTCATTGTGTTTGTGCAATTATCATGCCATTACATCATCATTCTACGGTGAAGAGCAACATTAAATAACCAAAATGGGACTCAGCGATAGAAGAAACTCTCTCCATTAAGCGTAAAATAGCCCCTCCAATGTAAATTTAGTCATGGACGGATTAACTGGGAAATGGGATACTTTCGCCTGAAACGTCTCAAAATGTTATTAAATATTGGGTGGCCGAGTGGCATTAGAAAGTATCAGTCCTTTGTCCACCATAATAAATAAATAATTTTTAATTAATCAAATGTGGAATATTAATTTCAACAAGTTAAGAGAAAGGAGAGTAAGCGTTACTATGACACTCTAAGGCATATATAAAATACTCTTTCTTCGTTCTATCCTACATTGCTTCTGATGAGAGTATTGATCGAGGCAAACACTGTAGTTGAGCCTGTGACATTTTGTAAGTTAAGCCTAATGGCGGCAAGCGACTAAAAGTTGGGAGTTGTGTTAATCACGGAGGAAAAAAAAGTTTCTCGTACATTTTTAAAGCGCACACATCGCGCTCTTTTACTAGCAGATATCTGCGTTGCTTATCGCTTTTCTTTTCTATTGAAACTCGTGTAGTTGTGGAAGAAGGGTTTCCTTTAAATAACAGTGCGTGATGACTAATTCGACTAAAATATCGGGATAAATCTAGAGTTCATCTTCATCTTCGCGATTTGCCAAAAGCGGAAGAAAAGTGAGGTAAAATCAAATCAATTAATCAATTAGTAGTGTGTCATTCCCGGTCGAGCATCCTTTTCTCCGTCGTTATTTAGATAACGATACGATACGCAGTCTCAGTCATGCATCATGATGCCGGGGAATACATATTCAGCTTCTGGAAATGTCACTTATAGGGGCTATCCACGAGTAAACAAAAACATATCGAACGGCACAATCGATTGTGGAACTGTAGCACAACAACTTCCGGTTCACGGCGGCCGGGTAATTCAAGCGCGTACTTGTGGCCTTTATTTTTGTTTTGTATACCGGATGAAATGGATCATATAAAAGCACTTGACGACGAGGAGAATAAGAGATATCAGAGCAAAGTAGAGGCCTTTGCATATCAATTCGATGAGCATATAGGAAGTAATACGGCATTATTCCAGGAAGAGATCCATTTGCTAATCGTCGTTGCATTGGCGATATTTGTAGCCTACATATTTAATAGAAAGTAATTTTTCCTACAGAGCGAGAGCGCTTAAAGCATGTAAATCTTTGGATGCATACATTTATATTTTAAGTGAAAAAGTGTGAGATGTACGGGCATATAAAAAACAGGAAAAGGAGCTTTTTTTTCTTCTTTCTTCTGTCAGGGCGAGTCAGAGGGATGCGGTTTCGTTCCCGCTTGAACGCAGAAATACAAAACGCTCATTGTTATTTTAAGTCAATTTTCTGTTATTTGTGTTAAACATGATGATGAAGGTGAATAATAAACTGGAAAAATTACTGATGGTACAAACACAATGACACACAATTGCCTGACCATGGTGTTCAAACCTAGGACCTCTTCTCTATCAATGTTGAAAATATTTCCATTGCAAAAGACGAAAATTAATAATAGTACCGGCACTTAATTTTCTGGTTACAAAAAAAATATTTCCTCTGGTTACATACACAAAAAAAATCTGGTTACACAAAAATTTAGTACAGTTCGTGCGTACTTCAAGAAGGTAACGTGTAACCTATCTGACCATGACCGAGCATTTTTTGAAAGGAAAAGTTATATTTTTGCTCATATCACTAGAGAGAAAATCGAGATTTTAATGATTTCTCTTCTACCTTTAATGAAGTGCAAGGGGTGCGGGACGCAAAATTTTTGGTTGGGAAGCGAAAAGGACGGGGTATTTTTAAAGTCCTAACGTTCAAAACTGGAAAAATAATGTTATTTCCCGACTAAATTGGGAGATTATAGGAGCGGAAAATATTCAACATTACCCGATACTAAAAAAATATTAATTATGCACACAATTTCACTCTCGGGTGATGATTTATTTTGCATTTCTGGAATAAAAAACTGCTTTTCAATAAATTTCGGACATTTAGTACAAAAAAAAATATGTAGGGAATAAACTACTTTTAAACTCTTATCATTTTTTCCGAAATCTTGATTTTTTTTTCAGGTTCCGACTTTTTGGTTTCCTGCACATCCGTTGTTATTACTGGGGAGTCTACTCCTTGCTAATGGACTTCCAATTTTCACGCCTGACAGCTTGAATGCAATAATTTTGGCACCTAGATCTCGAGGAAATTGATGAAGGAAGATCCGTGAAAGATTATTTAGCCCTGATCGTAGTTTACATCCTCCTTGTACACACCCATTCGTTCCTTTCATACATGACACAATGTCAGCTCCCTTTAGCAGCATGTTATGAGCCTACGAACCGGAAGTTGTTGTGCTACAAGTATGGCGTCTGCGCGAAGACACTTCCTTCCGGTGGATAGCCCCTATACATTTGGTTAATGAATTTTTCAAATATACGCTCTCCTTTCTCTCTCCTCCCTCTACACATTTGCATGTGCAGACTAATGCATATGGGAGTGCGTAAAGGGGTGTTTTAGTTGACTATCTGGACAATGTTAGCCTATTTGTCACAAGTTAATTTTCCTCTTTCACAGAAACAATAAGATGTGTGAAGATGAAATTTTAACTTATGGTTTATGAGTATGAGTTTTCACATTAGCACACGTTTTCTTATTATTGTGAAGATATTTACGTTATTTACACATAAATAAATCTAATTAGAATTCAGTAACGAAACTGACATGCAAGAAAAACTGTATGCCATGTCTAGTAAATGGAATAATAATAATGAGAATATTGATCTATTTTACCTACTTTGTGATGAATACTATAAATGTTGTAATGTTGAAAAGTTTGTACTTCGCTAAAACACGGGACGTTTGTGATTTTATTGCCACAGCCAGTTCCTGACGTGCACTTCTTCTCTGAAGAGGCAATGGAAACTGTTTGAGGAAATCTAATAAAACAGGGGAAAGTCAAAATTGTACTACAAATAACTAAGTTGGTACTTTCTTCAGCATTCCTTGGCACTTTCTATTTATTTTCAACTGATAGCTGCACTGAGTTCACGATTCGAAGAGAAATGTACAAGAACTAGATAATTATTTATTATTACCTACACAGATTGATTTGATGGCACCCAAGAAATGTCAAATATTTCGTTAATTTCCATCATTGTTGTTTCTACTGCTTGACCACTCTAGAACAGATCCTTTTAATTTTTTCTGTTTTGACTGAACATAAAATAAAGTGCATCCATAAAATATTTAGGGTGCAATGGCTATCTTTCTTAAAAACATCTTGAAGAGCAAGCTCGAAATTATGACTCAAACAGTGAATGACTGTCATTCCATTCAAAGTACACGTTCAGAGAGGGAAATTTTCTTCCGATGGTTGGGAACGAAAATATAAATGTAGAGCAGGGCATGGGAAAAATAGAGGGGGGGAAATTCCCCGGTTCACCCCTTCATTCGAATACTGCTTCATCCATCCGATCCTATTATCATTCACCTTCATCTTCGTGATTAGCCAAAAGTAGAAGAAATGCGACGTTAAAAAAATAAAATCAATCGGACTCTACTTCAAACCCTGTTTTCTCTAACGTAGACTGTTGCACCACTACACACATCGCACTGATTACGTAGATAATTTTGCAAATTATTGTGCGTATTGTTGGCATTGTATTATTATTGTTTTGTCAAGATAGTTTGCTTGATACTCGTTAAGCAATCAAGGATTTCCTCTTATCACTGGTGAATCCCAAACGAAGGGTCATCTTTCTAGGCGGATTCCAGCTTTGGCTGCAAGTCGTTTCACTCTTCTGGCTTTAACTTTAGAAAGATCCGACCATTAAAATTCAAATCTCGAGACAGCAGGGGAGACATTATTTTCATTATTATAATGGTTCTTTCTACATTCTTAATTTTTTGAGAACGCATTTTGAGGTGTTCATGCACCACTGGCAACCACCGTGCGCACTCCTATACCCTCACATATCAATTTTAATTGTCTTCATATGTACAACATGTTGTCTGAAAGTGTGTTAATATCGGGTGTTTTATAGACAAAAAAAGTATATATATATTGGTTACTGGGACTCCCTGTTGGCGTAGTAGTAAACGTCGTCGCCTTGTAATCAAGGAGTCCCGTGTTCGATAACCAGTTAAGACATAAAATGGTTCGGGTCCCAGTTTAAACTGTACGTCTAGTCCCGATTAACCATACTATATGTAAAGTGGACTTAAAACACGAACTCGACCAAATTATCAATTTGTTTACTGAAAGGTGCTATTCGGAAATGAGCAAAGCGTTTTCGTTACTTAAGAAAAATTATCCAACTTTAACCAACAAAATTATAACCGAAACGTTGTTTTATATATCTCGGCTATGACTGCCTGGAAAAGTTAAAGGACACCACGATTGTTAAATGTCGGTCAACTCATTATATTAGCACAATAAATTCTGGGTTCGAATTCCTACGTCAGTTTCATCTGTCTTACGTGGCAAATAAATAATCAATTAGAGCCAGAGATATATAAAGAGACAGTAAACATATCATTTTGGGGGAAGGGGTACTGACTGCATTTACGCACAGAATCGGCAGTATTAAAAAAAGGTCGGTAATTGCTTTGGTAATATATAAAAAACAAAGCAAACATTGTTATTCACTTTCTTGATTTCTGGTTAAATATTTTTTTTACTATTTCATTGTTGATAATTTTATCGGAAGAAAAAATTATTACACTCTACAGAAGAGAAATCATGTATTAATTTCCGTATAATAGTCACCATTTTATATCATATGCATATCATTAACATTATTCTGTTAAGCCTTGCATGTATCCTGCAGCGAAATAGGACACCTGCCAAAATACTTCATCGCAACCAAAGCAGTGGCTCAAAGGCCACGACAGTAGAAATGCATGTTCCAACGAACGTCAGTGGCTTAACCGTTATCTGTTTCACGGCCCCTGGAGTTGTCTCGCTGAGAGCTCGAGTTTCGGTTTCGCTTGTAAGTGAGTGAACACTTATATACACAAGCAACAGTGGCGTGCGCATGGGGGCAATTAGTTGGGAATACAGTACTCCCAATATGATTCAAGTTCGCTGTATTATTAACTTCAACTGCAAATAAAGATGGCGAAAAAGTGTGAATGTTTTCTGCTATCGCAATTTTCCCCAATGGCGTAGTGGTAACGGTATCACATTTAATGGTGCGGTTCGGCGTTTGATCACCATTAGAACCTCAGCGGCGGTTTCCATTGGATGATATTCAGCCAACAACTTCCCCGACAATTGTTTGCGCGAAATCACACCCATTGCAATGATTACGGCAAACGTTTCGGAGCGTGTTGCAAACACTTTATAGACATTGCACCTTCAGTGATTGTGGCAGTGATTGAAGGTGCAAATATAACGATTATATTCTAAATGTAGTCCTGCATTTTGTTTAGTCTTTTAACAATGACAAGACTATCTATTAGACTAGATAAAACGATGTGTAGGGCCTCCCACATCCCTCAATCGCGGCTAATTTGGAGGTGCTGTGATGTGAACAAGAAAAAGCATTGATTCAATATTAACATATTATTTTGAAGTTTAGAGAATGATAAAATATGACGTGTGTAACACTCGTGAAATAATTCGTTCCCTATTTATTATGATGATAATTTTGCAATTATTTGCAACAAAAGAAGAAATTATTCATTAAAAAATTGCTTCTTGAATTTTAATGTTAAAAAGTATCAATATCTATTCATGTCACTGATTGGGAATGATCTACCAAAAGCGCGGATTTTCATAAATGACTAGCATGTGAGTCAATATGTGAAAACAACCGTCTCCTCGAATTAATAGCACGGAGTTAGTGTAGAAAGTAGATCCCCTGGTAGCAACAGATTTTTCATTTATCCTTTAGGAAAGTTCAAGTTGTTGCTTGTCATATAGTACATGCATGCGAAATATTGAGGACGGAGTGCTGAAAACAATTCTCCTCTCTTTCTTTGTTGCCACTAGCATTTCTAGTTTTAGATGAGAGTATTTACGTTTTGAACGATTTTTCCCCTTCCCTTGAAGCAACAATGCGGCGAATTCAGCAGTCTTTCAACAACCACCCCTTCGCCCTCTGTGATGTCTCAAACTTAAAATATATATTACCTTCAAGTACATTAACTTGACATTTGTGTGAAACTGTAAAACAATTTACCAATTGATTTTAGGCGAGTTTAACCACAAATATTTAATTTTCGATAGTTATAACTGCGAAAGTCAGTTAACAAAGCAACACCTGTAATCCACAATCATGCAATTATAATTTATTTTATTTTAACGGTTATCCCATTTTTCATATGTCCCTGCTCATTAACACTGTGTTACACATACATATCTGTAATTTGGGCGTCAGAAATACAACAACCGAAAGTATAGGGGACATACATACTATTCACCTTGAAACCATATCAAGTTGAGGTATTGATACCGATATGGTTGAATGCTCGGCGCAGACCTGAAGGCGCCAATGCAAGTCTTATTCATCTTGCCACTTATATCGTGTGCGTCTCGAGAATCACTCTCGCATGCACAAAGTATTTCAGGTCGGCTCTGTGGCTGAATGGTTAGCGTAGCGTGCAACAAAACTCGGTGTACTAGGTTCGCACCCTGGAAAACCTGGACATGAAATTATTTTTGTTCCAACAATCTGTTTCATCATTCATCCTAACCTTCATGTTATATGGGATATCTGCGAGAGGAATCCTCAATTTGAGGAAGAGACAGCCATTTGCTGTTGATATATAGAGATTAATTCGACTAATATTACTTCGCGCTTTTGTCTCTTTTGGTCAATCGCTAAGATTAGGATGGAATTGATGTGAGGGCAATAACAAGAATGTATGGGCAGCGCAACAAACAGACTGAATCTGAGTCTAGACGTGAAAGCACCGATTGTCTGCAAAATGTAGCCCATCCAGAGCGGGATATATAGAATTTGGACTATCCTCTATTTTGGGCACTGTATATATTTTTATTAATAATTTGTTCTCATGGTACTTCATTTTCACTAACTGCATCATGCTCTGTACTAATAACACTTGTAAAGTTCAAAACATTGATACATCTGATTAAAAATTACTCATTAAACTTCATTTTCCTTTGAAACAGCCACTTTCAATATATATTTCGCCAGACAACACAAATACCGCACACGCACTAAAGGAAAACGAATCAACACTACATTATGGTAGCCACACTGCACGCAAACCGGTAAACCGGTAAACAATGATGTTGATTTTGGTCGCCAATATCCCCCCAATTGACTTTTATTTGTTGGCATTCAAAATGTTTACATTAGTTTTTTCTAGGAACGATTACTTATATTCGAACAATAGAGTTGTACATACTGTTTGTATGATCTAGGTGACGCTTGAAAATAGGCCATGGTGAAATAACTTATTTAATTGCTAGATAGTCCTTCGTTAACGAAATAAGTAAAAGGATTTGGCATGTTTCAATTTGCCATGGTTTTCACTTCTGCCCCTTCAGGTTCACATTTTTGTCTGGCCCTTGGTTATAGCCTAGGATAGCCTAATGGCAACCCCCCTTCCTCCCTGAGTCCAGGACGTGGAAGAGAGGTTGACACTTAGGCTCTTGCAGGAAAGCCATGCATTACACCCCGCTTCTGTTATCGTTATTTAAGGAACCCTCTCCATTTTATTTGCGGGCAGTATTCCCCACGCTTTCAGTGCCGTACTCACAAATGAAGTAAAGGGATGTGAACATAAGGGGGTTATAAAGGAGTCCCGGGTTCCAATCCCGGTGGAAGCACAAGTGGTTCGGATTCCACTTTAAACTGTAGGTCCAGTCCCGATTAGCCTTACTGTGCATAAAGTGAACTTCAAACAACAAATCAAATCATAAGGGGATTATCAGATATTTCTTACCACTCCTAGATCATGCCATATTTTCCTAAATTTGATTCTTATTTTATTTTAAGGAAAGTTGAGCAAAAATAAGACTACCTAGCTCTAAAACTCCTTCTAAATACGCCACTGTTCTTAACTTTACAGCTCGCGCTGCGACGCCAAGGGTGCCGGGTTTGAATCCTGGTCGGGCTTGGTTGTTTGTGAATGTCCATTCATCAATTTCATCATTTCATCACTTATCCCCATCTTCGCAAATTAGCCAAGAGGCACAAAACGCGAAGTAAAATAAACTAAATCAAATCAAATCAAATTATCTTAACAGCTGACATATCATAACACCCATCTATCACCCAGTAACAGAATTCACCTCCGATTAGCGTGAAAACCAATAATAGCATGTTTTGTTAATATTTTCTCGCCAATCTTATATAAAACAGTTACGATGAAAAAACTTCGTGGCCAAACGGCCTTGAATAACAAAGGCCTGTTAAGTGGCTTTCTTATAAGTTGACACGTGGTCAGCACATCGAATCCCTTTGCCGCTGTTTTCTTTATCCTCTATTTCACGTAGCTCCCCATTTGCCTTCAAGAAACCGAAATGTTCGGTAATGGAACCTGTGATCACGCTAACTTGAGTTCTAAGTCTACTTTATGCAAAGATGGGCTAATCGGTGCTGGCCTATAATTAGAAGTGGTATCCGAACCACAACGTGCATAAGTCCAACTGTAAGGGAGCGGTCGGAGCGTGGGTAATGCAAGCAGCTCTTTACAATGTAATCCTGCCCCTGCGTCGTCAAAATGTTCAGCATTCTTGAACAGATGGTCGTCGCCTTTATTCAGTGCTAAGCATTTGTATTATCATGTAACTCAAACATCGAAAGTAGAGATGTAATATTTATCGCTTTTGAAGCTTTTGACAACGAAGCACTGAAGGAAACTGGCAACAAGGCGGTACTCGGCTAAAAGCGATGTGGAGAGGAGAAAGGACTGTCAGTGACGAATCTACATATTTTTGGCCCATCGCAAAGCATTATTTAAGTTCACTTGAATGCAAAACAAACACACTTGTGAAAGGAAATGACAAAACATTTCCTCCTGTTCAGTTTCTTCTATTTATGTATGTTGTTTGCGTGTGTCTGCAAACATTTGATTTTGTTATTTAGCGTCGCTTTTCTACCACTTTGGATAATCGCGACGATGAGGATGAGTGATGATAGGATGAAATTAGGAAATTGATGCAGAAACACTTACAAAGCACACCCACGTCCAGGGGGAGATGCGAACCGTAACCATTGGCTTCGTAAACTCTGTGCTAAGCAGTCCGTGCGGAGATCGGAGTTTTTTAATGTATAGTTTTAAGTTCACTTTTTTTGCACAGATCGGTTAAATGGGACAGGACCTATAGTTTTAAAATGACATCCGAACCACTATGTGCCTCCACCGGTTATCTAACATGCTATACCTCTGTAGAGGGAGGTAGAATTGGAGAGGTAGTGTTTGGCAAAATCATGTGCAGATGAAACTTTCGATAAGTCACTTGTGAGAGATGTTTAAGGATACAATTCAGCGGGAAATGATGGACCAATATCTATTACATAATATTTCTACATTTTCTCGCTTTTACTTTTAATTTGTTGAGATTTGGGTTGGCTATGCAGTGGTTGATAGATAACTAAATCACGTTTGATGGTTCACAATGTAAATAGTAATTTCGTTCTATCCACGGGATTTTCTCCCCTTGCTCCGCCTGTCTGTCGCAATTATTAATCATTCATTAGACAAACCATTCTTTAAATTAATATTACGCACGTTCTCTCCAAGAACCATGTACTAAAGTTAACTGTTTCCTTTCGAAGTCCCTCCCACCTTTCGTTTCATGCTACGGGGTTAAGAATTTCAAATAAGACGTCCTTATGTTTCTTTGTTTGATTTTCCTTGTAGATACAAAATTTAAAGAAGAATAATATAATATATAATAACGAAATATTGGATCACAGGTCTGTTTCCTAATTAAATCGTCAAAGAAAAGCAAACGCTGTTATTAATTTCGTTGATTCATAGTTCATTCTTTGCTATCTTCTTGATGTTAATTTTAGCGAAAGAGAAAACTATTTCACTAATTACTCTTTAATAATAATAATAATAATCGCCATGTTATATCACATGAGGTATAATTTTGTTACACATTGCTTGCAGCCAGCAGCGAAAATTACATACCAGTCAAAATAATTGAAAGCACTACTCTCGCAGCCTGGCAGGTGGAACAAGGGAGTGTAGATTACTGAAGCAGATAACATCCACTCCTGCAAGCAGCAGAAGAGCTCTGAAGTTGAATTATATCGAGCTGAGGCATTTGTACATCTTATCATGATGCAAGAAAGGACAAGTGCAAAAATATGCTTTTCTGGGTTTCAAACACTAAAACTTTAACCTTTCGCGCTACACGTAAACAAAGACGGACTACAAATAGAGAAACGCTCGTTTTTTTTTTGTTCTTTTAGTTGATCTTTGTTATGAGGGAAAGGGTATATGCAGCAGATCTTTGGAAACACTCATATAGTTTGCAGGTAATGATAATTCCGTGTTAAAGTATTATATTCTGTGAAGTAAGGTATTTTTTGTGGGGGTAGTGTAGTTTCTTTTCCCAAGTAACTTGGAGTTCTAAATTATAATTTGACTGGTACAGTCCGGCCAAGGGAAACGAAACTAGCTGGAAAGTACGATTCCAAACGTGAGAGGGGAAGCAGGTATAACATCACCCTGTGGCTCTTGCCTGCTATAGTAAAGCACAAGCAAAAAAACCTGCGCAGACCCGCAAAGCCTGTGCACCGTACTCCTACGAGGAGGGGAGGGGGGAGTGGGCCAGGCTTCCTTATGGCACGAGCTGAACGGAAGAAGGGAAAGCTACGCTGGGACTTTTCGTCCAAGGTTTTTTTCCTTGTGGTCGCTCTGTATGGTTCGCTTACTGTGTTTATTACTGCTTTCTGTGTTGTGTTTGTGATGTCTCTTACAATTCGTAACAAACCGTTATGAAGTGGAACAAAGAAAACAAAGACGTATTGGTCCCTGTTGCACATTCTACAAAACACCCTTGACATAATACACAATGCCACAAACCATTCAGTTACTACATTTTCTTTACTGTATTTATAATAGTTTGCATAATAATAATACTGTTGAATACTATTCTGATTACTGCTGTGTACATTTGTGCTAATTATACGATTTACTAAGGATACCAATTAAATTGAATGACCGAAAATAAAGTTCCATGTTTACAAACAAGTTTATCTACTAATGTGACGTAATGAATACTTTCCTGATATGTTCCGTTTGCTTATATAGTATATGGATGGTTATTTTTTTTCATTCTGTACCCTTATATAATTCGTAAACATCTATACGTATTTTCGCGGCCATGTTACTACGTTTGAAACTTCATTGTTTTTTCAACAGCTGACGATTTTCACGAAACCCGCTTCCTGAACAAAGTGCCCCTATTTTGCCAATGAACACTTCCATTTGACGCATGCGCACTTTCGTCCATGGTCTCAGCTAAGGTAGCCAGACAGTATGTCTGTAGGGCCACCCCGATGGTGGCAATCTCGGTGCCTTGTAAGCAAGGGGTCCTGTGTTCGATGGAGGCACGTAGTGTTATAATTCAACATTAAACTCTAGGTCCACCATGACTAACCTCTTTGTACATAAAGTGGATTTATAATAAAACCTCAAATCAATTTAACTGATTCTTCTAAGCTTTTAGGCCCGAAACATTAACAAAATATAGGATATATATTATTCGTAACTCGTTTTCGCTCTTAAATTTTACAGCGATTTTATACTTCTTTTTTTTAAATCCTGCAATATAGTATATTTCCCAGTGTTCAAATTTTTCTATACATATATTAATGCTGAACTAAGAACGCCTCAATTTCCAATCAAGCTTTGTAATCAAGGGGTCCAGTAGAGACAGTAGAGACACATATTGGTTCGTATCCCATTCAGTCCCGATTAGTCTATGTGTTCACAAATCAGACTTGCAACAACCCATTATCTCTTTACCTTAATATCCAGGAAAAGTAACTTGTCGATCTGAATTCTAATTTGCTAATTCTACACATGTTTACATAGTTTACGGTATTCTTTTGTATTAAAATCGTTAGAATTAAATGCAAAATTTACTTTAGTTTTCCTTCAAAACGCTTTGAATTCAAAGCTTTATTCTTCCATAGCATTTGAACTTCATTGAAAAACAAGCCTGGGAAAAACGCCGCGGGCTGTTTCCATTGTATGGCGACTCGAAATCTGGGCAGGAATCCGCGAGGAGTAGCGATCGACAAGCGAAAATAACAATTAAACCAATACAAAATTAGATTATAGCAGTATACATTGACTTGCATTTTGTTACTTCCAGTTTGCAAATGCAGCAGTAGTCACGTTGTCATTGTGCACATATTTTGATTAAAAGAAAAGCTATAAGAAAACCGAGGACAATGTCAGAATGTCAAAGAACACGGCACACAGTAGTGGCAAGAGAGAGGGGAGAAGGTACACGTCGCGAAAATTGGTTGCTATTGCTAAGACCCTTCATTCATTCCTTACATTCATTTGCATCCTCGCAATTAGCCAGAAGTGATAGAAATACTAAATACTAAATAATAAACTATAAATAAACTAAATAAACTAACAATAAGTATAAAACAATTGCACAAAACATGCATGACGCTTCGAAAGATGGATTTTTGAATTTAGTAATCCTCTCTCAACAGTGGCGTAGCAACATATAGCGAAGTCCTGGATGAGATTAGAATGCGAGGCCCCCATCCAATGGCGGAAATTAAAGGGAAGTGGGGAAGAGCAGTCGCTCCCCCTTTTTTCACTTTTGCGGCAGAACTGTGCTAAACCCTATCTGCCAATGGAAAGTAAACTGTCCTTGTAATTTTTGTTTTATAATCATTGATGCGTGTTTACAAGACATTCCAATTTAGTCGGGACAGTCTATTCTTTCAAATCCCTGTCCCAATTTCTTTCAAACTCAAGTCGTAATTTGACTAAATGTTTCGAGGTTTTATTTTAGAGGGCGTAAACCCCCATTTAGACATGTTCTTCATTTTAATAACGATTGCTAATTATTAATAATAATTAATTAATAATTAATAATGATTTATTCCCGATACTTTGGACCTTAACATTGCAACTCTAAAATTCTACAATTAGGAAAGACAATAGTAGGCAAATTGTTCACCTCCATTTTAATTCTCTCATTACTCTACATCCTGTGTTCTTCTAAGGGGTCATTGATTCTTTTGATGCGAAGCTTATGTTGACTGCGTTTCTATTTCAACCCATTATCATTTCACTGTGGAAAACAGACTGAATGAAAATACGGTGGAGATGGACTTTTACCGTTGGGTGTACACTTAGCACTATATCTACAAGCTAGCACTAGCTCGTACAATAATACTACCGAAACATTGGTGGTCACATCCAGTACTCCCAACAGCATTTCGCTGACCAGGGTCGACCACCTGGACGGAGTGGTTAGCACAACGCGCTACAACGCTGTGGGTTCCGGGTTCGAATCCAGGGTTGGACATGGACGTTCTTTGTGAGTGTTCCTTTATCAATTTTCATCATATCATCACTCATCCTCATCATCGCAAACAGCCAAAATTGTCAGAAAATCGACGTAAAATAACCTAACTCAACAAATTCAATAGCATTTCGGATGTTATCTTTTGTTCCACATATTCGGATCTGTTTCCAACCTCCTCAAACAAATTCTGGGTACGGGCCTGTTCTTGGAAGGAATAAAACAACGCAAGCGTTTAAATGTCTCGCGCTTGCTTCGTGCCAGTTAGAGGTGTTTGTTGTTAACTTTATAAAATCGGGATTACAAGGTCAAGAGAATGAAGAGAATACAAGACAAAAGGTCGTTATATTCAATGAAAGAATAAATGTGTAAAAATGTCTAAGCAAGTTATCGTAAATTTTTTCCTAACTGTTTCACGGATTCGTTCAAATTATAACGTTTAACTAGAATTTAAAACCAGATAAATACAGAATATTTTAATATTACTGCCCACAAAAAATAGCATTTTCCATGTCCCCCCCACTTCTATTTATAACGTTTTTCGTATCAGGCTCCTTTAAGCGCGAAGTCCCGTGCGGTCGCGCACTTCTTCCACCCCTTGCTACACCCCTGCATCTCAATGCCTTGGATTGCCTCGAAAGTGAATATTCTTTACGTTGCTAAACTAACATTTTCCCCCTTGGATAGTGAAATGATCCACATTAATGAAGCGACTGAAGAATGCGACGTATATTAACGTTAATTTTAAGCGTTTTTCTACGTCGTAGGTTAATCGTTAATGAGCATTAATGGTGGAATCAGAATGAACACGATGACATATTCATTCCTCACCCAGGATTCAAAAGTAGGGCTTCTGGCTTCGCAGCCCTTTCTTCATGGAGGCTGGAAGGTAAGTAATGAATATATTTGATTAGATGATTTTTAGCGTCGCTTTTTTCATTTTTGGCTAATCCAAACGACGAGGATGAGTAATAATATGATGAAATTGATGAAGGGCACCGTGAAGGGAACACCATGCCATGTTCCTCCACCGCTTGTCGAACCCGCGACCCCTAGATACATCAGAGCGTGGTGTTGATCATTCATGTATCCTTCACTACGGCAGAGATCGAGAATGTGTTGAGCCATACCATTTGCTCGAATGGTGTCCCGGCAGACTGCCATACACAGGGGAGAACTTTACCTTTTGTAGCAGTCGCCACATATATTTTTATGGCTTAAAATCTTCGCTGTCCCTTCAAGTACATTTGCTTCTGTAACTTTGTAAATATTGTTATATAAAGACCACACTGAGGGAAGCAATACGCTATCTTTCACTAAACCTGAATACTGTGTGACCATTTACTTCATTGCATTATTAATTATAAAGTGCAATCAAATACAAGGCTATAAATTATGAGGTTTAGAAACGGGAAGAGTATTTATGTCGTTTACATTTTATTTTGCCATCTAGAAAGTAATGTTTACTACAGTGGATTTAATATTTTCGTTAAGGTCATTGAAGGCAAATATGTTGTTTCCAGGCATTATTTATATATATAAAAAAATAAGTCGATGTCTTCAACTCGAGCTTTTTCCCTCAAAGTTTTCTGGTGGGGAACATTATCAAATGTACATGTCATTGTTCTCTCGGTTGTTTTATGCATAAAATGGCGCAGTGGTAGCGTCGTTGCCTTGTAATCAAGGGGTCCGGGTTCGATAACCGGTGGAAGCTCATAGTGGTTCGGATCCCACTTCAAACTGTAGGTGCAGTCCCGATTAGCCTTATTGTGCATCAAGTGGACTTAAAACACCAAATCAATCAATCAATTATGTATAAGAAAATGCATTATACGGATATAATAATGCGAATATCTCTGCGTAAGTATTTTTATGTTATCTTTTTACATTTGAACTTTGAAGAAACACACGCAAACCGTAGTGACGAGCAGGACACAGTTCCTACTTTGTGAAAATAACGCAATGGAGAGATCAAGCGTAAGATACCGTGACAACAGACACAGGGGGGAAATGCGCGGTGAACTTACTGCAAGAAGGGAAGCGATTGTGTTCTCCCTGCGACGTTGTCGGGTGGTGAGTTTTTCCCCCTCTTCTAGTCGCACGTTAAACAGAGCGAGCGAGTACAGAGGACGTCAAATACGTGTAGCATGCAACGTCGCAAAAAGACATCCACAGCTCTCTGTCCACGGTTTCGGCGCGGCTGCAGGGGCGAGAGTGAAAACTTCGCTTGACTTATCAGTGTTGCCAAACACGACTGTTAAAAAAAGAACAGCATTGAAATTAAATGTAGTTAAGGATTGCAATCAAGCCGTTAATTTTGAGAAGTATAAACGTTTGTCTTCGTGTTCTACGAATAGGGATCCTATGTTCGAAGACCGTACGAGTCTTGGGATGCTTCCAGACCGAAGCGAGAAGCGACACATGTCACTAGAAAACAAACACTCAATAATATATGCTTATATTTTTATGCTGCACGGGTTGCTTGTTACTTCAGTGAGAAACCCCTCGTCGCTTCGTCCCAATGGAACTTTCGTACCGAAGCGATAAATGGCTTTGGAAACAAAAATTCTTAAATAAATAAAACTTTCGAAAAAATGTGATACGACAAACTACACGTGCCACTTGCATGTTTCACGCACTGGGGGCGTTATCGTGTTGCTTCGGTCTGGTGGTCATGCCTCCGCATTGAATGCTTTCTAACAGAGAGATTTTAAACCGAAACGACAGGCAACAAGTAGCAAACGACGGCTGCAAATGACACTGAAGTTCATACCGAAGTGACAAGCGAAAAGAAAGACAAGCCACTTCAGTCTTCAAGTAAGCATTCACTGTTAAAGCCCGAACACCAGACCTAGGCGACCCAATTCACGATATTGACAAACGGAAGTAACAGGCGAGACGTGCTTCTTCGCTTCGAAATGTTGCATCATTGTTTCTAAGCGAAACGTGTCGCTTGTCGGCTTCCCTTTCTGAAAGTCATGCATGTCATGCAGCGTGTCGCCTTGGTCTGTTTGTGCATTTGAGAAAAACGCTTGCTTGTAGCCAGAGGTATCGTGTCACTTGTCATTTCGATATGAACACCCCCTCCCTTTTGCCGGATTGCTTGTCGCTTTGGTCAGAAATCTCCATTCTTATCCTTATCATGGCCGCAAGGAGTAAAGTAACGAGTTTTTACATATAACATCTGATAACTCTACTCTTTGTTCCCTGGTAATGGAATATAATGAGCTTTACAAATGGATTTGTCTGTATTTACCAATATTATAATAAAACCCAACTAATAATTTGTTATAGGCACATAAAGAAGGGTCACATTTGGAGGAATAAATTATATAGTAGCATTTTGTTTGATGGCAGGATTAATGCGGACCCACGTGGTGGAGTGGTTATCACATCGCACTACGATACCATGGTTCCCGAGTTCGAATCCCGGTCTGGGCATGGATGTTGTGGGAGTCGATTCATCAATTTCATGATATCATCACTCATCCCCATCTTCGCAAATTAGCCAACAGTGGTACAAAAAGCGAAGTAAAATAAAACAAATCAATTACAATTACACTTGGAGGGTTATAAGATAATAGAAAAACAGATCTGGTTCCAAAGTTTTAAGTTGGCAACATTGACAGCTCGGAAGCAACAAGACGGCCAGGCGAGAGGGGAACCCCGTCGGCCACCACACGTACCTTTCCTTGCCTCTCAACCCCCTGCGATGTTCGGTACCAATACATGCGAAATAGATCCAACATGTTACACACCCACACTTCCTGGTCCCAAGAGATGCGATTAAACACCACACTTTTACACAGACGTGAAGCTTCCAGAGCTGGCAGAGTGTAACACACAAGTTAACACACAAATCGAACAAATAGGGACTTTTTGGTACCTTCGAAATACTTCGCGTACATGTCGAAAGGGGTCTTAGGAGTCTCGCAATGGTATTTTCTTTGTTGGGACCGGCAAAAAGTCCCAACAATTTTTTTGGTCCCATTAAGAAAGGTGTTTAAACATACGCTGGTTCCCACAAGAATATATCTACGTACTCATACACACACACACACACACACACACACACACGCATATATATATATATATATATATATATATATATATAAGTAGTGTAATTGATACTACAACCAGCACCACTTATAGGTGTAGAAAAGAAGAGGTTATTTGATTAAACAGCCCGATTTGCCCACACTTAAAATTATGCCAAGATCCTCTTATTCCCCATTTCTTCAAGTGTGATATGCTCTTAATCCCCAAGAATTTTGAATCCTAGTGTAGAAAAGAAGAATTCATATGCCCCGATTTGCCCACACTTAAAACAATGTCAAGAGGGGGCATATAGCCCAATCGGCCATGTGTGTACATATTTAAATCTAAAGAATTTTGAATTCTAGTGTAGAAATGAAGAACTCCCCTCAGACAGATTTGCCCATGTGTGTAAAAGCTACATCTCTCAGTTTGTTGTCCATAAACTTGTCAAAAATATGCCCTCCCTTGATATTGTTTTGGCTACACTTAAAACTAAGGCAAAAATGCTCATAAGAGCTTTTGCTTACACAATAATATAATGTAATATATGCTTAAATACTTGTTGCTGTTATGTTAATATGTTACCTGGAATATGCTCAATATTTTAATTGGACACCAGCCTCAACTTGCATTTCTAGTACTAAGACAATGCATTGTGCAAAAATCTTCTAGAATTGTTCTGTGACACTCTCATTTCTTACATCATAAACATATGATTTTTCAACTATGAGAATAACACTACATATGGTGTCATCAGGGAGTGTATCGTGGAATTCACAGATAATTTTAATGTTTGTCCTGTCATTAACCACAACTTGTTTCCTTTTTGAAGTGTTGATGACAAACATGGGTCTCTGTGCTTTGAATTCATCTGGTGTGTAATACATGTCAGTATTGCCAGTAGTGACCCTTTTGTATGCTGTAAATGCTTCATATAATTTAAGGAAATCATCCTTGGACATGTCTAAATTATAATTTTCTCTAGGGAATACCTCATTTCTGCCATTTTTAAGATATATGTTCTTGATGTTGCAGTTATCAAATCTACTTGAATTTTTTTCCTGATTATTGTGTCTTCCAGTCTGAAACAATACCACCACAAAATCCGGCATGTCATATTGTATACTGGAGAATGAATTTGTAGCATCAAACTCATAATAAGTACTAGCGGCAGGCTTCTGTACACATTGATATGTATAAAATTGTAAAGTAACCTGTGGATTTTTTTATTATATCTGCTTTGTATTTAAGAGCATAACTGGCTTCATATTCAACAACTGGGATTCTTAGCTCCATAGTCTGAATAATGCATTTGCCTTCATCAGGTAGGGTATTGGGCAGTACTTCCCCTGTAGAGTTTAATGTGCTGTACCTCATCAAAGCTTTATTATCATTGGCAGCTCTTCTAAATGTGATTCTTAAACCACCCTTCCAAATAATATCTTTGTAATCTGAGAAGAATCCTTACAACAGGCGCATGGGGAACAGCACTGTGTGGCTCTTGGATATAATTTTATCACCAGCCTCAAATCCACCTATTTTGTAGTAAGAAGCCTCGGTTTTGGATAATTTTAGTGTGGCCAAAGCTGTGGAGGTAATGCCGGGATAATCCACTCTGTTTATAACAACACCATGCTTTCTGATCTCAATTTCAGAGAACAGATGCGGCACAAAATTGTCTACCAATCTTATATTTTAATTTGCCGGATAATCTGTTCCATCGAGCTTTACAACATCAAATTTGATGTATAGATCTGCTCTGTGGGGGTGTATAAAGCCATCCCCTACATCAAGATCAACCTCAATCTCTGTGTTGGGTTGATTTAAATTTGCAAATGTCCTCCTGTTTGGGGGGAATGATTGTAGCTCATAACTATCAATATTTTCCATTTTTTTGTATGTATTTTTATTTAAATATTAATCTCTATGATTGCAGTTGTTGTGGCTCCAGCAAAATCAACTAATTCTTCTTTTTCATTAGTGACCATCAATTCAATATTATCTATTCTATTATGGCACACAGGAAAATATAATGTTGGGGATGGAGTGTAGATGATTGGCTCCATAAATTCAGAATTAGGTTTGAATGTTGCAATGATGCCAGTTTGTTTGTGAGTGCCTATGCCATTTGATTTGGTTATCATACCCTCGGCCACATTACAGTGAATATTCAGAGTCTCTATGGCTAAGAATTTAGGTATATTAATAGCAGTGTGTTTGATGGCTGGTTCAAGTTTTGTGTTGTTCTCAAAGCCTAACAGCTCTCTTATAGTACCCAGATCCACTGTTTCTGTAGCAGATACAATCTCTACTCTGTGAGTGACAGAATTTTGAGTTAATACTATACCTCTGGGTAATTGAGCATTTAGAGTGGACAGATTATATTGCCCTGGAGTGATGACAATTTTTTGATCCCCTACTGCAATTTTGTTGTTGTGGTGTGTAATATTAGGGATCAAGTACATGCCATAAAATGCTCTGAGAGCTATTGTTTTGGGATACACTATATCATCATGTAATTTGAGTTTCAATATTGAATTTTGGCTGGTGAGATGGAATACCCCCATGATGTTTTAAATACCACAGGTCCTTTTGAAAATTTTCAATTGATGGTTTATTTATTTGAGACATATATCTAAAAACAGATAAACACAATAGTCCACAATTAACATCTTTGAAGTTTTGAACAAGGGCATTATTGTAATAAAGATTAGCTGATTTTAGATATTTTACTAAATTTTCAGGTGGATCACCTCCAAATGAATCAAACACAAATGCCTCATCTTTTAAATATTTAAGATAACAAATCCAGTGAGTTCCCTGATTTTTGTACTTATCCAAATTAACAATGCCACACTCTTTGTTGAGTGGTTGTTCTGGTAAAGAATCAGACATGTACACACCTCTAAAATTTTTGATGCCCAGTGGCTTGATTAAAGCTTCAATATCTTGGTTTGTAAGCGGCTCTTGTTTTTTTTAAACTTATTAATGCCTCTCTTAACACCTTTGCCTTGTTTCTCCATGGCCAGGTTATGGCGCTTCAATTCATCTAATTCTGCCCTATTCTTTTTGGCATCTATTACTGTTTTTGCTATGGCAGCTGATCCCCCAGCCAAGCTCCCAACAGCCCCAAGTGCTGCTAAGATGGCCGGGATAGTAAATATGAAACCCCCCCACATGTGATTTTTTCCTGGATTGTTGTAATTTTTTTAATTGGGGGGTACTAAGCAACAATTTCATACCATGGCCCTTGGCAATACAAGAGCTTTTTTCTTGCGCTGCTTTTTGGTTAAAAGACTATCAATAGTTTTAAGAGATTTAAGACCTGCATAAGGTATTTGATACATAACACCCTTGGCCTTCATTGTAGGTTTATTATATACATATTCACAGCCCCCACCCCAGTTTTTGTTTGGTGTTCATAGCTATGGTGGTCCCCAATGCTGCTATTTTTTCACTTAAAGAAGCATCTTTGCTTACAAATCTACCAAATGCAGCCTCTTCTAATTTCTTGTCTGCAACATATCTCTTGTCAAGATCAGAATGTGTGTTGTATGCTATGTCATGGTCTCTACAAGCAGCATCTAGGGGATTAACACCAGGATCACCTCTGTTTAATCTATGGTCCAATTTTGTACCGGGACCACAATACTGATAGCCTGGAATGTGTAGTTCAAATGGCAGCTTGTTTATAATGTCATTAAGCAACCCCCGGCCCTCAGAAATATTCCAAAATTTAGGTGGTAGAGTATTAATATTTTTTATAAGATATCCAATCCCCTTAGTGTCATTCACTATAAAATTAGACAATTTTGTGATTATCATGTCCATAATTCCAACCTTTTCATTGTAAAAATTGTGGTTGCCAGCATTTTCCTCCCCAGCTGTCACCAGTAACCTATCTACAAGTTTCCTGACATCATCAACCCAGACAAATTCTTTAGGCAGGGTGTTGTATTGTTTGATTCCACTGCCAGTCTTGATTTGTGACCATATGGGCTTGATTAAATTGTTGTATTTTGCTCCACTGCTAGACTTGACTCTTTTTTGTGTGGGATCATTGTTCTGGTATAGAGCATCTGATTTTATTAATATTTCCTTGTAATGCTCATAATCTTGATCTGTATAGCTGCCAGGCCTTTTCCTAGTCATCAGTTCCCACAATCCAGGTGTGCAGGGATATTTAACAAAACCACCCTTTTCTCCATGTTGAGATTCTGAATATACAATGAGATCATCTCCCATAAATGTTACTCTGAAATTGCCAATTCTATGTATGATGCTACCATCACGCTCTGTGTCGGCATATAAGCCAAAGACCTGATCTTTGTTGTCTTTAGGTGTGCTTAAATATTTTTGAGCAAGAAGACCCAATTCAATAGGATCCTGAGTAGCTTCAATTCTTCGAGGAGCAACAGGACTAGGTGTATGAATACTGGAAAGTGGGGTGATTGGATAATCTAATATGTTCCTTGCAGCTACAGGTACAAGCTCTGTGATCAAATTTTGATTTTGCTCTGTAACAGTTTTGATATTTTTACCTAATTCACTAATAGCATCAATAATAGGCTCTTCTTTTGTTTGTGTTGTTCATAAATTCCTCGGTTCTGTGATTTCCATCCCTTAAATCTTTTACAAGATAATCTTTTAATTTAAGATCATCAATAATTGGCCTTTTCATGGTTATTTATATATGTTTCAATGTCTAGAAAATTGTTAATTTTATTTCTATATTTACCACTATTGGGTTTTCTTGTCATATCAATTGTGACAAACCCATAACTGTCCTGGTTCCAGCACCTACTGCAAAACTTGGAAAAATCATTGTAGCTCAAGTCCCCACCTACATATTCATCATGTATGTTTTTGAGGTTGGTATGATCTTGATGAAACACACATATAAAATTGCTGTTGTCTCGGATCAGCTGCTTCGGAATTTTAGAAAAAGTCTGTGTCAGGTAGAAACAATCAATGTTTTTGTGTCGCCCCTGTGTTAAAAAATTTCTAACCTTGTTTTGATTATCCAGTATAATGTCATCAAACACAACAACAGAATTATCGAGACATTCATGGAGTGGCTTAACATCTGATTCAAAAGTGGCAATATCCAATCCATCATATAGCTTCATCAACTGCTGATATTTTAATTGTTCCAAGCTCTTAGAGAAGACATACAAGTGCCTGTTTTTCCAGTCTAACCAGTTGGGTGCCAATAAAAGATTATCAATCATTAGTGTAGTTTTACCACAAGCCGATGGCCCAACAATAAGACATCTAATATTATCAGGCAGCAACTTGCCATTTCTCTTAATCTGCTGTTCAGGTTCTGGCAGCCTTTTTATAACATCCCAGGTGCTCATATTATCACTTTGTCTGCATCGATCCAGGTGTGTTCTGGAAGTCGTAGCCATTTGACAAATAACTTGTTGCCTTTTCTGCGGATGATTTTTTCTATGAAATATGTGTCAGGCTGTTTAGTTTTGCTGAGTTCTTCTTCATAGAATCTGCCTTTGAGAATTTCTCCTCGGTGATCTTTTATTATATATGTGTTAAGGGTCCCAGGTTTAATTTGAACCACTGTAAATAATTCAGTGCTCCAGTTTCTTGTCAAGCCTCTTTTGAATAAGTGCTTATATTTGCTGATTCTTACTTGATCACCCACCTTGTATTTGGCCTTTCTTGTTGTTGGCTGGTATCTAGGATAATAAACAGTCCTGATCAATTTTTGCTCATCAGATGAAGTTACTTCAGAGGGTTTCATGTTGATTGTGGAATGGACCGAGTTGTTATATTTATGTAGAAGTTCTGGAAGAATATTAAGCCATTTATAATTACCTTGAAGTGTAAATTGTTTATACATAAGATTTTTTAGGGTTTTGTTGAATCTCTCTACAATTGAGGCCTTGAGATCACTGTAACTCGAATAATGTTGTATTGACTGGCTTTTAATAAATTGTTGGAAAACAGAATTATAAAATTCTTTGCCATTATCTGTTTGCAAATAGCGCAGTGATCTTCCACTCTGATTGATGATTGTCCTGATGGCTTCTGTAACACATTTTCCAGTCTTGGATTTGAGTGGCACAGCCCAGGCAAATTTTGAAAATGTGTCTATTACAGTGAGTAGATACTTGTAGCCCTTGTTGATTTTGTCTAAGTTTTTCAGCTGTCCACTTGCCATCTCAATCAAGTCGCTCTGCCATAAATCATCTATGCCTTTTGTGACTACTGGCAGTCTCTTATAATTATGTCTGGCTTGTCTGTGTAATTCATCAACAATAATTTGTCTAGACATAATATGAAAACAAGAATATTGCAACTATGGGGTGTTCAGCAGCTGATACTACAGGATTTTCTAAATATAATTTGTCTCCTATTTGTATATGAAATTCCAGACAGCCTTCATCTTCAGCATAAGATGTTTCTAATGTATTGGGATCTGTAAAATCCTCTAACTCTACACTGGTGATTTTTGGTTTCTTGTCAGCATTTGTTATTGATAAGGTGGGGTAGTGGTGTGCCTGTGGTTGAAGCCAATATATGATCTTGATTGGTCTCAGTGTGCCCCCAACAAAAAACTGGTAATAAAATTGAGCAGGGGACAGCATATATATTTTGCCACCTGGTGTAAATGGTAAATCATATTCTTTGTTGGGGATGCTGTACAATTCAAGAATTACTGTATGTTTTGGATTCTCGATTATGCCGGTTATTTCTTTTTCTGCTGTAAGCAATCTGCTTGTTACAGATTCAAGGTGCTCATTGATGGTCCTAACAACATCATCATGGCCTGGCTTGATTTTTATGTCCACAACAAGTTTCTTGTATTGTTGTACAATCTCTTGAAGCTGGGTGGCAAAAACAGACAGAGCATTTGCTTGATTGGATTCCATGGTCCCTAGCTGTTGCTTGATATTAGCTACAATTTGTTGCAAATTTTCAATAACTGCCAATTTTGAATTTTGAGCAGTAAGATCATGGACCTGTCTTCTGATATCCTCAAACAGGGCATGCAGTTCATTAATATGTTGATTAGTTGGTAGAGTGGCCACTGTTTGAGGGAGTTGTTTGATCTCTGTCTGGATATTCTTGATATCTTCTGATTTCAATATGCGATTCACTGCCCTCTTAATATTTTTAAGTTCCTGTGATGTAGGCAGATTTGATACAGTATTTTGCAAAGATTCAAGTGCCAATTTCACATTATTTAATTCAGAAGCATCAGCCACACTTTGCATAGCATTTTGGAGCAGGGCTATATCTGCCTGAGTGGGTGTTGATTGTTGTAAAATTTCAAGTTTTGTTTGGATATCATCGTTCAAGTGATGAAAATGAGATAGCTCAGATTCAGTGTTGAGGTTTTTAAGTTTTGTGATCTGTTGCTGGACACTGACAAGTGTGTCTACAATACCAGGCAGGCGGGATTCTAGAGATTCTTGTACATTTGTCAAATCACTTTGCACTGCTGCTATTGATCCCTCAAGATGGGTTATGGTACTTTGAATTTTTCCAAAATCTTCATATGTTTCAAGTTGCAGCTTAATGTTGGCAACACTCCGAGTTATTGCACTCAAAGCATCAGAAGATGGCAAGTTGTTCATAACATTTTCAAGTGTCTCAATTTTTTCTTTAACCTCGGCTATGGCATTGTTCAGAGGGTCCAGATTAGGTATTTGGAGTGATTGAATCTGTTCTTTTAGAGTGGAAATCACTAGATCAAAATCTTCTTGTGATTTTATGCTTTTGACAATTGTTTGGAGCTGTGTCTGGACATTATTTATCTGCTCTTCCAATTGCTGTTTCAATTGCTCAGAGTTGGTGGCCTGGGTCTTAAATTTGGCTTGAAGAGCTGCTACAGCTTCTTCTAAACTTTGAAAATTATCCAATGTTGCCAGATCAGTATATTTCTGAAGCAGTAATTTGAGTTCTGAGTCAATTTTAAGAAGAGGGTCCATGCATTGTGATTGCAAATTTGTAATTTCTAGTTGAAGACTGGCATTGAGTGTGGTTTGTAAAGCTTGCAAATCACTTCTTAATTTCTTAACTCTGACATCAAGCATTAGAATCTCATCACTGTGATCTTCATGTCTTGTATGGCCAAATATATCATTAGGCATTTTGTTTTAGTGGTTATTTATTATTGAATATCTGATTCTTAATTCTATAAAAAAAGGTATAAGCTTGTCATATGACCCCGGGACCTCAATATATAAACAGTCACCAGCAGAAACAGTATAAACATTGCCAGAAATCATGTTTGAGTGCTTAATTCTATAAATATTTCTCCCTACTGAAATCTTGACATTACCCTCAGGGGTTGTAATAAATTGCAATTGACCACCTACAGGTAATTGGTAATGATTTAAATTATTGTTAAATATGTACAATGTTTTACCTGTTTCATCATCAACATCTGTAAATATGCTTTTCAGATGAATAATTAACAAAGCACTTAGTTTAGATATTATATCAGAAGAGGGTTGTGGTGTTGGCAGGTCCATAATAGCCTGTTTTTTGAACCCAAATAAGTTCATAGGCATGTTTATTTATTTCAAATCATGCTCTGTAATTGGGCATTGTTTGCCACTTTTCAAATCACAATGACCCCATGGTAGAGTATGTATGCCACATGATAAAATGCATCTCTTATCATCATGTGGATCCAGAGCCACTTTTCTTACAATATTTGTAGTCAACAAGTGATCCACACTCTGAATTCTGGATTCTGATGTTCTGATTGTGCTACATAATTTGAGGCAATTTTTGTAATCTTCAAATTCAAGCTCTTTGTCAACAATTACTCTGCCAATGCCCTTGGCCTTTTTGGCAACAGCGCCACTACATGTTTCAAAACTGTACATCTTGGCCCTTAACCCAGCAAATGCCACAATAACATCACCAAGTGTCTCATCTTTTAACTTGCCAGGCACATTTTTGTTGTGGTGTTTAATTTTTGAATGTTCAGTGGTATAAAAATATTTAAACAATTCAGGCTGTGCTATATCTTGATAAACATCTTCTGTTTGAATATCAAGAACAAAATTATCTGTGTCCATGTACATCAGTTTTACACGATCCTTGTAAAAAGGCTTCAACACATCATAATACAATTTTAACATGTGTAATTTGGCCAATTCCAATATCACAGCCCCTACATAAATAAGCTTATCAAACTTAATCTTTGTTTTTTCATGTTGAAAAGTGCCACATTCTCATCATAAATTCTTCTGTACTTGAAGTTGGGCTTTGCAATCAATTTTTTTGCTCCGGCTGGGGTCAGTAATTATTTTAACATCAATATGTTTTCTGACATTTTCAATTGTTTTGCCATACACTGAATTGACCATCAATTTAAACAAGGTCTTATCAAATTGGCTCATTGCAGATGTTCGAAGCTCTGTGTTTGTATCAATATATGGCTTCAACCATCTTGAGTGCCTGAACCTCAAAACTTTGCCAACTTTGGTCACTTGAACACCATGATTCATCAGGAACTGGAGGTTTTTGTAATATATGACATAATCCTGTTTCGGCTCTAGAGTCATCATCAATTTCTTCTGTTTAGAGCCAGGTGAACACTTAACCTCAGGAATTGGGGGCAGATCAAAAAATGTGTTGTGTAAATCATCAGGAATTGTCAGATCAACCTCTAAGAACAGGCCATAGTTACTGTCATCAAAATTCTTAAGATCTTCAATATTGAAATCTTCAACCCACTCAAGCCCTGCATATGGCAGTTTTTTCATCATGGCATAACCATAGAGGCTGTTGGCATCTACATACAGTATATAATTTGATGGCAGTGCTGGATCATAATCAGGAATGTATTTGTTATTTGCTCTGGCATATCTCTGAGAACATTGCACCATGCCTCCTCTTATACATTGTTCCATAAACAGATACATATCTTGATCCTGGATCAGATCCAATTGCATTTTAGTGTTTAAAAACATTGCAGACCATGCTAGGCCCGGAGCACTGTAAAAATACATTGGATCCAATTTATAATTTTGCATGGAAGATTTTCTGAATGCCTGCAGTATATCAGCTAAGAGGGTCACATCAAGTTTTAAATATGCCTTGTGATATTCACCAAATGTCTGGCATTTTAAATTGTTCCACATCAATTGGGCATGGTGATAATCATCATCTGTGATTCCAGATCCTCTGATTTTGCTGTAAAACTCTTGTTGTGGTGGCAGAGAACACTCATCAAATTTAGAAAAATCTGTAACATAATCATATGGATATACACCCTTCCGCCTAATTAATTTCAGCTCCTGATTTGGAAACGAAGCACATGTGATTTTGAATTGATCATCAGATAATTGAGTGGCCAGTGTAGCCAGGCTAGCAGACAGAATTCTGTATGAATCAAGAAATCTTAAGTGAATAGGAACACCATTAACTTTAATTATTTTGGTAATGGCAATATATTTTTCATTATTTTCAGCTAAAATATTTAAATTCTGCTTGACAAACCCCTCGTACCTGATCAAATGATGAAAATCATAATTGGATGCACCATGGCAAAATATGGGGACAAATTTTGGTCTCTGGATCTTAATATTACAGCTATTACACAGGGCCATTTTGAATTTACCATCTGTATGAGAATGGTGTTTCACCTTGATATTTGTATCTGAAAATTCAGAATCACATACCGGGCATTTTTCTGCATTGTTGAAATCTTCAATCTGTTCCTCTGTTAAAGGCAACATGGGTTTTGATTTTAATAAGACATTAGATTCTATGTTATGGCACTCATTTTCTATTCTATCTGCAAATTTTTTGATGGCATCTGCTCCCATGTATATATCTTCTTTACTAACAAACCCATCCTGTACAACCACATAATAAAAACTAGAAGGTTCATGTAGCTGGTATGATGTAATTGAAGGTTCATCAGGATCTGGGCTACAGAATGCAAGAGGTTTGAGATTTGATTCAAAATCACAGACTATATATGCTGGGTGTTCCAACAAGGCTTCAAATTTTTTGAATTTTGCATTTTCATTTGGGTTAGGCATAAGCATATGAACAGGTTTATGGTTGCCACAGTATTTCAGATGCTCAATTAACTTGTTTTTAGCAATTTCTGCATTCTTTTCCCGAACCCCATTTACCATTTCTTGACCATCAAATACAGACAAACATCTTCTGCACAACTTGAATATTGTATTGGATTTGTCTAGTTGTGTACTGACTAAAGCTTCTAGATTATGTATCAGAGTATAATGGTGTGTATCATCCCCTTCAATTAAGAGCAGATCAATCGGAACAGCAGAATCATCATCAAATGTACTGATTCTGAGAGGTGCTATCAAGCAATTGCCACGGCCAGTAGAACAAATAAATACATTAATAGATAATTGTTTACCATTAATATCCCTGGCCTTTTTTTCAAATTTATCAATATTCTGAACAGACATTGGATATTCTAAACCCTCCATTGCTTCATCAAAATCATTTTCATGTTGTTTATAATAAGTTATTCTATCAGGATTCCTTGAAACTGGATACAAAGCAGCTAAAATACAAAACAAAAAAGCATTTCTCATCATTATTTTTTATATTAACCACGGCTTGTTAGTTTTTAATATTGGCAGGTAATGGCAAATATGTAGATCCTTGTAATGGGCTGAATTCAGAAATATTAACATAGAGCTTGTGTGGAGATCCAGACTCTTTTGCTGCAAATTCAGAGTGTTTAATATTCAATTGATCTATCAAACTGCTTATTATTTTGTCTGAATTTGCATTTGAATATACCGGTACAGTTTCTGTTATGTGGGGCTGTGTAAATTTTGTGCCATTTGGCTTCTTATATTGTGTAAACAATTTGAGGGACAGCTTATAAGAGCCATTTTGTGCATTTAGAATTGCCTGCACATCAGAATTTATACTGTTCAAAAAATTCTTAATATCACATTTTGGCTCTGATACAAACCGGTGATCTCTAAGTTGGCCATTAAAACTGCTATGGATAGGTGGTGCATAGCGTGGCTGCTTTGCCGGTCCAGCATTAACAGGTGTTTCATGCTTCCTTTTCAGACCAGATGTAGATGGTTGAGGGGGCAATGTTGATGACTGTTCATAACAAATACACTTATGCCATTTGTAATAAGCCTTGCTTAATATTTTATGGCATCTTGGACACATTTTTGTGGCCTTTCTGCATTTCTTAGGGTCACAAATATGCCGGTGTCTAGACCAATTAGAACTAGATATATTTTTTTTGCATTGAATGCAATATTTTTGATTTGGCATTTTTGTTGTTTGTTTATATATGGACAATATGCCAAAACAATTATAACAGCAGTTAGTGGCTGAGCTGGTGCTTTTATACCCAAACAACAGCAATAACTAGGCTCTGGTGATCCCCAATATAAAATAGTTTTGCTCTTTTATGCTGTTGTACAACACACTTTACCAGGTTTCAAACCTCAGCTGTATATCAGCTAGCAGTGAATATTCTCAAAATCTCACGTGTGGAGATATTATTTTGCCACATGTATTTCAATCTTACACATTTTACCAGGACTCAAACCCAGAGCCTCTTGATTACAAGGCAATAATACCAACACTTTGCCATCAGGGGAGGCCCACACACACTACCAGGTTTCAGACCTGGGGGCCTCTTGATTATAAAACATATAAGCCATGGAACTATGTCTACAGCACTTCTGCTTTTTGCAGGAAAGCTCAAATACA
Source organism: Lepisma saccharinum (assembly GCF_977018435.1). Taxonomy (NCBI): domain Eukaryota; kingdom Metazoa; phylum Arthropoda; class Insecta; order Zygentoma; family Lepismatidae; genus Lepisma; species Lepisma saccharinum. Next base: position 98,870,422 of record NC_139230.1, on the reverse strand, counting down.
GCACTTCTGCTTTTTGCAGGAAAGCTCAAATACAGCACTTCTGCTTTTTGCAGGAAAGCTCAAATACAGCACTTCTGCTTTTTGCAGGAAAGCTCAAACACAGCACTTCTGCTTTTTGCAGGAAAGCTCAAACACAGAAATATGCAATGAATATTCTGTAAGTTACACACTCGGTATATATTATCACAACAAGACAAAACCTGAATCCAATTCAGGCTTATATGACAACATGCAAGAGGCGAATGTTCTTTTTACTAAGAATTTCCCTTGGAGTCAATAACATGATGGCATGTATGGGGAATTTTCCCTGAAAGAGCACAGTGTAGATTTTATCTCATGCATGCAAGCATATTAAATCTCCCAGGCGTGGATAATTTATTGCTGGCCGAGACATGAAACTGATCAAAGATTAGAAAAAACATGAAACAATTTGCAGCCTGACTTTGTCCGATTGTATTGATCTGTAAGTTGAAGAGCATGAGAATATAAGCATTTTTGCCTTAGTTTTAAGTGTAGCCAAAACAATATCAAGGGAGGGCATATTTTTGACAAGTTTATGCCAAACTCCACCCTCCACCCCACCTCCTGGGGGTGGGGCGAGGGGCAACTGTAAAATCTCAAAATGGAACCCCCATTTTCTATTGCAGATTCGAATTCTCCAGACAAAAATACGTAGGTTATGTCAGAAACTTTTTATTTTGGATTTGTGATAGCTGGCGCTGTAATCGCAAAAAGTAAGATTTGGCGCAATTCTCGAAAACACTGTCCTCTTCGTCAGGCTTTGTGGCATATTATGCCGTGTCTGTTTCACCAGGAAGCAAGGTGTAATGGTTTGTAAGATAAAACATGCGGTCCTGAAACATGCTCGGCAATCTGTTAGAAACGAGGTTAACCAATTATAAAACTGTAAAACGTTGAAGAAAGGGAATGTAGAGGAAAGATGGGTAAAGATGTTAAAAAATATGGAAGAAGATAAAAACAAATAGGCTTTAATGGGACGATAGAAATGACACGAGCTTTCATGATGATAGAGGAGTTTCAAGGCGCAGGGATGATGCAGGAGTAGCGGGGTAAAGGAGGGGGAGGGAGGAAACAAGTGGGCGGGGTCAGTACCAGCCATCGGCAGCGCATCAGCAGCAAAACATTAGCTGTGAAGACGACTAACTCGACGATCCATTCCGTGGAAGTGAGATTATTTATTTTCACATGGTCAAAGGTTTTTACGGAGCTTTGAAATCTTCAACGTCTTACAGTTTTGTAAGATGTTAACAACTTTTTGAACAGATCGCCGAGCATGTTTCAAGACCGCATGTTTTCTCCTAAAGACCACTTGACCTTGTTTCCTAGTCAAACAGACACGGCATAATCTGCCACGAAGCCTGAAGAAGAGGACGGAAGTATTGTTTTTCTTCCTTGACTCCATTAGTGGTGATAATGCAGGCTATAACGGTGCAAGAGAATATTGAAATGGTGTACATTTATGGAGAAAGTGGCAGGAATATCAATGATGCTGTGATTCTTTATGCTCAACGTTTTCCAGACCGGGTGCGATCGCACGCTTCTTTTCGAAAAGTTGTTCAACAGTTCTCCACCGAGGAAAACTGTACAACCAAAGATAAAGGAATCGCCGAAGAACAATTGCTGGAGAAAATAATGAAATTGCGGTATTAGTTGCAGTGGCTCATAACCCCCACGTGAGTACTCGAGACATAAGTCGTGAATCGGGAATTTTGCAGCGGCAGACTACTGTGTGCCAAAACTGAAGCGTAGAAAATATCATCCGTTTCATGTTTCGTTGCATCAAGAACTTCATGGCGATGATTTTCAGAACCGAGTGACATTCTGTCAATGGACGCTTCAGCAAATACAAGTAGACCCCAATTTCTTTACTTGAGTTTTGTTCTCTGACGAGTCGATTTTTACAAACCACGGTACGATTAATCGACACAACATGCATTATTAGAGTGCCGAAAACCCGCATTGGTTACGCCAAGTTGAACATCAGCGCCCTTGGAATGTAAATGTTTGGTGTGTAATAATTGCCGATAAATTTATTGGTCCATATTTTATCGATGGGAACTTAAATGGTGAGGAATACCGAAACTTCTTGCAGAACGAACTTCCAGTATTGCTTGCACACCTTCCCTTAGACGTGCGACAAACAATGTGGTTTCAACATGACGGTTGTCCAGCACATCATTCCGTTGCAGCACGGGAAGTATCAGATCGCGTGTACTACCGTCGGTGGATCGAAAGAGGTGATCCAGTAGTAGTGTAATTGGGTTGTTTCAAAGTCGTACTTAGTAGGTATTCATTTTTTTTATCAATTGAATATTATTTTTTGACATATTTTGACAATTTTTTGTCGATGTTTTAGCGTTTGACGATTTTTCAGTGCAATTTTCACCGCATCTCATTTTTTTCCCACTCGTACTTGGTAGGTATGTATTTGTAGCCTTTTTTTTTATCAATTGAAAATCAGTTTTTGACATATTTTGACAAATTTTTGTCGATGTTTTAGCGTTTAGCGATGTTTTTGTAAAATTTCCTATTTTTTTTTCCCACTCGTACTTGGTACGAATGCCACGATCTTACGTGATATAACTTAACCTATTTATTTTTTTTTTTCGTGCTAAACTACACGAGAGCCTCTACGTGCTTTGACCTACTTTAGAGTAGAACCATAAAGACAGAGCTGCAACCGAAAGTGAGGCTCGAAGTGAGGCTCGGTGAGGCTCGACTTAATAGTTTGCTCTTGTAAGACATAAGCCTTATTTTCTCGCAGTGTTGCCAACATTTTACTCGAAATAAAATCACCAAGGTTTTTTTCTTGGTCTAACCTATGTTATTGAACTGCGTCGTCACGTCCAAACCTGCATGACTTCCGAACACTATTGGTTTTATTCATATTTTTTCTTACGTATAGGTGTATATGATGAATCCCCAAACAGATTTTTCCTAAGTCTTACTGTTTCCAAGATAACCCCACTTCCGGTCGCCATTTTGGATTTCTGAACATAGGTTCTATTCATACTTTTTCTCACGTATAGGTGTACCTGATGAATCTGCAAACAGATTTTTCCTAAGTCTTACAGTTTCCAAGATAACCCTACTTCCGGTCCCCATTTTGGATTTCCGAACATAGGTTCTATTCATATTTTACTTACATATAGGCGTACGTGACGAATCCGCAAACAGATTTTTTCTAAGTCTTACCGTTTCAAAGATAACCCCACTTCCGGTCGCCATTTTGGATTTCCGAGCATAGGTTCTATTCATATTTTACTTACATATAGGCGCACATGACGAATCCGCAAACAGATTTTTCCTAAGTCTCACCGTTTCCAAGATAACTAGTAGTGGTAGTGGGCGGTTTCTGCAACCGAAAATGGGGCTCGGTGGGGCTCGGTGGGGCTCGCCAAACCTCAAAAACTCACTTTCTCTCCACGTTCCGCGCCTCATTTATTGCGCTGACGATGTTTCACAGCGTAGAAAACAGCACCAAAACATCAAAAACTCACTTTGATTATTTGGAGCTCACCAAAACCTCAAAAACTTATTTTTATTAATTGAGGTTCACCAAACCTCAAAAACTCTTATTTTTTCTCTATGTTCAGCGCCTCATTTATTGCGCTGACACAACGTGATGAGTAAATAATGCAGTTTCTTATTCTTGAAGGATGAATGCACCTTATTGTAATTTTCCAAGCCCCGGTCAAATGTTTGTATATCGTGACCTTTGTAAACCTCTCTCTCGGGAACGATGTGCCACACACACGCGCGTGCACGCCTATATTGTGACGCAAACAAACAAACAAATAATATATTTTTTAAGATTTCTGGCCCCTAACCCCACTTCCGGTCGCCATTTTGGATTTCCGAGCATAGGTTTTATTCATATTTTTTCTCACATATAGGCGTACGTGATGAATCAGCAAACAGATTTTTCCTAAGTCTTACCGTTTCCAAGATAACCCCACTTCCGGTCGCTATTTTGGATTTCCGAACATAGGTTCTATTCATATTTTTACTTACATATAGGCGTACGTGATGAATCCGCAAACAGATTTTTCCTAAGTCTTACTGTTTCCAAGATAATCCCACTTCCGGTCGCCATTTTGGATTTCCGAACATAGGTTCTATTCACATTTTACTCACGTATAGGCGTACGTGATGAATCCGCAAACAGATTTTTCCTAAGTCTTACTGTTTCCAAGATAATCCCACTTCCGGTCGCCATTTTGGATTTCCGAACATAGGTTCTATTCACATTTTACTCACGTATAGGCGTACGTGATGAATCCGCAAACAGATTTTTCCTAAGTCATGAATTGGAGGGTTCTATGGCAACTTATATTAATTCTCGTAAGAGAACAGAAAACACAAAAAAAAAAAAACAATACTGTGGTCACTACAACAAATAGTCTTCTTCAACCCCTATCCAACAAACCAAAAAAAAATCATCATCCTAACTAGAACCATGTAACTAACATTGTGATGACTCATATTAAATACCTCTTAATTGTATTACTTATAAGGGTATACTATTGCACAACGTTTTTGCAACAAGTTATTACGTAACATTGTGATGACTCATATCTAATGCCCTTTGTTGTATTAACTATAAGGGAGTAAACTATTACACAACATGTTGCAACAAGTTATGACGTAATGTGATGAGTCATATCTAACGTGGCGTCTTCTGATTGGTTAATTATTACAGGTGTTTTCAATACGGTCCGCGTTTTTATTATATAAGACGGCATACACTGCAGATCAGTCAGTCTCGTGAGAGCAGCCGAAGAGTACGGACGTCCTGTTGCAGCGCTCCTCGTTTTTGTAAAAAAAATAGGTATTTAACTTTCTTTGAAGCTACATACCATCTATTATTTCAAGTTCAAAGGTGTTTCACGTGGTTTTTCATAGTAATTTCGACCAGATTGAATTTTGACGTGATCGTGCATTTTCTATTTCACCTCAAGAAATTCTATATAAATAACATACCTGAAAATTGTATCGCTATATACTAGACTTTTTGATTTCTGTGATTTTCGAAAAAGCAATGGCATCCACCACCAGTTTCAATCGTAAAAATGATAAAACTGAATGTGTTACTTGTGGGAAGCTACGTTGCAACGTTTTGAAAGTCGTTGATTTTGTTTCTGTATTTTCCGTCGTTGGGTTTCCTCGTCACGTCGATCGTCGCGAATCCGAAATCGTCCCTGTTCCAGCAAGAAGAGCAACGTTTTGAAAATTGATTGATCAACAGGCCGTTGAGTTTAGATAACATGGAAGGTAGAAATTCATGATCTGCCTTGCGGTGTACAGTCTCCATTGTTTGCTTTCGGAAACCAAAGAGATTCATTGTCCTTGCTAGTTCTTTATTGTGTATGTGATAATTTGAGACAGTCAAAGTTTTTTTTATTTTAGTTATAGTTATTTAAGTTTATTTTTTTTTTCAATTGCATTGCCTACAATTTTTACTATTTTCTAAACGATAGTGTCCCCAAGGCAACGTGTGGATTCCACAAGACAAAATACATCTTTTATCGTCATGCGGATCTAATGCTACCTTCCTAACTTCGTTTGTTGTAATCACGTGGTCTACACTTTGGATTCTTTGTTCTATACTTAGTATCGTCGATTGTGAGTAAAGGCAATCGATGTAATCGTGGAAGGTGAGTTTGTTCTCCAGCGTATTTTTGCCCACACCTTTTGCTTTCTTCGTGACGCTACTCTCTGTTCTCATGGCATACATCTTCGAACGCAAACCCGCGAACTCGACAATAATATCACCGTTACATTCATCTTTCAGTTTACCTAGGACTTTTTTGTTACGAGATGGAATCCCAAATCTGTTGGGTTGAGGATACGCAGAAGTATCGAAATACTCAAGCATGGAAGGATTTTTTATGTCTTCGTATAGGTTAGGTGTTTGTATGCTGTAAATGAAGCTGTCGGTGTCCGTGTACAAAAGTGATATCTTATCATTGTAGAAGGGTTTCATCACGTCGTAATAAAATTCGAACATGTAAAGTTTCGACAAGTCGAGAACCGTTGCGCCAACGTAAATTGGTTTTCTGAATTTCATCAATTTCATATCTAGATTGAAAAGTGCCAAATTCTCGTTGTAAATTTTTCTCGACTTGAATCTAGGATCGGCTATCCACTTCCGACATTTATTCTTATCGGAAATTAATTTCACGTCTACGTGCTTTCTAACATTCTCCATGGTCTTTCCGTACACCGCATTGTTCATTAATTTAAAGAAGTCCTTGTCTAAATCGGAAGTGGCAGCTGTTCTATGTTGTGTGTTAGTTTCTATGTAAGGTCTTAACCACGTGGAATGTTTAAACTTTAGTATTCTTCTAACATTTACTATCTGAACACCCTTCCCAATCAAAAACCGGAGATTCTTGTAGTGGACGACGTATCTCTGTTTAGGGTCCAATGTTAACAAAAGCTTGTCTTGAACCGAGTCGGGTGGACATTTGATTTCGGGAGTCGGAGGCAAATCCGAAAACGTGTCGTGCAGGTGTTCGGAGAATTGGAGATCTACCTCTGCGAAGAAACCACACTCGCTATCGTCGAAATGAATAATATCTATCGAAGTGGGATCTAACCATTCGAATCCCCCGTAAGGAAGTTTCTGAACCATGGCATGTCCGTAGAGATTATTAACGTCGGCGTAGAAGATGTAATTCGATGCTCGATTTGAATCGTAATCTTCTTTCATGTGTACGTTATTAGCTTTTGCATGTCTCTGTACGCATTGCACCATTCCACCTCGTATCCCTCTTTCGATGAATAGCAACATGTCAACATCCGATATCAGTTCCAGCTTGACCTTTGTCTGGAATAACATTGCCGACCACGCTAATCCCGGTAGACTGTAGAAATACGCTGGATCTAATTTATAAATATTCGTTGCTGTTTTCCTGAACGCTTGAAAAACATCCGCGAGTATCGTCACGTCCAGTTTTAAGTATGCGTCGTGGTAGTCTCCGAGTGTCGTACATCCTAATTTCTCCCACATGAGTTGCGCGTGTTGGTATTCTTCGTCCGTGATTCCTTTCTCTCTGAGTCTGCTGTAAAATTCTCTTGGAAGTGGAAGAGCGTCGTCGTTAAATTTAGAACCATCACTAACGTATTCGTAAGGATAAATCCCTTTACGTCTAACGAGTTCTATGTCTACGTTGGGAAAACTAGCTCTAGTTATTTTAAATTGATCGTCGGTGAGTTTGTTCGCTAAAGCATCCAGACTTGCAGAGAGAAATCTATACGAATCCAGGAAGCGCATCTCGATTGTATTTTTCGTTCCCGGAATCGACACTTGCTTGCTGAGACTAATGTAGCGTTCTTCATTCTCGGCCAAGACACCTATACGTTTCGGATCGTAGCCAAGATGTCTCACCAGGTGGTGAAAATCATATCCGCTTCCGTTGTGAAAGAATATGGGGATGAATTTAGGTTTCTGGATTTTAAGATTGCACGTGTTGCAAATTCCACCTATGTAGTTTCCGCTGAAATGATCGTGGTGGAATATTTTTTTGTTCTCATCAGTGAAACTTTGATCACATACCGGACACACCTCAGTGGAATTGTAATTTTGAAGTTCATTTTCAGTTAAAGGTACCATCGGTTTTGATGTAAGCAGTACGCTACCAATTACCTCAACCTCCTCCACCATTTTTTCCAGGAAGTGTTCGATTACATTTGGCCCGCGGTATATATATGCTTCATTTATTTTATCACGTCGCACAACAACATAGCCGAAACTATTGGGTTGATGAAGCTGGTACGGCGTTGTGGAGGAAATTTCAGGATCCGGTTCGCAGTAGGAGAGTGGTTTGAGGAACGCCTCGAAATCTGCGACGATGATTGCAGGATGTTCCAACAATGCCTTGTGCATTTTGAATTCTTCGACTTCTTTCGTTTCGGGCATCAACATTCTAGCCGGTCTGTTGTCACCACAATAAATTTTATGTTCGGCAAGTTTCTCCAGAGCAATTTGACGACTATGAAGATTTTGATGATCACGTCGGTCACGATCGTCGAACGTGGTTAGGCATCTCGGGCAAACTTCGATGTTGTTTGCATGCTTGGTTGATTGACTTCTGACCAAACGTGATAGTGAACAAATTAGCGTATAGTGATGAACATCCTCGTTGGAAATTAGAAGAAGATTAATCACACGAGCATCGTCATCGTCGATATCGCTTATCCTGACGGGGTGCACAAGATATTTATCTGACGTAAAAGAATATACATTAATAGCGATGCGTTTTCCTGCACGATTTTCGAACTTTGTTATATCCGACAATGTCACCGGGTATTCGATGTCAGACATTACACTTTCAAATTCGGACTCGTATTGCTTGTAATAATAAATCCGTTCTGGATTATTTTTGCAATGAACAGGATGCAGTGCAGCCAACACACACCAGAGAAAACACTTGTTATCGCTGTTCTGTATATTTAACACAGCCCTCTTGTGTTGAATGTTCGGTGGAAGAGGAACGTAGCTGGATGCACGAAGAGGCGAGAATTGGTTCACGTAAACGGTTAACGTGTGAGGACTTCCACACAGAGACCATCCCGACCCTTTAGCCTCGAAATCGTCATGTTTCTTAACCAGCTCGTTGGAAACTTTATAATAGAAGTTGTCCAAATTTTCGACGTCAGCAAAATAAAGAGTCTGATTTTTTGTACGATGATAAAAAAAACTCGTTGTGCCATCAACTTTCTCGTATTCGGAAAACAGAACAACGCATACTTTTATAGAGTTGTTTTCAAGTTTATCTTTCAAAATATTTAGTACAGATGTTTTCGTTTCATCCAAGAAACTAAGGATGTCACGGCCTGGTTCTGACTTAATTGAAAAATCCTGGAGTTGGTCGTTGAATGCAGATCTAATTGGTTTGCGTTCATTGGATAATTTAATTTGCTTGGAAGTGGAAGCTTCGGTTCCTGGATCATCGATTTTTCTTTTCAATGTTCCTTGTTCGGTCGATGGTTTGCAAATTTTGAGGTGTTTACTTAAATTTGTAATGCTGATCATCTTTCCGCATCGAGCACAAGACTTAGAAGGTGACGAACGATTAATTCTCGAACCTGTTTCGCTACATCTTGTCCTGTGTACCGATAAATTGTTCCTTGAGATTAGCTTCCCACAAGTAACACATTCAGTTTTATCATTTTTACGATTGAAACTGGTGGTGGATGCCATTGCTTTTTCGAAAATCACAGAAATCAAAAAGTCTAGTATATAGCGATACAATTTTCAGGTATGTTATTTATATAGAATTTCTTGAGGTGAAATAGAAAATGCACGATCACGTCAAAATTCAATCTGGTCGAAATTACTATGAAAAACCACGTGAAACACCTTTGAACTTGAAATAATAGATGGTATGTAGCTTCAAAGAAAGTTAAATACCAATTTTTTTTACAAAAACGAGGAGCGCTGCAACAGGACGTCCGTACTCTTCGGCTGCTCTCACGAGACTGACTGATCTGCAGTGTATGCCGTCTTATATAATAAAAACGCGGACCGTATTGAAAACACCTGTAATAATTAACCAATCAGAAGACGCCACGTTAGATATGACTCATCACATTACGTCATAACTTGTTGCAACATGTTGTGTAATAGTTTACTCCCTTATAGTTAATACAACAAAGGGCATTAGATATGAGTCATCACAATGTTACGTAATAACTTGTTGCAAAAACGTTGTGCAATAGTATACCCTTATAAGTAATACAATTAAGAGGTATTTAATATGAGTCATCACAATGTTAGTTACATGGTTCTAGTTAGGATGATGATTTTTTTTTGGTTTGTTGGATAGGGGTTGTATTTGTTGTAGTGACCACAGTATTGTTTTTTTTTTTTTTTGTTTTCTGTTCTCTTACGAGAATTAATATAAGTTGCCATAGAACCCTCCAATTCATGACTTAGGAAAAATCTGTTTGCGGATTCATCACGTACGCCTATACGTGAGTAAAATGTGAATAGAACCTATGTTCGGAAATCCAAAATGGCGACCGGAAGTGGGATTATCTTGGAAACAGTAAGACTTAGGAAAAATCTGTTTGCGGATTCATCACGTACGCCTATACGTGAGTAAAATGTGAATAGAACCTATGTTCGGAAATCCAAAATGGCGACCGGAAGTGGGATTATCTTGGAAACAGTAAGACTTAGGAAAAATCTGTTTGCGGATTCATCACGTACGCCTATATGTAAGTAAAAATATGAATAGAACCTATGTTCGGAAATCCAAAATAGCGACCGGAAGTGGGGTTATCTTGGAAACGGTAAGACTTAGGAAAAATCTGTTTGCTGATTCATCACGTACGCCTATATGTGAGAAAAAATATGAATAGAACCTCTGCTCGGAAATCCAAAATGACGACCGGAAGTGGGGTTAGGGGCCAGAAATCTTAAAAAATATATTATTTGTTTGTTTGTTTGCGTCACAATATAGGCGTGCACGCGCGTGTGTGTGGCACATCGTTCCCGAGAGAGAGGTTTACAAAGGTCACGATATACAAACATTTGACCGGGGCTTGGAAAATTACAATAAGGTGCATTCATCCTTCAAGAATAAGAAACTGCATTATTTACTCATCACGTTGTGTCAGCGCAATAAATGAGGCGCTGAACATAGAGAAAAAATAAGAGTTTTTGAGGTTTGGTGAACCTCAATTAATAAAAATAAGTTTTTGAGGTTTTGGTGAGCTCCAAATAATCAAAGTGAGTTTTTGATGTTTTGGTGCTGTTTTCTACGCTGTGAAACATCGTCAGCGCAATAAATGAGGCGCGGAACGTGGAGAGAAAGTGAGTTTTTGAGGTTTGGCGAGCCCCACCGAGCCCCATTTTCGGTTGCAGAAACCGCCCACTACCACTACTAGTTATCTTGGAAACGGTGAGACTTAGGAAAAATCTGTTTGCGGATTCGTCATGTACGCCTATATGTAAGTAAAATATGAATAGAACCTATGCTCGGAAATCCAAAATGGCGACCGGAAGTGGGGTTATCTTTGAAACGGTAAGACTTAGAAAAAATCTGTTTGCGGATTCGTCACGTACGCCTATATGTAAGTAAAATATGAATAGAACCTATGTTCGGAAATCCAAAATGGCGACCGGAAGTAGGGTTATCTTGGAAACTGTAAGACTTAGGAAAAATCTGTTTGCAGATTCATCAGGTACACCTATACGTGAGAAAAAGTATGAATAGAACCTATGTTCAGAAATCCAAAATGGCGACCGGAAGTGGGGTTATCTTGGAAACAGTAAGACTTAGGAAAAATCTGTTTGGGGATTCATCATATACACCTATACGTAAGAAAAAATATGAATAAAACCAATAGTGTTCGGAAGTCATGCAGGTTTGGACGTGACGACGCAGTTCAATAACATAGGTTAGACCAAGAAAAAAACCTTGGTGATTTTATTTCGAGTAAAATGTTGGCAACACTGCGAGAAAATAAGGCTTATGTCTTACAAGAGCAAACTATTAAGTCGAGCCTCACCGAGCCTCACTTCGAGCCTCACTTTCGGTTGCAGCTCTGTCTTTATGGTTCTACTCTAAAGTAGGTCAAAGCACGTAGAGGCTCTCGTGTAGTTTAGCACGAAAAAAAAAAATAAATAGGTTAAGTTATATCACGTAAGATCGTGGCATTCGTACCAAGTACGAGTGGGAAAAAAAAAAAATAGGAAATTTTACAAAAACATCGCTAAACGCTAAAACATCGACAAAAATTTGTCAAAATATGTCAAAAACTGATTTTCAATTGATAAAAAAAAAGGCTACAAATACATACCTACCAAGTACGAGTGGGAAAAAAATGAGATGCGGTGAAAATTGCACTGAAAAATCGTCAAACGCTAAAACATCGACAAAAAATTGTCAAAATATGTCAAAAAATAATATTCAATTGATAAAAAAAATGAATACCTACTAAGTACGACTTTGAAACAACCCAATTACACTACTTCCAGTGTCTTGGCCTGCAAGATCGCCAGACTTTTGTTTGTAGGGCTACGTGAAGAGTAAAGTTTATACAGAACAGCCAACAACGCGTGAGAACATGATTGAGCGAATCACCAATGCATGTTGAAAGATTACACCGGGCACGTTTCTCAGTTGTGTCCAATCATTCCAAGTGCGGATATAGCAGTGTATCGAAATGGGTGGTGACATTTTCTAGCACTTATTGTGAAATGATTATTAAAAACAAGCACCCCGATGGTGAGAGGCGAGGGGACTCACCTAAAACAGGCACCAAGATGGGGAGAGCGATGGGACTCACCTAAAACAATCACCCCGATGGTTAGAGGCGAGGGGACACACCTTAAAAAAGCACCCCGATGGGAACAAAATACTGCTACGTCCATGTCGTTGTTCCTGGGTTATGCTAAATGCAGTTTCTTATAAAAATTCAACATGCCTTATGTCATTTTGCGATTAAAAGTGCATTATTTACTATATCCGCAAATATTTCATTTTTGCGATTACAGCTCCATGTACGTGGGTGACACTAAAAGTTTTTAGATGCGGCAACACTGATTGCAGCAATACATTGTCTCTAGGATATGTTGAAGTTAGTAGTCTGTGAAGTGTGATAATGCTGCAGAATTTATAGTTGTTAATTGTTGTGTGCCAGAAATTAGTCAATTATTGTCGTGTGTGTACAGTAAAATGGATTTAACACGGGAGCACTTCAGAGCAATGATTTTTTACGATTTTCGAGTAGGTTTAACGCAGCAGCAATGTTATGAAAGGCTCCGAAATGCATTTCAGGAGGAAGCCCCATGCCGTGCGACTGTGTTTAATTGGTTTTTAGAATTTCGACGTGGACGTCAGAAACTCAGTGATGAATTACGTGATGGTCGTCCTGTGACAGCAACTTCTCAAGAACGTCGACAGTGTGCGTCGCATGATAGAGGAGGATAACCGGGTGACATATGCAGTTATTAGTGCAACACTGGGTATTGGTATGAGTCAGGTTCAAACGATCCTGCATGACCGCCTTGCTGTCAGGAAGCTCTGTGCCAGATGGATCCCACACCATCTTACTCAGGAGCAAAAGCAGGCACGGGTCACATGGTGCATGAAAATGCTGGACAAATTAAACCAAGGACAATCAAATGCAGTGTATGACATCTTAATAGGTGACGAAACTTGGGTGTACTGTTATGAACCCGAGAGCAAACGACAGTCGACGCAGTGGATCTTCCCGGATGAAGACGCACCAACAAAAGTCAGGAAGGGACGAAGTGTTGGCAAACAAATGGTTGCCACTTTCTTCAGTCGGACGGGCCATATTGCAACAGTGCCGCTACAGGGACGTCGGACAATTAATGCTGAATGGTACACTACGGTTTGTTTACCGGAGATCGTACGGAAAGTTCGTGAAAAACGCCCACGAAGTCGCATTATTGTGCATCAAGACAATGCGCGGAGCCATACAGCAGTACGAACAATTGAATTCTTCAAAGCCTCCAACATCGAAGAAATGACTCATCCTCCTTACAGTCCCGACCTCGCCCCTTGTGATTTCTTCCTGTTCCCTAAAATCAAGGATACATTACGAGGTTCTTCATTTCCTACTCCCGAGGAGGCAGTCACCGCCTTCGTTCAGTGCATTCAAGAGGTGCCTGCAGATGTGTGGTCCCAGTGCTTTCACACTTGGTTTGAGCGGATGAACAAGTGTATTAACTGTCATGGAGAATATTTTGAAAAATTATAGCATTCATACTTTTGGTCTCCAGTGTTTTACTTGCACGTGTCTAAAAACTTTTAGTGTGACCTATCGTATCACAAATCCACAAACACGTTTAAGACAAAACCTACGTATTTTGTCTGTAGAATCCGAATCTGCAATACAAAATGTTGGTTACCATTTGAGATTTTAAAGTTGCCCCTCGCCTCACCCCCGGAGGTGGAGCGGGGGGTGGAGTTTGGCATCATTGGATGAGCCTCTTCGTGACGAACAAATTTCATTCAGAACTTTTTTTTGATCAGATGCGTACTTTTCGAGATATTTCGTTGTGTGAAGCTAAAAAACTCACCCGGGTGTGTGTGTGTGTGTGTGTGTGTGTGTGTGTGTGTGTGTGTGTGTGTGTGTGTGTGTATATATATACACAGCGCGTGAGGCACCTAAAAGTACCACCTGAAATAGCGAAGAAACCAGAACCAGTAGCGATGTGAGGTTTGCGGGAAACAATAATATCAAATGGGGCTCGTAAATCGGAGGTATGGGGTGGGTCGAAAAATATCGACAAATGGGGCATCTGGAGCAAAGTCATATTTTTTTAAATGGAACGATATACAATAACATGCATAATATAAAAGAGCACACGCAGAGAAACACAACGCCTTTGGTCTCATGCATCTACTGCACATAGGAACGAGGATATGGCCATGTGAAAATATGTAAACAAACTAACAAGTGGCCCACTTGACCGTCAGTACCACGGCATATACAGGTATGAGATGTCGGAAGCCATTGGACAAGATGAAGACAGAACGTGTTAAAGGAAGAAAAAATACAGTAGACATCGTGAGCACCATGTATTTGACAGTGTTACAGCATAATGAAAATGACCATGACAGTATGTCGAAGAACCACTGCGTAAGAAGCGAAAACCTGTCAAAGTGTGTGTTCAAAGTAGTGGCTGTCAGCTGCGATAGAGGCAACGAGGCGCCCACGCAAAGATCGTTGCACAGAATGTAGCATCTCGTAGGGAATGTCCCTACAGGCCGCAGTAATGCGGTGTTGCATATCCTCTGGAGTTGTTGGCACATCCCGGTAGACAATGTCCTTCAGCTTTCCCCACAGGAAAAAGTTAGACTTTTCAAATCTGGGGAACGAGCCGGCCATTTGACAGGCCCTCCACGTCCAATCCAACGATTTGGAAATGTATTTTCCAGACATGCTGTAGCGCGTGTTGCACTGTGAGCTGGGCACCCATCATGTTGGTACCACATGTCCCTCCTTGTCTGAAGTGGTATGTCCTCCAATAGTACAGGCAGTTCATGTTGTAAAAACTGTATGTATCGGTCAGCATTCAGTGTCCCTTGTATAAAAAAAAGAGCCAATGAGATGTTCACCCACTATACCACACCACACGTTCACACTCCATGGGCGCTGGCGTTCCACTTGACGAAGCCAATGTGGATTTGTCACCGACCAATAGTGCATGTTCCTTAGGGTGACATTTCCATGATTGGTAAAAGTTGCCTCGTCAGTGAAGAGGATACGTGACAAATCGGGTGTGTCGTGTCGTAACATCCATGTGCAAAACCGAACACGGTCCACAAAATCATTCCCGTGAAGTTCCTGATGGAGGGAGATATGATATGGGTGAAACTTGTGTGTGTGCAGAATGCGCAATACACTTCGCTGACTCATCCCAGCATCCCTGGCAATTTCACGGGAGCTAACGTGCGGATTCACAGCAACAGCGGCGAGAACATTTGTTGCACCTGCCTCACCTCTAGTTGGCTTGTCCCGCACACGTGCTCGTGGTGTTACACTTCCGGTGTCTCTTAATTTAATAAATAACTTACCAAACAGACGTCGAGATGGCTGTCGTCTGTCCGGATATCTCTCTGCGTACACACGGTAGGCTTCTGAGGCATTCTTTCGGCATTCCCCATAAATCAGGATCATGTCCGCTTTTTCTATGTTTGTGAACACCATAATCTTCGCTCTTACCACTACGACTGCTTGATATGAACTAACACGATCTCGTGGACCTGCTATCAAAACTTGCTCTGCGTAAAGGAAGTTCTCTCAGGCACCTGAGAAGTCTTACATGCCGTGGTACTGACGGTCAAGTGGGCCACTTGTTAGTTTGTTTACATATTTTCACATGGCCATATCCTCGTTCCTATGTGCAGTAGATGCATGAGCCCAACGGCGTTGTGTTTCTCTGCGTGTGCTCTTTTATATTATGCATGTTATTGTATATCGTTCCATTTAGAAAAATATGACTTTGCTCCAGATGCCCCATTTGTCGATATTTTTCGACCCACCCCATACCTCCGATTTACGAGCCCCATTTGATATTATTGTTTCCCGCTATTTCTTCGCTATTTCAGGTGGTACTTTTAGGTGCCTCACGTGGTATATATATATATATATATAACCTTATCATTACATTTCATATCTTATTATCAATGAATGGATTTGTATGTAGTATGTACTATGTAGTAAAAATGTACTAAATATGTAAATATATATTTAGTTATTTTCACCACAACAAGGATTTAATATGAACTTAACAATAACCAACAGCGCTACAGCCTTTTGAAGGGCCTTGGCTTACCAACCGACTGCTGGTCTCCCTCCCACACTGTTCCGCCGTCACCTGTTATAGCGTGGAGGTCTCAGACCAGTGTTGGGGTGACGGGTGATCTGCCCGACGAACCCCCAGCCGTTATTGTAGGTCTTCTTGACCAGGTTACGCTCACTCACTCGGAGGTTCCCAATTTCCTCACGATGGTGGGTTGCCATCGGCCCTATACGTAGGCTGAATAAATTCCGACCAGAGCCGGATTCGAACCTTCGCCGTCCCGCAGCGAACGATCTCAAGACGAGTGAACGCCTTAACCCGCTCGACTACGGAGGAGGACAATATGAACTTAAAATTGTAAAAAAAAACATTTTTAATAATATAAAACACCACACTGTAGGTCCAAACCCGATTATCCTTACTATGCATAAAGTGGACTTAAAACACCAAATCAACCAACCAATCTAATGTACACGACATTCTTTCGAGTTGCTTCAATAAACGAAAAATTCATAACTTCCCTCTAAAGACGGAAAGGCAGAGAAAAAACTAAGGCGACGAGCTTATAATTTAAGCAATATTATAAATCGCACGAATTTCCTCAAGAAAGATCATCCTGTTTAATATTTATAGGCTAAGACGAACTTCCAATAGTTCTACATAAACCTGATCAGCGTCTTGAAAAACATGTCCAGAAGTCACGATTATTTCTTACCCACATCTTTCCTTTCCCAGGCAACTCAACAACAAGTTGAAAATCGAACATTCTTGTCCTGACGTTTGCAGCTGTTGCTTCAGAGGGACGACACCATCTACTTTTCCAAAACAGATTATTGTTCTGCGCCTTCATATTGCATGGATATATGAGAATTTAGTAGCACATAATGTTGTGAGAAAGACATGTGCCATACGTCCAGATTTCATGATTATTTTCCGATGTTATTTCTTTTGGAACAGTCACTTTACGAAGATTTTATTGACATTGTGCACATGCATTTAATATGGTGAATAATTGTGTTTACGTTACGCATTCTAAAACACTTTTAGAAAATACATAGTTTAAAAGGGCAACAAGTGCCAGAAATGCTGTGAAACGCTGAACATCAGTATATTGGTGAACATGCTTACCTTACAGCAGGCTCTGATGCCGTTGACGCAGTGTTTCGCTCAATCTTTGTTCCTTGTAATGGTCACAAAAATTCAACATTCTCACTATTCGTTGCAATATTAAAAATTCTTCAATTACGTAATTGCGCAGTTGCCACTTCTTTCTGCATGGATACCCTACAGTTACACATTTAATTCAATTTCAACTTGTATTAACAAACATAACTCATGTCATCACAATAAATACTATACACAATTTCGTATATTTTTATGGACTAACTTGTGCATTCTATTAGGGCTACTATCTCCTTCGATTTCGTAAATAAAATATATACTTTCATCACTTACAAAGAGGAAATACCCGAATTATTTCGGAACCTAAGTGAGTAACCAACGTCCCCATGAAAACTCGTAGGAAACGATTTACTAAAGCCAGCCCCCGTGGAGGAGTGCTTAGCACATCGAGCTGCGATGTCAGGGGTCCCGGGTTCGAATCTCGGTCCGGGCATGGGTGTTTGTGAGTGTCGCTTCATTAATTTCATCATATCTCATCCTCATCTTTGAGATTAGTTAAAAGTGACAAATAAACGAAAAAAAAAATTAAACCAAAAGGCCAAGAGTGCCTTCCTGATGACGTAGTGGTGACGATACCCGGTGGAGGTTCCGATCCCACTTGAACCTATAGGCCTATTCCCGATTAGCCGTACTGTGTATAAAGTGGACTTAAAAAAAATCAATCAATCAATATAATCGCCAAGATTCAGATTCAAGGAGGAAAATACTTCTGAACTGAAGATATAATCCATAAGAAGGAAATATGCTCCGCTATGCTCACAGTTCATTCAGAGAATCAATAAGAATTGTGTGTTTAATTTAATTCACTTTCCTATTTTTATATCTGGGTGATATCACACTCCGTTTGGTAGTTTCGAATGATGTGCTTATATGTGTGTACGTGTGTGAGTGCCTACTGGTGGTGCTAGGACTCTATGGGTACCTCCTAATGTGTCCACATGTAATTGATGCTAACAGTTACAGATCACTGAACAAACAACAACATTGTCTATCGTCATACAGATATTGTTAAAGAACGAAACCTGTGAATTCTTATGTAATAACCTATTTAAATGTTAGCAGTACTATATATCCGATTCAGCGTCAGAAAATGATGAATTTTCAGAAACTGGTGTAACCTTCTACGATGAATTTTTTGAGAAAATGGGCCCTCAGCGTAGCCTTTTACAATGTATTATTGCGGGCCCATGGCCTTTTACGATTTGTTTTTAACCTCATCGGCTTTTTTCTTGATGTGTTTTCAGGTTCCAGCATAGTTTTTTACGATATGTATAAAATCTTATGAGTTTTTGTCCCTACATATTTGTGTTTTATAGGCTTTTGGCATAGCTTTTCACAGGTTAACCTAACCAACAATTAGTGAGTTAGCAGCACTTATTCGATCATGCACAATCTATTACGACTTAAACTAACCTCAGCCACCGGTGTATTGCTCTGATTGGTCGAGACAGGTCACGTGACTCAAAGAAAGAAAGTGGTGCACGATCTGATTGGTGGTTTTCTTGAGAAAATGGGCCCTCAGCATAGCCTTCTATGATGTAGTTTTGGAAGTCCATAGTGTTTGCGATGTGTTTTAACCTCATGGCCCTTTCTCGATGTGTTCGAGAAGCCGGCGTAGTTCTTTTTTACGATATGTATAAACTTTTATGTTTTTCTTCCTATGCGTTTGTGTTTTATAGGCTTTCGGCAAAGCTTTTCACAGGTTTACCTAACCACCAATTAGTGAGTTGGCTGCACTTATTCGATCATGCACAATCTATTACGAACTAAGCTAACCTCACCCACCCACTCACACATAGCCTAACAGAGTATGATGGCTTTAACCCGTAAGGTAAGCTGTTGGCTATTGCCAAAACACACACACGCCCACGCAATCAATTGAAAACTACTTTCCAGAGTATGGGCAACCAACTCACCTCGTGCAAATTTTTCTATATTTTACGACTTTTTACGAAGGGGGGGAACTAACCTACAGAAGGCAACACTGTTTGAACTGTTTTCGACGAGCAGTGTTACCATACTTGTCTCTTTGCAAAATGATTATCATCGCAGGCTAAAGCTAATCCTCTACAGCTAGAAGCTGGCAACACGTGCACACAAACACAGCCTTGCAGAGTATGCCAATTTACCTCATGTAAAAAATAATATTACCCCGTACGCTCTTTCATGGGTTAAGAGGGCGGTGGAGTTTGGCGAAGGTCGCCGTGGAAAGCGCTTAAATTTAACATGGGCTTTTTTGCATTTTGTTGAATATAACGTTTTAGGACAAAAATTTGCCGGAAAACACGCAGTGGATGTGAACTTACTTTATGAAACTTTAAGTACATGACACATTTATGCAATTTCAGTTCGATAAATGTGCACAAATACCATTATTTTTTTTCAATTTCCCATAAGGAAATACGTAAATAAGCACAGAATGGTTATAGGATTTGTGGGTAGCACCAACGAAAATGGCCATTATGATGCATACTAACGTAATGCTCAATCCTTTTATGACTAAGCCAGGGAGGGCTTTTTTTTTCAAAAGTCACTTGCACAGCCCAAAATGATTGTTTAAAAATGTCATGTATTATCGACGGCGAAAGATACGGCCGCTTCAGCCGAATTTCATTCATCATAGTTCGCCACTTGGCCACTAGATGTCTCTGTTCGAAAATTGCCCCAGGCTGAAGGGAGGGCTGTTTCGCGCGGGTGTTTGAATCCTCTGCACAGCTGGGTTCCGTCCCCTCGTCAGAAGGTCCCGTAGCTGTCACAGCTTGATTTATTGCCTCTTTCCCAGGCAAGAAACCAAGAAAGCAGGAAGGCCATGAGTTTGTGTATGTTTGAGTGTAGAGAAGCAGAGCATATTTACCGTGAATTGGAACCAGTGACACAGTAACTTTATCTCGATTCCTACCGTGAAGAACGTATTCAGGGGGTCCAGGAGTCCCAACCTCCCCGCGAAAGACTTACCAAGTACAAAAATTAAATAATGAGATCATAAAATAACTTCAATTAAGTAATGAAAATAAGGTTGTTGTTTAGTCGCAATTTGTTTATTTCCGCAAAAATATTGGAAAGCAATACGACTTTGAATGACAGTACCAAAGAAGATTTATGCAAGAATTATTACTACTTATAATAACATGCAAAATATTACCAGGCATTTTGCTTTCGTCAACTGGATCTAACATCATTTTTTCATACTCAATAAATATTATATTCTTTATCTATTTGACATTAATTTCCTTGCCAGGGCAGTTTCTATTTATTTACAAATTTTGCCGACCTTAACTACACGTAAGCTAGATAATGAATACGTGATGTTATACTGTATCACTGTTGTTATATCGCCTTCTTATCTATTAATGTAATAAAAATAGATTAATTATTTTAATATAATTATACTTATTTTAATTTAACATTATTAATATTATTATTTTGAGACATTACGTTAGGACGCCCCTCCGAAATATATATCTCGATACGTGCCTGGTGTTCGATTTGAATGAAATGTAGAAAAGGCGGGGAGGGTGGTAGCGCTTCCTCTTTTTACATTTCGATAGTTTTACCTCACATGTAGTACTTTGTGAGTCAACGATGCAGGTAGGAAATACGTGTACACACACACACACACACATAATTGATGATTCGCAAAGGAACTTCGTTAAATTCCCATGCTTGTTCCGCTCACAAATCACATCCTCTCCAAATTACAATAGCCTACTATCGTTGTTGCTTACATATGTGTGTGTGTGTGTGGTTCCTAGAACTTCACTATTTCCAAACATAAACTTGATGTGACTCTTACAAAACATTTGTTTTTGGAGTGGAAGGATCATGAAAAAGGTCTACTGTTTCTTTGCAAATCTTCAATTAATCTAAAATTTAGTATAAAAACATAATTTTGGCTGACTTGCTAACTTGAGATTTAAAGACAAATTATTAATTTGAATTCTTCATTAACAATAACAAAAGTGACATAAAATGTAGAAGGACAAGACTCCTGGCTTGATTGAGAATTACATTAGAGATGTACAGGTTAGGAAAGGGGAGGGAGAATTCCGTCTTCTTCCTCTTCAGCGCGAACCCTGCCTCCTACATTCTACATGTCCATTCAAAATGTCTTCTTAGTTTCAGATATTTTTGCCTCCCCTATAGCGTAATGGTAAAGATGACCCTCGTAATGTCAAAAGGTCCCGAGTTTGGTACCTGGTGGACGCCCAATAGTTCAATCCCACTATAAATGTAGGTCCAGTCCCGATTAGCCTATCTATACATAAAGAAGACTTACAGAAACTCAAACTCAAGATACTCAAACGACCGGCATAGGGTTGACGGCGCTTGGTACAGTGAGAGAGCTCCCCTTTGCCAAATTAAAATTAGGAAACAAAAACTCATCTTCAGAGGTTCCCTCACTTTTTCGCCCTTAGATGGCAGCTGCTGATAAGGGATGAGCATCCCCCCACCCAAAAATAAAATTCTGCCTACGGGCCTGCTGTCCTGCATCGTGACCGTCCGGTCCAAGGCGTCATGCTTTGGGCTCTCCAGCTACGGGACGCGCGCAGGTTCGAGTCTCCTGGAAGAAGCGTAACAACTTTTCTCCTGATATTTCGGCCAGTCAAACTCGCGGCCCGCGAGCCGCATGTAGGCCCCAGCATCTGTTAATGCGGCCCGCCTTGGCCCCACTTAACACTTCATGCTTGAAATTATCTATACATTTGTAGTTATCGCGTTTTCTCTTTTCTCGTGATACAAGACCAGACTCAACCAAACTTGAACACATTGACCAATTTTCCCTACACAGGTATACACTCCATTATAGAGTAGGTGTTGTGTCAACTAAGCAAGCTGATGGACATGTTACTTCTGAAGTACGAAAATATCTTGCCAGCTGGGGGAGGGCAGCGTGCATACTTTCTGTCGCCTATGAGTCTGTTTCTTGATTTTCAAGGATTTACCTGGAAGAAAAGTCAGTTTCTGTAAAAGTTTCAGGGAACCATATGGCTGCCCAAACTTCGTGGGAGTAAGAAAAGGACTATAGACGAGGAATGTAGATTTTTCAAGTGAAATGCTTACTTTTGTTGTGAAGTGAATAGTGAAAAGCGTAGAAAATTTGTACCCTGATAAAGTTTATTCATTCAGAAGTATTTCTATATCACGAAATAAATTTGCCAACCTCTGTGGAGGAATGGTTAGCACAGCCCGTTGCGACACCAGAGGTTGCGGGTTCGAATCCTGGCCTGAGCAAGGGTGTTCTTTGTATGTGTCTCTTCATCAATTTCATCATACAATTACTCATCCTCATCGTCGCCATTAGCCAAACGTGGCAGAAAAGCAACGCTAATAAAAAAAATATTAAAAAATCAGAAATACAGTTGAGGAGAGGATTGACAACTTAGTCAACGAACAATTGAAAGCAGAAATTGTTCGTGTTGTTGCCTTTTCGCTCACAATATGTGAAATTACGAACGTCTGCGAGCTAGCTGGGTTAGCTCCCTTCATTCGTGGATGCGATTCTCATCTCGATATGACAGTAAAACTACTTGAATGATTCCTCCCCGTGACACAAGGGCTGATATTTTGAAGGAAGTGGAGGTCATTTTGCAAAGTTACAGTCTTCCGTTATATTAAAACTTTTTTAATAAAGTTATAATTTGTCCTTCTCAACTTCTCAGGAATACCATGAATGGCAGGAATATTTGTCCACAGTAAAAATACTACGTGATGAATTTGGAAACAGGTTTCAAGACTTCAGAGGGTGCGAAGGGCAATATTCTTGTTCTGCTCTGCTCCCTTTTCTTTTGATGATGCGTGTGCAAGTCCTGCCTTCGAATGGAACTTATTGAATTGCAGTGCAACTCGTATTGAAAAATAAATGTCGCGAGGTGGGCTATCCTTGATTTTTCTCATATCTCCCATAGGAGTATCCTCG
Organism: Lepisma saccharinum; assembly: GCF_977018435.1. Taxonomy (NCBI): domain Eukaryota; kingdom Metazoa; phylum Arthropoda; class Insecta; order Zygentoma; family Lepismatidae; genus Lepisma; species Lepisma saccharinum. Next base: position 98,847,008 of record NC_139230.1, on the reverse strand, counting down.
AATAAGCTATTTTGCTGAAGAAATTTTATTAATTTTGGTTTTACTTGCCTTGGTGAAAAGTTGTTTTCCATAATGGAAGATTAATGAAACAGCCGAGCCGAATGATCAAGAATGACTGACAAAATATTTGTTGTTTGCATTAAGAGTTTCATGCTCACAAAAAACTTATTGCAGACTTTTGAGAAGCTTGTTAAAAAAAACTGTCAAATCTGTGCGAAACGAAACTATAATTGCACACAAACAGTTTCTTGCAAAAAGTTTTTCACAATTGTAACCAATTTATACTCGAAAGTAACATGTAAAATACTATAACCATGAAAAAATATGGGGGGAGGTCTATATATAATTTACATATCGATGCTGCAATAACAATCACTGGAATCCGGCACCGTTGGGTCGAACCACTTAGTTCTGGACTTCAAGGTGTTGGGGTTCTAGATGTGTGACCCGGATAGTTTTGACATTATCGTTATGCGGCCCTACTCACGAATTGAGTTTGACATGGCTGGTCTTTAGGACCTGTTGAGGAGATTGGGGTAACCTTCAACAACGGCTGCGGGGTTCGTCGTGCTGACCACACTTCACCCTGTAACTGGTTGGTGTATTAGTGAGACCGGCCCTTGTGAGTGAGTGAGTGAGTAGGCCCTTGCCTTCACGGGCTGTTGCGCCACGGGTTTACTTACATATATTGGCGTAAGGTGTGGGCTCACAGCGGCTCGACCTCTCCTCGAAATTCTGTCAATTTATTTTGACCAATTCACTGGGGATTTTTTAAGAGTGCTTTGTAACACGTATAGTGCTCATCTCGAAGATCATACTATTGTTAGTTGGACTGAAATTTCAGTTTGAAACCAATCAATCGAATCCAGGCCTGGGCATGGGGGGGGGGTGTTCTTTCATCAATTTCATATCATCACTCATTCCCTCCCATCTTCGCGAATAGTAAGAAGTGGCAGAAAGGCGAAGTAAAATAGACCAAACAGATCAACCTTGGCCCAGTATATCTGCTGTGAACTCAACGATGAGAACTGCACGAAGGGACTTGGAAGATTATAAGAAAGGAAACTGTGGCCGAGCGCGCTCAGCAGTTGCCCGATGGTCTGACCATGGAAGGTTCCACGTTCCAGCCGTGGCATCAGCCTGGACATGAGTGTTAGAGTGTAAAAGAGAGAGAGAGAGAGATAGAGAGTGAGAGTGAGTGAGTGAGTGAGTGAGTGAGTGAGTGAGTGAGTGCGTGCGTGCGTGCGTGCGTGCGTGTCTTCATTCATCTTCCTCGTCGCTAATTGTCAAATGTGACAGAAGCAGAAAATAAAATACAAATACAGACGTGTCAAACGTGTAATTTTCAACTACGAAAATGTATAATTAGAAACATATGCAGAGGATAAACACTGTATGAAATTAACAATATATTATTCACGCAACATGGTATATTTCCTCTGCTTTACATACATATAAAATTTAATACACTAAAGCATGCACGAAATATCCATTTCTCATTGAAGCACAGGAACTTAGTGCTAGCTGTCAACGACAGAGCTATTGCTTGTTATTTATTCAGTTTATTTTCTCTTTAGGAAAAAAGTTCCCATACCTTCATAAGCATGGGAGTCCGGAAGGGAGGGCATGAGCGGCCATGTCCCCCCTACGGGAGAATGAATGTCCACATAATAATTATATATATATATTTCACAGATAATTTAATTTCCATCACAGTAATTTATGTTACTCATTATAATTGTGTTTAAGGAGCGTGATAATTTCAGACTGAAATAATGTTTTTTGAGCGGGCATCATTATCATGGGGAAAATCTGCCTTCTTTGCCCCACCCCCGCCCTGGAAAAGATCCTGCGGACGTCCATGTTCATAAGATAGTTTACTGTGGTGTAAAAAGGATTTTAAAATCGTCGCTATTAGCCAAAAGTGACGGGAAAGCGACGCTAAATAACAAAAATCAACTCAAATCAGTAAAGAAGATTTATGTCGAGTTAACAGCTATTGAAATATACTGTAAAATATATTCACTCATGATAGTTCATTTGTAAATATGTATCTACATTTCTTTCCTTAGCACGAACTATTATAAGTGTTATTCTCACTACGAAAACAGTGTTAGTGATGCCTCTGCAATGATTGCTCCATCTACACTGCAGAATATGCCTAGAGCATTGCAGCATTCAAAACAGAATGGTAAAGTTTTGTTCTACTGTTTCACAAAAATGGATCGGAAATTTATAATCATATAGCCTATCATATATATAATGAGCTGCCGCAGGCTGAACTTTGCCAGTTAATAAAGAATTTATAATAATAATATATCGAGGTCCAATCTGGCCTCAGTTCCTCGAATGTAACATATCTTGTCTGGTTTTATATGTATGTCTAACATACATATAAGAGGTCTTACAGAATACAAATAATTATATGTATATATAGAATTGTGCACAAATGGTGCTGCAAAGCCAATTGATTTGTGGGGAAAATGCAGTACTTTCCCTGGAGATGTTTCGTTTCCAGTTTGAGGATCTTGCCTCAGGCATTTACTCCCCGTTCGCTCTCTGGCCTTTGAACTCTCAGCAGGAAACCCAACGCCAGTGTCCGACCCTTGTCACCACTCCATCATTAGCTTCAGCCTTTCTCAGACAAAGAAAGGGAGTCATTTTCAAGTCAGATAAGTTGGAAACAGGTCTATTTCTTTGGTCTTGGAATAAGGTGCAAACCAATTATCATTACCGTATAGTTTACTATTTTCACTTCACGCACATGCGTGTTTAAAATTTTTGGAAATATATGAACAATTCTGAATATTCTTGTTCTACGGGAAGAATTAGTGTGTAATCATATTTCACTTGGGAGTGAGATTATTCATCTCTTGTTCATTCACGCAATGGCTCCATTGTCATCGTATTTTGGACGAGTCTGCAAGATGTTGCCCACCACTAGCTGCCAGTCAATTGTCAGAGAAATTCTGTATTCAAAATTTGATTGTGTTTCAATGGCATATGGACGTGAAAACGAAGAAAGAGCGAAAAGAGACGTGGAGAAAGAACTCAAAGAAGCAGTGGTGGATTGTGGACTCTTCATTGATGCCGAAATACCATTCCTTGGAGCATCCCCTGATGGCCTAATTGGAGACAAGGGTATAGTGGAAGTGAAGTGTCCTTCGTCTGCATCTACGCTAACACCTGATGAAGCAATCCGCTCCAAGAAATCTACTGCGTGGAATTTGTCAAAACAAGGCACAATTGAAGGAATAAAGACAACTCATAACCACTATTACCAGGTCCAGGGACAATTGCACGTAACAAAGAGAGAATATTGCATATATGCAATGTGGACTCCGCTCGGCGTAAAAGTAGCAAGAATTGACCGAGACGATAAGTTCTGGGAAGAGAAAATGCTTCCAAAACTCGAGCAATTCTACATGAATTGCCTTTTACCAGAGCTGGTGGATCCACGCCAGAGTAGATCAATGTCAATCCGAGATCCCTCTTATATACTGGAAGCAAGGATGAAAAAAGGCTTAGCCTCATAAAATGTTAAATTTGAGAAGGGGTTTGTTTACAAGTATTTGTGATGCATTTTATTTAACTATTTTCTTTTTATATTATTGCATAAAATAGAGTGTTTATTTGGTTTAACTATCTACAGTTTCAATTATTGTACGAAATATAGTGCTAGAAAATGTGATTTTTAATAACATTAATATGTGAATCTTTTTTTAATAATGTATATGTTCTATTGCCTGTGGATTTGTACTCTTTGATCTGTTGCAATGTTTTGAAAGTTCATGTAATTTTCCCATATGTACGTCGTACTATTTAACCATTTTCCACAATAACTACAATCAGACATTTGTTAACAAGTTGTCAACTAGAATATCGTTGTTTCATCATACCTGTAATATATAGAATTTTAATTAATTTATTTATTGTAATATTGATGTAAACGTTGTAGGACAAGCCATATGTTTAGGTTTAATTGTAAATAATTCATTCTCTCTTTCTAGTTACCTTTCTTTGTATTTTGCACAATTCTTGTTAATTGATGAATTTTGTTAATTATGAATGTGTACATATTAATCTTCGTCATACGTTTGCTGCATTTTGCACAACCACCACAAATGCTTTGTTTCATTATTTAAATTTTTAATATTTTAAGAGCTCTATACATAAAATTTTACCGAATTCCATTAGAATTTAGTAAATCCAAATAATAAATAATAGGGCGTTAAAGTTGAAAATAATGAGACACGAAATTTAGTAAGTTCAAATAATGGGGCTGTGAGCAATTGGAATTACATATAACGTGGGGGGTAGGGATTAGTTATTTAAAGTAATAGTGAGGTAAGGGGATTACCAATTGAAAGTAATAGGTGGGATAAACAATTGAAAGTAATGGAGATGTGCGTATTATCAATTGAAAGTAATGGAGACGTGCGTATTATCAATTGAAAGTATTGGTAGGGTGGGGATTATCAATTGAAAGTAATGGGGAGGTGGGTATTATCAATTGAAATTAATGGGGAGGTGGGTATTATCAATTTAAATAATGGGGAGGTGGGTATTATCAATTGAAAGTAATGGTAGGGTGGGGAATATCAATTGAAAGTAATGGGGAGGTGGGTATTATCAATTGAAAGTAATGGTAGGGTGGGGATATCAATTGAAAGTAATGGGGAGGTGGGCATTATCAATTGAAATTAATGGGGAGGTGGGTATTATCAATTGAAATAATGGGGAGGTGGGTATTATCAATTGAAATAAAGGGGAGGTGGGTATTATCAATTGAAAGTAATGGGGAGGTGGGCATTATCAATTGAAATTAATGGGGAGGTGGGTATTATCAATTGAAATAATGGGGAGGTGGGTATTATCAATTGAAATAAAGGGGAGGTGGGTATTATCAATTGAAAGTAATGGAGAGGTGCGTATTATCAATTGAAAGCAATGGGGAGGTGGGTATTATCAATTGAAAGTAATGGTAGGGTGGGGATTATCAATTGAAAGTAATGGGGAGGTGGGGATTATCAATTGAAATAATGGGGAGGTGGGTATTATCAATTGAAAGTAATGGGGAGGTGGGTATTATCAATTGAAAGTAATGGTGAGGTGCGTATTATCAATTGAAATTAATGGTAGGGTGGGGATTATAAGTTGCCAGGGCACGGATGTTCTTTGCGAGTATCCCTTCATCAATTCCATGTAATCACCATTTTATGTCGTGATTAGCCAAAAGTGACAGAAAGCGACGAAAAATAATCAACCAATCAATCAACGTATCTACACTCTCGGTGGTGTTACATTTCAATTGTTCGGTTTCCAGTAAACATTCCATCTTGACGTCATCCGTAAGACTGCCATTGTGACCGTAATACTTGTAGTTATTTCGGAGCAAGATGACCAGATATGATACGTGACTTATCCTGAGGGGTGCGAAAGCCAAAGCTAAAAACTAAACACAGTCCATAATTACCATAGCATCAGGTCTTACAAGATATATACATACAGGTGAGTCACTATTCTGTGACATCATCAGTAATAGGTCTTAATATTAAATAACACAAAAATCACGCAGCAAATTAAAGGTATTACGAATAACATTAAAAATATTTCTAGAATTGGAAAGAGCAATAAACATTTGTGCAACGACAAAGGAAATTAACAACAATAAATATTAGTTCGAGGGGAAGCACGTGTCATAATGATACAAAATGATAACATGTAGAAAGTTTCAAATACGTTTGAGCTGTTTTTAAGATGGGTAATACATAAAGTGTAAGTTCAATGTTTACCTAAGTAGATGAAGTAGGCCGGTTGAAGATCATCATGTGGGGTTCACCGAAACCTCAAAAACTCACTTTCTCTCCACGTTCCGCGCCTCATTTATTGCGCTAACGATGTTTCACAGCGAAGAAAACAGCACCAAAACATCAAAAATTCACTCTACTCATTTGGGGTTCTGGAACCTCAAAAAACTCATTTTTATTAATTGAGGTTCACCAAAAATCTCAAAAAAAAAACTCGTTTTCTCTCCACGTTCCGCGCATTTATTTGTTGCGCTGACACAGCGTAAATAATGCACTCTCTCTCATCCTTGAAGGATGAATGCATTTTATCGTAATTTTCCAACTCCGGGACCAAATGTTTGTATATCGTGACCTTTGCAAACCTCATTCGGGAACGATGTGCCACACACACACACAAGCGCGCGCGCTTGTATTGTGACCACTTTCTCTCCACGTTCCGCGCTTTTATTCGTTGCGCTGACACAGCGTGATGAGCAAATAATGCACTTTCTTATTCTTGAAGGATGAATGCACCTTATCGTAATTTTCCAACTCCGGGACCAAATGTTTGTATATCGTGACCTTTGTAAACCTCATTTAAAATTCAAAAATACCTCAAAAACTCCACGTTCCGCGCTTTTATTCGTTGCGCTGACACAGCGTGATGAGTAAATAATGTACTCTCTTATTCTTGAAGGATGAATGCACCTTATCGTAATTTTCCAACTCCGGGACCAAATGTTTGTATATCGTGACCTTTGTAAACCTCATTTAAAATTCAAAAATACCTCAAAAACTCCACGTTCCGCGCTTTTATTCGTTGCGCTGACACAGCGTGAGGAGTAAATAATGTACTCTCTCATTCTTGAAGGATGAATGCACCTTATCGTAATTTTCCAAGTCCGGGACCAAATGTTTGCATATCGTGATTTTTGTAAACCTCATTTGGGGAACGATGTGCCGCACACACACACACACGCGCGCGCTTGTATTGTGACGCAAGCAAACAAACAAAAAAAACTTTGACCGCATTCTTAAATAACTAACAAGGACAATGAATCTTTTTGGCTTCCGCAAACAGATCAACATGGAGACTGCACCGCCAAATTTCAATAACTTCTTACCTTCCGTGTTATCTAAACTCAATGGTTTACTGATCGTTCACCTTAACAGCATATGGACGAAACTGAATGACGATGTGGGCAAGATGTTTTATGTTTTTTAATAACAATTTACATTTCTACGAAATTCCGATCGACGGGAAACTTCTAATCACCGTGAATCCGGAAAACGCAGGCGAAATCAAAATTTCTAAAGGCAAGAATATTTTTCGAATCAAGCACGACAAGATGCTTTCTAACATTACGTACGATGTTTCTGCAGGAGATTATCTTTACATGGAACTCCTCGGAGATTACGACAAACTCATTCCTGTCTTCGTAGAATTACGAATCGTCTATCCTATTATAAATAACCGTTAACCAAAATGCCTAACGACATTTTCGGCAACACCAAGCGTGTAGACCACGCAGAAGAGATTCTCATGTTGGACATTCGAGTTAAGAAGTTGAGGACCGATTTGATTGCTTTGCAGGAAACCTTAAACAAAAGTTTAGAGTCGGAAATCGCTACGCTCCAAACGCAATGTCTCGACCCCATTCTGAAAATCGATTCCGAACTGAAGACGCTGATAAAAAATTATGTCGACGTACCTTCTTACGACAACGTTCAAAATATACAGTTGAGCGTGGATTCGCTTCAAAATGATTTGGCTAAATTACAGCAATTTCAATCGAAAAATGAAGATTTGGAAAAATTGAAACTCGAAATCGAAGAACGAACTTCCGCAATAGAAAAGAATTTCTCTGAACTTCAAACCGTCGTGAACGATATAGACGCAGAACGCTTGCATGTCGTCGTTTCCAAATTACAAGAAGAATTTACCAGCACGTTGGAAGAAATTAAATGCAAGTTGCAGACTTTGGAAGATACAATGACGAACCTACCATCGACGGACGAACTGCAGGTCATCGGTAAAAGCGTCGCGAACATAAAAATTCAATTGGAGGCGTATCGAGATTTCGAACACATTCAAACCACCATCGCTACGCTTCAGGCGTCCTTGGAATTGATCAACGAAGAAATTAAAAATATTCACGCTGAAGCAAGAGCGTTGACGAGCATTCAAGACACGTTAAGCACGGTTCAGCAGAAGATCGAATATTTAGAAAATTTGAACGTCGAAACGAATCTCGCTCATTTTCATCACGTACTCGACAACATACAGGGTGACTTGGAATCGTTACGGACGAGCGTGCCTTCGAGCGAAGATTTGGAAAAATTGAAAACGGCGGTGACGGCACTATCCGAATCGAGCGACATCAAAAGTTCATTGAGCGATCTCGAGAGTAGGGTCGCCAATCTCCCCACCTCCAAAGAATTGCACGCTTTGAAAAGGAACATATCTCGAATGCTGAAACGACTGGAAACGGAAACGGCGAACGTGGAACAGATTCGAGACGAAATTAGTTCGCTGGTGTCGACGCTGCCCACTTCGCAGAGCGTCGCCGACCTTCACACGCAGTTTACAGAGATGCGAAGCATCGTGAACGATCTTACCGAGAAGAGCTCGAAATTGAATCAAGTCGAGAACCTTCAGAATATTGTCGTCAACATCAGAGATCAAGTTGGAGTGCTGGAATCCACGCAGGAATCGACGCTGGCCTCTTTCGGTGCCAAGTTGCAAGAACTCAACGAAAACTACAAGCAGTTGAACGTGGAAGTGAAAATCAAACCGTCGTTTTCTGCCGTAACGGATACCATAATCGAGCATTTGCTGCCCATCGAAAATAAACTCGGACAAGTTCACAGTAATCTCGTCACCTTCGACACTAAATTCGCCAAATTGTTCACCTTGCAAGCCATCGAAATCAACAGCGTTCCCAATCAACAGAGAATCTCCACGTTCGTCGAAGGTAACAAACTGCACATGTTGCATCCTTATCATCCGTACTACAAGTTTCTCCTCGATGGCACAATTCAGATAAACGAATTTTCGTACTGGTCTCACGGCAGAAAAGCTAGCGTTCCCACCATGACCTTAATATCGAATCGTGGTGTCCAGAAAGCAGGAAACATTCCTCTGGCACGTTGGAACGTAACGCGCAACATATATGAAATACACGAAGACGAAGATCTTACCGTTTTCGACGTGAGTGCCGGCGATAAGCTGGTCATTCAAAACACGAGCGAGGTGCCACCCTCTTTGAATCCCATCACGCTGGTGCTTCTCTTCAAACGTAATCTCTAAAAAAATGTCTAGGCAAGCCATCGTCGAAGAATTGCATAAACCTGCACGCCGTAACTACGAACGTTTGGCTGTGGTAACCAAGGGCATCGACGACCTCTGGCAAAGCGACCTCGTGGAGATGAGTAGCGGCAATTTGAAAAACGTACATAAATTGAACAAGGGCAACAAGTACCTCCTCACCGTCATAGACACGTTTTCGAAATTCGCATGGGCTCTACCTTTGAAGGCGAAAACAGGAACGTGCGTCACGGAAGCATTCAAATTAATTTTTCGCGAAAGCGGCGGCAGACGACCACGGTTTTTGCAAACGGACAACGGGAAGGAATTTTACAATGCCGTATTCCAAAAGTTTATTCAAAAACATGACATTCGACATTATTCAACCTTCAGTCACATCAAAGCCAGCATCGTGGAAAGATTTAATCGAACCTTGAAAACACACATGTGGAAACGATTCACGCTTCGGGGGAATTACAAATGGGTCGACATCCTGCCGGAACTCGTTGACACCTATAATGATACGGTACACAGAACGATAGGCATGAAGCCAGTTGACGTTACCAAGTCCGACGAGCAGCGTTTAATTTCTACAGTTTACTGTCCAAAGTACACACCCACGACAAAAAAAGCTAAATACAAAATTGGAGACCAGGTGAGGATCAGCAAATTCAAACGCACCTTCGAGAAGGGATTCACAAAAAATTGGAGCACAGAGCTTTTTACCGTGGTTCGAGTTCTACCCGGAAACCGACACACGTATATAATAAAAGATAGTAGCGGCGAGATTTTGAAAGGAAGATTTTACGAAGAGGAACTCTCTAAAACGAAACACCCCGGCACGTACCTCATCGAGAAAGTATTGCGTAGGAAAGGTGACAAACTGTTTGTCAAATGGCTGGGACTTCCGGAAAAGAGTTGGATCGACGCGAACGAAGTGATCTTGTGAGTACGTGGAACGTGGTGAAGCGTCTACCGGATCCGGAAAGTCAAACGAGAAAAAAAAAAGAACGGTGAGTTGCTTCCCGACAGCATCCGCTGTCTGATCGTAGGTCCTTCGGGGTGTGGGAAAACGACACTGCTCGTGGACAATTTTCTCCTCGCACCGAATTGGTTAGATTGGAAGAACAGGCACCTGTACGTGTTCTCGAAAAGTTTGGAGCAATCCAAATACCAGCAACTGATGAAAGTGTACGATGGTCTGGACATTGCAACGTTCGCTTCGGAAATAAAACCACTCGACGATTGTCGTGAAAATTCAGTCGTCGTGTTCGACGACGCCATCCTGGAAAATCAAAATGAAATTCGCAACTTTTTCACGCAAGGTCGTCACAAAGGAATGGATTGCTTCTACCTAGCTCAAACGTTTTCCAAAATTCCAAAACAGTTAGTACGCGACAACGCTAATTTCATATGTTTGTTTCGTCAAGATCACACCAACCTCAAGCACGCGTACGATGACTACGTAGGCGGAGACATGAACTACAATCAAATTTCGGAACGCTGCTGCTCTACTTGCTGGAACGGTGACGATTTCGGATTCGCGACGATCGACATGACGAGGAAACCCAACAACGGAAAATACAGAAACAAAATCAACGACTTTCTAAACGTTGCAACGTTGTGAGAAACGACGTATATAAATAACGTCATGACGAAACGAAAAATCGAAGACGAAAATCTCAAGCTTCGCGATTACCTCGCGAAACGCTTCAAAGCTTGGAAATCCGAGAATCGCGGATTCTACGAAGAGAAGAAACGTCAGGATCAACCTGTGATCGATGCCATCAGCGGTCTAGGTAAAGAAATTAAAAGTGTCACAGAACAAAATAAAAATTTGATCAACGAACTCGTACCGCTCGCAGCTAAAAGTTACGCTGTACCCACGCCCATTTCGAGCATTCCTTCGACGCCGTTCGAACTGAAGGATGCACCGGCACGACGCCGAGCCATAGGCAGCACGTCTTCGGATAAGATCGAGTTGGGACCTTTGGCACGAGACTACCTGAGTACGGGGAAATTCGACAAGGATGAAGTGTTCGGATTGTATCCCAGCATGGAAACCAACGAAGGCGGCGGTGTGGTGTGGAAGATTGGGAAATCGAAGGTGACCTTCGAAGGCAACGACATTAAAGTCAATTTAGGCGACATGGATAGTTGGACCAGGTATCCCGGTACGGTGGGACTGTGGGAACTCGTCGCCAAAAAGCAGCCGAAAGATTACACCGACGAAGATTACCAGAGTTACAAGGAAATTCTGATCATGACGGATGCCTTGTACCAGAACAACGACGCCTCGCAGAATAGGGTGAAATCGAGCAGCGGCGAGAAGTACAGGAATCTCATCAAACTGATTTGGAACCAGGTCAAAACAGGCAGCGGCGTCAAACGCTACAACACGTTACCCAAAGAATTCGTTTGGGTGGACGACGTGAGGAAGCTCGTGGACAGATTGTTGGTGATAGCCGGCGAAGAGAATGCAGGCAATCGTAATTTTTACAACGAGAAGGTTGGCATCGTGGACATGATCAGCACGAAACTTTCCAACTTCATCGTGAACGACGACAAGGGCATAGGTTACCTGATCAAAATCATCAACACGCTGCCTCCGAGATTCTGGAACGTGGCCGAAGGAAAGGGACTCGTGAACGACATCATCAACAAGTTACCTTTTGAGATGCATTTACCTGGCTACCAGTACTGCGGACCGGGTACCAAACTCGAGAAAAGATTGGAGAGAGGAGACAAGGGTGTGAATCCGTTGGATGCCGCATGCAAAGATCACGACATCGCATACAACACCACGCAGACGGATCTGGATGCACGTCACGAAGCAGACAGAAAGTTAGAGCATGCAGCTTTCGAAAGGTTCGTGAGCAGAGACGCATCGTTGGGTGAACGGGTCGCCGCACTGGGTACCACCATCGCCATGAACACAAAACAAAAATTGGGGTGGGGTATATAAATAACATACAGTAAAAAAAAACAACATGGCTTGCATAACTGATTTGCCGCACGAACTACTATCAAAAATATTCAAAAAGGTAGTTAACGGAGATGTTAATAAACTTGTGATCATAGCTAAAACGACGCCGGCATTTCGAATTCCGTGTGAAATAGTTCTCAAGGACCGTCTTCGGGAGATCAGTGGAATGAGGTGCGGTGATCTCGACACTCTTCTGTCGGCCGCGGGGGAGAAATTAAACAAGAGGTTGGACGAACTGCACGAGGCGAGGCGGGGGAGAAGACGGTATACTGATGATTGGCGTAAGTCCAAACAGGAAACTGAAGAAATCATCACGCACATCATCGCGTTCTCCGAAGCACGAACTTTCTTCCTCTGTTAAAAAAATCTTCGATACAAATCGTGAAAAAAAAATATATATATAAATAACACACATCGTGAAAAAAAATAATCTTCGGTATATATAAATAACACACATCGTGAAAAAAAAATTAAATTTCTCTAACACGCACACTGAAAATTTCTCTTCTTCGATATGACAACTGAAAAAATGAGTGACCTCCAAGCATTAAAACAAATGCTAAATTTGTCAGTCGAGTATGTAAAAATTCAGGAATTGGAAGTCGACAAACCTTACACGATAACTTCCGGTTCAATCGTTTCTACCCAGTATGGTCCCAAGGTGTGTCTGTTGCTCAACGGACAATACAGTCTATTTTTACCAGATCGATACGCTATCATGTTATCCGACGAGAAGCTAGCTATCTTAATCGAGAACAAAACTCGAATCGTGTACAAGAGGACAAAGGAACTTCTTGGTAAGAAAACAAAGCATGTAATAGAATTTGTGTAACGGGGCTACGCGGAGTATATATAAAATAACATCTATTGAAAAAAAATCTCAGAACATTTATATATAAATAACATACCGTGAAAAAATAACACATAGAGCATCAACATGAGGAAGGGTGTCGTGTACCAGATACCATATTCGAATCTTAAAAATCTAGGTGCCCTCGATGGGTTACTTACCAAGAAACAACGTGAGAAGAAACGTTCTTGCTTGTCGAAAGGACACGGAATGAAATTGCTGCTCAGCACACCTCAATTGAAAAGATTGCAGCGTTCGCGGAAACAGCAAAAGATCGGAGGTTTCATATTCAGCATCCCGGCCATCCTAGCAGCATTGGGGGCCGTTGGAAGTTTGGCCGGCGGAAGTGCCGCCATTGCGAAAACCGTCATCGACTCGAAGAAGAACAAGGCGGAATTGGAAGAACAGAAACGTCACAACCTGGCCATGGAGAAGAAAGGAGGAAAGGGCGTGATGAAGAATTTAAAAAAAAAGAAACAACAGCACTCACCAACCGAGACATTGAATCTCTGATCGAACCGTTACAAATCAAACACTTCAGAGGAGTTTTCATGTCCGACTCGCTACCTTCAAGCGTTAAAAGAAGAGAATGCGGAGTAGTCAACTTGGACGGTCAAGAAAATCCAGGCACGCATTGGATATGTTACCATAAAAATGATGATAAAGCATTTGTTTTCGATTCTTTCGGAGGTGTTCCACCTACAAATTTAATTCATTATCTGAAAACGAACAACACCTCTATATACTACAACGACGAACGCATTCAAAATTTCGGAGACGTGAACTGCGGTCATCTCTGCCTCTCCGTGCTCGCGTTTCTCTCTAAAATAAATAACCCTACGATCGAAGATTTCCAGAAAGCATTGTGGAACCTCAAACAGCATCACTAGGATGGGCGTGTTCCATCTCACGAGCGAATCTTCAATCTTGAAACTCACGCTGCACGACGACATCGTCTATCCTAAATCCGTGGCTCTGCGTGCATTCTACAGCATGTACCTCATACCTAACGTCACGCAGCACAACAACAAAATTAGCGTCGGAAGCGAACACATCGTCGTCACGCCAGGACAATACAATCTTTCCACTTTGCAAGCTCAATTACCCAAAGGCACATACCTTTCTCAAAATTCGGTCACGCACAGAGTGGAAATCCTATCCGCGACGGAGACCGTGGACCTGGGCACCATGGGAGAACTTTTAGGTTTCGAGAACGACACCAAACTCGAAGCTGGTATCAAGCACGTGGCAACCAACATTCCTAAATTCTTGGCCATAGAGACTCTGAACGTACACTGTAACGTGGCGGAAGGCATGATCACGAAATCTTCGGACGGATTATTAGGAAGTCACAAGCAGACGGGAATCATAGCCACTTTCAAACCAAGTTCCGAGTTCATGGAACCGATCATCTACACGCCCTCTTCGCCGATCTATTTTCCAGTATGTCGCAACCGCATAGACGACATAGAGTTGGTGGTGACGAACGAGAAAGGAGACGTGGTGGATTTCGCAGGTGCCACTACGACGGCCATCGTGGAGATCAACATATAATAAATAACCATACATGTAAAATGGAGCAAATCGAAAGATACGAATTGCAATCTTTCCCTCCCAACCGTCGCACGTTCGCCAATCTGAACGAAGGGAACAGGGAGATCGAATACGACGTGGACGTAGGCGACGGGTTCATTCATCCTCACAGAGCGGACCTCTACCTTCAATTCGACGTGGTGAAGAAAGAAAGCGGAGACGCGTTTCCGCCCAATGCAAATTTGATACTCGTGGACAACTTCGTGCCTCACCTGTTCTCGCAGGTGGAGGTGAGGAAACACAACACCGTCATCGACAGAATCGATTATCGAGGCATCACGTCGACGGCAGTGGGAACGTTGAAATTATCCAAAACGGACGCCGCATACTATCAAGCGGGAGGATTCGAAGCAGGAACCAAAATATCGACGACAAGTCACACGGTGCTCTTTCCCATGCGTCTGCTACCTGGTTTCTTCTCGGACTACAAGGAGATCATGTGGAAGGGAGGACTGAGGGTCACGTTTCGAAGAGCAGCCAACGACAACGACGCACTGATGCGATACACCAACTTGAACGCCGACGGCACGCCGATAGCCAACACTTTACCCGAAGCGGCGAAATGCGTCATCCGGAGCATGGAATTGAGAATGCCGATCGTGGAATACGAAACGAACTACGCCCTCAAGTACAAAGCGGAGATCTTGAAAAGTCCGCAGGTGTCGATTCACTTTCACGGTTACCAGTGCGTGCAGAAGTTGGCGACGGGAAGTCACATGGAATTCGACGTGACGACTCAGTTCAACAACATACAGTTCGACATGCCAGATTTCGTCGTTGTGCTCTTTCAGACCGGACGCAATAACAATCAGGAAAAAGATTCCAGCAAGTTCGACGACTGCAAGATCAAGAACGTTTATCTGAAGAACGGTAGGAACGAAGTGTTCCCGCGCGAGACTTACAACCTCGACATGACCAAAGACGATTACCTCAAACTTTACGAAGCTTACACGGCTTACAAACGCGTGACCGAGGGAAGCGTGGACGTGTACTACGCGCCCAGCGAATTCAAAACACGCAGGCCGATGTTCGTCATCAACACCACGAAAAGAAAGCAAGTGGTGGTCAACGATCGCACCAACATCAAGGTCGTGTGCGAGTTCCACGACGCGCTGCCTGCCGATACTCTATGCAGCGTCATCCTGATTGCAGAGAAGTCTTTTGTGTATGATGTCAAGAATGAAAGAGTGACCGAACAGTTTTAAGTACAAGAAAAAAAAAATCACATAATTCTCAAAAAATTATACTGACCGTAGGTTCAAACATTAGATTAACTTGCAACGCAATGTTTAGGATGTACTGCAAGAAACACCTTCTTACATTTGTGAGAATAATCTGGAATAAAAAATAATAAAAAAATTAATTTTAATGCATTTTAGAAATAAATCACACTTGAACGCACAAAGGAACTTCCCCTTTGGCCCTGCGTGTGCCCCATATTCACCCCGTAGGGCGCGGCAGGGAGTTAGTCCCGCTAAAAATCCCAAACCTCCACCTGTTTTTTTTTTTGCATTTGAAGATAAACACTATCGTTCTAGTATTTTGGCTATATTAAATTAGAACTTCTGTTACATGAATTGTTTTTTTTTTTTTTTTTTTTTTTTTTTTCATACATACTATTTACTACATTTGAGGCACATCTTACTAGTTTCTAGACGATGGTGGCCCCATGGGAACGTGTGAATCCCACATTTCAGAACGCACCTCTTGTCGTCGCGTGCGTCCAGGGCAACCTTTCTCACCTCGTTGGTTGTCAACACATGGTCGACACTCTGGATGCGCTGCTCCACTCCTGGAATTGACGTCCTAGTTTGAAGGGTTTTGACGTAATCCTCGAACTTGAGGTACTCTTGGACGACCTGCCTGCCGACACCACCCTTAGCTTTTTTTGTGATGGATTCTTCTGCCCGAATAGCATAGGCTTTGGCGCGAAGACCGGCAAACTCGAGAATTACATCACCGTCCTTCTCGTCTTTGAGTTTGCCAGGCACCTTCTTGTTGCGGGCCAGGATTCCGTACTGGTTCGGCTGGGGATAGCCCGAGGTGTCGAAGAGGTTAACCAAAGATGGAACTGTGGTTATATCCCCGTAAGCATCGGGTGAACGGACGTGGTACACCAAGCTGTCCGTGTCCGTGTAGAGAAGCGAGATGTTGTCGTTATAGTGCTGGCGTAGTATCCCATAATATGTTTGAAACATGTGCAGCTTGCTCAGGTCTAATACTGAGGCACCAACATAAATGGGCTTGTTGAGCCTCACCTCGTTCTTCCTCATATGCACCAGAGCAAGCTGCTCATTGTAAATGGTCCTCGATTTGAATAACGGGTTTGCTACGAGCCTGCGACATTGTGCTTTGTTTGATATTAGCCTCACATCTACACGATTTCGCACATTCTCCATGGTTTTCCCGAACACCGCATTGTTCATTAACTTGAAGAAATCGCGATCGAAATCAGAAGTGGCGACTGTGCGATGTTTGGTGTTGAGCTCGAAGTATGGCCTCAACCATGGAGAATGGTCGAACATTAAAACTCGATGTACTGTGCGGACGGTAACCCCTTGCTTCATCAACCACCGGAGGTTTTGGTAGTGCAGGACATAATGCTCTTTGGGCTCGAAGTCCATGACGAGCTTTGCTTGGTTCGAGCCAGGCGGGCATTTGAATTCCGGGACTGGCGGAAGATCGCAGAACAAATCCTGCAGCTTCTCGGAGAACTCAATGTCCACCTCGGCGAAGAACCCATGTTCCGAATCGTCGAAGCTTTCGATGTCGAAGTTGGAAGGGTCAGCCCACTCGAACCCTCTAAAGGGGAGTGGCTGCATCATGGAGTGCCCGTAGAGGTTATTGACGTCCGTGTACATGATGTAGCTGGACGGTTGTGAGGGATCGTAACCGGTGGCCATGTGGTGATTGTTGGCGTGCGAGTGTCGCTGCGACACCTGGACCATTCCACCCCGCACGGCACGTTCTACAAACAGCATCATGTCCACGTCCAAAAGAAGCTCCAGCTCAATCTTCGTCACCAGAAGCATGGCCGACCATGCCAGTCCGGGAAGACTGTAGAAGTATGCAGGGTCCAGCTTATAGATGGTCTTCGCAGTTGCACGAAACGCCTGGATCACGTCGGCGAGGAGCGTCACATCAAGTTTGAGGTAGGCGTCGTGGTAGTCCCCGAGAGTTCGACAACCCAGCTCGCGCCACATGGACTGGGCATGGTCATATTCTTCGTCGGTGATGTTCGAGCCTCGTAGCTGACTGTAGAAGTTTGCTCGAGGAGGTAGCGACGTCTCCGCGAACTTGGTAGGGTCTGTGACGTATTCGTAGGGGTAGACCCCCTTACGCTTGAAGAGACCGGCGTCCAAGTTCGGAAAATTCGCAGAGGTGATGAGTATTTGCTCGTCGCTAAGCTTCCCCGCGAGAGCATCGAGGCTGGCCGGGAGGAACCTCAGGGAGTCGAGGAAGCGAAGCTCGACGGTAGAGCGTGATCCCGGGATTCGCACCCACTTGCTCAAGCTAATGTAACGCTCCTCGTTCTGCGCCAGGACGTTGATTCGCATGTCGTCGTACCCAAAGTGAGGCACCAGATGGTGGAAGTCGTATCCCGAGCCATTGTGAAAAAAACACAGGGATGAAACGCGGGTCCCGGGCCATGAGGTTGCATCCGTTGCACCAAGGACCAACGTACCTACCGTCAAAGTGATCGTGGTGTTGGACTTTACGGTTGTTGGCGGTGTACTCCTCGACGCAAACGGGGCAAGCGATGGCCTCGTCGTGTCTACGTTGATCGTCGGGGGACGGTGAGAGCATAGGCTTGGGGGCCAACAGTACCTTCCCTATCTCGCTGGCTTCCACAACCATCCTCTCGAGGAAGTGTTTGGCTGCGTCGGGACCGCGATACACGTAGGGCTCGGGGGCGATGTGCTGGTCTCGTCGCACCACAACGTATGCGAAGCTGGATGCCTCGTGGAGTTGGTAAGGGGTGGTGGAGGAAACTTCGGGATCTGGATCGCAAGTGGACAGGGGTTTGAGGAAGGCCTCGAAATCCGCGATGATGATAGCGGGATGCTCCACCATGGCACCGTGCATGTGGAAACGCCCCACGGTGCCAGGTTTGGGCAAGACTGCCACACCCGGCTCGTTGGCATTGCAATAAAGTTTGTGGCGAGCGAGCTTCTCTGCAGCGATGTTGGGACCTCCGATGCGCTGGTAATCCTGCTGTTCTCGATCATCAAAAGTTGACAAGCACCTGCGACAAACTTCTATGTGGTGTTCGTGTTTGCTTGTTTGGCTCGAAACAAGCCGAGAGAGCGAGCGAATGAGGGTGTAATGGTGATGGGTCTCGTCCTTGATGAGCAGAAGATGAATTTCTCGAGCATCATCGTCGTCTACGTCGCTCACCCGGATGGGGTACACCACATTTTTGTCAGTGAGGCCGTAAACGTTGATGGCCAACCGAGGGTTGTGTGTAAGGGCCTCGAACTTGCGAATGTCCGGGACCTCCACCGGGTAGTCGATCCCAGCCATAGCATCTTCCAGTTCCGACTCGTAGGGTAGGTAGTGGGTAACCCGGCGTGGTTGGTTTTTTGGCTCAACTGGGTGCATCGCTGCAAGCACACACCATACGAAGCACTTGGCGTCACTGTTCTGAATGTTCAGGACGGCCTTCTTTGCCACAATGGTAGGTGGTAAGGGGACGTAGCTGGAGGCAGAGAGAGGCACGAACTTGCAAAGTTTGATGCACAGTTCGTGAGGCTCCCCACACAGCGAACTCCCCGAGCCCTTAGGTTGATGTTCTTCTTGTTTCACCACCAGCTCATCGGCAAACTTGTTGTAGATGACCTCGAGGTTGTCGACATCCGCCAGATGCAGCGTCTTCGCCTTGCTGTTGTGGCAGAAGCTGTAAATTTCATCAGACGACTTCTTGTACTGGCAACGTAGCGATGCGTAGAATTTAGTGGAGGAGTGCGTAGCCAGTGCATTACAAAGAATAGAAACTATCTCTGCTCGCTTCT
Source organism: Lepisma saccharinum (assembly GCF_977018435.1). Lineage (NCBI taxonomy): Eukaryota > Metazoa > Arthropoda > Insecta > Zygentoma > Lepismatidae > Lepisma > Lepisma saccharinum. Next base: position 98,827,471 of record NC_139230.1, on the reverse strand, counting down.
CCTCTAAAAAACTACGAACGTCGCATGAGCCCTCTGAAGTGATTACAAAATCCTCCAACGAACGCTCGAAAGCAGAGTGGTTCGCTTTTGCCACAAGCTTGACACGTTTGGCGGATGGTGACGAGTCGGCTTCCGCTTTTCTCTTGGTCGAGCTGGTCGACGGTTGTGGAACAGGTGCTCCGACGACGACTTTGCATGATGTTATATGCCTTTTTAAATTATTAATGGTAATATGTTTGTCGCACCTGGGACATGGTTTTGTAGCGGTCACACGCTTACCAGGTGCGCAGGTACGACAGTGCCTTTGGAAATGTTTAGTTGAAACACCAGTTTCACAAGTGGGACAAATTTTTACCGATTGCATCTTGTTGAAAAAAATAATATTTGTGGGGTATGTTATTTATATATATAGTAGAGTGCCACAAAATAAATGCTGTGCAATAAAAAAATCTTCGATGGCTAATTCGCTATAATGAAAATATTTGTGGGGGTATGTTATTTTACATATATAGTAGAGTGCCACAAAATAAATGTTGTGCAATAATTCGCGATGGTGCTGGGTTTGGTGTGAGTGTGCTATTTATGTATATGCTACTTCTTGCTTCTTAATCAATCCTGTAAATAATTGAAAAAAAATAATTAAGTTTGCGTATAGAAAACACAAAAATATTATGTGTACATAATTCTACCAAACAAACTTTTTTTTCTAACCCTCAGCCCTCTTGGCGTATGAAGTATAAATCATAATTTCAGAAAACAGAGTTATTTTAAGGTCGTCATTTTTTAAAATTAAACCATAAGCTTTGTTTATGTTTATAGTATTTGTCGAGCAATAGCAGATACAGCAAAAATCGTTTTCCTACAACCCATAGTTTATGAATTACAAAACATCTTAGAAATTACATCTTGAAATTTTAATCCAAAATAACTCGAAAACAGCAGGCACTAGTCATCATCCCTCCAATAGGTTGTAGAGTACTTCTAATTTTGTATCGAATGCTGTTAAAATTTTCGAATTAGAGTAAAAACTAAGCCGGCAAATCAAGTTTCTCAAAAAAATAAAAAATTGTCTGTATTTCCGAAACTTGAGTGGGTGGAATCGATTTTATTTGCTAGTCGAATAGTTCTCGTCGAATCCTATCCAACAAACCTAAAATCATCATCCTAGCTCAATTAGGAGCCGAGAAAATCAATGTCTTGGAAAACGTCTTAAGATTTTTGTCTTAAGAAAATTTTCTTGACAGACCGGAAGTAACATCTTGAGATACCGGAAGTCGACTTTCTTAAAGATTAAGATATTTGTCTTAAGACGTTTTCCAAGACATTGATTTTCTCGGCTCCTATGGGACCTAGAACCATGTAACTTTGATCTATATATATGCCAGTACTTGCCCGACCCTGTGGCCGAGTGGTTAGCACATCGCGCTGCGACGCCAAAGGTCCCGGGTTCGAATCCCGGTCGGGTATGGTTGTTTGTGAATATCCATTTTCATCCATTTCATCACTCATCCCCAATCTTCGCAAATTAGCCAAGAGGTACAAAACGCGAAGTAAAATAAACTAAATCAATCATTAAGTTCCGTGTTGCAATCATAAAATTAAATTTTAATTAACTTTTTTTTCCTATCCATCTCTCAAATCTATATAGCCTGTTCATATTTGGCATGTCGGCCATTTTGTTTACGTAGCAAAAAAATCTCAAGCCATATTTTTTTGCGAATGCTCGTTGTAGCCATAAGTATAATTGGATATAATTGCCGGATTTTATTTAATTTTAGGTTTAAAATCAATAAGCGTGCATAAAAAAAAAACTAAATATTTTAAATAAATGAGATTCGAATAACTATGTACTTCCACTAGCCTTTGCGATAACGCAGCGGTAGCCTTGTAATCAAGAGATCTCGGGTTCGATACCCACACAAGTAGTTCTTGAAATTGTAGGTCCAGTCCCGATTAGCCTTACTGTGCATAAACCTCAAATCAATTAGTACTTCCACTAGCTTCTGCGATGGCGCAGCGATAGCCTTGTAATCAAGGGTTCGATACCCGCATAAGTGGTTCTTGAAACTGTAGGTCCAGTCCCGATTAGCCTTACTGTGCATAAAAAGGACTTAAAACATCAAATCAATCAGTACTTCCACTAGATATCAAAAACACGCAACTCTCCTCCATTTTTTCTTGCCTTCCTCTAACTATTTAACACATTTATTTTTTTGAAATATGCCCCGCACACATATTTCCTACCTATCAACAACGGCGCACAGAAAAAAAAGATATTCCAGCTACCAAAATGCATGCTTCAAATATATAAAAGCAGAGAGACATGAAACACCTTCTATATTCTCTCTCTTTTTGCATGTTTTGTGAGTATATTTTCTTCCACAAAAGCAATGCCATCCATACTTATAAATCAAAGCCAACTCATGCAAGCTAAGAAACAAAATTACTTACTTTTGGAAAATCCTGCGGAAATGCTCATTCACTGACGTTCAAAATAAAATAGAACTTTCCACACAAGCGCTTTAAGCTTTTTTACGGTTTTCTAATGACGTCAAAAGTGAAATGTTAGCCAACGCAACGTGGACCAATAGAAATCCGAGACAATCTTCTCTAGAACATTCTTCCCCCACATTTCAGCCACATCATTTTGCGAGTTCGAAAATTCACAAGTTAATGCATCGCATCGTATCACTGCTACCAACGCTGTTAACTGACGTCACTATTTCTCAACAGTTGCCAGACCTGATGTTAACAACTGTTGTAACCTAAGCATCATGTGTATGTAGGGAATTCGATCGTTCGGCAATTGAAAAAAAAAAAACAAGGAAGTATAACTTCCGTCGTCCCAAGGCCTACGTATTGTTGAATTTGTGTCATTGTGTTAACGTTGATAGCACACGCAGAGAGAGAGGGAACAAAATTGTCGTTACAGGCGCGCGCGCGCGCGCGTGTGTGTGTGCGGCACATCGTTCCCCAAATGAGGTTTACAAAAATCACGATATACAAACATTTGGTCCCGGACTTGGAAAATTACGATAAGGTGCATTCATCCTTCAAGAATGAGAGAGTACATTATTTACTCCTCACGCTGTGTCAGCGCAACGAATAAAAGCGCGGAACGTGGAGTTTTTGAGGTATTTTTGAATTTTAAATGAGGTTTACAAAGGTCACGATATATACAAACATTTGGTCCCGGAGTTGGAAAATTACGATAAGGTGCATTCATCCTTCAAGAATAAGAGAGTACATTATTTACTCATCACGCTGTGTCAGCGCAACGAATAAAAGCGCGGAACGTGGAGTTTTTGAGGTATTTTTGAATTTTAAATGAGGTTTACAAAGGTCACGATATACAAACATTTGGTCCCGGAGTTGGAAAATTACGATAAGGTGCATTCATCCTTCAAGAATGAGAAAGTGCATTATTTGCTCATCACGCTGTGTCAGCGCAACGAATAAAAGCGCGGAACGTGGAGAGAAAATGGTCACAATACAAGCGCGCGCGCTTGTGTGTGTGTGTGGCACATCGTTCCCGAATGAGGTTTGCAAAGGTCACGATATACAAACATTTGGTCCCGGAGTTGGAAAATTACGATAAAATGCATTCATCCTTCAAGGATGAGAGAGAGTGCATTATTTACGCTGTGTCAGCGCAACAAATAAATGCGCGGAACGTGGAGAGAAAACGAGTGGTTTTTTTTTAGATTTTTGGTGAACCTCAATTAATAAAAATGAGTTTTTTGAGGTTCCAGAACCCCAAATGAGTAGAGTGAATTTTTGATGTTTTGGTGCTGTTTTCTTCGCTGTGAAACATCGTTAGCGCAATAAATGAGGCGCGGAACGTGGAGAGAAAGTGAGTTTTTGAGGTTTCGGTGAACCCCACATGATGATCTTCAACCGGCCTACTTCATCTACTTACCTATTCGTTACCTTACATCATTGCTACTACTGTAGTTGTACATTTTGTTCCATTGGTTTGTCTTTCGCCTCTTCTGATTATCCCTAGGTCATTCCACATATCCAAGACTTTTTCCTTTAAATTCGAAATAGTCTCGCTCCCGTCCATCTCGAATTATTATCAGCACTGTTCGTAGTAGTTAAAATAATAACTGTTACTATTGTTTGTGCTTATTACTATTAGATACAAATTTTGTATCAACACGAAACCCCCTACAAAAAAAAGAAAGTAAATGGCGACTAGTATGCCTCTGCCTTGTTATCACTGGTATGCTATACATTTACACAGCGTACTTTCAATTAGTTATTCTTACTTGATTCGTCGTTACTTTCAACTGATAATCTCTACCACCTTCTTTACTCTCAATTTATAATCTCAACCGCACAAAGAAAAATTCTACATAATTATAGCAGCCACTGTAATCAACAAAATTTATTCAGTCCAAATCTCATTTGTGAAGGTCCTGACTGTCTGCTGTGGCCAGCCAGCAGTGAATATTTTGCCAGTGGAGAAATCTTGAAAGAAGCCGAAACTAGAATGAAATGAAACAGGTGGTGCCCTTTCGCAGCGGTCACGAAGGGGAGGGGTGGTGAAGGCAGGGGGGAAACATGGTGGCAAGTCTTTCCACCATGGGGGGGAGGTCCTCTGCCCTCCGGCCTGTGCTCTTCCTCTAGTTTAGGACACAACAGAGAAAAATTGCTAGTTCACTGATATGTCGCTAGGTGTCTCTGTATCGCATCGGGCCAGGAAACTACTTTCATGCCAACCTCCAGCCCACTCTTAAGCTGTAACATGCAACTTCTACGAGTTAAGGCAACAATTAGACACCCATGCAACACACAAACACACACATACGTGTAAACGTGGTCTTATAAGGCACAAGTGAGTGTACATATGTTGTTGGAACCATTATAATTTGATAAATTAGCATAATCAAATTCATTTTAAAATGTCGAGAGATGCATGTGATTACAAATACCACCGTGGTTTTTGAAAATTTTCATTTATGCAGTTTTCCTGACGAAAAAATTGTTACTATTTTTGTTGGAACCTGGTACAAATATCACCTGTCTAATTTACGTGTTGTAATTTTAATACAATTGCATCCGTTGTGGGTACCAATCAATATTGCAAAACCCGTCCAACCAATCACAATTCTTGTAGGTCACATGATTTCTTCCTGTGTGTAAGCAGCTACGTGCCATACCTTCCTTCTTCTTTGTGTGGCACACACCGCCTATGAGCGATTTCTTGCCAGGGGTCCTATTTGGTTTGTTATGAGAAAGTTTGTTTACATTCCAAATGTCTGTTTGTTTATGTTACAATGTTGTTCTTTAGTGCAAAGCTGTACAGTATCCACATGACATCAGACCGCGGCTCGTAGAGTAGAGTCGAAAGGGACATCGGAAATGGAATACCCACACGGTGTAACTGTTTGTATAGTGTATTGCGATGTTGTTGTCGAATTGGGCATTGTAAGAACAAATGGGTGATTGATTGGATAGCTTCTCCACACGGACAGGAAGTTGCAGGCACGATATATGAACTGGGATGTATAACGACGTGACCTGTACGCATTCGCATGGTAAACACTAAAACTGCACGGGGTAGGTTAATGTGTTGAAACCAAGGACGTTTATTGCCGATTTGTGCATGCCATCTATATGTAGTGGTATTGAGGAGTTGCTGGGTACACCAATCGTTCCATTGTTGTTCTATTTTGATTTTTACCCGTGGGAGGAGGTCAGTGTACGGCAGGCGCATCGGGGTAACAGTTTCTTTCGTTCTTGCTTGTTTGGCCATTACATCAACGCGATCTTGATATTTATTGAGGTCACTGTGGGCACGAATATATGTGAAGGTCGCTGACAGACCCTGCTGTTGAAGTTCTAACATGATTCGGAGAATAAGATAAGGAAATACCGTTAATTTATATGCTGCCCGACCTGTTCGTGCTAACGTTTGAAGTACGCTCAATGCGTCCGTAAGAATTAACGAATGATCGATTCGGAACTGCAGGGCGAATTGCAATGCTTTATAGATAGCATAACATTCCGCCGAGAATATCGACATATCGGATGGGAGGGAAAATTGTCGGGTGATGTTATGAGATGGTACGTAAAAAGCACATCCCACACCGTCTGCAGATTTCGATCCGTCAGTATAAATAAAGGTTGATGTGGGCCACAAGTCTCTATAATTTTCATGTCGGCCATGATCTGCATAGTGTATCTCTACTCGGGGTTCTGTGGGAATATTCAGTTGATATACAAGCGGGTCCGGATGGGTAAAAGTTTGTTGGTAAGCGTCAGGGTCAATATTATAACATTGTAAGAAAAAAAAACGTTTAGTGGGGGGAGGGGGGGTCGGGAGGCCAAACCATTGTCGTTGAATCGCAAATATTTTATTAAACGGATGAGCGTGTCGCGCCCACGATTTAAACAAATATTGCACAGTGAGTTTGATACGTCTATGTGACAAAGAAGATTCATTGCTTTCTAAATATACACTAACATTGGGACTAGACGGCATGAGTCCTAGACAGGTACGTAAGGCTCGTCGTTGTAATACGTCGATAGACGTAAGAAGTTTTGGATTGGCTCCACCATAAGCTGGTGCTGCATAATCAAATAATGCTCGAAAACAATTTTTATAAAATAATAGCATTGTATGGGGGTGTCCTCCCCACTTGGTCGTGGAAATACAGCGGAGTAAATTAACAATTTTTAGACCCTTTTCCTTGAGATACTGTAGATGCCTTGTCCAATTCAGTTTCCTATCAAAATATACACCCAGGTATTTGACATTGTCGACTACTGGAATGTGCTGTATTTCTGTGATATTGTTAGGGTAACTGCTCATTTTTCTCGAGTTAAAAATTATGATTTTGGATTTCGGAATGGAAATAGTGAGTCCTAAGGTATCTAAGTGATCTGTAAGAATTGAAACTGTTTTCTTTAGAGCGAGTAAGCCTTGCGTGGCGTCAGGGGTGCATTTATAGCAGCACAAATCGTCGGCATATTGTAACAATTTAAAGCCGTGCATATTTAGGTGATGTATTTGGTGGGTATAGATATTAAAGAGTAGGGGGCTAAGGGGCGAACCCTGAGGGATTCCCGTGCGAGCTATACGGGGGCCTTCCAACCTATCTTCAAACCAGAATTGTAAATTCCGTTCGTGATATAAATTCCAGATGATGGTCCCTACTATGGGGTGTATGTTTAGTTGTACCATCATTTTATATAAGATCGGGATGTGAACTGCATCATAAGCATGTTCTATGTCAGTGAAGAGGCCAAAGCAATAATCATGAGTAATCTGGCTATTTTGGATTTCAACTGTTAGGGTAGCTATGGCATCTTGGCTTCCATGTTGCATGCGGAAACCCATTTGTGTTGGCGAAAAGAATTTATTCTTTTCCAACGCCCAATTAATGCGATGTTGAAATGTTCGTTCGAAAAGTTTGGCAACTACTGGTATTAATACTATTGGTCGGTATGACTTTGCCTCCGCGGGAGGTTTTTGAGGTTTTAATATGGGGAGAACTATGTGGTGACGCCACTCGATAGGGATTCGTCCTGTGCGATAGACGGTATTAAATATGTGAGCAAGTAATTGTATACCTTGCTGTGGCAGATGTTTTAACATGTCATAGGTGAGACCGTCATATCCCGGGGAAGTGTTCGGCACGATTTCTAAGATTTGTTGTATTTCGGTAGCAGTAACTGCCGGGAAATCGGCAGTGAAATCGAAATTCTGTGCAAAGGATTTAGCCGCTCGTGCGCATACAGAGGGTGGCGTGAGTATGTTCATGAATTCTGTTTCCCACTTTCTATCGAGATTTTTCCGTTGTGGGTGGGCCGGGTTCCTAATAGAATGAAATTTATTCCATATGGAGCTGAGGCTATCTGTGCAATCTAGGGAATTACAAAATGATTGCCACGCTTCTCTTTTCGCGTTTAAATATATTTTCTTCGCCTTGGCTTGCAGTCGCCTAAGTTCGATTTTCTTCCCCGGCGAGGGGTTTCGTTCGTATCGTTTTAATTGATTTTTTTTGGCTTTTTATTAAATCACAGTCTCGGGTCCACCAACTAAGGGATGTAAATTTAATTGGGCTACGATATTGGCTTCGATGGGCACTATTGTCTATTGCAATGGTAATCATACTGAGGAAACGTTGATATGTTATTTTTCCATCAGTGTGGGGAGTTGTTTGATCATAAATGCTTTTAAATTGTGTTGTAAAAGCGTCCCATTTAATGGAAGCTTTGGTCCAACGTTTCACCGGGACCGACTCCCTATTTTCACGCAACAAGTATGTGGAAAACGATCTACGGGCTATAATTAAAATGGGGGAATGATCACTGCCACGGAGATCTTGTTCCTTTACCCAATGAAACCTATTGTACAATCGGGAGGAAGTAATTGTGAGGTCAATGCAAGAGGGGCGGTTGCTATTTAATGGGTAATGAGTAGGGCTGCCATCGTTTAAAAGTATAAACCGGTTGTGTGTGATCCATGCATCTAGATTTTTTCCCAAACGGTCTGCGTACGGATGTCCCCAAGAGGGGTGATGGCCATTAAAATCTCCGAGGATGAGGTAGGGGCCCGGAGCAAGGGTTATGATCTCTTGTAACTCGTGAAAACTGATTCTCTGTGAGTTGTTGGAGGAGGGAATGTATAAGGAAATTATAACTATATATTGGTCATTAATGTTGACTCTGAGAGCCACGAGCTCTAATTGGAAGGTCTGAACGAGGGAAAGGGTATGTGGAATTGGTATTTCGGTATGGGAAAGGGTTTCATGCACATAGATAACCGTACCACGCTGATGCGTAGGGTTGCCGTACCTGTGATAATGAGCAAGTCTATATTTCTCGTGCTGCGTTCCCTTAACCTCCTGCAAGCAAAGAATAAGCGGGTGGTGTTCTGCAATTAGATCTAATAATTCGAGTTTCCGTGCGGAGAAGCTATTTACATTCCATTGTAAGATGGTACCCATTTCCGATATTACCTTAAGCGTTGTCTTCGAGTAACGTCAAAAGTTTGTCTGTCAAAGATTGAATGTGTTGGATGAGGCGAATTCGATGAGCGTTGTCCCGTATGTGTCTAACCGTTTCCCACATGCTGGGAATCATTTCTAAAAGAGCCTGGTACACCTCACTGTGTTCGGTAGGGCGGTCAGGAATGTGCGATTGCGGATGATTATTCCTCTTGTTCGGGTGCACAGATGATTGACGATGGAAATTCTTAGAATGGGAAGGAGTGTTATTTATCGGGTAGGCGTTGTTTCCTATAGGTTGGGATTTCGCTTCCTCTGGGTCAGTAAGGGTCGATGAACTAGCCGCGGACTCTATTGCGACGTCATCGTCTTCCCATCGCGGACGGCGATGTGTTTCTTTCCTCGGAGAAGGGCGAATTTTGTATTTCTTAGTGTTTCGTGATTGAGAAGTAGTCTTAAAGGATGGCACCTTAAAGCGATACGAATCCAATGATGTTTGAGAATCCTTATTTTCAGGAAAGTCTCTGTCAGATTGATTTCGTAGCGGGGAAAACATATTGGCATATGTCCGATTTGAGGAGTGCCATGTGTGATTAGGAAAGAAAGGTTTTGTGCGGGAGGTCTGCAAGTTAGGGAATGCCGCTTTTGTCACTCGGGGTCGATAAACATCATCGCGAGTGGGGGTGGGGATGAAGATGCCTTGCAGCTTGAGTTTCGCCTCCCGATATGATAAATTGTTTTCAGCCATGCTGGTTTGGACAGCTGATTCCAACCGCCAGCTCGCACAGTTACGGTCTAAGGCTGAATGTGGTAGCTTGCAATTGATGCAACTCAAAGTACTGTCACAGTCCTCTGGGTGGGAGTCCAATCCACACTTAGCACACTTGGATTTTGATTTACAAACTAAATGTAAATGGCCGTATCGGAAACATTTGGAGCATTGTTGGACTGATCGTATACGCGGTCGAACCTCAAATATTTCACTGTTAATGAGAACTTTCTCCGGCAAACTATTACCGCGAAATGTGATGCAAAATAGTTTAGTGGGAACTAACTGGAAAGATCCATCCTCTTTCCACAGTTTTTTGTTCATGCGTTTGGCCGAAAGGGCCGGGATAGGACTCTCGAAACCATCGAGGACGTCCTGTTCTGACACGTCATGAGCTATTCCGAATATGAGTCCTTCCCGTTGAATTAACGATAATGGAATTCTCGTTTTGACTCCCATATCATGATGCATTGCACTACGCGTGAGAAACTCATTAGCAGCTTTAGCGGTGGGGAAAGTCACCCGGACGCGATTACGACCGCATTGTTCCACTAACTGTACTCGGACTGCTTTCTTACGGAGATAGTTACCAACACTTCCAGCGGCAAGCAATTTCTCGTTTGTGTCTATACCGTCAAATAGGACTATGTAGGGACCCGGCATATCCGTGCCATACCAATATGTAGGTGGAATCTGGGGGGACTCATGAATTGTATCACTTCTGGAGATTTTATCGGGGGGAACATCGTCCACTTCTTCGCGAGTACGTTTATTAGAACCTTTCTCAGCGTCCATGTCGGATTGGGGGTCCGGAGTATGATTCCCGGCCATGGTATAACGGGCCTATTTCACGGTCCCGTAGATTTAATTCGATACACAATCACAAGATCACTTCACAACACTATCACTAGTTCACAAATAATTTCCCGTACAGGAAAAGGATACAGAGACAGCTCGAACAGTTATACGGTGGTAGTTACTCAGGACCTCTTTAACTACAGGTCTTGATCCTATCACTTCCTATCGCGAACTTCCTACGTGCCATACCGAATTGGGCAATAGCTGTGAAATGCGCTTTACGCGTCAATTGAGAGCGCGTAGCTTGCACGTATCTGTCTCGGCGCAGAGCATTCGGAAGGGGGAGGGGGAAAAGAAGAGTTGCTTTCGCGGCGGAGTTGCGGAGTTAGGAAGGGATTAACTGTTGTGTAGTCAGTGCCGTACTTAAGGAGTTTTTGCCCCACTGTGGAATTGAGAAAATAATCACATTTACCCTAATCGCTGAATCTTAATTTTTAATTTGAATACTTTTTGTGTTGTTTGAAGATTTCAGAAATCAAAGCAGGCTTGTGCGGGCCTATCATGCCGCAACTGCGTGAAACGAAGCTCTTTATTGGAACGCTACCAAGCGAAACTCAATAGGTAACAAGCAACAACAGATACGTATCGCTTGAAATTGAACCCTCAGTAATCAATTCGACCCTTCGCATTGATGCGACAGGGCAAGCTGTACATGTCGCTTGCGGGTCGATGCATTAGGTTTTTCGAGCATGAGCGGTGAATTTCTTGCTTTAGATTGAAGTCGCCAGTGTTCGTGGGTGTCTGGAAGGGGGGCAAGGGGGCCGTGACCCCCCCTTGAAAATGAAAGTCAACCACAAATTATATATTTCACACATATAATTTCATTTCAGCCACAATAATAAGTGTTTATTAATGCACGAACATGGTAAATTCAAATGTAAGCAATGTTTTTTGAGGGAACATTGGGGAAAATGTGGCTTATTTGCCCCCTGGAAAAAAAATACCTTCCTTGCCCCTCCCTGGAAAAAACCCTGCTGACGTCCATGCCAGTGTTGTCTGTCGGTTGTCGCCTGCCACTTGTCGCTTCGATCTGAAGTCTCCTTGAAGGGGTCAGGGGAAGAATTCTGACGGAGGCAACGAGCGACAGTGTGCTTCCACATCGACAAGAGACACGGGTCCCTTTTGTCTTGTAGACTAAAACATTCACCGCCCGTGCACGACAACAAGTGGAGGCGTCCCGATGCACAACATTGATAAAGTAGCCAGTTTGAGTGACACAACCAAGCGACCTGAAATATTTGCAGCTTACCGTGCTGTATCAGTTCGAAACGTTGCATTGATTACCGAGGCTTGTCGCTTGTCCCGTTACGCTTCGGTCTGGAATCTGCTTAAACACCATAAACGGCAGGTGACTGGCGACATGGAAATTTTATACCAAAGCGACAAGCGACATTAGAAAATTCAATATAAGACAAAACATTCACCGCGCATGCGAGAACAAAAGTACGAAGCAACATGATGCACAGTATTAACAAAACTGGCAAATCAGAGCGACACGAAGGCTACATGCGACACCTGCATCTTGTCGTGTCGCTTCTGTTCGAAAGGTTCAATTCATTACTGCTGGTTCGCTTCCAAGGGACACGTGTTGGTTGTCGCTTTCGTGTGAAATCTCCCTTACAAAGCAAAAGCTGCAAACGACAGACGACAAGTGACAGGCGACAAGCGACACTAGCACAGTTAGTTTAAATTCAAACTTTCACAGCGCATGAGCTAACAAGAGCACGGTATTGAGAAAACTGCCTAATCAGAGCAACAAATGCAACTTGTCCTGTCGCTTTCTGAATGCTAGTAGATGGTATCCGACTTAGTGGATGTTGCTATTTAATATTCGCAATTCATTTGCACGGGTGTTAATTAATTTGCACGTACTTAGAACTTATTTGCATGTACTTAGAATATTTTACATTTATGTATTTGCTTAATTATAACTTTTTATGAATATATAATTATTTATTTTATGAAAAATATGTATATAAAAGGTAATTAGAGGTACTAAACGCTATGCATATGGTTTTATATTCATTACTGCAAAGTATGTAATGTATAAAATGTTAATATTAATGTTTATAGTATTGAAAATAAGTTTCCTATGGTTTATGAACCGCTATGAACGGTGGTAATGGCTGTAGGTACAGGTCCAATTACGAAAGAAGACGGTCCCGGTACTCGAACCCGCGATATGTAACGGTAATAAACGGTTAGGCTTATAGTGTATACTACGTATGTAATAATGTATGTTATTATGGTACGAAAGACGATGGTACGACACGCCAGACAGAAGACGGTGAACTCCGCTCTGAGGGTAGACGAGAAAGGAAATTGGGAGATGTGCGGTCAAGGTCAAATGACGTCAGAACAAAGAAGGAATCTGATTCACCAATCAGAGAACGCGTCGGTAGATTTTCAGAACCGGTTTTTCCAAGGTTAACCAGTACGCAATAACAGGGGAAAGCTATGCAATACTGTAGGGCAGGGGAGGGATTGATCCAGACAACAAAGAATGTCTGGAAATGCGCAGCAAGGGTCAAATCTTTGAAGCTATGCGTCGCTTGTAGAACCGGTTTCCGCCGCCAATTAATATTCCGCTCAGGGTTGCCTTCAAGGCACAGGACGCTTTAGCGCAGGTTTTTTTTATCTGTACTATGAAGAAGGGAGAGCTATCAGGGACGGGGCCTACAGTTTTCACCATTTGCTTTTATCACGGGGTAACGAACCTAGGACCCTTTGATTATTGATTTAGGTAGTAAATGTATGTTACTGTGTGCTATTTAACTTAATTTTGAGTTTATTTTTTACCAAACTTTGACTTTATGTCAAATCTTTTACAAGTTTTTATGTATTTTTACAAAAATAACACTATTTATACTATTCAGGAAACATTTTTTATTAAATTTTGGACTCACAAAGATATTTTTACAACTTTTTAACTTATTATTTTACAATTTTATACCTATTTTTAACCTAAATAACACTATTTGTACTATTCAGGCAACATTTTTTATTAAATTTTGGACTCAGAAAGACATTTTTACAACTTTTAACTTATTATTTTACAATTTTATACCTATTTTTAACCTAAATAACACTATTTGTACTATTCAGGCAACATTTTTTATTAAATTTTGGACTCAGAAAGACATTTTTACAACTTTTTAACTTATTATTTTACAATTTTATACCTATTTTTAACCTAAATAACACTATTTGTACTATTCAGGCAACATTTTTTATTAAATTTTGGACTCAGAAAGACATTTTTACAACTTTTTAACTTTTTATTTTACAATTTTATACCTATTTTTAACCTAAATAACAGTATTTGTACTATTCAGGCAACATTTTTTATTAAATTTTGGACTCACAAAGACATTTTTTCAATTTTTAACTTAACTTTTACAACTTGATATTAATTTTATACAAAAATAACACTATTTGTACTATTCAGGAAAGACTTTTAGTTACATTTTCGACACACAGAGTGTGTGATCTCAACTTCTATCTGTTTATTTCACAAGTTTAGGCTTATTATTACCAAAATAATACAATTCAATCTGTTCAGGAAAGACGTTTAGTCGCATTTTCGACACACAAAGTGTGTGTTCTCAACTTCTATCTGTTTATTTCACAAGTTTAGGCTTATTATTACCAAAATAATACAATTCAATCTGTTCAGGAAAGACTTTTAGTCGCATTTTCGACACAGAAAGTGTGAGTTTTCAATTTTTATCTGTTTATTTCACAAGTTTAGCCAAATATTTACTCAAATAACACGATTTGAACGTGTTTTTTATTACATTTTGGACACACACACACACACACACAGAAAGAGAGAGAGAGAGAGAGAGAGATTTTCCAAGTTTACAGGATTATGCTCTAAGTTTACTCAAATAACACAATTTTGTCTATTCAGGCAACATTTTTTATTATATTTTACTCACAAAGACATTTTTTTTTTCAATTTTTAACTTATTATTACTCAAATAACACAATTTAATCCAGTCAGGAAGGATTTGTTATTATATTTATTATTATATTACAAAGAGATGTTTTCAACTTTTTTTACTGATTTTTAGCAGGGTATGTATTAATTTTTATTTATTTTGTTTTGTATCATATATACATTTACAAATTTTTAACTTAGAGTTTAGTATTTATTTAAATCTTTTCAAAAACACTAAAGAAAAAGTACTTTTAACTAAAATGTAAGCCACAGAATATATTATTATTATTATTATTATTATGGTTTAGTGATTTCCACTATGCTTTTGTTTTGTATTTCTATATGTATTTATTTAGGTCAGGTTACGCCTGCTACGTAGGAAAGTTTGTTTATTTTAGAGTTTGCTGAGTATTTTGTTACTTTTATACTAGGTAAAGTTTTCCAAATATATCAGGTAGGGCTCCATCCATATATTTTTGTTTTTGCTGTTTGGAGATGATGCGATCAGCATCACTCTCCATCTGCTTTTTATTTTATGTACCCAATATTATTTTGAGGCTTAGTGAATTCTAGAGCCTATTTATGCAGGAGAGAGGGCTTGAAAATTTTGATTTCAGATAACCCACAACTATTTGTCAGAGTATTTTAAAGGATATTTTATATTTATTATGTGCCACTAGAATATCAAAGCTTGCTTAATTTTTATGTCTGTAACATTGTTATTGTATTTATAGCTAAGGCTTACTGGATAAAGTACACGAAATGTTTAACATTTCGACTATTTGCCTTTATACGAGGCCAAATTTTTAGTGTAACGAAAATTATTTTGTGTCTATAAAGACTGAAATCCCTTTACCGATGGGTCCATAACTGGACGCTTACCAACATTGTTTATTATTATTTTTTTTAAAAAAATATAACCATTTATCAATATATTGACAATTCACAGGACAAGACGAAGTTCACAGACGACTGACTATATGAACCATAGGTCCACTTGCTACACTTTTTTTCTATGCTAGAAGAATAATTTAGCCTTATAGCCTTTTTCAAGGTATTTTTGAAGTATTACTGGTTTTTTGGGGTGCATCAATACTTGGGTTATTTCCATTTGGTTTATTATACGAGGCTACAATCACTATCTGAACACTGAAATTCTCTGATTGAAACTAAAAGCTTAGGCTGTAACTAGGGATTTAGTATGTATATCGACAATTTATAGGACAACACGAACTTTACAAAGGATTGTAGGTGATGTAGGGCCACACGCCAGAGCTTTGTTAACCTGCAAGAAGCATTTACAGCTAATGCTACGAGGAAATGAGGTTGATTTTTTACTGTTTCACAAGAATGCTATTTTTTATACACCCAATATTTGCTTTTTCAAGTAACTACATGTACCAGAAGTACTTACAGGCCAACTCTAACTAGACTTCGACTTATTCTATATCAGGTGCTAAATTTATAAAGAACTATGATTGTGTATATTTCTGAGGAAGTACGCAAAAATCAGATTACCCGGTTAAAGTATCGGAAAAACAGATTTTTCTATGCAAGTATATTTGTATTGACTGGATTATTTAACAGATCAAACAGGAAGACTTCAAAATTCATTAAATGTAGTTCTATAGTATAGGTGGTTTCAGAGATATAAAAAGAACAAATATAAGATTTCGCTTTTTTTGCTTATTTGGCTAATCGCGACGCTAAGGGTAAATGGCGAGGAAATGTAACGGAGGAGAAACAGTCCCAAAAGTTATGGGCTGCATGTAAGTTAATACCACAGAGATTTTACAGTAGGTGTAGGTTCTACCACCAGAACTTTTCTATCATAATAATACTGGTTATGCTGTACTGTTAGCTAAAGATGCTGTTATTTGAGAAACTTAAAAGCTTATTTGCAAAATTTTAGATAAATAATAATCTGTTAGACTGTAAACATATTTATATCCATTCTGCAAAAGATCCGATGACAAAATTTAAAATTGTAATCGCCCAGACAGGGACTCAAACCCTGGACAGATAGGTTAAAAGCCTAACGCTATACCAACTAAGCTATCTGGGCACAAGGTATTCTTTTCTTGAAAAGTTAGTTATGTTAAGAAATATATTGAAACACTTGAGAACACTTTTGGTCTGGTTCGACAGAGAAGGAGACAACATTTCCAAATTTTTACAGACTGGGTGTATTTTTCCACTATAGAGGCCTTCACTATATGTAATTCGAAACGCTAAAGTTCAGCTAGCTTCCAAAATGGAGGTAAAGATTGTGTTTGGCGAGATTAACAAGTTACAATTATATCCAGTTACGGACAAATAAAGCTAAAACTCTCAGATTTACTGAACTAGCCAAGTTTTAGTAACATTTTCTTCACTTTAGTACAAATACCAAAGAAATAGGTATATTTTATTTATAATTTGACAAAATGTACTAGTATTTAATTCACAAAGTTAGGTAAAAAACAGTATTTTTAAAAATATTGTTACTGCCTTCAAATTTTATGTTATTTAGCCACTAACAACTGGTTTACAGTGTTTGGCATCCTTTAAATAGGAAAAGAAGGAATTATTTGTTTAGTATTTTTACTACTTTATATTTATTTAAGAAAACAATTCTACAGTTTAACTTAATTTTAACAAATTGTTACTAATTTATATATCAAAGTTATGTTATTTAGAGTGTATGAAGGCGTATAAAGTTAATATTTGTACTTATCAGTTCAACTAACAATTATATTTTACACACAAAAGATAATGTTTACAGTTAAATTACTTGAATCAGAGAATAATATTTTACAGTAATTGATTCATTCAGCACTAGTCAGTACTTTTATGCATCAGAAAGTTTTCTTAACTTTCTATTACGCATGCTATTTTGGGCTATTTTTAAAATGTATTTCTAGGGCAAACTGGTTTAATTTTCTGCTTATAATGCAAAGTTGACAGTTTTCGCACAATGCATTGTACATTTGTTATATTCTCTACTTACAATCAAAATATTATGCTTATTTAACGTATAACTAACTAACTCTCTAGCCTTCTTAAACCCGAATGTTCATGGCTGCAGCAACACATGCCTTTCATCTGTCCTTGTCCTGAGCAACATCTATATACTCCTTTCCTTCCCTACCAATTTCCTTTAGGTCCATCTCTACATTATCCCTCCATCTTTGTTTTGGTCTTCCTATTGAATTTTTACCATCAGGTTTCCCAACAAGAATCCTGTATACTCTTCTTCCTCTCCCATTCGTACCACATGATCTACACACCTAAGTCTTCTTGATTTAATCATTCTAATAATATCTGGACATGAATACAAATTATGTACTTCTAAATTATGTAATCTTCTCCACTCATCTGTCTCCTCATCTGTTTTAGGCCCAAATATTTTCCTAAGGATTTTATTTTCAAATACTCTCAATTTATGTTCCTTTTTCAATGTAAGGGACCAAGTTTATTTACTGTATTTAACTTTTATTTTTGTAATTAACAAAAATTAAAAGCTTATACTGTAGTTATTATATCTTTTTCTATCAGCTTATTTTGAAATTAATATTTTTAGGTATAGTCTTTGATTTATAACTATATTGCTTTTTTTATCAATTTATCTAAGAGTACACGCAGACAAACACATGTGTACACACTTTTATGTAAATAGATATGCCTTTTTTCAATATTTTAGTATGAAGATTGCAGTTTAGCTATTTAAGCAATGGTAGGAAAGGTAGCATTTCTGAGAATTTGTTGTAGGATTTTGTTGTCCAAGTATAGATGAGAACTGAGCTGGGAGACTGTTTTGAACCTTTTCATGATAGTTTGCATGTGAATTGTATGCAAATTGAGCACTATTGACTGTGCATGCTTCTAAGTTTTGCTGTTATTTTACATCAACTCTGTGAGACTGTAGTCAGTTTTCCCTTTTCAAGTAGTTTTTATTGATTGTATTTGTATATGTTTTGGGGACTTAGCAGTTTTATGTTATGGGGCACTTTGTTGTAGAATATTTTTGCATGATTGTTTTGAGATATTGAGTGTCTGCTGTTTTACTTGTAATTATTTTCCTTCTTGTGTTGTGTATTTGACTATATTTTGTCCAAGTTTGTAGTATTTAGAATAATTGTTGTTGACTTGTAGATGTAGGGAGTAATAATCCTTTGCAAGATGCCCTATACTTTAGTCTGAATATTATTCTTAGTGTTCTGGTAGTATTATTAATGTAGAGGTAAATTAGGCTGAAATGTAGGCATTTTTCTGATAAATTATACTCACTTAGTTGTTTCAGCAGGTAGAAGTTGCATGATGGTTTACTGCTGATGATGTTAATTTGCTCTTCTTATGTACTACGTATGATGTAGCTTACTTGAGTAATTGGAATTTTCTACTGAAAAAAGGATTGCTTGTCTATTTTATTCCTATGTTGTTGAGTTTGTCCATAAGCAAGCCATGTTTTTACTCTATCCTATGCCTTGGAAGAATCTAGATATATTGTGTTTGCAGTTTTATGTTTCTCTAAGGTTTCAGCTATGTAGTTTTTTAAACTGTGCTATGGGTGTGAATACTGATTTCTCTTTCTGGATGCCATGTTGGTTTCTGTGTATTCCTCTTGATGCTTGAATTTGACTTAGATTGTTTGCCCTTTTTTCTTAGATCTTTATTTGTTTATTTGTTCAGTATTTTTTATTTTTTTAATATTCTTTTACATATAAAAAATCAAAGTACATTGTTAAAGTCAAAGTGTGTTAAAATTCAATTTTTCAAAGTTAAAGTTTTAAAAATACAATTTTCTAAAATTAAAACTTATTATAGTATATTTTTGTTAGAAGAAGTTTTTATACTAGGCAAATTTTTTTGTTGTTAATGTAAAATTTGTTAGTTAATGTAAAATTAAAGTAATTAAAAATCAATTTTTCAAAGTTAAAGTTTTAAAAATACAATTTTCTAAAATTAAAAGTTATAATAGTACATTTTTGTTAGTAGAAGTTTTTATACTAGAATAAATATTTTTGTTGTTAAAGTAAAATATGTTTGTTAATGTAAAATTAAAGTAATTAAAATTCAAAAAAATAAAAAATACTGAACAAATAAACAAATAAAGATTTAAGAAAAAAGGCAAACAATCTAAGTCAAATTCAAGCATCAAGAGGAATACACAGAAACCAACATGGCATCCAGAAAGAGAAATCAGTATTCACACCCATAGCACAGTTTAAAAAACTACATAGCTGAAACCTTAGAGAAACATAAAACTGCAAACACAATATATCTAGATTCTTCCAAGGCATAGGATAGAATAAAAACATGGCTTGCTTATGGACAAACTCAACAACATAGGAATAAAATAGACAAGCAATCCTTTTTTCAGTAGAAAATTCCAATTACTCAAGTAAGCTACATCATACGTAGTACATAAGAAGAGCAAATTAACATCATCAGCAGTAAACCATCATGCAACTTCTACCTGCTGAAACAACTAAGTGAGTATAATTTATCAGAAAAATGCCTACATTTCAGCCTAATTTACCTCTACATTAATAATACTACCAGAACACTAAGAATAATATTCAGACTAAAGTATAGGGCATCTTGCAAAGGATTATTACTCCCTACATCTACAAGTCAACAACAATTATTCTAAATACTACAAACTTGGACAAAATATAGTCAAATACACAACACAAGAAGGAAAATAATTACAAGTAAAACAGCAGACACTCAATATCTCAAAACAATCATGCAAAAATATTCTACAACAAAGTGCCCCATAACATAAAACTGCTAAGTCCCCAAAACATATACAAATACAATCAATAAAAACTACTTGAAAAGGGAAAACTGACTACAGTCTCACAGAGTTGATGTAAAATAACAGCAAAACTTAGAAGCATGCACAGTCAATAGTGCTCAATTTGCATACAATTCACATGCAAACTATCATGAAAAGGTTCAAAACAGTCTCCCAGCTCAGTTCTCATCTATACTTGGACAACAAAATCCTACAACAAATTCTCAGAAATGCTACCTTTCCTACCATTGCTTAAATAGCTAAACTGCAATCTTCATACTAAAATATTGAAAAAAGGCATATCTATTTACATAAAAGTGTGTACACATGTGTTTGTCTGCGTGTACTCTTAGATAAATTGATAAAAAAAGCAATATAGTTATAAATCAAAGACTATACCTAAAAATATTAATTTCAAAATAAGCTGATAGAAAAAGATATAATAACTACAGTATAAGCTTTTAATTTTTGTTAATTACAAAAATAAAAGTTAAATACAGTAAATAAACTTGGTCCCTTACATTGAAAAAGGAACATAAATTGAGAGTATTTGAAAATAAAATCCTTAGGAAAATATTTGGGCCTAAAACAGATGAGGAGACAGATGAGTGGAGAAGATTACATAATTTAGAAGTACATAATTTGTATTCATGTCCAGATATTATTAGAATGATTAAATCAAGAAGACTTAGGTGTGTAGATCATGTGGTACGAATGGGAGAGGAAGAAGAGTATACAGGATTCTTGTTGGGAAACCTGATGGTAAAAATTCAATAGGAAGACCAAAACAAAGATGGAGGGATAATGTAGAGATGGACCTAAAGGAAATTGGTAGGGAAGGAAAGGAGTATATAGATGTTGCTCAGGACAAGGACAGATGAAAGGCATGTGTTGCTGCAGCCATGAACATTCGGGTTTAAGAAGGCTAGAGAGTTAGTTAGTTATACGTTAAATAAGCATAATATTTTGATTGTAAGTAGAGAATATAACAAATGTACAATGCATTGTGCGAAAACTGTCAACTTTGCATTATAAGCAGAAAATTAAACCAGTTTGCCCTAGAAATACATTTTAAAAATAGCCCAAAATAGCATGCGTAATAGAAAGTTAAGAAAACTTTCTGATGCATAAAAGTACTGACTAGTGCTGAATGAATCAATTACTGTAAAATATTATTCTCTGATTCAAGTAATTTAACTGTAAACATTATCTTTTGTGTGTAAAATATAATTGTTAGTTGAACTGATAAGTACAAATATTAACTTTATACGCCTTCATACACTCTAAATAACATAACTTTGATATATAAATTAGTAACAATTTGTTAAAATTAAGTTAAACTGTAGAATTGTTTTCTTAAATAAATATAAAGTAGTAAAAATACTAAACAAATAATTCCTTCTTTTCCTATTTAAAGGATGCCAAACACTGTAAACCAGTTGTTAGTGGCTAAATAACATAAAATTTGAAGGCAGTAACAATATTTTTAAAAATACTGTTTTTTACCTAACTTTGTGAATTAAATACTAGTACATTTTGTCAAATTATAAATAAAATATACCTATTTCTTTGGTATTTGTACTAAAGTGAAGAAAATGTTACTAAAACTTGGCTAGTTCAGTAAATCTGAGAGTTTTAGCTTTATTTGTCCGTAACTGGATATAATTGTAACTTGTTAATCTCGCCAAACACAATCTTTACCTCCATTTTGGAAGCTAGCTGAACTTTAGCGTTTCGAATTACATATAGTGAAGGCCTCTATAGTGGAAAAATACACCCAGTCTGTAAAAATTTGGAAATGTTGTCTCCTTCTCTGTCGAACCAGACCAAAAGTGTTCTCAAGTGTTTCAATATATTTCTTAACATAACTAACTTTTCAAGAAAAGAATACCTTGTGCCCAGATAGCTTAGTTGGTATAGCGTTAGGCTTTTAACCTATCTGTCCAGGGTTTGAGTCCCTGTCTGGGCGATTACAATTTTAAATTTTGTCATCGGATCTTTTGCAGAATGGATATAAAATATGTTTACAGTCTAACAGATTATTATTTATCTAAAATTTTGCAAATAAGCTTTTAAGTTTCTCAAATATCAGCATCTTTAGCTAACAGTACAGCATAACCAGTATTATTATGATAGAAAAGTTCTGGTGGTAGAACCTACACCTACTGTAAAATCTCTGTGGTATTAACTTACATGCAGCCCATAACTTTTGGGACTGTTTCTCCTCCGTTACATTTCCTCGCCATTTACCCTTAGCGTCGCGATTAGCCAAATAAGCAAAAAAAGCGAAATCTTATATTTGTTCTTTTTATATCTCTGAAACCACCTATACTATAGAACTACATTTAATGAATTTTGAAGTCTTCCTGTTTGATCTGTTAAATAATCCAGTCAATACAAATATACTTGCATAGAAAAATCTGTTTTTCCGATACTTTAACCGGGTAATCTGATTTTTGCGTACTTCCTCAGAAATATACACAATCATAGTTCTTTATAAATTTAGCACCTGATATAGAATAAGTCGAAGTCTAGTTAGAGTTGGCCTGTAAGTACTTCTGGTACATGTAGTTACTTGAAAAAGCAAATATTGGGTGTATAAAAAATAGCATTCTTGTGAAACAGTAAAAAATCAACCTCATTTCCTCGTAGCATTAGCTGTAAATGCTTCTTGCAGGTTAACAAAGCTCTGGCGTGTGGCCCTACATCACCTACAATCCTTTGTAAAGTTCGTGTTGTCCTATAAATTGTCGATATACATACTAAATCCCTAGTTACAGCCTAAGCTTTTAGTTTCAATCAGAGAATTTCAGTGTTCAGATAGTGATTGTAGCCTCGTATAATAAACCAAATGGAAATAACCCAAGTATTGATGCACCCCAAAAAACCAGTAATACTTCAAAAATACCTTGAAAAAGGCTATAAGGCTAAATTATTCTTCTAGCATAGAAAAAAAGTTTAGCAAGTGGACCTATGGTTCATATAGTCAGTCGTCTGTGAACTTCGTCTTGTCCTGTGAATTGTCAATATATTGATAAATGGTTATATTTTTTTTAAAAAAATAATAATAAACAATGTTGGTAAGCGTCCAGTTATGGACCCATCGGTAAAGGGATTTCAGTCTTTATAGACACACAATAATTTTCGTTACACTAAAAATTTGGCCTCGTATAAAGGCAAATAGTCGAAATGTAAAACATTTCGTGTACTTTATCCAGTAAGCCTTAGCTATAAATACAATAACAGTGTTACAGACATAAAAATTAAGCAAGCTTTGATGTTCTAGTGGCACATAATAAATATAAAATATCCTTTAAAATACTCTGACAAATAGTTGTGGGTTAACTGAAATCAAAATTTTCAAGCCCTCTCTCCTGCATAAATAGGCTCTAAAATTCACTAAGCCTCAAAATAATATTGGGTACATAAAATAAAAAGCAGATGGAGAGTGATGCTGATCGCATCATCTTCAAACAGCAAAAACAAAAATATATGGATGGAGCCCTACCTACCCTACCTGATATATTTGGAAAACTTTACCTAGTATAAAAGTAACAAAATACTCAGCAAACTCTAAAATAAACAAACTTTCCTACGTAGCAGGCGTAACCTGACCTAAATAAATACATATAGAAATACAAAACAAAAGCATAGTGGAAATCACTAAACCATAATAATAATAATAATAATATATTCTGTGGCTTACATTTTAGTTAAAAGTACTTTTTCTTTAGTGTTTTTGAAAAGATTTAAATAAATACTAAACTGTAAGTTAAAAATTTGTAAATGTATATATGATACAAAACAAAATAAATAAAAATTAATACATACCCTGCTAAAAATCAGTAAAAAAAGTTGAAAACATCTCTTTGTGCATCCAAAATATAATAACAAATCCTTCCTGACTGGATTAAATTGTGTTATTTGAGTAATAATAAGTTAAAAATTGAAAAAAAAATGTCTTTGTGAGTAAAATATAATAAAAAATGTTGCCTGAATAGACAAAATTGTGTTATTTGAGTAAACTTAGAGCATAATCCTGTAAACTTGGAAAATCTCTCTCTCTCTCTCTCTCTCTCTCTTTCTGTGTGTGTGTGTGTGTTTGTGTGTGTGTCCAAAATGTAATAAAAAACACGTTCAAATCGTGTTATTTGAGTAAATATTTGGCTAAACGTGTGAAATAAACAGATAAAAATTGAAAACTCACACTTTGTGTGTCGAAAATGCGACTAAAAGTCTTTCCTGAACAGATTGAATTGTATTATTTTGGTAATAATAAGCCTAAACTTGTGAAATAAACAGATAGAAGTTGAGAACACACACTTTGTGTGTCGAAAATGCGACTAAAAGTCTTTCCTGAACAGATTGAATTGTATTATTTTGGTAATAATAAGCCTAAACTTGTGAAATAAACAGATAGAAGTTGAGATCACACACTCTGTGTGTCGAAAATGTAACTAAAAGTCTTTCCTGAATAGTACAAATAGTGTTATTTTTGTATAAAATTAATATCAAGTTGTAAAAGTTAAGTTAAAAATTGAAAAAATGTCTTTGTGAGTCCAAAATTTAATAAAAAATGTTGCCTGAATAGTACAAATACTGTTATTTAGGTTAAAAATAGGTATAAAATTGTAAAATAATAAGTTAAAAAGTTGTAAAAATGTCTTTCTGAGTCCAAAATTTAATAAAAAATGTTGCCTGAATAGTACAAATAGTGTTATTTAGGTTAAAAATAGGTATAAAATTGTAAGATAATAAGTTAAAAAGTTGTAAAAATGTCTTTCTGAGTCCAAAATTTAATAAAAAATGTTGCCTGAATAGTACAAATAGTGTTATTTAGGTTAAAAATAGGTATAAAATTGTAAAATAATAAGTTAGAAAGTTGTAAAAATATCTTTGTGAGTCCAAAATTTAATAAATAATGTTTCCTGAATAGTATAAATAGTGTTATTTTTGTAAAAATACATAAAAACTTGTAAAAGATTTGACATAAGGTCAAAGTTTGGTAAAAAATAAACTCAAAATTAAGTTAAATAGCACACAGTAACATACATTTACTACCTAAATCAATAATCAAAGGGTCCTAGGTTCGTTACCCCGTGATAAATGCAAATGGTGAAAACTGTAGGCCCCGTCCCTGATAGCTCTCCCTTCTTCATAGTACAGATAAAAAAAACCTGCGCTAAAGCGTCCTGTGTCTTGAAGGCAACCCTGAGCGGAATATTAATTGGCGGCGGAAACCGGTTCTACAAGCGACGCATAGCTTCAAAGATTTGACCCTTGCTGCGCATTTCCAGACATTCTTTGTTGTCTGGATCAATCCCTCCCCTGCCCTACAGTATTGCATAGCTTTCCCCTGTTATTGCGTACTGGTTAACCTTGGAAAAACCGGTTCTGAAAATCTACCGACGCGTTCTCTGATTGGTGAATCAGATTCCTTCTTTGTTCTGACGTTCTGACGTCATTTGACCTTGACCGCACATCTCCCAATTTCCTTTCTCGTCTACCCTCAGAGCGGAGTTCACCGTCTTCTGTCTGGCGTGTCGTACCATCGTCTTTCATACCATAATAACATACATTATTACATACATAGTATACACTATAAGCCTAACCGTTTATTACCGTTACATATCGCGGGTTCGAGTACCGGGACCGTCTTCTTTCGTAATTGGACCTGTACCTACAGCCATTACCACCGTTCATAGCGGTTCATAAACCATAGAAAACTTATTTTCAATACTATAAACATTAATATTAACATTTTATACATTACATACTTTGCAGTAATGAATATAAAACCATATGCATAGCGTTTAGTACCTCTAATTACCTTTTATATACATATTTTTCATAAAATAAATAATTATATATTCATAAAAAGTTATAATTAAGCAAATACATAAATGTAAAATATTCTAAGTACATGCAAATAAGTTCTAAGTACGTGCAAATTAGTTCTAAGTACGTGCAAATTAATTAACACCCGTGCAAATGAATTGCGAATATTAAATAGCAACATCCACTAAGTCGGATACCATCTACTAATGCTGGTTTGCAAATTAAGCGTGTCACGTGCAGCTCGCCTCTGAAAGCTACACCAAGCCATTGTTTTATTCAATTCTCCTCAGGGAAGGAAGAAAATGCTTATACAAATACAGTCTCCGCAGATCATTCGCGAAGCCACTCATTATATTTGAAACTCTATTTTCTGTGCACACTCAGCGTGCATTATAATCTACTGAAGCGGCCCTAACGAATTTTTCTCTGGAACTAGGATCTCACTTTCTTCATCGTTGTGAAGGGTCATTCGCAATAGAATCGTTACGATTTTATCTCTCTGGTTGAGAACAGAATTTGGAGACTATAGTCGACAAAAAATTTATTTCTGTTGGAGTTATTAGATTGGGGGAGGAGGGTGGTGCTTCAGATGGCTGTTCCATGTAGACTGTACATTTGAACAAAACGAGCAAAGGAAAAGTAACTTATTTAATTTCTTTGTAAAATGAATTAAGTGTAAATTTACCAGAATTCCAGTACAGTAAAACTATCCAAGTATATAATGGTGTGAGTCTTAATCGACATTTTAATTAAACCTTTCTTCACAAACTGATTCAAAATTGAATAGGGCAGCGGTTCCCAAAGTGTGCTCCGCGGCGCCCCGAAATGCCACTTACTTGTTAGTCTACAGATGGTTTTAGATATGATTGTTTCAAACAATTGCTTATGTAGTCCTTTTTACATAAACAATGTTTCTGAATTTGAAATGTGTGCTTATTTTTTAACTTAAGGCAAGCAACCTAACAACACTAACTTAGCGTTGCAAGTTTTAGATAGGCCTATGCCTACATTCTGACTTGGGCGCCGCGGAAAAAATTTAAAACTACAAAGTTTGGGATCCCCTGAGATAGGGCATAATTGTAATACTCGTAATGCATGATTGACGTATAAACTTGATGTGAAGCGTACAGAAATGTTTGTTTTGCGAATGGAGCGAACAATAAAACGTTTTATAAATCTCATTCCTTGCAACCACCCATTCACAGTAACTGTTCATCACCTGACCTCTACTTCCACGTCACCCATGAAGTCTGCTTATGTTTCTTTGCGTCCTAGCACAAGTATTTCGTTTTCGCGATTTTTTAAACCGACTCCCGGTTCTTTCTTACTTCGGTAGTTCTTCTCGCAGTCAATTAGGAGAGGTACGAGTTCCACCTAAGGCCTCCCAGATGGCCATGTCGACCTCCGTGGCGGACTGGTTAGCACGGCGCACTACGACGCCAGGGGTTCCGGGTTCGAGTCCCGGGTAAGGCACGGGAATTTGTGTTTGTCCAAATGAGAAAAACTGAAAATTTGAGAATAACCGAGAAATGAAAATCTTGAGAATATAGTGAAAAACGGGGGATACTTCCGGTTAGGGTTATTCCTTTTAAAAAAATTGCGTAGTGGTTGATTCGTCGCCTTGTAATCAAGGGTTCCCGGGTTCGATATTCGGAGGAGGCATCTCGGGTTTGGATTCCACTTTAAACTGTAGGTACAGTCCCGATTAGCCTTACTGTGCATAAAGCGGACTTAAAACACCAACTCAAACAAACGAGTTCCACTTGCACCAAAAGCAAGCATACAGTCACGAAGTTTAAATATCGTATGTCTTCATGTCGTTACCCAGTCTCAAACGCAGGATAAAAAAAAAAAAACACGATAAAGAAAAAGAAATGAACCAATGTTCTCGAGGCCAAGTTGGGAGAAGTATATTATGGTAAATAATCATATTGTAGTCACGGACACTTCTGTGTTGTAGCAACACTATTGACTTTCAATGGAATCATTACTACCCAGAAGTGTCCGTGACTGTAAAACCCTAAACTGATGTTGCGTCACATTTTTTTGGAATGTCGACTAAAAAACTCTCATAACATGTCGCAACAAAACAAGTGGCTTCACCAAACTGAGGTAGAGACGAACACACCATTATTCTGCTTGTTATATCAAGAGTCCGATATTAGCAACTGAGGGAGAAATGTTTTCAATTCACTACTTATAAATAGTATATGGTGTCGTCCTGGCAGAACGAACTGACCCTACTACAAAAGAACAAGATGCTAACTGTCTCGATTATTGCGATCATACGGTCTAGTTTTATTATTGTGTGTAGTTTTACCAACTAACCTTGAAAGAAACAGTTTAGATCGACGTACACACGGAACATTTCCAACCAATGGCATCACAAAACATGTCGCTACTAATACACAGCGACTTAGTGCAACAAAACAAGCCTACGAGCACAAAATGAACAATCTCTATTTTATGGTGGTATTTTAAGACTTTAGACTTTAATGTCGTTGGAAAGGTGTAGAGTTCTTAACACAAAAAATACTAATAAATAATATGAATGGGAAACATGCAAGGGTAAAGTAAAGTGCATTACAGCATTGCATGGATGAAGTTGTAAGGGGCCACATATTATATCTCACTTAATGTCCCGCTATTTTGGAACATTTCTTGATTTAGGGCAGTTATTTGGAAAATATTGTCCGTCGACGAAGCTGCTATGCCTGCAGTCATCTGTAGAAGACAGAAAATCTCAGTCCGGATACGAGTGCATCAGCTCAATCTATGGCGTAAACTCGTTAAGACTTTTGTAATTGTTATTCGGCCCAGATTTGAAAGCACGACTGATGCAAGGCCTCTTGTTGAGTGAGCGTGTCATCAATTTCTTTTCCTACCTCCTAATTTATGATGGCGGGCCTCACGCAAAAAGTGCATAATTTTAAAGAGTGGGAAGCTGCATGAACGTTTACTATATAGTAGCTGAGAAATGCTGATTACAATGACAGAAATATATTAAAGTTGCAACAAAGTTATCATTGAGAAGTTACAACATCTTGTAACTTGGATATCTAGAAAAGTATTACAAGAAAGTTTGAACATTGTATTTTTGACTTCATTAAAACGTGATGAAAAATGTAGGAACATTTTTATTAGATTCTCGTGTTTACAGTCAAAAATACAATTAACACCTTCTATTTAAAATATTCTGGCACAATATGTACTGGGGCTCCCCGATGGCGCAGTGGTAGCGTCGTCGCCTTGTAATCAAGGGGTCCAGGGCTCGAAACCCGGTTTAGGCATAAGTGGCTCGGATCCCACTTTAAACTGTATGTCCAGTGCCGATTAGCCTTACTGTGCATAAAGTGGACTTAACCAACCACAATATGTACCATTTGCGAATATGGGAGTTGTTGAAAGGTGAAATATTCATTCGAGAATTAGACTGCAACAATCACTAGCAGAGTTATCTGTTTCCATCCGAATCGTGCTCGCGCCAAAAGCAAGTTATGAGCGACCCAGGTGGCCGCTGGCGCCAAAGTGTCTGGAATCGTCTCAAGGAGACCTTCAGTGAGCACACAGTCAACGAATTCGGTTTCTAATGAACTGACACTTATATACTTATATATATATATATATATATATATATATATATATATATATATATATATATATATATATATATATATAAAAGACAAGACCAGGAACGTGACAGGGGATAGAGGGTTGGGACAAGATATACTTTGTTAAATTTGGACCAAATTGTCTGTTTTTACCATGTATTTAGTAACAATTGATTTGCTCACTCCGCACTCTAAACATTTGTTTCTATGACCCAAAACTCAAGGTTATGCTTATTACTTTAAAATTGGCACTCAGTTTTCCTAGAAATATATTTACTAAACATTTCTTGCTCACTCCGACACGCACTGCGAACTGTTCTTAATAGTCACATCCATCTCATTCTTATTTAGAAAGAACAGGAGACTTAAATGGATTTTGTCAGTTTCAAGAAAATCCATCTAACTTGCTCACTCCTCTCCCAATGTCCCATTTACAATTTTGTTTTGCTTTGCTCGAAATACATATTGCTTTATGACGCTCATGCACACTTCTCCTTCTTTAAAAAAAAAAATTCTTACGTATTAATAAAAATATCTTAAGATGAGATACAAATGACGTCAAATTCTATTCTCGACCCGACCATATGAAACTATTTAATTATGATTCATGTTTCATTACTGTGTAAATATTAAAACAAAAAGTTAAGTAATTTTAACTTAAAAAAACGAAATTGTTACGTAAGTAGTGGGGTTTGTGGTGGGATAAACTCACGAAAGTATGAACCCCCCTCCAGCAGATTTGCTTACACTTAAAACTTGCTTAACATGCCCATATGAGCTTTTTGCTCTAGTGTGGAACCCCCCTCTAATCCAAGAGTTTTGTAAAAAGCCCTTCGGAAAGTATGACCCCCCTCAGATTGATGAGGCTACACTTATAAAAGGCACTTCTGTGAGATTGTTGTCCATAAATTTGTTAAAAATATGCTCTTCTTGATATTGTATGATATCTTAAGTATAGTAACTGCTATAGTGCCCCAGCATGTATAGATTTCAAAATTATTGTTAATATTGCATTTTTCAGAAAATTCTATTTATAAAAATTAGGCATTTACAGCTTAAATATTGCATATATCAGGAAAATTATAGAGACAAAAAATGTAGAGAATCATGCCTAGAATATGCCTGCAAAATTTCAAGTCTCCAGTACTGATAGTTTTTGAAAAAATCTCAAATTCAAAAAATTATCGATTTTTTAACAAAACTTCTAAACAGCCTCTAGATTTCAAATATGCAACCCCCATGCCTCTATCTTGAAAAATAGGCAAGTTATTCAAGATCTAGAGAACAACAAGAGATTTTGAAAAATTATAGAGATCAAAAAGTTGCATCTTGCCATGCCCAGGCCAAAGCAACAAACCCCATGTCTCTAGGATTCATGGTTCCAGAGATAATCAAAATTATTGTTAATATTGCATTTTTCAGAAAATTCTATTTATAAAAATTAGGCATTTACAGCTTAAATATTGCATATATCAGGAAAATTATAGAGACAAAAAATGTAGAGAATCATGCCTAGAATATGCCTGCAAAATTTCAAGTCTCCAGTACTGATAGTTTTTGAAAAAATCTCAAATTCAAAAAATTATCGATTTTTTAACAAAACTTCTAAACAGCCTCTAGATTTCAAATATGCAACCCCCATGCCTCTATCTTGAAAAATAGGCAAGTTATTCAAGATCTAGAGAACAACAAGAGATTTTGAAAAATTTATAGAGGGCAAAAAGTTGCATCTCGGCATGCCCATATTAAAGCAACAAGCCCCATGTCTCTAGCATTCATGGTTCCAGAGATAATCAAAATTCAAAAAATTATCGATTTTTTCAAAATTTGAGTATGTTGCTCAGGGGGCTATGCTGAGTCACCCCATAAAATATTACTGGCCTAGGATCAAAATTAGTGAAAATAGCAAAAATAAAACAATCGATTTTTTCAAAATTTCAGTATGTTGCTCTGGGGGCCATGCAGAGTCACCCCATAAAATATTACTGGCCTAGGATCAAAATTAGTGACAGAATGCAGAAACAAAACT
This sequence comes from Lepisma saccharinum, assembly GCF_977018435.1. Lineage (NCBI taxonomy): Eukaryota > Metazoa > Arthropoda > Insecta > Zygentoma > Lepismatidae > Lepisma > Lepisma saccharinum. The sequence goes on along the minus strand of NC_139230.1, from coordinate 98,795,681 downwards.
TATAATAGGGCTTGGATACAGCTACCAGCCATTATATTTTTATTTTGAACACAGCACTTAAAACTAAGCCAAGATGCACCCCCACCAAAGTGGTTCCTAAATACAAAATAATTAATATCTCAAGAACTAATTGACATAGAGCTATGCGGTTTTTTTTGTCTGCACTGGAATAGCCCAAGTAAGGTCATAGAGACAATATACACTGATACAATAAAAGCCAATTTTTGGCAGGGGGGCCAAAGTGGTTCCTAAATACAAAATAATTAATATCTCAAGAACTAATTGACATAGAGCTATGCGGTTTTTTTTGTCTGCACTGGAATAGCCCAAGTAAGGTCATAGAGACAATATACACTGATACAATAAAAGCCAATTTTTGGCAGGGGGGCCAAAGTGGTTCCTAAATACAATATCTCAAGAACTAATTGACATAGAGCTATGCGGTTTTTTTTGTCTGCACTGAACTCAACTGATCCAGCATAGAGTTTTGATTTGAACCCCAGGAAATTGTATATAAATACCAAAGCCAAAAATATTAATACACATACACACATATATACATACACACACACACAAAGCACAGTACTGAACCCAACTGATATTTTTATCCAGCATAGAATTTTGATTTGAATCCCAGGAAATTGTATATAATAAACAACAACAAAAATGCCGAATCAAAAATATTGTAATCAATGCAATAAGAATATATCCAGCCCCAATTGGGCCAAGCATCAAAAAATTTGTAATCCAGACAAAAGCAGAACTCCCACAAAAATTTGCCCCAAATGCAATAGAAAATACAGCATGCAATACTTCACATATACACATAAAGATACTTGCTCTGCACAGTCATCAACACAACCATCCACATCTGCTCTGAAAAGAAGGCACGAAGTACCTCTTAATGCCAGAGCAGCAAAGCAGCCACGCTATGAACCCATCCGTAGCAGTTTTAACGGCCAATTAAGGGATCACAAGTTTGTATCAGAGCCAAGATGCGGCATTGAGAATTTCTTGAACAGTGTAAATCCTAATGTGCAGGCAATTCTTAATGCACAAAATGGGTCTTATAAGCTGTTCCTCAAATTGTTTGTACAATATAAGAAACCAAACGGCACAAAATTTATACATCCCCACTTAACAGAAACTGTACCGGTATATTCAAACGCAAATTTAGACAGAATAATAAGCAGATTGATGGATCAATTGAATATGAAACACTCTGAATTTGCAGCAAAAGAGTCCGGATGGAGCCTATGTGGCTCTCCGCACAGGCTCTATGTTAATATTTCTGAATTCAACCCGTTACAAGGATCTACATATCTGCCATTACCTGCTAATATCAAAAACAAAAGAGCCGTGGTCAATATTGAAAATACTGACCAGAAATGCTTTTTGTGGTGTATATTAGCTGCTCTGTTTCCAGCTTCAAGAAATCCTCAGAGAATAAATTATTACAAACAGCATGAACATGATTTTGACGATGCAATGGAGGGTTTGGAATATCCAATGTCTGTTCAGAATATTGATAAATTTGAAAAAAGGGCCAGGCACATCAATGGCAAGCAATTATCTATTAATGTATTTATTTGTTCCACTGGCAATTGCCCGATAGCACCTCTCAGAATCAGTACACTTGATGATCAATCTGCTATTCCGATTGATTTGCTCTTAATTGAAGGGGATGGCACATATCATTACACTCTGATACATAATCTTGAAGCTTTAGTGAGAACACAACTAGACAAATATAAAAAAATATTCAAGTTGTGCAGAAGATGTTTAACTGAATTTGATGGTAGAAAAATGGTGAAGGGGGTTTGTGAAGAGAGTGCAGAAATTGCAAAAAACAAGTTAATTGAGCATCTGAAATACTGTGGGAACCATAAACCTGTTCATATGGTGATGCCCAATCCAAGTGAAAATTGCAAATTCAAAAAGTATGAAGCCTCGTTGGAACACCCAGCATATATTGTCTGGGATTCTGAATCAAATCTCAAATCTCTTGCATTCTGTAGCCCAGATCCCGAAGAATCTTCAAGTACACCATACCAGCAACATGAACCTTCCAGCTTTTGTTATATGGTTATACGGGATGGTGTTGTTATTAAAGAATATTCATACAAGGGACGAGATGCCATCAAAATATTTGCACATAGAATAGAAAATGAGTGCCGTGACATAGCATCTAACATCTTATTAATATCAAAGCCCATGTTGCCTTTAACAGAGGAACAGATTGAGGATTTCAACAAAGCAGAAAAATGCCCGGTATGTGATTGTGAATTTTCAGATACAAATATCAAGGTTAAACACCATTCTCATACAGATGGTCGATATAAACAGGCCCTGTGTAATAGCTGTAATATTAAGATCAAGAGACCAAGATTTGTCCCCATATTTTGCCATGGAGCATCCAATTATGATTTCCATCATCTGATCAGGTACGAGGGGTTTGAGAAGCAGAATTTAAATATTTTAGCTGAAAATGATGAGAAATATATATCTATTAGCAAGATAATTAAAGTTGATGGTGTTCCTATTCACATAAGATTTCTTGATTCTTACAGATTTTTATCTGCTAGCCTGGCTACACTGGCCACTCAATTATCTGATGATCAATTCAAAATCACACGTGCATTGTTTCCAAATCAGGACCTGAAATTAATTAGGCGGAAGGGTGTATATCCATATGACTATGTTACAGATTTTTCTAAATTTGATGAGTGTTCTCTGCCACCACAACAAGAGTTTTACAGCAAAATCAGAGGATCTGGAATCACTGATGAAGATTATCACCATGCCCAATTGATGTGGAACAATTTAAATTGCCAGACATTTGGTGATTATCACATGGCATATTTGAAACTTGATGTCACCCTCTTAGCTGATATATTGCAGGCATTCAGAAAATCTTCCATGCAAAATTATAAACTGGATCCAGTGTATTTTTACAGTGCCCCGGGCCTAGCATGGGCCGCAACATTTTTCAACACCAAAAAGCAATTGGATCTGATCCACGATCAAGATATGTATCTGTTTATGGAGAAATGTATAAGAGGAGGGATGGTGCAATGTTCCCAGAGATATGCCAGAGCAAATAACAAGCATATGCCTGATTATGATCCAGCACGGCCATCAAATTATATACTGTATGTAGATGCAAACAACCTCTATGGTCACGCTATGATGGATAAACTGCCATATGCAGGGCTTGAATGGGTCGAAGATTTCAATATTGAAGATCTTCAGGATTTTGATGACAGTGAATATGGACTCTTCTTAGAGGTTGATCTGACAATTCCTGATGATTTGCACAACAAATTTTCTGATCTGCCCCCAATTCCTGAGGTTCAGTGCTCACCTGGTTCTAAACAGAAGAAGCTCATGATGACACTGGAGCCGAAACAGGGATATGTCATATATTACAAAAACCTCCAGTTCCTGATGAAACATGGTGTTCAAGTGACCAAAGTTGGAAAAGTTTTGAGGTTCAGGCACTCAGAATGGTTGAAACCATACATTGATACAAATACAGAGCTTCGAACATCTGCAAAGAGCCAATTTGATAAGGCCTTGTTTAAATTGATGGTTAATTCTGTGTATGGCAAAACTATTGAAAATGTCAGAAAACATACCGATGTTAAAATAATTACTGACCCCAGCCGGAGCAAAAAATTGGTTGCAAAGCCTAATTTCAATTACAGAAGAATTTATGATGAGCACATGGCACTTTTTAACATGATGAAAACAAAGATCAAGTTTGATAAACCTATTTACGTAGGGGCTGCGATATTGGAATTGTCCAAATTACATATGTTAACATTGTATTATGATGTGCTGAAACCTTTTTATGGTGATCGTGTAAAATTATTGTACATGGATACGGATAGTTTTATTCTTGATATTCAAACAGAAGATGTTTATCAAGATATGTCACAGCCTGAATTGTTTAAATATTTTGATACCAGTGAACATACAAGAATTCAACCCCACAACAAAAAGGTGCCTGGCAAGTTAAAAGATGAGACATGTGGTGATGCTATTGTGGAATTTGCTGGGTTAAGTGCCAAGGTGTACAGTTTTAAAACATGTAGTGCTGTTGTCAAAAAGGCCAAGGGTATTGGCAGAGTTACTGTTGGCAAAGATCTCCAATTTGAAGATTATAAAAATTGCATCAAATCACAGAGTTCAATTAGAACATCAGAAAATAGAATTCAGAGTGAGGATCACTTGTTGACTAGCAATATTGTAAGAAAAGTGGCCCTGGACCCACATGATGATAAGAGATGCATTTTATCATGTGACATACATACTTTACCTTGGGGGCATTGTGATTTGAAAAATGGCAAACAATGCCCAATTACAGAGCATGATTTGAAATAAATAAACATGCCTATGAACTTATTTGGGTTCAAGAAACAGGCTATTATGGACCTGCCGACACCACAACCCTCTCCTGATATGCTGTCTAAACTGAGTGGCTTGTTAATTATTCATCTGAACAGCATACTTACAGATAATGATGAAGAAACAGGCAAAATATTGTACATATTTAACAATAATTTAAATCATTACCAATTACCAGTAGGTGGGCAATTGCAATTTATTACAACCCCTGAGGGTGATGTTAAAATTTCAGTAGGGAGAAATATTTATAGAATTAAGCACTCAAACATGGTTTCTGGCACTGTATATACTGTTTCTGCTGGTGACTGCTTATATATTGAGGTCCCTGGATCCTATGACAAGCTTATACCCTTTTTTATAGAATTAAGAATCAGATACTCTATAATAAATAACCAGTAAAAACAAAAATGCCTAATGATATATTTGGCCATACAAGACATGAAGATCACAGTGATGAGATTCTGATGCTTGATGTCAGAGTTAAAAAATTAAGAAGTGATTTACAAGCTTTACAGACCACACTCAATGCCAGTCTTCAGTTAGAAATTACAAATTTGCAATCACAATGCATGGACCCTCTTCTTAAAATTGATTCTGAACTCAAAGTGCTGCTTCAGAAATATACTGACCTGGCTACATTAGATAATTTTCAAAGTTTGGAAGAAGCTGTAGCAGCTCTTCAAGCCAAATTTAAGACCCAGGCCACCAATTCTGAGCAATTGAAACAGCAATTGGAAGAGCAGATAAATAATGTCCAGACACAGCTCCAAACAATTGTCAAAAGCATAAAATCACAAGAAGATTTTGATCTAGTGATTTCTACTCTAAAGGAACAAATTCAGTCACTCCAGATACCTAATCTGGATCCTCTGCACAATGCCATAGCCGAGGTTAAAGAAAAAATTGAGACACTTGAAAATTTTATGAACAATTTGCCATCTTCTGATGCTTTGAATGCAATAACTCGGAGTGTTGCAAACATCAAGCTGCAACTTGAAACATATGAAGATTTTGGAAAAATTCAAAGTTCCATAACCCATCTTGAAGGTACAATAGCAGCAGTGCAAAGTGATTTGGCAAATGTACTAGAATCCCGATTGCCTGGAATTGTAGACACACTTGTCAGTGTCCAGCAACAGATCACAAAGCTTGAAAACCTCAACACTGAATCTGAGCTATCTCATTTTCATCACTTGATCGATGATATCCAAACAAAGCTTGAAATTTTACAGCAATCAACACCCACTCAGGCAGATATAGCCCTGCTCCAAAATGCTATGCAAAATGTGGCTGATGCTTCTGAATTAAACAATGTAAAATTGGCACTTGAATTTTTGCAAAATACAGTATCAAATCTTCCCACATCACAGGAACTTAAAAATATTAAGAGGGCAGTGAATAGGATATTGAAATCAGAAGATATCAAGAATATCCAGGCAGAGATCAAACAACTCACTCAGACAGTGGCCACTCTTCCAACCAATCAACATATTAATGAACTGCATGCCCTGTTTGAGGATATCAGAAGACAGGTCCATGATCTTACTGCTCAAAATTCAAAATTGGCAGTTGTTGAAAATTTGCAACAAATTGTAGCTAATATCAAGCAACAGCTAGGGACCATGGAATCCAATCAAGCAAATGCTTTGTCTGTTTTTGCCACCCAGCTTCAAGAGATTGTGCAACAATACAAGAAACTTGTTGTGGACATAAAGATCAAGCCAGGCCATGATGATGTTGTTAGGACCATCAATGAGCACCTTGAATCTGTAACAAGCAGATTGCTCACAGCAGAAAAAGAAATAACAGGCATAATCGAGAATCCAAAACATACAGTAATTCTTGAATTGTACAGCATCCCCAACAAAGAATATGATTCACCATTTACACCAGGTGGCAAAATATATATGCTGTCCCCTGCTCAATTTTATTACCAGTTTTTTGTTGGGGGCACATTGAGACCAATCAAGATCAAATATTGGCATCAGCCACAGGCACATCACTACCCCACCTTATCAATAACAAATGCTGACAACAAAGTGAAAATCACCAGTGTAGAGTTAGAGGATTTTACAGATCCCAATACATTAGAAACAGCCTATGCTGAAGATGATGGCTCTCTGGAATTTAAAATACAAATAGGGGACAAATTATATTTAGAAAATCCTGTAGTATCAGCTGCTGAACACCCCATAGTTGCAATATTCTTGTTTACATATTATGTCTAGACAAATTATTGTTGATGAATTACACAGACAAGCCAGACATAATTATAAGAGACTCCCAGTAGTCACAAAAGGCATAGATGATTTATGGCAGAGCGACTTGATTGAAATGGCAAGTGGGCAGTTGAAAAACTTAGACAAAATCAACAAGGGCTACAAGTATCTACTCACTGTAATAGACACATTTTCAAAATTTGCCTGGGCTGTGCCACTCAAATCCAAGACTGGAAAATGTGTTACAGAAGCCATCAGGACAATCATCAATCATTCAGGAAGATCACCGCGCTATTTGCAAACAGATAATGGCAAAGAATTTTATAATTCAGTGTTTCAACAATTTATTAAAAGCCAGGCAATAAAACATTATTCGAGTTACAGTGATCTCAAAGCCTCAATTGTAGAGAGATTCAACAGAACCTTAAAAAATCTTATGTATAAACAATTTACACTTCAAGGTAATTATAAATGGCTTACAATCCTACCAGAACTTCTACATAAATATAACAACTCGGTCCATTCCACAATCAACATGAAGCCCTCTGAAGTAACTTCATCTGATGAGCAAAAATTGATCAGGACTGTTTATTATCCTAGATACCAGCCAACAACAAGAAGGGCCAAATACAAGGTGGGTGATCAAGTAAGAATCAGCAAATATAAGCACTTATTCAAAAGAGGCTTTACGAGAAACTGGAGCACCGAATTATTTACAGTGGTTCAAGTTAAACCCGGGACCCTTAACACATATATAATAAAAGATCACCGAGGAGAAATTCTCAAAGGCAGGTTCTATGAACAAGAGCTCAGCAAAACTAAACAGCCTGACACATATCTCATAGAAAAAATCATCCGCAGAAAAGGCAACAAGTTACTTGTCAAATGGCTAGGACTCCCGGAACACAGCTGGATCGATGCAGACAAAGTGATAATATGAGCACCTGGGATGTTATAAAAAGGCTGCCAGAACCTGAACAACAGAATAAGAGAAATGGCAAATTGCTGCCTGATAATATTAGGTGTCTTATTGTTGGGCCATCGGCTTGTGGTAAAACTACACTAATGGTTGATAATTTTTTATTGGCACCCAACTGGTTAGACTGGAAAAACAGGCACTTGTATGTCTTCTCTAAGAGCTTGGAACAATTAAAATATCAGCAGTTGATGAAGCTATATGATGGATTGGATATAGCCACTTTTGAACCAGATGTTAAGCCACTTCATGAATGTCTCGATAATTCTGTTGTTGTGTTTGATGACATTATACTGGATAATCAAAACAAGGTTAGAAATTTCTTTACACAGGGCCGGCACAAAAACATTGATTGCTTCTACCTGGCACAGACTTTTTCTAAAATTCCGAAGCAACTGATCCGAGACAACAGCAATTTTATATGTGTGTTTCATCAAGATCATACCAACCTCAAACACATACATGATGAATATGTAGGTGGGGACTTGAGCTACAATGATTTTTCCAAGTTTTGCAGCAGGTGCTGGAACCAGGACAGTTATGGGTTTGTCACAATTGATATGACAAGAACACCTAACACTGGCAAATACAGAAATAAAATCAACGATTTTCTAGACGTTGAGACGTATATAAACAACCATGAAACGACCAATCATTGACGATCTTAAGTTAAGAGATTATCTTGTAAAAAGATTTAAGGGATGGAAATCAGAGAACCGTGGAATTTATGAAAAACACAAACAAACAGAACAGCCTGTAATTGATGCTATTAATAATTTAGGTAAGAATATCAAAACTGTTACAGAGCAAAATCAAAATTTGATCACAGAGCTTGTACCTGTAGCTGCAAGGAACATATTAGATTATCCATTCACCCCACTTTCCAGTATTCATACACCTAGTCCTGTTGCTCCTAGAAGAATTGAAGCTAGTCAAGATCCTATTGAATTGGGTCTTCTTGCTCAAAAATATTTAACCACACCTAAAGACAACAAAGATGAGGTGTTTGGCTTATATGCTGACACAGAGCTTGATGGCAGTATCATACACAGAATTGGCAATTTCAGAGTAACTTTTATGGGGGATGATCTGATTGTTTATTCAGAATCTCGTCTCGGAGAAAAAGGTGCTTTTGTTAAGTACCCCGGAACACCTGGATTGTGGGAACTGATGACTCGGAAAAGACCTGGCAGCTATACAGATCAAGATTATGAACATTACAAAGAAATATTAATAAAATCAGATGCTCTATACCAGAACAATGATCCCACACAAAAAAGGGTCAAGTCTAGCAGTGGGGCAAAATACAATAATTTAATCAAGCCCATATGGTCACAGATCAAGACTGGCAGTGGAATCAAACAATACAACACCCTGCCCAAAGAATTTGTCTGGGTTGATGATGTCAGGAAACTTGTAGATAGGTTATTGGTGATAGCTGGGGAGGAAAATGCAGGGAACCACAATTTTTACAATGAAAAGGTTGGAATTATGGACATGATAAGCACAAAATTGTCTAATTTTATAGTGAATGACCCTAAGGGCATTGGATATCTCATAAAAATTATTAATACTCTACCACCTAAATTTTGGAATGTTTCTGAGGGTCGGGGCTTGGTTAATGACATTATAAACAAGCTGCCATTTGAACTACACATTCCAGGCTATCAGTATTGTGGTCCCGGTACAAAATTGGACCATAGATTAAACAGAGGGGACCCTGGTGTTAATCCCCTAGATGCTGCTTGTAGAGACCATGACATAGCATACAACACACATTCTGATCTAGACAAGAGACATGTTGCAGACAAAAAATTAGAAGAGGCTGCATTTGGTAGATTTGTAAGCAAAGATGCTTCTTTGAGTGAGAGAATAGCAGCATTGGGGACCACCATAGCTATGAGCACCAAACAAAAACTGGGGTGGGGGCTGTGAACATGTATATAATAAACCTACAATGAAGGCCAAGGGTGTTATGTATCAAATACCTTATGCAGGTCTCAAATCTCTTAAAACTATTGACAGTCTTTTGACCAAAAAGCAGCGCAAGAAAAAAAGCTCTTGTCTTGCAAAGGGACATGGTATGAAATTGTTGCTTAGTACCCCCCAATTAAAAAAAATTACAGCAATCTAGGAAAAAATCACATGTGGGGGGTTTCATATTTACTATCCCTGCCATCTTAGCAGCTTTGGGGGCTGTTGGGAGCTTGGCTGGGGGATCAGCTGCCATAGCAAAAACGGTAATAGATGCCAAGAAAAATAGGGCAGAATTAGATGAGCAGAAGCGCCATAACCTGGCCATGGAGAAAAAAGGCAAAGGTGTTAAGAGAGCCATGAATAAGTTTAAAAAAAACAAGAGCCGCTTACAAACCAAGATATTGAAGCTTTAATCAAGCCACTGGGCATCAAACATTTTAGAGGTGTGTACATGTCTGATTCTTTACCGGAACAACCACTCAACAAAGAGTGTGGCATTGTTAATTTGGATAAGTTAAAAAATCAGGGCACTCACTGGATTTGTTATCTTAAATATTTAAACAATGAGGCATTTGTGTTTGATTCATTTGGAGGTGTTCCACCTGAAAATTTAGTAAAATATCTAAATTCCGCTAATCTTTATTACAATAATGCCCGTGTTCAAAACTTCAAAGATGTTAATTGCGGACATTTGTGTTTATCTGTTCTCAGATATATGTCTCAAATAAATAAACCATCAATTGAAAATTTTCAAAAAGCCTTGTGGTATCTGAAACATCATGGGGGTATTCCATCTCACCAGCCAAAATTCAATATTGAAACTCAAATTACATGATGACATAGTGTATCCCAAAACAATAGCTCTCAGAGCATTTTACGGCATGTACTTGATACCTAATATTACGCACCACAACAACACAATTGCAGTAGGGGATCAAAAAATTGTCATCACTCCAGGGCAATATAATCTGTCCACTCTAAATGCTCAATTACCCAGAGGTATAGTGTTAAGTCAAAATTCTGTCACTCACAGAGTAGAGATTGTATCTGCTACAGAAACAGTGCATCTGGGTACTATAGGAGAGCTGTTAGGCTTTGAGAACAACACAAAACTCGAACCGGCCATCAAACACACTGCTATGAATATACCTAAATTCTTAGCCATAGAGACTCTGAATATTCACTGTAATGTGGCCGAGGGTATGATCACCAAATCAAATGGCATAGGCACTCACAAACAAACCGGCATCATTGCAACATTCAAACCTAATTCCGAATTCATGGAGCCCATCATCTACAATCCATCCCCAACATTATATTTTCCTGTGTGCCATAATAGAATAGATTACATTGAATTGATGGTCACTAATGAAAAAGAAGAATTAGTTGATTTTGCTGGAGCCACAACAACTGCTATCATAGAGATTAACATTTAAATAAAAATACATACAATGGAAAATATTGAGAGTTATGAGCTACAATCATTCCCCCCAAACAGGAGGACATTTGCAAATTTAAATCAACCCAACACAGAGATAGAGGTAGATCTTGATGTAGGGGACGGCTTTATACACCCCCACAGAGCAGATCTATACATCAAATTTGATGTTGTAAAGCTGGATGGAACAGATTATCCGGCAAATACAAATATAAGATTGGTAGATAATTTTGTGCCGCATCTGTTCTCTGAAATTGAGATCAGAAAGCATGGCGTTGTTATAAACAGAATAGATTATCCCGGCATTACCTCCACGGCTTTGGCCACATTAAAATTATCCAAAACCGAGGCTTCTTACTACAAAATAGGCGGATTTGAGGCTGGTGATAAAATATTATCCAAGAACCACACAGTGCTGTTCCCGATGCGCCTGTTGCCAGGATTCTTCTCGGATTACAAAGAAATTATGTGGAAGGGTGGTTTAAGAATCACATTTAGAAGAGCTGCCAATGATAATAATGCTTTGATGAGGTACAGCACATTAAACTCTACAGGAGAAGCTCTGCCTAATACCTTACCTGATGAAGGCAAATGCATTATTCAGACTATGGAGCTAAGAATCCCGGTTGTTGAATATGAGGCCAGTTATGCTCTTAAATACAAAGCTGATATCCTAAAAAATCCACAGATTCCTCTGCAATTTTACACATATCAATGCGTACAGAAGCCCGCATCTGGCACATATTATGAGTTTGATGCTACAAATTCATTCTCCAGTATTCAATTTGACATGCCTGATTTTGTGGTGGTACTGTTTCAGACTGGGAGACACAACAATCAGGAAAAAAATTCAAGTAAATTTGATAGCTGCAACATCAAGAACATATATCTTAAAAATGGCAGAAATGAGGTATTTCCTAGAGAAAATTACAATTTAGACATGTCCAAGGATGATTTTCTTAAATTATATGAGGCATTTTCGGCTTTCAAACGTGTCACTACTGGCAGTACTGACATGTATTACTCACCAGATGAATTCAAAGCACGGAGACCCATGTTTGTAATCAACACTTCAAAAAGGAAACAAGTTGTAGTTAATGACAGGACAAACATTAAAATTATCTGTGAATTCCACGAGGCTTTACCTGAAGACACCATTTGTAGTGTTATTCTCATAGGTGAAAAATCATATGTTTATGATGTAAGAAATGAGAGAGTCACGGAGCAATTCTAGAAGAATTACATTGTTTTAATATTAGATAAACAAATTGAAGCTAGTATCCAATTAAACTTAAACCAGAAATAAATATGTGTGTATGTATGTATGAGTGGCCTAGTTTTAAGTGTGGCCCAAGAGGGGCATATTTTTAACAAATTTATGGACAACAATCTCACAGAAGTGCCTTTTATAAGTGTAGCCTCATCAATCTGAGGGGGGTCATACTTTCCGAAGGGCTTTTTACAAAACTCTTGGATTAGAGGGGGGTTCCACACTAGAGCAAAAAGCTCATATGGGCATGTTAAGCAAGTTTTAAGTGTAAGCAAATCTGCTGGAGGGGGGTTCATACTTTCGTGAGTTTATCCCACCACAAACCCCACTACTTACGTAATACTAATACTACTAATAATGATGCACTTAACTGAGAAATGTTTATTTTCTATAGTGTATGCCTTGCTTTGTCTAGAAATTCGAACAAATAGGCACATAATGTATGAAACTGACTTTGGCCCAAAGTGGATACATTTCTGAGGACGGCCTTGAACTTGTTTTCAAGTTAGTGTTGTAGTGATTCAGCTTTCAGTATTGCAATCAACATTCTACATCTTCCCTTCTTCTCAGTTCTTGCGCATACTGTGTGCTAACGGGAACTCAAATTTCAAACAAATTCTAATAAGTATGAACAAGATAAAGCTTGTGTGGAAACAAGTAACAATGGATTAGGAAAGGCAGAACTGGTCTTCGATTGGCACCGGGTGTAGATGCTATTAAAAAATTGTTAATTCGACTTCACGTAATTGAAGTTTTCAGTTTTTCAATGTAACGCAGCTGCTCTGCATAGCCATGGAGAGGTACACTCTATAGTCCAACAGCTTTTTGAAGACCAGAGCCTATCAAATGGGTTCTTCGTTGAGCGCATTGAGTCCCATCGACGCTGTTATCAGACTTCCTCAATAGGAGCCAGATCGTCCATTTGAAAAATTGAAGGGAAAGTGCTCCCCTGTGCAATGTACCACGCCATGAAGGCGTGTACGGATTGTGGGGTTAGGGCCTCACACTATCTTGATCACGGCCGAAGGGGGGGGGGGTGATGTGATCAGCACCACTCCCCTTGCCGCCTTTAACCCTCACAGTTTCCTACAGGTACCCACTTTATACGACGCTGGGTGGGCGCCAGAGCTGCTTGAACAGGTGGGAAATTTTCCGGCTCTCCCCCGCCTGGAGAACCTTATTAAGTCATTCAATTAAATTAATTGTGTTGCTTCATCACCCAAATTTTGGAGCTCTCATCTAAGTTTGAACCCGGGACGGCAGATAATACGCGGGAGACCTTTTCATCGTAAGAGCATGATAATTACAATAGAATGAGAACCCAGGAGCTAGATATTCTGGCGCCCTAGTAGGAGGGCGACCATAATACTTTGACCCCAAAACGGGACATCCCAAGGAGATGAGTTGACCTCCTCCCCTCCTGAAAAATCAGTTAGGCCAAATTATAAAATTATTGTTATAATTAAAGTATCATTATTATTATTTTATTCTTTGAAATATGATCTCTCATTGTCAAAAGCTAATATTTATTATAATCTCGGTGTGACTCACACAGTATTTCTGGTTCCTTCTGATCAACCTTTGATGTTAGCCCTACGCTGAAGTTGAGGAGTGCCAGAAGTATGTATCACAATAATCAATCTTCTCGAGAGCGGCTTTATTTTTTACCAACCGTTTGTAAATCTCCTCGAAAACCTTACACCCCACACATCTGTTGCGAAATTTGCTATTTGAGTTTGTGGTTTGTGTCTTGTCCCATGTTCATATTGAAACTGCATGTACGCTTCTTGGGCATGCGTATGCACTGCTCTACAAATAACGGAACACACGCAAAACAATAGGTACAACTTCTTTTTAGCATGAAATGTCTCAACTTTATACTTGGTTTTCAAGCTAACACCTAGACTTTTATAAAACGGAACAAATAGTGTTTTTAAATAATATCGAAGGGACGACCGGGATACGCCTCTCAAACGGGACTGTCCTCTCAAAACGGGACGTACGGTCACCCTATATAAATAACAACATAACTAAGGACCTAATGAGCGAACTGTTAGAAGGCACTCCAATATCAACGTTTCCACTTCCATGTAATACATCTGAGAAACTACGTTCTTGAAGGACTAAGTCCATAGTCAGTACATATTCTGCGAGGTTGTCAGTTATTTTGCAATTTGTCCATTACCTACCGATGCTCCTCCACAGCCAGTTCTTACTGTTGCTTTTAGACGCGCCTGAGGTGACGTCTTCCGCGAAAAATTAAATAAAACTATAGTACGTAGCAATTATTTTCTTCTTCTGTAACTGAATCATCATGTTATCGTATTTACGGCTAGTACAGAAGGAGGAGGGGGTGTTCTTTGGTTCGCTAAATCACTCGCTCACCCCTTGTAACTTGATATAATCGAACAGTGACGTGATGAAGAACGGTGGCCAATATTCTAATAATTAGGCTATCTGATTTCCATCAACCTAGCGTGCAGCATTCTTCTGTGCTTTTTATTGGGTCATATGTAGATATCTCGGTGGTCGAGCGTGTTGAGTGGTATACTGGTAACCTACATAGTGAGGGATCCGGGTTCGATTCCCTGTGCGTGGTGTAAGGTGTGCCTTTCGTGAAGGGTAGAAATTCCACCTGCCATTGGCCTGGGCCGCATTCTGCAGAATTACGAGGCTCTGGAGCCCAGACACACAGGCAGCATAATCCTCTGCTTTGTGTTGACATGTTTGCCCTGCGGACCACAGCAGTTCTAGTATTTGTCTCGATTGTAATCACTGGCGTAGGCAGAAGAGGGGAGGCTTGAAGGGACTAGAACCACTCCGAAATTTTGAGAAAAATCAACATTTTCAAATAAAGCAGTGAGAACTCGGTTGGAAACCAAAGTGAGTGCTAAATGCAATGTCCAATGTGCTGACGTGTCCATAATTTAAATAAATCAATCAAGTAGTCTATGTTCAAGTTCTGGCCTGGGCATGAGTGTACCTTTGTAACTGTAACTCATAATTCACCTTTGTCGTCGCCAATAGTGGCTGAAAACATATGTAAATTAAATAATGTAAACACAAACACGCTGTTGCAATTCTGACCACCTCTCTTGCATTGAAGCAATTTTTTAATCTATTTCTCCAGGCCAGTGCTTCTCAACACAGCTGTTATGTACTACATGGTTAGTAGAGGTAGAACGAGAATGAAATACCGGCAGTGTCATTTTTAGTGTTTAGAAGAAAGTTACAAAATTCAGAACTAAATTATAATATTTAGAACTAATTTGTAACATTTAAAACTAAATCAACTCTTTTGGTTTATCAATAATTTGTGTCTTATAAATATATGAATATTAATTTATGAATAATGAATAAAATAGGCAAATAAAAAGGTTGATTTAGTTCTAAATATTGTAACTTAGTTCTAAACACTAAGAAAAAATCTGTTGGTACCTCACTCTACGTCTACTCTGGTCTTTTGGGGTAACACATACAAACACATACATCAGGAGGGAGGAAAACCCGTTTGTGCCTTATTTACTAAAGTTGCCTCTACGTTCAATAGGCTCTAGGTTTAGCTCCCCACCTCAAATGAAACCACAGGCATGCTGCTGTACTACTTTTTTCAAATTCGTAAGGCAAAAATATTAGGAATTATCACTGCTTTCTGTAGCTTCAAATTATTTGGGGGGTGGATTCAAATTATTAAATTGAAATGCACTAGAGAGGTTGAAAGTGAAAAATAATTTTGCATGTGAAACAGTGTGAGTTGCGTAAGAAATTGCAAGATATTTAGTCTAGTCATTAATAATGTAAAACATTTTAAACGCTGATTTATAATATTAGCAGGTAGATCTGCACATAAATATTTTTAATATATCAAATAAGCAATATTTGATCAAAATAAGAGTTATGAGACTGGAAACGGAATGAAGAGAAGTAGTTAGTGTACCGCCTTGGAGTCGATAAATCAATTGATTGGAAAAGATCGATCAAAGATCAATTGATGATGTAGTTGTGTGGGCAAGCAAGGGTTATTGTTGTTCGCGATGACGTCATAAAATGGGCGGGGTGAATTTGTGTGGATGATTCTGATTGGTGGGTTGTTTTAAAATGGGCGGGGCCTAATTTTGTGAGGAGCGTTTTGATTGGTTGTTGGGTAGGAGGAAAAGTATTCGGGTTTTTCCCGCGGCGTCTGGAAACAGATGGCGTTGGATGATTCTGAAATTCTGGGAATGTGGGTTGGGGAGGAGGATAAGTATCGACGATTATCCGGTGACGGTTGGTTTTCTCGGAATTTCCGGCGTCTGAAAACAGATGGCGTTGATGAGGCTTTTAAGGCATGCGGTGAAGGTTAAGTGTCTGTTCTTGGAAAATGTGGTTTGTTGAGTGTTGGTTCGAGGAAATGTTGTGAGTATTAATGGATGTGGTTTGTGTAATGGGTCGGGAATGGTAATTGCTTTTGCAGTTTTGAGTCAAGTGTTTCAAGGTCTGTTTTTCAAGGAATTTTGTCGGGAGATTATTTCAGGGTCTGGTGAATGTTCGAGCAGATGGCGTTGAAGTGTTGAGTGTTCGAGTTCTAGGAATTGTGTGGGATGAGAGTAGGGTTTCGGGGGAATGAGTAATGTTTGATGTCTGGTGTTAATTGGTTTGGTGTTGCGAGAAAGATTATCGTTAAGTGGTTCCAGGAATTGGTGAGCGATATGTGTGTGTGTGGACGGTTGAGGGTGATATGCATGGACAGGATGAATGATGTGCGGAATGGTTGAATGCTGTGCTGGAAGGAGGATTCTCTGCAAAGCATGTGGGATAGCACGTGATGGAGAAAGAGCATAAGGAGAAAAAAGTGCCGGAGAAGACGGATGTAGATAAATTATACAGAATAAAAAAAGTACGATTCTCGGAAGAGTTGAGTGTGTACAGTGTACCAGGACAGGAAGAAGATAGGAGAGGCACGTGGGCGTTGGATGCTCTGCGCGAGAGATTACGTATCGAATATGACTGTGTTGATCGTCGGGAGGAAGGTATATAAAATGGAACGAGCCAGATATGCATCATAAGAGGTACAACTGTCCGCCAGATAACTGTCCACAGCTCAGCCAGCACAATCGGCTGTCAGGTTGCAGATACTGTAGTGAGAAAAGTGATCAGTTTCAACGGATCAATCCTACCTGGTATATATATATATATATAGTGGGTTATCTTGAGGTGAGTAGAAGTGTAAAATGGGTATAGGGGGCTGGATATTGCAATTTGTCGGCAGTGTAATGGGGATGAAACCTGCTGCTCCAGATTTGTCGCCAGTGACGACGACATCACGAAGTAGCCGTCTACTGCCGTCTCCTCCACGGACACCACGGTCGTCGGTACAGCCTGAAATGTTTAAGGATGACAACCCGTACGTGAGCGTTCCTAAGTATTTTACGGAACAGCAATTTCGTAGATCGTGGGAAGCAAAGAATGCTGCACAACACAAATATGAGAAGTTGAGACGCTGTGGAAAGAAAAGTAGTGGTGGTAGAGGTGAAACGTTGAGGAAAAGAAAACATGATGCTGATAAAAATATGCAGTATAATCCTTTGTACGGTTACATAGAGCGTTCTCCGAGGAAGGCGATGTGTTTTGCATACCCTGTAACAGTCTCCGATTCGAAAAGATTGCATGGTGTTAAATCGAAAATATTTGAGAGTAATAGTCCCAAAGTGTTGGTTTTTGATAGTCCGGTAAGGTACAGGGAATCTCTTTTAATAACATTTTACAATAGAGATCTAGTGAATGAGAATTTTATGGAACTTGAAAGTAATGGTTTTCCGATCAGCATGCAGTACATCAAGAGTCGTAGAACAGGATTATGCGAGACACATTACCTTTTCGAGAGAGCACCTGTATACGGTCATTTGCCGTACCATGTGTGGAGCAATCGTGTAGCCGGTGAGATAGCATCTCACGGATATAATGCAGGACCTTTTACTGTAGTATCGGGAATTTCCTCAAAAGATTGCATCTGTATGGAGACAGAATCTGAACTAAATTCGGAACATGTAGATGTATCCGATCTGCATGTTCCTCCACGTTGTCTGGTTACAAAATATATCATGATGACGGATGAGAGTTTAAATTGTGGGCGTGCCGCTGTCGAATTGACACGGTACGAAAATTTGGAACATTTACTGAATGAGGAGATTCCCCTGCTGTACCGAGTGGGGTGTCACAAAAAATACATGATAGTGGATTATAGTGATGTTGCAACCCTGATGCAGATATTTAGAAAACAATATCGGGAGTCTATGTTATCACTGGGTGAAATATTTCAGTGGTTTAACAGTAGTGTACCCCTACAGGAGTCGGTAAGCGATACATTAGGAGTAAAAGGTACTGCATTAGATTTAGAAGAGTTAGCCGACTATTGTTACAACCCGTTACGGCGTAACGATCTAAGATCAAAATATGCTTTTATTTCCAGTGTCCATAAAGTTGAAGAGCAGTTTTCAAGAGGTACAGGCCCACATCGTGAGTTCCCCGAAATAATAGAGGAGACTGACACGTCGGAAGCAGAAAACGATACAGCTTGAAAGGTGAGAAAATAAAAATCATTACCTGTGGCAGCAGAGGTTTATTTTAGAGATGTACAGCCTATGGTGGGGGGGTTAGCTGTTCCCGGTCCTCGGGTGGTGGTAATGGAGGCGTACGATGTCCGTCCTCCTCCTCCCGCTGCACCAAATCAATGAGGGGTGGATCTTCCTCCTCTTCCGGAGCAGGAGAAGGAGGACGAACGTAGCCTCTGAGGACCGCAGGAGGTATCAGTTGAAGCAGGTTATCGGCTCTACGAGCATTGCGTCGACCCATTCTGAAAAACAATATATAATAATTAAAGAAATATATTCGGTTCCATGTAGATATTGGCTGTAAAAGAAAAAGTGGTATGTGACATATATAATCAGAAAATGGTGAACATGCATGTGAAACCAGGCCACAACTGAGGACATTTTGAAACGTGAGGTCTGGGAGAAACAGGACCGTGACTGAGGGTCTTTTATTTCAATTTTGTTCAAAAACGTTTTAAACTTGTTTAAAACATTTTAAACTTTTACGATTTTTCGATTTTAAATTTTCGATTTTATTTTTCAGATTTAAATTTCCATCTGTCCATAATTGAGCTACAAGGATAGTCGATAGGTTGTCGGACCATGTCAAAATATACAATGTTATAAGAAATAAATTAAAATAATTACCTTTGACGATAATAACGGAAAGTGTCGGCCATTCTTTCCCGATTGAGTCGACGCCGAAGTGCTGTTACTGCCAACGTCTGCTCGTAGACCCGTTCGATGTCAGCCTGCTCCTCCAGGCACCTCCTAACATCCCTGGTGAGCTCTGCGAAGTGCTCTTGTTCTTCTACACCTATTTGATATTGATCAAAAGCATTCCGCAGAGCCTCCCCCTGCTGCATGTTACGTTCCTGAAAATATGTGTGAATTAATATATAACAGTGATTACAGTTTGTGTAAAAAAAATATATATTGATTGATTGATTAGTTGTTTGAAGTCCACTTTATGCACGGTAAGGCTAATTGGGACTGGACCTACAGTGTAAAGTAGGATCCGAACCACTTGTGCCTCCACAGGGTATCGAACCCGGGACCCTTGATTACAAGGCGACGACGCTACCACTGCGCCATCGGGGAGGCCGAAATATATATATATATATATATATATATATACATAACTAATATATTTTCTGTCTATTTCAGATGACTACACTTCCACTAGGGTTCAGTCTGCTGTATGGAGACGTAAAAGAGGAGACGGGGACTACAACAGAAGAGAGAAGAAATTTGTGGAGCAAAGTTCACGCACCAGCTACGTCAATTTCTGCGAAGAAAACGGGTTGTCCGAAGATTTATTGCACCGACTAGAAGAAACGTGTAAAGATTTTGAAGTGAAGGTGGACACATTGGTGAAAATATTCAGCTTCATTATTGAAAAAAAAAGAAACGCGGCAGTGTTTGGTGATTTTGTAGAAAACATACAGAGAGTCCAATATGTACCCTCGCATTTATCGTTAAGAATCTGTTTCGAGTTAATGGAACTATTTAAAAGTGTAAGGAATGAAAGAGCAGAAAATAAAAAAACAGGGGGAACGGGGAAAGAGCTAGAGGAACGGATGGTGGAGATGTTGAAAAAGAGAAAACTGAACGAATAAACATTACTAATCTTACTAATACACTAACACGTTTCGTTCAGTTGTGGGATAATTAAACAATCTATCTGATTTTAAATTTATGCACAGAACCATAGGTTTCCATCGGGAATCGAACCCGAGATTGTACATATAATGTCTACATTGAGAGGTGTTGCATTTAATGGGTATAATGAAATATGTATAATAGTTTTTTGTAATAAAAATATATGGTGTATACAGAAAATATGTTATTTTTAATATGAATATGAAATAGGTACTTACCAAATTTCTATCCGCCATCGCACGTTCTTCTTGATCCAGCACGAAGTAACAGAATGAGTGGAGGAAAATCTGTTTCAGAAGTTCTGCAGACTTCCTTACATGCTTAAGTCATTAGCAAGCGTGTTACGCGGAAATCTGTAGAAGAGATTAAACTGCGGTGGCTGGAGTTCTTTATCACATCATGACAGATTTACAAGGAGGAAATTGCTGGACTGAGGCCTGCAGTTCTGAGATGAGTTTCACAGTAGTTCCTTGTTGCATCTGGTCGACTCTGATAACGTTATGTACATAGTACTTCCTTGTTCCATCCAGATAGATAATAAACGTATGGAGATATAATTGCGAAACCAACTTCCTTGTTGGGTCCTCACAGAACGTCTGAGAAAGAACATCGTGAGATAGATGATGTTGAAAATGTAGCGTTATTGTAATTGTGTTTGTTTCTTAAATAAACAGAATCAGAGTCGACCTACACATATAGAAAATTCGTTTTTACAGGGTTTGAGTGGACTCGTTGCAAAATACAAAATTAAAGCAATCAGTTTGTTTTTAGAACACACAGGGGGGAGTCGAACCCCTTGAAAATGCAAAGTTATTTCTATTATTTCTTCCCGGGGCCAAACCGAGTCGGAATCGCCCTTTGAAAATGCACAGATATGGCAAATCAATTTTATGTTAAATCACACAGGGCCGGACAATAGGGTCCCCATGTTGACGGCAATGTAGGGTTTCTGTATTTCAGATCGTAGACACCTTCCATATACTTTTGACATACAGATTCCGAATCTACAATTGCCTTCACTCTAGTCCAGTTAGGGGCCTGCTGAACGGCCCTTCGAAATTTTCAGGACATGTTTTTCGAGTTTGAGTTTTTCAATTTACCTACAACAGATAGGTGCCAGTAAACATCGCCGACGGTTACTAGGTAATATTATACAATTAATTGTCATCTTAGCTCGTCATGACAATGGGGGGTCGCCATCTTGGTTTTTGTTATTTTGACCGTAGACCACCGTCCATATACTCTATTTAAAGGTGTTGACGTACAGATTCCGAATCTACAATTGCTATCACTCTAGTCCAATTAGGGACGGCTGGACGGCCCTTCGAAACTTTCCGGACATGTTTTTCGGGTTTTTCAATTTACCTACAACAGATAGGTGGCAGTAAACATCACCTACGGTTACTACGTAATATTATACAATTAATTGTCATCTCACCTCGTCATGACAATGGGGGCCGCCATCTTGGCCGCCATATTGGTTTTTGTTATTTTGACCGTAGACCTCCGTCCATATACTCTATTTAAAGGTGTTGACGTACAGATTCCGAATCTACAAGTGCTTTCACTCTAGTCCAATTAGGGACGGCTGGACGGCCCTTCGAAACTTTCCGGACATGTTTTTCGGGTTTTTCAATTTACCTACAACAGATAGGTGGCAGTAAACATCACCTACGGTTACTACGTAATATTATACAATTAATTGTCATCTCACCTCGTCATGACAATGGGGGCCGCCATCTTGGCCGCCATATTGGTTTTTGTTATTTTGACCGTAGACCTCCGTCCATATACTCTATTTAAAGGTGTTGACGTACAGATTCCGAATCTACAAGTGCTTTCACTCTAGTCCAATTAGGGACGGCTGGACGGCCCTTCGAAACTTTCCGGACATGTTTTTCGAGTTTTTCAATTTACCTACAACAGATAGGTGCCAGTAAACTTCACCGACGGTTACTACGTAATATTATACAATTAATTGTCATATCACCTCGTCATGACAATGGGGGTCGCCATCTTGGCCGCCATCTTGGTTTTTGTTATTTTGACCGTAGACCTCCGTCCATATACTCTGTTTAAAGGTGTTGACGTACAGATTCCGAATCTGCAATTGCTTTCACTCTAGTCCAATTAGGGACGGCTGGACGGCCCTTCGAAACTTTCCGGACATGTTTTTCGAGTTTTTCAATTTACCTACAACAGATAGGTGACAATATCTATCACCGACGGATACTACGTAATATTATAGAATTGGTAGTCATGTCAGGTTCTGATGCTGGTGTGACAATGGGGTCGCCACCTTTGCTTGGAGGATGAGTGATAGTGTGTTGGACTCGGAATAAAGTAGAACAGTTAGGGATGGTTCGGGGATTTATTGGAAAAGAGTGTTAAGTAGTTCCGAGAATTTTACATGGTTTCATAGCAATCAGGAAAACATCTGGTGAGGACAGTTAGCTATTTCCGAGAATTTTACTTGGGTTTGATATCAGAAAGGACAACATCTGGTGAAGACAGTTAGCTTTTCCGAGAATTTTTCATGAGCATTCATATCAGCCAGAAAGGGCGAAGACGGTTACCAGAGGACTGTTACATATTTCCGGAGAGTTTGCAGATCAGACAGCAAAACCGTTAGGAACGGAAATAACTGGTTTGGTATGCTTGCGTATATAAAGTACGGTGTTCTCTCCACATGACAGTCTTCGTGACACAGACATCGCACGATCATGGACGTACAGTTATCCGCTGACGATCTGTTATTGCTATATCGTGATGGATATTTCACAACACCTAGACAGTTACGGGAAGTGTTGGTGCAAATTGCGCAAAAAATCATAGCAGGAGAAACAATCTCCTTGATCGAGGAGTATGACCGGTTACTACAAACAGTGACAACATCCGTACCCGATCTTTATGGAGCAGGTATTTCCGAAGAATCACCAGGTCCTTCATCAACACCCGATCCTGTATCCCCAGCTACCGAGGAGAAGCAGACAACCGCATTTGAGCCTGTTACATCACCAGGACCTTCAAGGAACGTCGCACCTGGATTAGGCTTGGAATCTGTGCCAGGACCGTCATGGAGACAGGATCCCTTGCCCCCAGCAGAACCGTCATCCCAGAGTGTTTCTGTAGCAGATAGAAGAGGTAAGAAAAGAAAACGTGCTTCAGTGTCTCGTGAACAGATAGGGAATATAATATTACACAACATTCAAGAACGTGAATATCCTAAATTCCGTTCCAAAGGACGACGTGTGGAATTCAGTTTCTCGCACCCTCCAGAAAATGTCGATCCTCACACATGGATCCGCGAAGGTGTCGAAAATCTTCTCACCTACGTTAAAAAAAACACCAAAGATGAAGACAAGATAGGTTTAACTCTGTCTAACATATCTGACCCCACTGTGAAAGATATTTATGTCGGGTGGCACAGATGTGACCAGTTACACAGTGATATGGTGTGGAATATCATGTATAAAATATTGCAGAGTGCGAAAACATTCACTGCTACAGATCGCTTAATTTTGCGCGCCGACCATGTCGACATACCTGTCGGAGGTGGCGGAGGTAAAAAAACATATTGTTTACCTAATTACATGCTAAGCACGCAAAAAAGAAGTGTCGTCGGTGTGCCGAATAGAAGGAAACCACTCTGTTTAGCTGAAGCTTTGATCATAGGAAAATCCCATGCTGATAATGATCCGTCCTATTCACAGTATCGAAGAAATAGAAATCTTCTCAAACCTGTTTTCGAACTTATGCGTAAAGCAGATGTAGATCTCACAGACAATGCGTGTGCAGGAAGCGGAATTCCTGAACTGAGAAAATTTCAGCAAGTTCTTGCAGAATATAAAATTGTTGTATACAACAATCTTCGTGATGTGAAAGATGTTTTGTTTGAAGGACAGGTTGAAAATGCTTCCAAATATATATACCTTCTCTATGATAACACTCGCCAGCATTATGATGTGATAGTGAACCGTGTTGGAGCATTTGCGGCAAAACAAGAATGTCGCGGGTGTAACGAACTCATATTTCATAGACCGCATAATCATCTGTGTAAACAATTGTGTTCTATGTGTCGTTCAACTCCACCGTGTGTGCCTGAACAGGGTGTTCGCAGAATATGTCAGACATGTCACAGAATTTTCAAAAATGAAAACTGCTTCACGAATCACGTTTCTACACCATTCCGAAACGGTACAGTCTGTAGTGAAATCCAACAGTGCCCCAGATGTTTCAGAATTATTCTAACAAGCAATACATATGAAAAAGTGCATAAATGTAATATGAAGTTCTGTACTGTATGTAACTGCGTGAAACCTATAAATCATTTCTGTCACATGGCTGTACCGAAAAGTAAAGTGAATTCGAAATTTCTATATATATTCTACGATTTTGAATGTTATACAGACATTCCTTACTCTGAGAAAGAAAAAACGTTTCTTCATGTTCCGAATCTTATTGTAGTACAGACAGCCTGTCACTCGTGTTACAAGAAGGAGGATTTAACAGTTCCCTGTTCTGTTTGTGGAACCAGAGAGTTTATATTCTGGGATGATCCTGTGGACACATTTCTGTCCTATCTCGAATTGCAGCACAAGTTTTCCAACATAACCATCTGTGCACACAATGCACGAGGCTATGATTGCACATTTCTGCTACGGAGAATGTTGGAAAGAGAAATGAAACCTCATGTGATCTTAGACGGTACCAAAATCATCAGTATGTCATACCAAAATCTTCATTTTGTGGACAGTCTCAACTACGTTCAGACAAATCTTGCTGGATTTTCCAAACTTTTCGGTTTGCCTGTTCAGAAAGGCTATTATCCGCATCTGTGGAACACCTACAAGAACAGAAATTACATAGGACCGATGCCTCCTCCTTCTGCATACGGCTATGAATATATGAAAACAGTCGAAGATCAGCACCGTTTTATGTCTTGGTATGACATTGAATGCAGCAAAAATGTACCTTTCAACAACAAAAACCAACTTCTTCAATACTGCATCAAGGATGTTACCCTGTTGAGACAAGGATGTTTGAAGCTGAGACAGAATTTCCTAGACATATGCAAGATCGACATTTTCAAGGATTGCCTCACAATAGCATCTGCCTGTTCACTAATTTACAGGCAGAAATTTATGCCGGCTAACACTATAGGAATAATACCTAAAGGAGGTTACCATCATGCAGATCAGATGTCCAAGTTCGCATTGAAATGGTTAACCTACGTGGAAGAACAAAATGATGTAATACTTCTTCACGGTGGACGTACTCGTGAAAAATATGTCATAGGAGGGCGTTACAGAGTGGACGGTTATCACGAGGAGACGCAGACGGTGTACGAGGCGCTGGGCTGCTACTGGCATGGTTGTCAACGCTGCATATCAATTAACAGGGATATGTATCCGAAAGGTGACGAAGAAGATGAAACCGATCAGGATAGTAACAGTGATAAACATAGTGACTTGTTGAACACTGCAGCCTTCAGATACGAGACAACGTGTCGTAAACTTGCGGCTCTACGTTCTGAAGGATACCATGTTGTCACAATGTGGGAATGCGATTTCAAAAAAATATTGCAAGCAGATCCTGAACTCGACAGACATCTATCGACACATCCTATCGTTTGCTGCATTCCTTTAAATCCACGAGACGCCTTATATGGAGGAAGAGTTGAAACAGTCAGGACGTATTACAAAATCAAGGAAAATGAAAAATTACAGTACTATGATTTTACAAGTTTGTACCCTTATGTGAACAAATACTGTGCCTATCCTGTCGGACATCCTGCCATATTTCTAGGAACTTCTATTCCTTCGGTAAATGAGGTTTTGAACATGGAGGGGCTCATAAAATGTACTGTTCTGCCACCAAAAGCCCTTTTACATCCTGTTCTACCTACAAAAATGCATGGAAAACCGATGTTTGTCTTGTGTAACGAATGTGCTATCAGATTAAAATGTGAAGGTACGTGCAGCCATTCCGATGAACAACGCGCACTTTCGGGGACTTGGGTCATCGCCGAGGTGCGTAAAGCTTATAGTTTAGGCTACAGAGTACTGTCAGTGTCGGAAGTGTGGAAGTATGAAACATCGATGTACAACCCTGTCACAAAAACTGGAGGACTTTTTGCTGGTTATGTCAACACCTTCTTGAAAATAAAACAGGAAGCGAGCGGCTGGCCTTCATGGTGTCAGAACGACGAGGATAAGAAGAAGTACATACAGAAATATTTCGATAAGGAGGGTATTCTATTGGAAGAAAACAGTATCGAAGTCAATCCTGGTAAACGTACTCTGGCTAAACTTTGCCTTAATTCTTTATGGGGCAAGTTCTGTCAACGGGACAACCTTTCCCAGACGACCATCATCAAGGAATCGAAAGATTTTCTCGATAAAATGACTGATCCAAATATAATGATTGGAGGAGTCGTATTCATCAATCAGGACACCGTTTTAGTGAACTGGAAATATGTTGAAGAGGCTGTCAGTCTGAACAGGAAAGTAAATGTTCCTATCGGAGCCTTCACAACATGCCATGCTCGTCTGAAACTGTACGAACTTCTCGAAAAATTGGGTGACAGGATATGTTATTGTGATACAGATTCTGTAATTTACGTAGATAGTCCTGAAATGGAATATCATCCCCAGACAGGTGACGCACTAGGAGAACTCACCGATGAATTGGCAGATTTCGGACCCGGTGCAGTTTGTGAACAGTTTGTTTCAACGGGACCGAAAAGTTACAGCATGAAAATAACAAAACCGTTCTCCGAACCGCAGTATATCTGTAAAGTGAAAGGAATCACATTGAATACCTCCACATCGGAATTGGTCAATTTTGATACCATGTGCGACATGATAAACAGTGAGCAACCTGAAGTTATGGTCGAAAATATTTTCAGGATCAGAAGAACAAAACAGTTCCAAGTAATCAGTACATATGAAAAAAAGCTGTTTCAGCCGGTACTGTTGAAACGACGTTTCGACGATGAACATTTATCGTATCCCTTCGGATACTGTGCTGACTAAAATATGTCTGTAGAGGTCAAGAGTTTGAACCCTTCTTCGGACAGTCAGTGTATAAAATGTGTTTACAATGTGCCAGATCTTCATTTTTCTTCAAATCTCCAGTATAAAACATGTTTCCTAAACTTTCCCATCCTTTCACCATGATGGTCTGCGGAGCATCAGGAAGTGGAAAAACTACTTTTGTGACAAATATGGTCGACTCCATCGTTCATCTTGTCGAAGGATCCGTCAAGAAAATCGTATGGTGTTACGATCAGGAAAACAGTATTCCGCAAAATCTTCGAGATGTGCAATATCATAAAGGGATCGTCGATTGGCAGTCGTGGAACGGAAAAACTCCTACTCTCATAATCCTGGATGATCTTATGATGGTTGCTCAAGGAGAAAAAGTCGCCGACCTTTTCACAAAAGGCAGTCATCACAAAAACATTTCGGTGGTGTTCATAACACAGAATCTTTTTCATCAAGGGAAAAATTGCAGAGACATTTCGCTGAACGTGAAGCATTTCGTTATTTTTAAAAACCCTCGAGATATGAACCAATTCACTGTGTTTGCACGACAACTTCATCCTCACCGCATGAAGGAACTCGAAAAAGTATATATAGATGCTACCGCTCAACCTTTCAGTTATTTGTATATTGATCTTTCACAGTCAACACCG
The DNA here is from genome assembly GCF_977018435.1 of Lepisma saccharinum. Classification (NCBI taxonomy): domain Eukaryota; kingdom Metazoa; phylum Arthropoda; class Insecta; order Zygentoma; family Lepismatidae; genus Lepisma; species Lepisma saccharinum. Next base: position 98,767,461 of record NC_139230.1, on the reverse strand, counting down.
GATCCTTTACGTTATCAGACAGACATTTTTAACCAGAATTACTCAACTGCATATCTTCCTCAGGAATGTTTAAAACATCGAGATGAGGAGAACGAGGAAGACACGTACCAAATCACGTTCTAACAGGAATAGACATTCGTCTTCTTTCAAGAAACATTCACCTTTCTTGCACGTGTTGAAAAATTCACCGACCAAAATCCGTAAATCATTATTGAAAAGTGCTCCGAAAAAGACAATTCGTTTCATCAGCGAATGCTGCCTGAACGTTTTAAAAGGAAACGTGAAAATTAAACCGTCCACAAAACGTCGTCTGACACCTTACAAGTCGGTCTTACGCAATCTCGTGAAACCGAAAGTGAACATCGAAAAACGAAGAAAACTACTTGTGCAAAAAGGTGGATTTCTACCCTTACTTCTAGGTTCTTTGTTATCGGGTCTTCTCGGTACTCTCATTCCTCATTGAGAAATGACATCTTCCTACAAAAAGATGATCGTCCTTTCACCGGAACAGTTAGCACGTATTCGCGGTTCCGACTCGTCTGTAACTCAGAAATTATCCGTTCTGGATAAAAAAATGAATGATATTCTAAAAATGAAAAATATATCAGACGATCAGAAATGGCGTCTTTACAGAAAGGAACTGGACGAGTATTTATGGCTGAGTCGAAAATCCAAAGAACCATTACAAATTCCTATTGTTCAAGATAACGACGGTTCTTCTACTATTTCGCCAGGATCGACGTTCTTTCCTCCGAACCTGGCTGAGACGTTACCCCGTAATACACGTCATCAGTTACAAAATATCATCGACGAGTACCAATCTACGGCTCAACATTTGATAGACGAACGTCAGGAAAAAACACTTCCTGATCCGAAGACGTTGAACTTCTCAGCGTCGTCAACGGAAAGCCCTGGACCGTCTCATCGACAGAAACAGAAAAAGAAGAAGAAAGCGGCTGTCCGTGTTTCCAGAAAAACTACACCGTTTCTGAGAACACCTGACGCATACAAGCTGGTTCCTCTGAGAAAAAGCCGTAGACAGAGAGATCAGTCATGGGAGTCCCTAAGTTAAAACACGATAAAATCCTCACCAAAATATATTACGATCCCCGACACCGTGCTTCATTCTCATCTGTAGATCGTTTATGGAACGCGGTACGGGATAAAAATATATCCCGCAATACGGTGAAAAAATGGTTGATGCACCAGGAAACGTACACTCTCCACAAACCTGCAAGGAAAAGGTTCCCCCGAAATCATTACAATGTGTGGAACATAGACATGCTTTGGGAAGCCGATCTCAACGACATGACATCGATACAAAAACATAACGATGGATACAGATATCTTCTGACAGTGATCGATGTTTTCTCAAAATATGCCTTTGCATTACCACTAAGAAATAAAACAAGCAATTCGGTAACCGAAGCTTTCAAAATTATTTTCGGACAAAGCAGACGAAAACCTGTCACACTACAGACCGACCAAGGAACGGAGTTCACAAATTCTACATTCAAGAAGTTTTTAAAAAATGAGAATGTAAATTTCTCGATCGCTTCAAATTATCCTGTGAAAGCAAGTGTAGTGGAACGTTTCAACAGAACATTGAAAGAACGAATGTGGAAATATTTCACATCGAAACAAACAAGACGTTACGTAGACATTTTACCGCAACTTCTCGAAGGTTACAATACAACTATCCACAGTTCCATAGGGATGGCACCTCGAGATGTGAACGAGTCTAACGTTTACATCGTGTGGAAACGTCTCAACAAACCTGACAGACATATTTCACAACCGTCTTCAGATCTGAATGTTGGTGATTTCGTACGAATCTCTGTCGTCAAAGGACATTTTGAGAAGGGATACGAACAATCGTGGTCACGAGAACTTTTCAAAATCCACTCCCTTGTTCAGCGATCACCTGTACCTGTATACATATTAGACGATTTAAACGAAGAACCTGTAAAAGGCACATTTTACAAACATGAACTGCAAAAAGTTTATTCGGATCCTGACGAAGAGTATAAAATTGATAAGATTTTGAACAGCCGGGGAAAAGGTAAAAATTTGGAATACCTGGTTCGCTGGCTCGGATATCCACCTAGTTTCGATTCGTGGATCAAGGCATCTTCCGTAAAACAGTTATCAGAAAAATAATTTCCAAAACATATTTATATCAAAATATATCGTCACCACGATCCAGTGAGTTCTTTGTGTTCGGCGAGAATGGACGATAATTTCTATGTTTACCTACCGTCATCTGCATCGGAGAAGTATTTTCCGAACAACACGCTGACCCATTTCAACGTAAAACTTGCAAAACGGATTGATCTGTCTCCAGAATTGTGGGAAGTCGGATTAGCAGAACTGCATTATTCAACTCTATACGACAATGTTTTGGAAACAGATTACGGAACGGTGACCTTTCCTGTTCGGACGTATGCAAATGCTGAGGACCTGATCTCTACCATCGAAGAATCCCTCCCCAACGACCTGGAAATACGGAGAAACGTTCTTAAGCAATTCTGGCATTCTCTGTTGGAAGCGCAATGGGACGCGTCGGGATCTTCTGTTTCTACGGATAATACACTCTATATTAACGAGCAGCCATTTTATTTTCCTGCAGCAACATATACAATAGAGGAGTTCATTCAGTTCCTGAAAACAAACCCTGCTAACGCCGTTGTTCCTACTCATCTCAGATTTTTCTTTAAAGAGGCTGTGAACAAACATCTGTCCGTGATAGGGGTTCCCGATCCTGAATCGGAAGGTGTTCCAACAAATACTGTTACACCCATAGACGAAACTGATGACTACGCTAAATTTCGATATGACGTATTGAAATCTATTTATTCTACGCACGCAGTGTCCAATAACGTCGTGGATAAAAACCCTTACATATTCATCTATTCCGATCTCGTGAAACAGCAATTGGTCGGAGGAGAAATGCTACGTCTTTTACGTCTTGCCCGAAAACAGTATTCGGAAACAGAATCATCTTGCACAGTACCCGTAGCCCATCATACATTTAATCCGATTCATTACGTTTCTCTGGATAAAGGTTCTTTCGAAACAATAGAAATTGCGATGTATGATAGACAAGGATATTTCCTGCCTTTGAGAAACGGCTCCGTACCTACAATAGCTGTTTTACATTTTCGTAGGAAAGCAAAGTCCTTTTAAAAAACAGTAAGGAATCATTTTGCTCAGTCTATGTCGAAAAGCTGATGAATCACCATGAATTCGCAGACCGAATATTACAGTAATCAGATCCGTGGGGGAATTGGACCCATCTATCGTTCAACTAGAATTCAAAAAGGGAGAGGATTGGGGTCTCTCTTTGCAGGACTCTTTAGAATGGTGAAACCTCTACTCTGGAGTGGTGCAAAAGCGATCGGAAAAGAAGCTTTGAAAACAGGCGCTAACATTATCACCGACATTGCAACAAGCCAGCAAACTCCGAGAACTATCGTTCGTCAACGTGTACGTGAAGCGGGTCAAAATCTTCAGAGTAAAGCACAACGCAAAATCGACTCTCTGGTAGGTTCCGGTATAAGAACAAAACCTGCAACAAAAATTGCTCAGTCGATGTTAAAACGTTCAGCCACCCGTATTAGAACATCTACGATCCGTAAAAAAAGCGCATCCAAAAAGCGGAGAAAAACATCCACAAAATCTAGGACGACACGCAAAAGGAAAATTAAACAGAAGGCGGCAGGAAAAGATATTTTTGGATAATAATGGAGAATAACACTTGCATGATCTCGCAGTTCGATCTTTTCAGTAAAAAACCTATTCAGCAAAATGTCGAAAAAACTTACACGGTCGCCTACAAGCCTATCGCTTCCATCGATAATCAGAACATACTTCAGTTTGCCGTTCCGCCGGCAGGAACAGATTTTCTAGATCTTTCATCTGCCTATCTTCGTCTGCTAACGCAGATGGTCAATCAAGATGGGTCTCCCATGAGTGCTTCCGAACCTTCCAACGCTCTCACAAAAAACTGCGGGGTCGTAAATTATCCTCTCCATTCACTTTTTTCACAAGTTACAGTGGCTCTCAACGGTATCGCTGTAACCGTTGCCGATAACAATTACGCATATAAATCAATCTTCGAAGCAGAAATCAATTACGGCAGCGATGCTGCGAACACGCATCTCACAAATGCCTTGTGGTACTTGGACACACCTGGACATCAACATGAAATCACCGCCGACAACAAAGGTTTTACCGCCAGAAAAGACTTTTTCCAGCACGTTCCGACAACCGGAAATCCTACGGAAGTGTCTGCCGTAGTCGAACTTATGGGAAAACTGCACATAGATTTTTTCCACCAGCCTAAATACCTGGTCAACGGCGTTGAAGTACGTATCGATCTAGCCAGGTCACGTGATGCTTTTTACATCTGGGGAGATCAGACTTCACCAACCACCAGAATAAAAATTTTAAAGGCTGTTCTCGAAATAAATCACATCATTCCTACTCCTACCACCAGTTTAGCCATAGACAGAGCACTCTCTTACGCTCCTGCCCATTATCCGTTCACCAGAAGCGTCATCAAAGCTTATTCTTACGTTGCCGGAACGCAGCAGATTTCGATCGATAATGCTTTTCAAGGTCCTTTTCCGAATGTTGTTCTTTTTGCTATGGTATCCACCGCCAGCTTTCTCGGAGACAGTAAGAAAAATCCGTTCGACTTTAGAAGTTTCAATCTATCTTCTTTCCATCTTGTGAAAAATGGGGAACTCGTACCTTACGAACCCTTGCGGGTCACCACAGGAGGGAACGGCGGATTGATAACACGTGCCTATCAAACTCTATTTTCCGGTACAGGCATTCACCACGCCAATTACGGACACCAGATCACAAGGAAAATGTTCGAGAACGGATCCTTTTTCCTGATTTTCGACATAACGCCTGACTCTTCAGGAAACGACACGCACACCAGTCTCCAGGAACAAGGTATCATCGGAGCCGAGATGCAATTTTCCCCCCAGCTGTCGGAAAATATAACATGCCTTCTGTATGCTGAATTCGAATGTGCAGTAGATATAACAAAAGACAGAAGTGTTATCCTCCATCAGTGAGACCGACTTGTCTATAAATATGTGTGCTCGTGTTTCTGGCTCGCAGTGTTATCGAGACAGTTCTGATGTAGACATTATACTACCTGTGATGGAAAAACCTACCAAAGTGATAACCCGTACTATTAAGCATAGTAGTGTTTCTTCGAAAGTAACAACTTCAAAACCTGTGACCATACAATCGTTTCCCGAACTACTTGACAGCAGCCCTGGGAGCATAGAAATGACCAAAGACAGGAATATTATTATAAACATATGAAAACATATGTAACGTGAGATGGGAAAACTCATCGAACTGATAACCTGTGATGATATTTATAATAGTGATTCTTTGGAAGTACTGTCTGCCAAACCTGTTGACACGCAACCGTCCCCCCAAATATTAGAAGAATATCATCTTGAGAGTATAGAAATAACAGAACGCTGTACTCTCATTTTCCGTTTTCGAAAACATAGGCAGCATGAACACGTCGCAGATCAGGGAGATTCTATCTCGAAACTGTTCCACCAAGAACATTTTCTACGGTGTTTACTCGAGAGATCTTTTACCTCGGACGTTTCCTACCCCTGCCTTGATAATCGCAAACACCGACACTTCCAACTTTCAGGGTACACACTGGGTGGCCTTCTATTTTGGCAAAAACAATATGGCTGAATATTTCGATTCATACGGATTTCATCCATTCTATCCAGAATTCGTAACTTTCCTGAACCGTCATTCCTCGGTCTGGACTTACAACAACATTCCCTTACAGGGGGTGTTGGCCACGACGTGCGGACATTACTGTTGCGTGTATGCTTATTACAAAGCACGCCTTGTTACGACCAAGGATTTCATTCAAGCATTTCCACCAGGTGTCAGTAAAGATGGATATATCCTACACCGTTTTCGTCAGATCTTCAAATGTTTACCCCATTGCAAGTGCCCGAGAGGGGATCAATCGTGTTGCTCTATCCACGCGATCCGGTGTCGTGTTATGCAAAAAGCTATATAAATGTGTGCTGCTGCATCTTTCTCTCAGTGCCGTCGAGACAGCTCCAGTGAAAACATCATGGAGGCTGTTAGGGATTCTACAATGGAAAAACACGACAAACTAGTGAAACGCATGACCCGTCAGGATGATGCTTCCAAACGTAAAACTCGCAAACGTGTGCAACCCCTCAAAATCGAAACTGTCCCTATCAAGAACGAACCGATGGACGAGGGAATAGATGTGACTACAGACTGTGATTTCATAAAACGGCGTAGGGAGATCGGCTTTTCTCCAGATACAATCGAATGTCCTGGACTACACAACGTAGAGGCATGTTTAGATCTCTATCTTGCTAACACATATTTTCTGAACAAGGAAAAAAACAAGTTCGTAGCAATAGGATTCGAAAAGCGATCCCCTTTCAATTTGGTGTGGGAGTTTTCGCAACAGGGGAGATCACCCGTACGCATCGATTCTAAGCAGATTAGAGAACTGTGGGCTTTGAAATCTGACTTACTGAATTACGTCGAAACAGGTCGTCGATTCAATTACTTGGTTACGGGAAATATCACCGTCAGTGGTGTAAATTTTTTCGGGAAACGTTGTATCTCGATGTATCAGCATCATTCATCCGATGCTTTTATTTTCACAGCCTCTGAACTACACTTATTTTTGTGTAACCTTTTTTGGCCTCTGCAGACATTAAAGAACGAACGTTATCATAAATTGCAACCCGAAATGGAGGCTTTTGTATATTGTATCAAGAACAATATGGTTTCAGAAAAAAAAGAAGTGCCCAATTTAGTGAACTATTTTTATATTCTTTGGTACAACGAACTGATGATTGAAATATATCTTGAGAACAATCATGGACAGACATTGACATGGTAAATAAGTTCTGTTACTTTCATGTATCTGATGTTGTAAATGAACCATTGTTCTTTCTGTGTATTGTTATTTTATGTATTGTAATATAACCCTTCAGGTATTGTAAACCTTTCATATTCAATTGTAAATACAACATTTGTGTTATTCTATGTATTGTAAACCTATATCCATATTGTAAATAAAACATTTGTATATTTTAAAAACGCTTTTATTTCTTGTACTTATTACAATAGAAACTGTACATCTTCCAGACATTTTCAACTGCACAGGTTTTTTTTACATTTTTACATTTGCTATGTTCTTTGCATCTTCCTGAAGTGTTTTTCACACTATTCAATTTTGGACATTCAAGTTCTTCGATGTTACGTACGGATATTTTACCCATACCTTTTTCTCCAAGTAATTTTTCAAACCATTTCACTTTCTCCGTACCTTTGACGTACACTATTTGATTCACAAGCACGACATATAACAGATCTCCTAATTTCTCATACGGCAGCCATCCATCTCCCCAGTTGAGACCGTGTTTGTTGGCACGGAGCCAGTAATTCACTCGGTGATACTTTTCACTCAAAAAGCGTAAACCATAAGGAGATTTCACTAAACAGTCAAATGCATTGTCAAAAGGAAATTTTAAAATTCCGACTTCTTTCCACACAAATTCTCCTCCTGCTCCTCGAAGACCTTGAACGTCCAAAAAACAGACATCCATTTTGGCATCAGGTGAAAACTGTCAACGTATCTTCAATGCTACCCCGGCATACGGCGCACTTGTCCAATTGGGAAGCACAGGATCCGCAGGAAACAAAATGTCGACACGGGAGAATTACAACACTGCTAGGATTCTGAAAACATATTTTGCACACAGAATCCACACTAGGTTTATCGCATGCTTTCTCAGGAGTCTCTATACTGTCGCAATACTTGCAGCTCTTGGAGTTACGATGTAACGCCGCAACACTCTGTATAAAAGGACACTGGGGTACCAACATGTAATGTCCTAGAATCGGGCAATCTTTGGATGTCCAATCGCAAAGTCCGTACGAACAATGAAAACATAATACTCTGTCGCTAAAGCCTGAATAGTAAAATCCTGCAGTCACTAATTCTTCCGGAGTCTGACGTAATCCTATAGGCCACTTTCTGTATGTTCTGTATCTAGAATTCACTGATACGTAATTGATAACGTACGGCTCGGCGTGAGTCCAGCAGACGTGGTGAGTAAACACTCTCATACGTCATAAAAGGTAAAGTAATCGGATACTGTAGGTGACGGCGTCCCAGGTATCGGCGATAAAGGAACAACCTGAAGATCGTCGGGGAACAGACGTCTGCGGACGCCGAAACCTTCTGCAGGAACCACAGGGAAACAGGGATGTCCTTCTAATTTACGTAACAAAGGACGATCACAGCCAGAACACCACAAGGAATTTCTGTCTGCCAGCAATGAAAGCCACTCTTTCACTCTCTGCTTCAAAGCTTCACCGATCTTGTCCTCTTCCTTCCTGCGACGTAGTTCGCACATACACCCGTGACCTGGAAATCCTGTTCTCTCGTCCGCTCTTCTTTTCCTCTCTTCTATCTCCTTCAACGTCTCGCAGTGATGATGGACTCCTTTTCCTAATCCGTCGAACAGGTAACATCCACACCAGGGAGATTCAGGTATCGCTACATACATAAACGGGAAATAACTCAGCACCCGATGCAGGGCCGTTGGATCGTTGTCCAGGTCGCCGCAAGATCGAACAAGTTCCCAGAACTCCTCGTAGCTAACCTCGTAGAAATTCACGCCATTATCAGACAGTCTTGTACCGCACACATCCATCCTCACATGATACTATTATCCTGTATCCCTTCTATTTATACCTTCTTTTTTCTACGTCACGATTTCCGTTAAACATACTTCAAACAGTCGCCCTGGAAGGTTAAACCTAAAACATGCTAGGACATGATTTTCAGACCACACCCAATTCCAGGAATTTCAAACTCATCAACGGCCCTCGGAGAAAAACACCACCTTCCCCAGAATGACTCATCAACGCCATCTCTCTTCAAACAACAAAAACACGTACCCAAATTCCCAGAATTTCAGAATCATCAACGCCATCTGTCTTCAGACAACAAAAACACTTACCCAAATTCTCAGAATTTCTGGAATGCAAACGCATTACCATTCCAAACCCATTACCCAAACCACATCCGTTAATTCTCACAACATTTCCTCGAAACAACACTCGACAAACCCCATTTTCCAAGAAAAGGCACTTAACATTCACCGCACCACTTAAAAGCCTCATCAACGCCATCTGTTTTCAGACACCGGAAATTCCAAGAATCTCCCCAACCCAAATTCCCAGAATTTCAGAATCATCAACGCCATCTGTTTTCAGACGCCGCGGGAAAAACCCGAATACTTTTCCAACCAATCAAAACGCTCCTCGCAAATTAAGCCACGCCCATTTTATGACGTCATCGCGAACAACAATAACCCTTGCTTGCCCACACAACTACATCATCAATTGATCTTTGATCGATCTTTTCCAATCAATTGATTTATCGACTCCAAGGCGGTACACTAACTACTAGAGACAATCATTGAATTCAATATTTTGGAAAATTTTACCTTCTGTCTTTTAAACGTTCTATGAAATTTTCCTTCGTAGTAGCAATTTTCTTCTACAGGCTATAATGAGGAAGATACTTTGAATGAACTAACAATAACGGCCAAAAAGTTTAAAATACATTCTCCTCAGTCGATTTGATTATTGAGACAACTGTTATTTTCCGAGGTAAAATTAGTTTAAGTTTTCCATGAACTTTAAATTTTCAATCGAATTTTTCCAGTTTCTGAAATCTCCAACACCATATTTGAGGCTGGTTTAGGACTCCTATTTACATACTCCCACACAGAGTGAGAGAGGGAGCTGATATACACTGCATGGTGCCTTCAGGTCGGCAGTTACGGCGAGATTTTCAACATATCAAGCAACAACTGTCACCATTGAATCTTGATTTGCAACTAATTATTTTACGCACACTTTTTCATTTGTTCTCTTGTTTATTGAAATCAATAAATACTGTTCAATATTTACTTATGCATAGCAAGCGAAAGTTCATATCATCTTACAAAATGATATGATTCTTAATTAAGAGCCAGTATATTTATATAAGTTTCTATATTCTTTCCGTAAAGTGAAACGGAAGTTTTCAGTACAGAAAGAAATATACTGTGCGTCGTTGCCTTGTAAATTAGGGGTTCCAGGTTCGACGGGTTCGACACCAGGTGGAGGCACATAGTTGTTGGGATACCACTTTAAACTGTAGGTCGAGTCTCGATTGGCTTTACTGTGCATAAAACAGACTTTAAAACACCAAATAAATCAATATACTGTAAAATCAATAAATGTAAATCATATTCTTAGTTCTTAAATTCTTATTTATATTTTATTGCTCGAACAAATTAACATTTCTCAAACAATTACATTACATTTACATGTAATTGTAACGTAATCGTCTATTTCGAGTGTTATTGTCGTTTTGTAGTACCTGAAAAGTTTCAAAAGATGAACAGAATAGTGTGTTAACTAACTGCTACGATCCTAGCTGTAGTTCAATACCAATTCAGGATAACAAAACTGTTGGAAAACAAACTTTGTATCGAAACTTTCCAGGATTTTTCCATGCTCTTAAGCCGCGTTTACACCGGGGTTGCTCACACATGTTACCAGCAAATGTCGTTAATATTTCGAAAAACGCTTGTGAATTTCTTATCAACATCTCATGTTAGCAACAGATTTCCCGTGTTGGAAACAGAAATGTTGTTATCCACTAGAAGTCGGTACAGATCAAAGGGCACTTCCCCTACAATTAGCTCCTGTCCGCAGTGAAGGTCTCACCCAGAATCTTCGGTCTTCTCTGTTTCGACAAAATGACACATGTTGCCACAGAGAGTACAACGTCCTCGACGGTCGGGATCTTGCAGCCAAAATGTTAACAAAAGTTATTAACAAAAGTAAAGTGAAAGTAGTGTTATGGCTACCAACATTTTGACAACATCTGTTGTTAACCGTGTTGATAACAAAAAGTCCATCCCGTCCCCCTTTCTCCGTAACGGTTGCCATTTGGCAGACACTCTTTATTCCTCGAACCCCTACATATGTAGGATCTTCTGTGGCTAAAATTTATACACGCACGTTGCATAACTGCACTGTCGTGGATTTTGAGAAAAGAATTGTTGTAGAAAGGACATTAAAATTCCCGTGATGAGGGTATTGATCGAGGCAGAAACTGTAGTTGAACCTGAGACGCTTTGTTATAGTTAGGCCTAGTGGCCGTAGCGGTTTAAAAGTTGGGTGATTTGTTAATTACAAAGAAAAAATGTTTTTCGTACTTTTGTAAAGCGCAGAGATCACGCTTTTTTTACTAGCAAATGTCTGTGTTCCTTGTAACTATTCTTTTCTATTCAAACTTACGTAGTTATGGAGGAAAAAAACTGTGCATGATGACTAATTGCGACTTAAATATAGGGAGAAATGCAGAGCTCATCCTCAGATTCACGATTAGTCAAAAGTGACAGAAAAGAAAAGAGAACACACACCAAAACAATCAATAATGTCCAATTACCATCCTTTTCTCCGTTATTTAGTTAACGATACGATACGCAGTCTCAATGTCATGTTTCATGATGCCGGGGAAAAGATATTCAGCTTCTGAAATGTCACTTAAACACGTGGGTAATAGAATTCAAAACTATACGTTTTCCTATCCCTTCCGCTGACACACATATATAAGCGCAGACTAATTTATTTGGGAGTGTTAAGGGGTGTTTCAGTAGCCTATCTGGACAATGTTACCTTAATTGTCATACGTTCATTTCCTCCTTCACAGAAACCATTTTACCTTATGGTTTATGGGTATGCATTATCACCTTAGCACAGGTTTTGCTATTATTGTTACGGTATTTATACTATTTATATGTGCCGCCACTGAAAATCGAGTCCGAGACATCTTGATTACGGTGACTGATATATCAGTTTTGCACCCCCCCCCCTCCCTGAGGAACTGATTAATGAGGCTATATATTAAACCAGTAGCGTAATTTCTCGTGCAGTTTGTAGTACGCTAAATATTTACACATAAAGAAATCTAATTAGAAATCAGTAACACAATTTTTATGCAAGAAAACCTGCATGCTTGTCGAATAAATTGAATAAGAAGAATATAGTCGAAATTATCTTGTACTTCACCAAAATGTGTGTCTTGGAGTCTGACCCTGAACTGCATTTATCAGACTAACGAGTCTCTGGTGCCTGGGTTGTGTCGTCCATATAGGTTTGTGATTGTCACTTCATCAATCTGATCGTATTTCCATCCACCCTCATCTTCGCAATTACCGGCAATGAATATTTGAAAGAAGCGCTGATCCAGAAACTGTCTGTTTTCGTTTCTTCTGCTTTGGTTTCAAGTTTGGTCCTGAAAATTGGTTAACTCGGATTTGCGACCAGCCAAAGGGATGGCCTTTTTCCTCTGGCCCATTTCTTTCAAGAACTTTAATAAATAGTCGGGCTGTTTGCTTTGCTTTATATCCAGTGTAAACTCACTTTTCTCGGGGCCACATATCTTCGCTTACCTACGAACCTTTGAATCCTTTATAAAATCTGTTTACAATTTTAAATCTCCTCTCCTTGCCTTCTTTCGTTTATATTTGAATTAAACTTTCAATTTTAGTTCCAGGTTATTAGTTCTTACTAGTGTTGGGCAATATATAGTTACGATATTTTAGAACATATATCGTGTCAGCGATATATCGTCACGGCATTTGGCGATATACCATTTGCCTCCCCCAAATAAATCAAGATTACATTCTGATCTACCAGCAGCCTCTTACGGTTAACAACATTTTACTGTAGTATGCAAATTTAGACTAAATATTTGGTCAAAATTGCCTGTTTTACCCTCAATTTTGCAAAAAAAATATTTCTTGCTTGCTTCGATTGTAATATAAACATTTCTACACGTCACATTATTTTGAAAGAATTTGCGACCTATTCAATTAAAATATTTTCTATATAGCTATTTCTATTTTGGTTATTTTACGTCACCGATCTATTTCGTGGATGAATCCAGACAATGATGTGGAATGATAAAATGTTGAAGGTAGAATTACAATGTCCATGACTCCATATTACCGAGTCTATTCTTTAGATTTAGCTATACTTTTGGTAATTGTTTGAGACCCTCAACATTGGCCCATGTACGCAATTGGATCTCCGACGCTGTTTTTTCTTGCTTGTGGGCTAGGGGACGTCAAGGAAGGGGAGGGAGTGGGTGACGCCGTTTTTGGCTGATTAAAAGGGTTGTCGCTTGAAAGTACGGAAAACTATTTCACTTTGCAAAAGAGCAATTCATAAATAATCTCTAATAATAATCTTAATGTTATATCGCATGACTAATTATTTTGTTAGACCTTGCTTGTAGCCTGGAGCGAAAATTAGATACCGGTCAAAATGATTCTTACGCACTACTCTGGCAGCCCGATGAGTAGAAGAAGGGGAACGACTTGACGATTACTGCAGCAGATAACACTCACTTGTGCAAGCAGTAGAAGAACTCTGCCGTTGAAATATCGAAATGGGCCATTTGTACAGTCACTGGCACTTCTAGGTTGTAATTATCCAACTGAAAGTCAATGAAATCGTTACAACCCAGAACTGTTAGTGACTTGTCATGATGCAACAAAAGACAAGTACAAATGCATGCTTTTCTGGGATTCGAACCCTGAAACGTTACCCTTGCGTTCTACACGTAAACAAAGACGGACTAGAAGTAAAATTTAGATCTAGCAAATTTGTTTTTCAGACTCTCCAGTATTTGACGAAGAGAAACATTCCTGTTTTAATTTTTTATTGAAGTTTGTTATGAGGAGAGCGTATAAGCAGCAGACCTTTGGCTGCGACTAATGCTAATTCCGTGTTAAAGAAAGGAACATGCTAGTATTAAATTCTGTGAAGTTAGGTATTTTTTCGTGTTAGTGTAGTATTTTTTTTGTCCCTAAGTAACTTGGAGTTATGAATTATAATTTGGCTGTTATGTCTGTAGGGCCTCCCCGATGGTGTAGGAGGAACGTCCTTGCCTTGTAATCAAGGGTCCTGTGTTCGGTGGAGACACATAGTGTTATGATTTAACTTTAAATTGTAGGTCCACAATGACTAGCCTATTTATATATAAAGTGGGTTTCAAATAAAGCTCAGGTCAATTTAACTCACCTGATTCATCTAACCTATTAAGCACAAAACATTAACAACATTTAGGACAGCCGGATTATTCGTATATCCTCCTAACTTCTTTTTCTCTTAAATTTTACAATGATTTTACACTTCTTCTTACAATCCAGTAATATAGTATTTTTCCCAGTGCTGACATTTTTATGTACATATATTAATAGTGGACAAAGAACGCTGTCACTTTATAATCAAGCTTTGTAAGCAAGGGGTCCCGGATTGGATGTCAGGTGGAGGCACATAGTTCGGATCCCATCCAGTCCCGATTAGTTTATCTGTTCAAAAAGCGGACTTGCAACAAATCTTTAGCTCTTTACCTGAATATCCATGAGCAGTAAGTTGTTGATCTGAAATAATTCTACACATGTTTATGTAGTTATTTGTATTAACATCATTAGAATTAAATGCAAAATTAACATTAAAAGTTTTCCTTCTAAATGCTTTGAATTCAAAGCTTTATTCTTCCATAGCATTTGAGCTTCAGAGGGAAGCAGGCATGAGAAAAACGCTTGGCACCTCGAAGTCTGGACAAGACTCCGCGAAGGTTAGGGATCAACAAGCGAAAATAACAATTATACCAACACAAAATTAGATTTATTCAATTACTTTAATTTTGTTTCTTCCAGTTTCCAAATGCAGCAGTAGGCAAGTTGTCCATCATTGTGAATATTATGCACATTATTGTATGCAATAAAAAACGAGGATTGAAAGAAAAGCTCTAAGAAAACCGAACACAATATCAGAATGTCAAATAACAGGCACACAGTAGTGATAAGAAAGATGGGAGAAGATAATGTAATACAACGTGCACACGTCGCGAAAATTGGCTGCTAAGGCCTAAGAGCCTTAAACCTGCCCTCCTAACCTAACAACATAGGCAGTATTAGAATTATAAATGTAAAAAATATATACCTGCTAGTTGCTTAGGAGTGTTAAGTTTGTTGCAGTCAGCAAATTTTATCATCACTTGATCCCGAGCGGCATTCACCGACAAGAAAAACATAGATCGGGTCTATTTAGTGCCCACATCAGTGAATTTCGAGTTCAAATTTTGTCATTGTTGACGTGCATTTTGTCTATTTCGTATTTTTATTAAAAAATAACCGACACTGAATAAAATTTCAGGAGCTTAGAGAGACCAATGTCTCGGGGGCCACCCTGCATCGCGGGGGCGGCTGCTACGCCACTGTCATAAAGGAAAGAAATCGATATCTTCAACTCGAGGTTTTTTCGTTCCCCAAAGTTTCCTGGTGGGGACCATTATCAAAGGTACATTCATTGTTCTTTGGTTTGATTTGGTGTTTTAAGTCCACTTTATGCACAGTAAGGGTAATCGGAACTGGACCTAGTTTAAAGTGGGTTCCGAACCACTTGTGCCTCCACCGGGTATCGAACCCATGACCTCTCGATTACAAGGCAATGACGCTACCACTGCGCCATTGGGGAGGCTCTACATTCATTGTTCTCTCTGTTGTCTTGTATATAGGAAAATGTATTATACGCATATACGAGTATCAATGCTAATATCCCTGCGTAAGTATTTGTATGTTGTTTCTTTATATTTTTACTTTGAATGCACACATTTAAACAGAAAGTTCGGCAAAAGACAACGAGTTTTGGGCGCGGCCTCGCCAGATGGAGCTGGAATACTGTGACCAAGGATTATAGAGTATTATAGAAATAGCATTCCGATACAAAGCGGTCTCCCATTGGCCAGGAGCCGCTACAAGCTCTGACGTGACCAAGAGGTATGTCAAGCGTGCGAGTCTCGCGTAGCGAGGCAAACGTACGGGTAATAAATTAAGTTTTAATCGTACATATCTTGGTTCTATCAACCATTTACAGTAGGGTATTAGGCAAAAAGCAAGGAATAAGAGCTAGGCAATAATATGAAGAAGTTTACAGCACGTAATAACAATAAATTGCGTTATACTAATCAAGCAAAAATAATCATGACTATCATCAAGTATCAAATATCAAAAAGTAATCACGCTACATTGAAATCTAAAGTTGGTGTGGGAAAATAAATGCAATTTTACGTATGAAATATTTCGCTACGCCACCAACACTTATTATCCTTCATAGGTAAAGGAGGGTAAGGGTACGCGGGCGGCTAAGAGTACTATTGGCTTTTCCCAAAGGTTGGTAGCACTGATCGAGATAATTCTTCCACCACGCCAGTCGCTGGGAAAGTCTAGTGCAGCAGCACCACAGATATTCTTGCTCCCGCATTTTGTCTACGTATGATAGGTAAGTGAACATTTTTTTGCTTTTCGTTATAAAATTTCGCATGTTAAACGTAAGGAATATGACCATGTAAGCATGGCAAATTCACGAAGTGCATGTAATACGAAGAACATGCCTTATTAGACAACGCACAAGTGAGGCAGACCTGTTTCTGTCTAAGCAGTGCACCCCTCTGGTGATTGAAATGAGAAGTAGTGTAGGTGGAGGGCAAGAGTTCGCATTTCCGTGCGTGCGTACTCTTGGGCAACAGTTTGTAATGAGAGATGTACGTAGGTTGTCTAAGGTGAGCATTGTACATACCTTGCAGGTAATCGAATATGAAATGTTTAATCAGGGTGGCTACTGAGAAGCAGAAAGGAAATTCCCTGGCTTTTCCCGGTGTTCCAGGTCTGTCGCCATCCTGTTAATGTACACGTGCATATGAAATCGTTACATATAATTGTGAGTAAAATTAAATGTAAATTGTATGAAAGATGTCTACGTGTCATACCATGTACGGCTAAGGAAGGTTTTTATTGCAGAGAACAAAGATGGGAAAGTATAAAAAGAAGACAGAGAGGAAATTGCAGTTTACGGAGGAAAATCTCCAGGAGGCAAAGAGAAGAGTAGCCCAAGGTGAAAGCAAGCGGCAAGTCGCGCGTACTATGGGAGTGAATGAGTGCACATTGAGGAAAAGATTGAAGCAGGTATCTAAGCCCTTTTTACGACATCAGTTCCTTCACATGCTCTTACTGCAGAGTCCGGTCAATTATATTTTTAATGAGGCTAAACATCACTTAAATAACAGCCAATAATAAGAATTTCAATTATAACAAAGTCAGTTATGGAGTCCTCTCAAGGCCTATACGATAAATGTAACTTTCGTTGTGTGATAATGAAATGATCGTTTTATAATTAAATAGGCTACTTATTTATTTCCTAGAATGTTCACAACGAAATATGATTATTTTATGATGGAGTAAATTTTTCTCTCATTGAACCCGATTACCTCCTTCAAATTCCACTGAAAGCCTACTGATATTCAGAATTGAAAAATGTTTTAAGCATGCCCACATCGTCAACGCCACACACATTTTTTTCTGTAGCCTATTAGGTTGATGATGCAATAGCCTGAACACTTTTTGTGGCTCCTTGAATTGCAGAGTTACTTTGCAAGCCAACGTTATGCTTTAGAATTGAGTATTCATTTTACTACTTTCTTATTCCCAGAAGTGCAAATGAGATTATTATTTACCTAGCCCTAGTAGTTTTGAGTAATTCATGACTTAACCTTGTAGGGACAACATATCAGGCATAATGTCTCGAAAATGTAACAAGCTAGCTCACTTCAAATAGCATGAGGTGTCTTCAAGACACGTTTCTTTCCACTTAAAATGCATTGGAGTGTGGTGGAGAGAGTACTTTAGCCCTATGTGCTAAGTGCATTTGTGCATGAGTTTTTCTTGTTTTGTCATTTCAGGGAACAGTTCCATCATCCCTTGGTCGATTTAAAACGGTCTTCAACACTACCCAGGAAAAGGAGTTAGCTGCCCATTGCACAGACCTCAACGCAAGATTCTATGGTTTAACGCGCAGGAAACTGATGCAAGTCGCTTACCAGTTTGCTGAAAGTCATCTGGTTCACACAAGATTTAATGAAGAAAAAAAGGTAGCAGGTAAAGACTGGGTAACCAATTTCTGCAAGAGACAAGGTTTATCTCTACGTACACCAGAACAGTGCAGTTTACGTCGGGCAATGGGATTCAACAAGACTGATGTGAACCATTTTTTTGGCAATTTGCGCAGGTGTTTTGAAGAACGGCCCCTGCCTCCTCCCAGAATCTTCAATATGGACGAAACAGGAATATCCACTGTGCCCCCCAAGTCGCCAAAAGTCGTCAGCTCAAAAGGACAACGAGCGGTCTGCAAAGTGTCCGCAGGGGAGCGTGGCCAATTGGTCACTATCGTTGGTTGCGTCAGTGCTACTGGTTTTCCTGTTCCGCCTGCCATGATATTTGAAAGGAAAAGACTGAACCCTGCCCTCTTTAACAATGCTCCTACGGGAACACTTTCAATGATTTCAGACAGTGGTTACATGACTGCAGATCTGTTCCCTGAGTGGCTCAAACATTTCACCTATCATGTGAAACCCACTGCTCAAGATCCTGTGCTTCTGATAGTTGACAACCATTCATCTCACTGTTCACTACCAGCAGTTCTATATTGCCGAGAAAATTTTATCACGTTACTTTCTCTACCCCCTCATACAAGTCACAAGCTCCAGCCGTTGGACGTAGCAATCTTTGGCCCCCTTAAAACTGCCTATGCAGCAGAAGTCGAAAAGTGGATGGTGAATCACCCAGGAGATATTGTTTCTCAATATGACATTGCTGGATTATTTCGAGCAGTTTACAGTAGGGTTATGACCGTGGAGAAAACTGAACGAGCGTTTGCTTGTACGGGGATTTATCCCTTTAATCCGGACATTTTTACGGAAGAAGACTATGTTTCTGCTAATGTTCACACCGCACTTACGCCAATCGTAGGAGGTGGTGCAGATTTGATTCCAGGGAGGCTTGGCAGAACCCCAGATAACGAACCATCAACGTCAACGTCTACTAAACCTTGTCCTACTCCATCGGCGAATGCCAGTGTGTCTCAACCAGGGGAAGTGGGTCTGTCACCAACAGAAAACCCTGCACAGAAGACTCTTTCCGGATCTAGGAAAGGGGGGTCATCTGAAATTCTCTCGGGATCACCTTTTAAAAATAAGTTAGTGGATAGGCAGAGCACCAAGAAACAGCAACTCCTTCAGAAACTAACAAAAAAGCCATTAAAGATTGTGCAACGTCAACAAGATAACACACAGGCGGCTGCAGATGAAACCCAAACTATCTGCGCTGGGTGTGGAGAGTCCTTTGCTGACGACTGGGTTCAGTGTGGGGTGTGTCATGAGTGGTGGCATGAACAGTGTTCTGATTACATTGGACATGGACCATATGTGTGTGATAATTGCTAATGCGTACTCTTGAACGACCTGTTTAGTACTCTTAGCCGCCTATGTGTCCAAGAGTAAGCATGTGCTATCCTTTCATAAAATCTTTTCTGTAGTTTTTCCTTTTACAGTTACTTTCTTTGATTTCTGAGCAATGATTACTAAAGGGTTCATAAACATTGTGACAAACTTTCATGTGTATCTGTGATTTACCTTACTATTTACACGGCCTCAAACGTTAGGTGCGTACTCTTGACCTCCTTTACTACCTTCAAATTTCCACAGATGTTTGTTATTTATAATGGCGCGTTCATAATAATTTATATATCTCTAGTATATGTAGGATGCAGCTGTTGTTATTTGACGTCGCTTTCTACGTATTTATGGTAACCGCAACATTAAAAATGAATGATGAAATGATAAATTTGATGGGACCGTAGGCAAGATGAGTGTGGCAACTCTGTTCAAATGAACATTTCTCACGTAATTCACTGTCCACAAACTATGAGAAAACTGCAGAAATATTCTACCTAAACTGATTTGTGTTTAGAAAACCGTAACTCAGATATATTTTAATTTTGAAAAATTGAAATATGTCTCTAGACATTGTAAAAGGATAGAATCTGATGTCGTGGGAAAACGTTATCCATCAGTAAAAGATTAACTTCCTCCTCCCTTTGTGGATGAATTACAAAGAAACTCGTGCCACCTCGATGGCCAATGTGGTCAAGTGCGTTAAGTGTTTGATTTTGGATCCCGTCATTAAAGTTCCCGAGTTCGAGTCACTCGTGGGCATGGATATTCTTTGTGACTGCCCTTTCATCAATTTCATGTGATCATCACTCATCGCCGCGATTAACCAAAAGTGGTTAATCGCTTGTCGCCTGTTACGTGTCGCTTTCGCTTCAGTGTGAAATTTTCCTTACAAAGCGAGAAGCTGTAAGCGACAGGCGACAAGCGATACGGAGAATTCACACAGAAGCTGTAAGCGACACCATGGACGGTTTTGAGAAAACGTGCCAGTTTGAGAAACACACAAGCTACAAGCGGCACGTGCGGTTTGTTCTGTCGCTTCTGTTGGAAAGGTTCACTTGATGACTGGGGGTTCGTTTCCAAGCAACTCGTGTCGCTTGTCGTCTGTCGTTTGTCGCAAGGTGTGAAATCTCTCTAAAGCTAAACATTCACTGCGAACAACATACTGAGACAACAGGATTTTAAAAGACCAATTCGAGCAATACGCGAGCGAGAAGCGACACAGGCAGCTTGTCTTATCTTTTTTATCTTGTGTTTCTTTCCTCTCGAAGCTACTTTAAGCTATTATTGTATTGTCTTCACCTAAGGAAAGGAAGAAAATGCTTACGCAAAGGCACTATCCGCAGAACTTTTGCAAAGCCACTCACTACATATTTTCTGTGCACACTCAGTGTGCACTATAATCTACTGAAGCGACCCTAAAAAAATATTGCTGAAACTAAGTTTTCACCTTTTTCAACGTTCTGAAATGTCACGCACTATGCATCTGTTAAGATCCTTGCGCCCTGGGCGTGAACAGATTTAGGATACCCTTCAGTCAACTACAATAGATTGATTGATTGATTTGCTTTATTTTACTTAGCTTTTTGTACCACTTTTGGGTACTTTACGAAGATGGAGATAAGTGATTACATGATGAAATTTGTGAATGGACATTCACAAACAACTAAGCCCGAGAGGGATTCCAACCCTGGATCCTTGGCATCGCAGCGCGATGTGCTAACCACATCCCCACCTAACTAAAATTTTACCTCTGTTTGAATTATTTGCTTGGGGGAGGAGGAGGTCGCATCACGTGGCTTTTGCGAATATACAATATTTCAACAAAGAGAGCGAAGGAAAAAGTCACATATTTCATTCCTTTTTAAAATGACGATAGTCAAGATCCCGGGTTCGATCCCCGGCCGGTTCAAATCCGGGAACTTTTCTAACGTTGGAAGCAGCCCCGGCGCCCACCCAACGTAGAATGACAGGGGACAGGGGCGTGATGCTGATCACATCTCCCCCACTCACGACCGGATCAAGAAAGTGTGGGCCGTTCCACCCACACCCCCTATACGCCTTTATGGCGTGGTGCTAAGCACAGGGGAGCACTTTACCTTTTGATAGTGTTAATTTCTCAGAGATCCATTACAGTAAACTTACAAGAATAAAATCGTGTGTCTTAATGGAAATTTCGATAGAATCTTTCATCTCAAACAAATTCAATATTAATTGAATTGTGCATAATTGAATAAATATTTAATTGAAAGTAGAGAGTATGAACTTGATGTGAAGTTTACAGAAATGTTTGTTTCGCGAGTGGAGCGAAGAAGAAAACGTTTTCTAAATCTCATCCTTTGTAACCACCCAATCACGATAACTGTTGGTCACCTGACCTCTACTTCCACGTCATCCAAGAAATCTGCTGGTGCTTCTTTTCGTCCAAGTTCATAGACAATTAGCCTTTCGTTTTTGCGCCTTTCTTTACCAGACTCCGCTCCTATCTTATTTCGGGATTTCTCCCTGCAGTGAAGCACGAGAAATACGAGTTCCACCTGCGCCAAAAGCAAGCATACAGTCACGTTTAAATATCGTGTGTGGATGTCGATCCCCTGTCTCAAACGCGGGATACACTAAAGAACCCTTTTTACAACCTTGTTGCCTCGAAACACTTCATCCTTGCGATAGGCAACCGAAGGGAGCAGGCAAGGTTGAGACCAACCTTTTTTCAGCCTTTCATATACAAGATTATGAAACTTCGAGTGACGTTATGAGGTAGTAACATTGCAGCAATGTGTCCTCTGCGTCTCTGTGTTGATTCAGTGACATTTTTCTTTGGAATTTCTGCCCGTCAGCGTGTTATTGTAAAATAAGAGTGTATTTGTTCTGACAGACAGTTATAACTCGTGTACAGTAAAATATAACACATATTCCATTATTCTTCCTAGCTTACTAGAAACATACTTTGTACATTTTTCAAACTTTACAAAATATTTCCTCTTTAATATGCTGTTGCAACTTACATTTGAAACTTCTTTCGTGTAATTTTCTTTTTTTGCAGCCCCACCTCCCCCGTGGCGGAGTGGTTAGAACATCGCGCTACGACGGCAGGGGACCCTGGCTTGATTCCCGGCCTGGGTATGGATATTTGTGAATGTCCGTTCAATCCTCCGTACTTTCACCTGTCGCCAAAATAGAAAAAGGCAAATACAATCTATACTTGGACTCCCTTTTCAGTTGCCATGTTCTTGTGGATCCCTCGCTGTTCTTTTGTTTTCAATCCAGCGCGTTGTTAGGTAGTAATATACAGGTGGGTCTATTATACTTGTTTCGTCGATTTGAAGTGTGACGTCATCAGGAGTAGGTTATGACGTACTTTTGAATACCAAATTCAATTAACGGTTTCACCTTATTAATGTTGTGTTATATATTTAATATTTTTTTCTAATTATTTTTTTATTTTCTACCTATTAAAAAGAAATTGTATCGACTAATGATGCATGATTTTTATATGAAGTTCATTCACAAATGAACCAACATGTCCTGATCAAGACTCGAACCTTTAAACTACAATTTCGAAATCGCGAGTCGACCACTCAACCAACCGAAGCGACTGCCAGAGGCAGTGGCGGCGATTGGGTTCCAAAATTAGGGGACAAGGTGTAAAAAGTGGGGGTGGGGGCAAGGACAATTTACTTTCCCTTGGTACATAAGATTTAGCATAGTGCGGGGACAAAAGTTGGGAAAGGTGGGTGGGGGCAACTACACCCCTCGACCCCCTAATCGACGCCACTGGTCAGAGGCTTTTTCGAGTCCCTTACCTCTACCTCATAGTGCTGATGGAACCAGTTGGCTGTTGCCTCAAACATGGCCTAAAGAAATACGTAGAAAAGTAAACTAAAGTGACATCTATCCCAGTCACTAATGATTCCTTCCATGATATCTGAAATCGTATCCAAGTTAAACGATTTATGCTGAGCCCTGAATGTCTATGGTACAGTGATTCGGACCCCATTTTCAACTCTATATCCAGTCCCAATTAACCCCGATTAGTGGCTCTAATCGGTTTGGCGTCTGACTGCCACACGGGATACAAGAGTTCTATTCCCGGTGTGGGTGATCTAAAGTAGGATTTCTTTCCGGCCTTGTCACCGAATTAAGCGGCTCTGGGGGCTATCCAGCTTCAAATCAGTGTGTACCTGGAGGCAAACCTACAGGTTAAAGGCGGCGCTGGTGCTGATCACAACACCTCCAAAATGGCAGAGATCGAGAATGTGTGGAACCCTAACCCAGTGTGTGGCACGGTGCAGTATGCACGGGGAAGTTACCTTTACGTTACCAAATCCTTTCAACTAGACAGAGATACGAACAGAGGGTCTGTTAAAAAGGTTGTTATGTATTATTACAATATAACTTAATTCCAGTCGGGAAGGAAGCGACGCCTTGTAAAAAATGAGTACCAGGTACGATTCCTGACGAGAGACATTGAACCGTGATTTGAATCCGACGTTTGAGAATAAAGTGAATTTGAAACCAATTTGGCTAATCAGAAAGACTAATCCCAGAATCACGTAAAGCTTTCTCAAAATTGTAAGGGCAATTACGCTGTAAATGTGTGGGAATTACAAATCTATTTATTAATTCTATAATATAACACATGGGGGGAAAATATGAGGACAGAAAGAAGAGGGAGAAAGAAGGGTGGAACAGAGAACACTGTAAGCTACGCATCGTGATTCCGTGGCGCCGTCTTGTCCGAATTGAATAACCGTTGCAAGAGGCTTAACGAGTTCGTATTTGAGAGATAGTTTGATAATGTCCCATCTGCTGCAGCCTGACTAAGCTTTTCTGTTGTTTGGTGTAGTCCCTTCAGGCCACTGGCGTACGCACAAGGAGGGGGGCTAAATGGGCTACAGCCCCCGATATTTTTATAAAATAAACAAATGAAAGCAGAAAAGTCGGGAAACCTCCATTAAAATAATCCCCGATAACCATTGTTTTCTTTCAATAACTTTTAAAACGAAGGTTTAAAATCGTATTTGGAGCTCATATCTGATAAAAGAAGGGACATTATCGAAATTGACTTACAGCGATGTAGCTTATTCTATGATCCAAGAAAAGATATCATCTCTGAACCAGCGTTCACATTCAGCTGTAGATGCTGGAACAATTTTGATATAATTCACATGAACTTTGAGTGACGTGGAAATGTGTTGTGGAGTTTCTTTGTAGGTGCGAAGATTTTTAACTACTGACGCACACATCCTTTCGCTTACAATAAAGTTTGCCTGACATCTCACACACCTTCACAATTATCTAAATACCATGTATGTGCATTTTATTGGACTGTATGCAAAAATATACCTGAGTCTTCAAACCGGCTATTCATATTATTCACCAAAGAAGAAAATGCTTTGGAACATGGTTATCCTTAACTCCGAAACTATCGTCCTTCAAGGTGAATCAATTGTTTTCAATGCTTAAAGAGTAGCCATGTCTAAATATCTTAAAAACTGAACTGACGAGACGGGACTGAAAGGTTCCAGATAATCACAAACCGGAAGCCGTTCCGGTCGGCTACGGTCCATTTCGAGCCCTGACCTCACCTTATGCTTAGTCTGTGTTTGTAAAATAACAATGCACGTGTAAATATTTTGTGCCAAACTTCCTTTGTTTTCGTTTTTGTAATCGGTGTAAAATGGGCTCACAGTACTGTAAGTACTAGGTAAATAAACAAATAATGTGGTGTCCTGAACTACGTTATTTGGGTTAAAGGTATTTTACCAGTATTGTATGAAAGACGGAATTGTCCATTTCCATCAACAAACTGTGCGCAAGGGCAGGAAACAATCAACTGAGAAAGAAGAGCGCGTCCAACAGCAAGGCGCCTTGAATTCCAGAGGTTAGGTTACGATGAAATTTTGCACACAACTGTCTACAATTTATCACCATCGAAACTTAAACCATGATGATTATTTATTTATATATCGAGTGTAACAGCTTCGATGACGTGAGTGTTTATTTAATGACGAGTAGATAAACGGGGATCAATGTTTTTTTCTGTAGAATGAAATACTACGAAATCAAAGGTTGTGAACTCGATTTACTTGTCGCCCGGCGTCCACTGTTCGAATTCTGGACTGGACTTGGATATGAGTGTCACTTCATCAATTTCATCCTAATCGTCGCGATTAGTCAAAAGTGGCAGCATAGTGATGTTAAATAATAAAAGTCAATAAAAAGTCGAATCAGGTCTTACGAGCTGAGCGTTTCTGTGTGTTGGGTTATTCATCAATTGAATACATGTATCAATCAACTCCTTTCTTAAGAGAGGCAGAACTACAAAGTAATCATCTAGGATCTTTCAAAAGTTCAATACCCTTTTCAGGATAAGAAAACCGTTCTAAATCATACTTTGTATGGAAAGCGCAGCAGTAACAATCCTTCTCATAGGCGTGCGCACAGAGGGTAGGGGGGGCAGTCTCCTTTCCCTTCCACATAGAAAATTAGGGTAGATAAATATTATTACCGTTATTAAATAATATTATTTTCTCTAAAAAAATAAATTAATTTCAAGCCGACGAAAGTTGTAAGGAACTACGGCGAGTTTATTTCCTACTTAATTCACTTCGTTCTCCAGCAAATTACTTGTTATTAAGACTCACCCATTTCATTCGTTAGCCTATGGTTGTTACACCTAAATAGTCGCAGAATAAATTGGTCACACATTGGAAATGAATAAATTATGTATAGTTGTTTTGAATCTGCTGTATTAATTCATGTTTATATGTAAATTGGTGTCAACCACAGATAACGAAAATATAGAGATGGAAAAGGAGAGCCTTTGTGCCACGGAAGGCGGAATTATTCTAATAGAGGATTTTCGGTGGGTCCGGACACACACACACACGTCTCCAATCAATACAATAAAACAGAGAGATGGAATGAACTTTTCCTATCTTCGATTGAAGCTTCATCAATGGTTTTGCTCCCTTAATAAGGGGATCTGTGCACGCCATGATCCTTCTGAGAAGCGGAAAGAGAAGAAAATTATTTTGTAGGTTAGTAACAATCCATTTTACATGTAACGTTTAGAGGTATACTATACAATTACTATATCGGCTCGTGTCTCGTCTTGTCTCGTCTCGTTAAAGTAATGCAGGATATCATACCAACAAAAGTTAAACGTGAGAGACATCACAAAATATTATTCCCGAAACTGGGGTAAACCTTGAAACCTTTTGTTCCCTGTACAGTGAGAATAAATATGGTTCGTTAGTCATAAGGACAATAATATCAACACATGGTCGACACTCTGGATGCGCTGCTCCACTCCTAGAATTGGCGTCCTGGTTTGAAGAGTCTCGACGTAATCCTGGAACTTGAGGTGCTCTTGGACGACCTGCCTGCCCACACCCTTAGCTTTTTTTGTGATGGAACTCTCTGCCCGAATAGCATAGGCTTTAGCGCGAAGACCGGCAAACTCAAGAATTACATCTCCGTCCTTCTCGTCTTTGAGTTTGCCAGGAACTTTCTTGTTGCGAGCCAGGATTTTGTATCGGTTTGGCAGGGAATAGCCTGACGTGTCGAAGAGTTTCACAAGAGTTGGTACCGTGCCTATATCCCTATACGCGTCGGCTGTGCGAACGTGGTACACCAAACTATCTGTGTTCGTGTAGAGTAGGCTGATATTGTGGTTATAGTGCTGGCGTAGTATCCCATTATATACTTGAAACATGTACAGCTTGCTCTGGTCTAATACTGAGGTACCAACATAGATTGGCTTGTTGAGCCTCACCGCGCTCTTCCTCATATGCACCAGAGCAAGCTGCTCATTGTAAATAGTACGTGACTTGAATAACAGGCTTGCTACAAGCTTGAGACATTGTGCTTTTTTTTATATTAGCCTCACATCCACACGATTTCGCACATTCTCCATAGTTTTCCCAAACACTGCGTTGTTCATTAACTTGAAGAAACCGCGATCGAAATCAGAAGTGGCGACTGTGCGGTGTTTGGTGTTGAGGTCGATGTATGGTTTCAACCATGAAGAATGCTCGAACGTAAGAACTCGATGTACTGTGCGGACGGTAACCCCTCGCTCCATCAACCACCAGAGGTTTCGGTAGTGCATAACATAACGCTCCTTGGGCTTGAAGTCCATGACGAGCTTTGGTTGGTTCGAGCCAGGCGGGCACTTAAATTCCGGGGCTGGCGGAAGGTCGCAGAACAAATCCTGCAGCTTTTCGGAGAAAACAAGGTCCACCTCGGCAAAAAAAAAAACGTATTCCACATCGCTGAAACCTTCAACGTCAAATTTGGAGGGATCAGCCCATTCGAACCCTCCGGAGGGGCGTGGCAGCATCATGGAGTGTCCGTAGAGGTTGTTGACGTCTGTGTACATGATGTAGCTGGACGGTTAGGAGGGGTCGTAACCGGTGGCCATGTGGTGATTGTTGGCTTGCGAGTGTCGCTGCGACACCCGGACCATTCCACCCCGGACGGCACGTTCTACAAACAGCATCATGTCCACGTCCAAAAGAAGCTCAAGCCTGATTTTTGTAACAAGGAGCATGGCCGACCATTCCAGTCCAGGAAGACTGTAGAAGAATGCAGGGTCCAGCTTGTAGATGGTCCTCGCAGTTGCACGAAACGCCTGGATCACATCAGCCAGGAGCGTCACATCGAGTTTTAGGTAGGCATCGTGGTAGTCCCCAAGGTTTTGGCAATCCAGCTCGCAACACATGGACTGAGCATGGTTGTAGTCGTCCTCAGAGATGCCTGAGCCTCGCAGCTTGCTGTAGAACTTCGCTCGAGGAGGTAGAGATTTCTCCGCAAACTTGGTAGAGTCGGTGATGTATTCGTAGGGGTAGACCCCCTTACGCTGTTCCAGGTGGCGAAGATCATTGATTTTGACTGCATACACCATGGCTTTCAGGTGGCCCCATAGGTAAAAGTCCATGGGAGTGAGATTTTTTTCAATACTACATCATTTTAAACTCTCTTTGCCAGCAATAGGGAATCGTAGTAAGTGTTAGACAAAGTACTTAGGAGCTGAATATACCTTTCTTAAGACGTCGTATATTGTTAAAATATCTTTAATTTACATATTTCTCATACCGCAGTATCTTGTTCTATTAGACCTCTTCAAGAAAATTGCCAATTAGTGAAAACTAATTGAGCACAACAGCAAAAAAGAGGCTAATAGGGCAAGCATACAATGATATGGGGATATGTGAATTGTCGGTTTCTTCGATCCAGATAAATAGATCGAATTGAAACTGGGATATTTTGCAAATTTAGAAGACGATTGAAGAGTACGCAGCGATTTTTTCTTTGGTTAACTGGGACCGAACTGTACCCTCAGTGCGAGAAAAAAATATATATTACCATCCCAGTCAACAAGGTAACGTTGTCAAAACGTTGTGCAACTTTAGCCCCTAACAAACCTAATGTTGCTACAACGTACAGTTTACGTTGGTATTTTTAATGCGATTCGCGCTTAAGGTACTTAAGGGGTTCTATATTACAAATCAGTCAGTACTGTGAGAGCAGTTGAAGAGTAAGGACACCTGTTGTAGCACTCCTCGCAGTACGTAAGTATAGTGATTGTGTATTATTTTTTGTGCATCAGTATGTGTAAAATAATTGTATTCAAAAATAGCATATTTTTTGAAGGTCAGAAGTACACAGTGTAGAGCAGTCAGTCCTGTGAGAGCAATAAAAAAAAATACAGACGTCCTGTCACAGTGGTTCTTGTGACTTATTTACGAAGTAAAAAAAAAGTTTGCATTTTCATTTATATACTTCGCTGCACTGCATACTGTGTATAAATAAACATACCCCCCAAAATATCTCAGCATGATGCGCTCCATAAAAAATTGCTCTGTGTGCGAGAAAAATATTTCAAGTAAATATTACACAAAACATTGCCGTACCTGTGTGCCTGGTAAACATGTGACTGCTACCGAACAGTGTTCCGAATGTGGTAAACACATTACTATAAATAACATAAAAAGGCATCGACTTGCTTGCAAGGGTGACGGAGCCCCAGTTCCACAACCGTCCACCTCGACCAAGAGGAAGGCAGAAGCAGCTCCCATCAACGCACCATCTGCCAAACCTGTCAAGCCTGTGACAAAAGCAACCCAAACCGCTTTTGAGCGTATATTGGAAGACTTTGTTCTTATTTCGGATGGCTCATGCGATGTGCGAAGCTTCTTAGATTGCGAACGGGCCAGGATAATTTCCATCCTTCGCGATGCAATGGCCACGCATTCTACTAAGTTTTACGCCTCGCTATGTTGCAAGTACAAGAAGTCATCCAATGAAACGTACAGCTTCTGCCACAACACCAAGGCAAAGACCTCGCAACCATCTATGACAAGTTTGTCGAAGAGCTGCTGGACAAACAGGAGGAGAACGAGGCTAAAGGCTCGGCTGGCTCGCTGTGTGGCACCCCGCACAAACTCTGCGTCAAACTTACCAAGTTCATGCCACTGTCGGGGTCCAGCTATGTGCTTTCTTTGGTCTGTGCTTGCAGCGTTGCACCCTGTGAACAGGAAAAAACAACCGCATCGTGTTGCCCACTACCTACCCTACGAGCCAGAGCTTGAAGATGCGATGGTTGGGATCGACTACTCGGTGGATGTCTCGGATATTCGCAAGTTCGAGGCCCGTACACACAACCCGCAGTTGGCTATCAATCTTTATGGCCTCACGGAGAAGAAAAACAAAGTATACCCTATTCGGGTAAGCGACGTAGACACCAATGATGCTCAAGAAATCCATCGTTTACTCATCAAGGATGAAACTCACCATCACTACACTCTGCGGTCAAAATCAATGATCTTCGCCACCTGGAACAGCGTAAGGGGGTCTACCCCTACGAATACATCACCGACTCTACCAAGTTTGCGGAGAAATCGCTACCTCCTCGAGCGAAGTTCTACAGCAAGCTGCGAGGCTCAGGCATCTCTGAGGACGACTACAACCATGCTCAGTCCATGTGGCGCGAGCTGGATTGCCAAAACCTTGGGGACTACCACGATGCCTACCTAAAACTCGATGTGACGCTCCTGGCTGATGTGATCCAGGCGTTTCGTGCAACTGCGAGGACCATCTACAAGCTGGACCCTGCATTCTTCTACAGTCTTCCTGGACTGGAATGGTCGGCCATGCTCCTTGTTACAAAAATCAGGCTTGAGCTTCTTTCGGACGTGGACATGATGCTGTTTGTAGAACGTGCCGTCCGGGTTGGAATGGTCCGGGTGTCGCAGCGACACTCGCACGCCAACAATCACCACATGGCCACCGGTTACGACCCCTCCTAACCGTCCAGCTACATCATGTACACAGACGTCAACAACCTCTACGGACACTCCATGATGCTGCCACGCCCCTCCGGAGGGTTCAAATGGGCTGATCCCTCCAAATTTGACGTTGAAGGTTTCAGCGATGTGGAATACGTTTTTTTTGCCGAGGTGGACCTTGTTTTCTCCGAAAAGCTGCAGGATTTGTTCTGCGACCTTCCGCCAGCCCCGGAATTTAAGTGCCCGCCTGGCTCGAACCAACCAAAGCTCGTCATGGACTTCAAGCCCAAGGAGCGTTATGTTATGCACTACCGAAACCTCTGGTGGTTGATGGAGCGAGGGGTTACCGTCCGCACAGTACATCGAGTTCTTACGTTCGAGCATTCTTCATGGTTGAAACCATACATCGACCTCAACACCAAACACCGCACAGTCGCCACTTCTGATTTCGATCGCGGTTTCTTCAAGTTAATGAACAACGCAGTGTTTGGGAAAACTATGGAGAATGTGCGAAATCGTGTGGATGTGAGGCTAATATAAAAAAAAGCACAATGTCTCAAGCTTGTAGCAAGCCTGTTATTCAAGTCACGTACTATTTACAATGAGCAGCTTGCTCTGGTGCATATGAGGAAGAGCGCGGTGAGGCTCAACAAGCCAATCTATGTTGGTACCTCAGTATTAGACCAGAGCAAGCTGTACATGTTTCAAGTATATAATGGGATACTACGCCAGCACTATAACCACAATATCAGCCTACTCTACACGAACACAGATAGTTTGGTGTACCACGTTCGCACAGCCGACGCGTATAGGAATATAGGCACGGTACCAACTCTTGTGAAACTCTTCGACACGTCAGGCTATTCCCTGCCAAACCGATACAAAATCCTGGCTCGCAACAAGAAAGTTCCTGGCAAACTCAAAGACGAGAAGGACGGAGATGTAATTCTTGAGTTTGCCGGTCTTCGCGCTAAAGCCTATGCTATTCGGGCAGAGAGTTCCATCACAAAAAAAGCTAAGGGTGTGGGCAGGCAGGTCGTCCAAGAGCACCTCAAGTTCCAGGATTACGTCGAGACTCTTCAAACCAGGACGCCAATTCTAGGAGTGGAGCAGCGCATCCAGAGTGTCGACCATGTGTTGACAACCAACGAGGTGAGAAAGGTTGCCCTGGACGCACGCGACGGCAAGAGGTGTGTTCTGAAATGTGGAATTCACACGCTCCCGTGGGGACACTATCGTCTAAAAACTAGTAAGACACGCCTCAAATGTAGTATGGAGTAGTAGTAGATAGTATGTAATAATGATAATGAAAAAAAAAAACTCATGTAACAGAAGTTCCAATTTAATATAGCCAAGATACTAGAACAATAATGTTTATCTTCAAATGCAAACAGGTGGAGGTTTTGGATTTTTTTATCGGAACTAACTCCCTGCCGTGTCCTACGGGACGAAAAGGGGCACATGCAGGGCCGAAGGGGAAGTTTCTTTGTGCGCTCAAGTGTGATTATTTCTAAAATGCATCAATTTTTTTCTTCAGATTATTCTCAAAAAAATCTTCTCCACAAAAAGAACAGCATGGCACAATGTTTTGACAGGGAGAGTATCGTGAAATCTTAATATTGTAAGAAGATGTTCCAGACGTATGCTCAATTATCAACCTCCACTCTTCGCAGCACATCCTGGACACTGCGTTGCAGGTTAACAAAAAATCTAATATTTGAACCTACGGTCAGTATAATCTTTATAGTATTATGCGATTTTCTTTCTTCTACTTAAAACTGTTCAGTCACTCTTTCATTCTTCACATCATACACAAAAGTTTTCTCTGCAATAAGGATGACGCTGCACAGGGTGTCGGCGGGCAAGGCATCGTGGAACTCACAGACAATCTTGATGTTGGTGCGATCGTTAACAACCACCTGCTTCCTCTTAGACGTGTTGATGACGAACATGGGTCTGCGAGCTATAAACTCGTCAGGGTTGTAATACACCTCCACGTTGCCGGAAGTCACCCTCTTGTACGCTGTGTACTCCTCGTACAATTTCAGGTAATCTTCGTTTGCAATGTTTAGGTTGTAGTTCTCACGTGGGAAAACTTCGTTCCTACCATTTTTGAGGTAGATGTTCTTAATCTTGCAATTGTCGAACTAGCTGGAATCTTTCTCCTGATTATTGTCCCTCCCTGTCTGGAAGAATACAGCCACGAACACTGGCATGTCGTACCAGATGCTGTTGAACTGTGTGGTAACATCGAATTCAAAATGAATGCCAGAAGCAGGTTTCTGCACGCACTGGTAACCGTAAAACTGGAAGAGGACTTGGGGATTCTTCAGGATGTCTGCTTTGTACTTGAGAGCATAGTTAGATTCGTATTCCACTACGGGCATGCGCAGCTCCATGGACTGGATGATGCACTTGGCAGGATCGGGTAGTGTGTTTGGAATCTGGTGGTCCCGTCCGCACCCAAGGTTCTGTAACGCATCAGCGCATCGTTGTCGTTGGCGCTTCTGCGAAAAGTAACGCGCAAACCACCCTTCCACATGATCTCTGTGTAGTCGGAGAAGAAACCAGGAAGCAGGCGCATGGGAAACAGAACTGTGTGACTTTGAGTTTTGAATTTTGCACCTGCTTCGAATCCCCCTGCCTGGTAGTATGCTGGATTGGTCTTAGAGAGTTTCAGCGTTCCCACAGCTGTGGAGGTAATCCCAGGGTAGTCAACCCTATCGATGACAGTGCCATGCTTTCTAACTTCCACCTGCGAGAACAGGTGCGGCACAAAATTGTCCACGAGTCTTAGGTTTGCGTTGGTGGTGAAAGCTTCCTCATTGTCTTTCTTCACTACATCAAACTTGATGTACAAATCAGCTCTGTGAGGGTAAATGAATAAATCCCCGACGTCCACATCGAACTCAATCTCTCGGTTTGGTTCGTTGAGGTTAGCAAACGTGCGACGATTCGGTGGGAAGGACTGCAACTCGTAACTTTCGATTTGCTCCATGATGGTTATTTATTATATGTTAATCTCCGCGACAGCAGTGGTCGCGGGTGCGGCAAAATCAACCGCCTCGCCCTTCTCGTTTGTCACGGCTAATTCTATGTTGTCTATGCGGTTACGAGACACAGGAAAATATATCGGTGAGGAGGGTGTGTAGATAATTGGCTCCATGAACTCTGAGTTTGGTTTGAACGTAGGAATAATACCTGTCTGCTTGTGACTCCCTGGGATGCCGTCCGAGGATTTGGTGATCATACCTTCTGCCACATTGCAATGTATGTTCAGAGTCTCTATGGCTAGGAATTTAGGAATGTTGGCGCCGATGTGCTTGATGCCAGGTTCGAGCTTGCTTTTGTTCTCGAATCCCAAAAGCTCTCCGATGGTACCCAGGTCTACGGTTTCCGTAGGAGACACCAGTTCCACTCTGTGGGTTACCGAATTTTGCGACAGTAGTACACTTCTTGGTAACTGAGCCTGCTAGGTAGACAGATTGTACTGGCCAGGGGTAATGCTGATTTTTTCGCTGCCAATTTTGATGGTATTGTTGTGTACCGTCACATTAGGTATCAGGTACATGCTGTAGAATGTGCGAGGAGAAATAGATTTAGGATAGATGATATCGTCATGCAATGCGAGTTTCAAAACTAAAGTCTCGCTTGTGAGATGGAACACTCCCATAGTGCTTCAGGTGCCACAAAGCCTTTTGGAAATCCTCGATTGTTGGGTTATTTAATTGCGAGAGGAAGACAAGGATGGAAACGCAGAGATGGCCACAGTTCACATCGCTGATACCCTGGATGCGTTCGTCATTGTAGTAGAGGTTGACTACACTGATATACTTTACCAACCCATCAGGTGGCATGCTTGCGAGTGAATCGAAAACAAATGCTTTGTTGTTGTTGACTTTCAGGTAGCATATCCAATGGGTACTTGAATTTTCGTAACTGTCCAGGTTAACCACGCAACAGTCCATTTTCTTCACAACATAGGGTTGAGAATCGGACATGAAAACGCCCTTGAAGTGCTTGATCCCCAACGGATCGATCAGAGATTCAATATCGAGGTTAGACAGGGGCTCTTCTTTTTTTTAAACTTTTTCAAAGCTTCGAGGTTGTTTTATCGCTTCCTGGTCACACCTTTCTCCTTCTTCTCCATAGAAATGTCGTAGCGTTTCTGCTCTTCCAGCTCAGCCATGTTCTTCTTTGGGTCGATGACGGTCTTGGCAATGGCGGCACTGCCTCCTGCCAAGCTGCCTACAGCGCCCAAATCTGCCAAGATAGCCGGGATGCGGGATATGAAACCTCCAGTCTTCTGCTGCTTTCGCAAACGTTGCAACCTCCTCAGGACCAGCAATTTTCATCCCAAGACCTTTGGCTAGGCAGGAATGTTTCCTCTCGATCTGCTTTTTGGTGAGCAATCCATCAAGAGCTCTGAGAGATTTGAGGTTTGTGTAGGGTATCTGGTAAACAACGCCCTTGGGTTTCATGGTTGCTATTTTCACAGGGTGTTATTTATTTACAGTCCCCACACTAATATTCGTTTTGTGTTCATAGTGATGGTCGTACCCAATGCAGCAACCCGTTCACCTAGCGAGGCGTCTCTGCTGACGAGTCTCCCGAAAGCTGCATGCTCCAACTTCCTGTCGGCATCGTGACGTGCGTCGAGATCTGTGTGTGTGTTGTAAGCAATGTCGTGATCCTTGCATGCTGCGTCCAGTGGGTTCACTCCCTTGTCTCCTCTTTCCAGTCGCTGTTCGAGTTTTGTACCCGGACCACAGTACTAATAAACCGGCAGGTGGATCTCGAAGGGCAGCTTGTTGATAATATCGTTCACGAGACCTCGACCCTCGGCCATATACCAAAATTTTGGAGGCAGGGTGTTGATGATCTTGATGAGGTACCTTTGCTGTCGTTCACAATAAAGTTAGCAAGCTTCGAGCTGATCATGTCCACGATGCCCACCTTCTCGTTGTGGAAATTGCGATTTCCTGCATTCTCTTCGCCTGCGATGACCAGCAAACGGTCCAAAAGCTTCCTCACGTCGTCCACCCAAACAAACTCTTTAGGTAGGATATTTTAGATTTTGACGCCACTGCCAGTTTTGACCTGGTTCTATATCGACTTGATGAGTTCCTGTACTTCTCGTCACTGCTGGATTCGACGCGATTCTGTGTCGCGTCGTTTTTTTTTGTACAGGGCGTCCGTCATGATCAAAATTTCCGTGTAACTCTGCTAATCCTCATCCGTGTAATCTTTGGGTTGCTTTTTGGTGATGAGCTCCCACAGTCCAACGGTGCCGGGATACCTAGTCCAGCTGTTCTTTTCGCCCAAATTGATTTTCACGTCGTCACCCTCGAACGTGACTTTCGATTTTCCAATTTTCCAAACCGCACCCTCATTGGGTTCCATGGTTGGGTATAATCCGAACACCTCGTCCTTTTCGAATTTCCTGGTGCTTAGGTAATCCCTCGTCGCCAACGGACCCAGCTCGACTAGCTTGTCCGAAGAAGTACTGCCTAGGGCCTGACGTCTCGGAGGTAGTGAAAGTTCGAACGGAGTAGTGTGAATGCTGGATATCGGTGTGGGTACGGTATAATTTCGAGCAGTAAGTGGCACAAGCTCGTTGATTAACTCTTTGTTTTGCTCGGTGACATCTTTGATTTCTTTACCTAGTCCACTGACGGCATCGATGATAGGTTGGTCCTGACGCTTTTTCTCTTCGTAAATTCCACGAATCTCGGATTTCCAACCCGTAAACCGTTTCGCCAGGTAGCTACGCAGCTTCAGGTTGTCGTCTGCAAGTTTGCGTTTAATTTTTTTTTGTATGTAGTTATTTATAATAGGTCAAGACGTTTCTTGTAACGTTGCAACGTTTAGAAAATTATTAATTTTGTTTCTGTATTTTCCGTTATTCGGTTTCCTCGTCATGTCTATTGTGACAAATCGGAAATCATCTTGGTTCCAGCATGAAGAGCAAAATTTGGAAAACTGATTGTAGTTTATGTCCCCACCTACATAATCATCGTAAGCGTGTTTTAAATTGGTCTAGTCTTGACGAAACAAACAAATGAAATTAGCATTGTCTCGTAGTAGCTGCTTGGGGATTTTGGAAAACGTCTGAGCAAGATAGAAGCAGTCCATGCCTCTGTGCCGACCTTGAGTAAAAAAAAAAAATGCGAATTTCGTTCTGGTTCTCCAGGATCACATTGTCAAAAAACACCACCGGATTTTCGAGACAGCAGTCTAGTGGTATCACTTCAGAAGCAAATATAGCTATGCCTAGTCCCTCGTACAGTTTCGACAGCTGGCGATACTTCGGTTGCTCCAAACATTTGGAGAAAACATACAGGTGCCTGTTCTTCCAGTTTAACCAGTTGGGTGCAAGAAGAAAATTATAAAAAGTAACGTTGTTTTTCCACATCCAGAAGGTCCAACAATGAGGCAACGAATGTTGTCGGGTAGAAGCTCGCCATTTTTCCTATCCTGACGTTCCGATGGAAAATCTGGCAGTCGCCGTACCACATCCCAAGCACTCTTTTCACTATCACCTCGTTTGCGTCTATCCAACTTTTTTCCTCTAGTCCCAGCCATTTCACCAACAGTTTGTCACCTTTTCTACGTAATACTTTTTCAATAAGATATGTGTCGCGGTATTTTGTTTTAGAAAGTTCCTCTTCGTAAAATCTTCCTTTCAGAATTTCGTCGCGATTATATTTTATTATATAAGTGTGATGGTTTCCAAGTAAGACTCGAACTACAGTGAAAAGTTCCGTACTCCAATCTTTAGTAAAGCTTTTTCAAACGCACGCTTAAATTTACTGATTCTCACCTGATCTCCAATTTTGTATTTCGGTTTCTTGCTTGTAAATTTGTATTTTGGACAATAAACCGTAGAAATTAAACGCTGCTCGTCAGATTTGTTGACGTCACCTGGTATCATGTTTATCGGGCGATACAAACTGTGATTATAGCTGTTAACAAGTTCCGGAAGCATGTCGTGCCACTTGTAATTCCCCTGAAGCGTGAATTGTTTCCACATGCATGTTTTGAGAGTTCGGTTGAAACCATTCACTACGCTAGCTTTGATGTGACTAAAGGTCGAGTAATGTTGAATATTTTGTTTTTCAATAAATTTCCGAAAGACAAAGTTGTAGAATTATTTTCCGTTGTCCGTTTGAAGAAATCGAGGTCGCCTGCCACTTTCATCGAAAATAGTTTTGAATGCTTCTACTACACAGGTTCCTGTTTTTGCCTTAAGGGGTAAAGCGCACGCAAATTTTGAAAATGTGTATATAACGGTGAGAAGATACTTGTATCCCTTGTTGATTTTATGTAAATTTTTTAAGTTGCCACTGCTCATTTCCACAAGGTCAGCTTGCCACAGGTTGAGTATGCCTTTGGTCACTACCGGCAGTAGTTTGTAGTTTCGCCGTGCAGGTTTGTGCAGCTCGTTCACAATAGCCTACCTAGATATTGTGTGAAAATAAGAATATAGCTTGGATGGGATTTCTGGCCGCAGACAATGCCGGGTTTTCTATGTACAGCTTGTCACCTATTTCTATGTCGATAATTTGAGTGGCATCTTCGGCATAGGCTGTCTCGCGAGTTTCGGGGTGGTTGAAATCGACCAACTCCACTCCTCTTATTTTAGGCTCGTCACCGATGTTCGTCACGGTCATGGTTGGGTAGTGGGTTGCGTGAGGCAAAGACCAGTATGAAACCTTGACAAACTGAAGTGTGCCAGCGATGAAAAACTGGTGATAGGCTTTGGCAGGAGTCAGCATGTAGAGTTTGGCACCCGGATGGAAGAACGAGGAAAATTCCCTGTTTGGAATACTGTACAGTTCGATGACAACAGTGGACTTGAGATTGTCGATGCTGGTGTTCAGGGTGTTTACATTGGTTCGAACCACGCTCTCCACATCTCCCAATCTACCGTTTATTGATTCCAGGTGTTACTCGATAGCACGGACAACAGTGTCGTAATCGGGCTTCATCTTCACATCGACAATTAGTCTCATGTAGTTCGCTGATGTTCTGGTTGGTAGGCAAGGTTGCAACAGACTCCCGAAGCAATTCAATTTCGGTATGGACGTTTTTGATGTCGTCGGATTTGAGTATTCGGTTGAGAGCCCTCTTCAAGCTTGTCAATTCCTGCGAGGTAGGCAGGGTGGCTACCGTGTTTTGGAGCGACTCCAAAGCTTTTTTCATCGCGTCCAACTCTGAGGCAGCAGCAGCAGCAGCTCGTATGCCTTCTTGTAATTGTGTTATGTCGTCCTGGGTGGGCATGGATTGTTGCAAAGTTTCTAACTTAGTCTGTATGTCGTCGATCAAGTGATGAAAATGCGACAACTCTGATTCGGTGTTTAGATTTTTCAACTTGGTGATCTGCTGTTGGACGCTGGCCAAAGTATCCCTGATGCCAGGCAGTTTGGATTCCAGTGCTTCTTGTACGTTTGCCAGATCATTTTTGATGACGGCGAGAGCATCCTCAATGTGCGTTATGGTGCCTTGCAGCTTCCCAAACACCTCGTAGGTCTCAAGTTGGAGTTTTATGTTGGCAACACCACGGGCAATAGCGTTCAGCTCGCTGGACGAAGGTAGATTGTCGATGAAGTCCTTTAGCGTTTGGAGTTTAGTTTTAACTTCGTTGATCGCTGCATGCAAAGCGTCCGTTTGAAGCTCAGCCTTGATGCTTTCCAACGTAGGAATTTCGAACGATTAAAACTGTTCGTGCAATTTGGCAACACTGGCATTCACGCGATCGTAGTCATCTTGAGTCTTGATGCTCTGGATGATGGTTTGCAGTTCAGTCTGGATGGTGCTTGTTTGGTCCTGCAAGTGTCGCTTCAGCTGATCCACATTGCTGTTCTGCGTTTGATGCATCTTCAAAAGTTCGTTCTGCAGCTTGCCTATACTCAGCGCCAAGTTGTCGAGGTTGTCTATTGACACGAGGTAGGTGTACTTTTGCAGCAGCGATTTGAGCTCGGCGTCGATCTTGAGTACGGGGTCCAGGCACTGTGACTGGAGGCTGGAGTTGAGCGTGGACTGCAGGGCATGTAGGGCGCTTCGCAACTTCTTGAGCCTGACGTCGAACATGAGACGTGGTCGTCGCGTTTCGTGTGACCAAAAATATCGTTAGGCATCGTTACCACCGTGGTTATTTATTATAGGGTAAGTGATTCCACAAAAAGAGGGACGAGATTTTCGTAATCGTCGAAGAGCTCCACGTACAGGCGATCGCCAGCAGACACGTCGTACGTTGTAGTCGCATCCATCCTACCCTGCTTGATGCGATAGATGTTCTTGCCAGAGGAAACCTTGACCTCCCTTTTGTTTTCAGGGTTCATGTTGAACTTCAGTTTGCCAGAGATGAGAAACCGGTAATAATTCAAGTTGTTGTTGAATACATAGAAAGTTTTGCACACATCCTCGTCGTACTGGGTCAGAATGCTATTCAAGTGTATAATTAACAGACCGATAAGTTTAGATAGCATGGAAGGCAGGAGTTCGATGAAGCTCGACGACGACTTAGGCTGGACGGGCACTTCCATAACTTGCTTCCTGAAGGCAAACAGGATCATAGGCATTGTTATTTTTTATGCTTGTATTATAAAAAACATTGCCAGCTGTAAGGTTAATTGGCCCCCTTCCTCCAAAATCGTATTTTTCCATTTTGACAACGTTACCTTGTTTACTGGGATGGTAATATATATATTTTTTTCTCTCGCACTCAAGGTACAGTTCGGTCTCAGTTAACCAAAAAAAATCGCTGCGTACTCTTCAATCGTCTTCTAAATTTGCAAAATACCCCAGTTTCAATTCGATCTATTTATCTGGATCGAAGAAACCGACAATTCACATATCCCCATATCATTGTATGCTTGCCCTATTAGCCTCTTTTTTGCTGTTGTGCTCAATTAGTTTTCACTAATTGGCAATTTTCTTGAAGAGGTCTAATAGAACAAGATACGACGTCTTAAGAAAGGTATATTCAGCTACAAAGTACTTTGTCTAAAATTTACTACGATTCCCTATTGCTGGCAAAGAGATTTTAAAATGATGTAGTATTGAAAAAAAAATGACTTGTTCTCAAGTGTTCACCAAGTTCAGACATTTGCGCATAGATGGCTCTGTTGTTGTTGTTTCTCTAAAACGGAGAGAAACAGGCAAATTCTGTTTGCAGATTTCTAATGTCCACTCGAAGTTAAGTAAAAGTATGAATACAACCTATGCTCGGAAATTTAAAATGGCGACCGGAAGTAGGTTTATCTCTTAAACGGTACGAGATAGCCAAAATCTGTTTACAGATTTGTAATGTACACTCGAAGATAAGTAAAAGTATGAATACAACCTATGCTCGGAAATTGATAATGGCGACCGGAAGTAGGTTTATCTCTTAAACAGTACGAGATAGCCAAAATCTGTTTACAGATTTGTAATGTACACTCGAAGATAAGTAAAAGTATGAATACAACCTATGCTCGGAAATTGATAATGGCGACCGGAAGTAGGTTTATCTCTTAAACAGTACGAGTTAGCCAAAATCTGTTTTCAGATTTGTAATGTACACTTTGCAACATCTTATTTGACCGCCCCGAAAGAATTCTAAGTCCCGAAATCGTAAACTTACGTTCCAGGTGAGAGTAGCCAACTTTGAGTAGGTCCTTCCACTAGACGAAAAACGCTGCGGTGACAGGTTTTCAATTTAACACTTTCCATGAACTTAGAAACTATAAACCGCTATTATAATACACAATCAAACAGAAATAATAATTTCGAAAAAGAACCTTGAAGGATATTTACGATTCTGCTTGCTCGACTTAAAATTTGGGAGGTTTGAAACACTGAATACAGTTTTTCTGCACCTGGAGGAAATTGCCATCAAGAAGCAAGTTTGTGAGGAGTTTATGCGACATTTTATTTACAATACCTTGCATAATATCGAACAGTTCTCAAAAACATATATTTTACACGAAAATGTGCCTGAAACACAGGAAGGTGGGAGTCTTCAAAAACGTCAATATGTTTTTAAAGGTATAACGTCATTACGTTATCGTAGAGCAGTTGGTTAGGCGCTGCTGTCCTTATTTTTCATCAAGCGTGAAAGGTCGCGGGTTCAAATCATACCCTCTCCTCTTTCATTTTTTGCTTTTTCTTGATTGCTGAACAGATACCGTTGATATTAGAATATTTAAAAAATGAATCCGATGCACACTTGAGGGACGTCCCTTCAGCGCATATTTCACCTTAGAAGTTGGAGATTTCCAGGATTTAAAGTTAAAACTTTTCTTTTTAGTTATTGTTCATAAGTAGTGTGTTTTGTACTACTACTGGCTCGATAAATGATGAGCCCCTCTCAGGCAGATTTGGCTACACTTAAAACAGGCTCAACATGCCCATATGAGCTTCTTGCTCAAGTGTGGAACCCTGTCTATTCCAAGATTTTTGTAAAAATGCCCTCGGGAATTTCCTGAGAAAATATGACCCCCCTCAGATTGACTTGTCTACACTTACAAAAGGCACTTCTGTGAGATTGTTGTCCATAAACCTGTCAAAAATATGCCCCTCTTGATATTTTTTTTTGCCCACACCTAAAACTACGCCAAACGTATTAACACACACACACTGATCTTGACCTTGATCTTGAGATGATCTTGACCTTGACCATTTTTTCGATTATTTTTTCGATTATTTTTTCGATCATTTTTTGATTATTTTTTCGATTATTTTTCGATTATTTTTTCGATTATTATTCGATTATTTTTTCGATAATTTTTCGATTATTTTTTCGATTATTTTTCCGATTATTTTTTCGATTATTTTTTTGATTATTTTGACCTTGATCTTGACCTTGAGATGACCTTGACCTTGACCTTGACCACACCCACCCACATACACACCAACACCCACCCACACCCACCCACATACACACCCACACCCACCCACATACACACCCACACCCACCCACATACACACCCACACCCACCCACATACACACCCACACCCACCCACATACACATCCACACACACCCACACATATTTACTTCCGGTCCACTTGTTGCCTATTTCTGGTTTATTTATATTGCATCATGTTTTGCAACAAATTATTACCCAATATTATGCATTAGACTTGTGTTGTTTTCTGATTGGTTGGTTATGACATAATGTGATGATGTGTTATATTCTGATTGGCTTATTGTTTCAGATGTTTTCAATGCGGTCCGTGCTTAGGGTATATAAAGAGATTTTGCATTGCATATCAGCCAGTATTGTGAGAGTTGTTAAAGAGTGAGGGTGTGTTGTTGCAGTGCTGCTCATATTTCTTAAACACAAAAATATTGCAGATTTGTATAAATTGAATTACAAATCTATTTGATTTAATATATAGAATTTTTAACAACCTGTCATAGGTTTATTAAGTATAAAGTTTTGATTTGGACCCCAAGAAATTTTATATAAATACCAAAGCCAAAAATATTCACACACACACACACATTAAGTATACAAATCACACTGCTGAACCCAACTGATATTTTTTATTAAGCATAGAATTTTGATTTGAACCCCAAGAAATTTTATATAATAAACAACAACAAAAAATGTCAAATCAAAAACATTGTAATCAGTGCAAAAAGAATATATCTAGTACCAATTGGGCTAAGCATCAAAGGAATTGTAATCCAGACAAATGCAGAACTCCCACAAAAATATGCCCTAAATGCCATAGAAAATATAGCATGGAATATTTCACATATAAACATAAAGGTACTTCTTCTGCACAGTCATCAACATTGCCCCCACAACCATCTACATCTGGTCTGAAAAGGAAGCATGAAACACCTGTTAATGCTGGACCGGCAAAGCAGCCACGCTATGAACCCATCCATAGCAGTTTTAACGGCCAATTAAGGGATCACCGTTTTGTATCAGAGCCAAGATGTGATATTAAGAATTTTTTGAACAGTACAAATCCAGATGTGCAGGCAATTCTAAATGCACAAAATGGCTCTTATAAGCTGTCCCTCAAATTGTTTACACAATATAAGAAGCCAAATGGCACAAAATTTACACAGCCCCACATAACAGAAACTGTAGCTGTATATTCAAATGCAAATTCAGACAAAATAATGAGCAGTTTGATAGATCAATTGAATATTAAACACTCTGAATTTGCTGCAAAAGAGTCTGGATGGAGCCTATGCGGATCTCCACACAAGTTATATATTAATATTTCTGAATTCAGCCCATTACAAGGATCTACATATCTGCTATTACCTGCCAATATCAAAAACAAAAGAGCCGTGGTTAATATAGAAAATAATGATGAAAAATGCTTTTTGTGGTGTATTTTAGGTGCTTTGTTTCCAGTTTTAAGGCATCCTGAGAGAATAACTTATTATAAACAATATGAACACAATTTTGATGAAGCAATGGAGGGTTTAGAATATCCAATGTCTGTTCAGAATATTGATAAATTTGAAAAAAAGGCCAGGGATATTAATGGTAAACAATTATCTATTAATGTATTTACTTGTTCTACTGGCCGTGGCAATTGCTTGATAGATCCTCTCAGAATCAGTACATTTGATGATGATTCTGCTGTTCCGATTGATCTGCTCTTAATTGAAGGGGATGATACACGCCATTATACT
The DNA here is from genome assembly GCF_977018435.1 of Lepisma saccharinum. NCBI lineage: Eukaryota > Metazoa > Arthropoda > Insecta > Zygentoma > Lepismatidae > Lepisma > Lepisma saccharinum. The sequence goes on along the minus strand of NC_139230.1, from coordinate 98,723,035 downwards.
CTGATACATAATCTTGAAGCTTTAGTGAGAACACAACCAGACAAATCCAATACAATATACAAGTTGTGCAGAAGAAGTTTAACTGTTTTTGATGGTTGAAAAATAATAAATGGTGTTTGTGAAAAGAATGCAGAAATTGCTAAAAACAAGTTAATTGAGCATCTGAAATACTGTGGCAACCATAAACCTGTTCATATGCTTATGCCTAACCCAAATGAAAATGCCAAATTCAAAAAATTTGAAGCCTTGTTGGAACACCCAGCATATATAGTCTGTGATTTTGAATCAAATCTCAAACCCCTTGCATTCTGTAGCCCAGATCCTGATGAATCTTCAATTACATCATACCAGCTACATGAACCTTCTAGTTTTTATTATGTGGTTGTACAGGATGGGGTTGTTAGTAAAGAAGATTTATACATGGGAGCAGATGCCATCAAAGAATTTGCAGATAGAATAGAAAATGAGTGCCATAACATAGCATCTAATGTCTTATTAAAATCAAAACCCATGTTGCCTTTAACAGAGGAACAGATTGAAGATTTCAACAATGCAGAAAAATGCCCGGTATGTGATTCTGAATTTTCAGATACAAATATCAAGGTGAAACACCATTCTCATACAGATGGTAAATTCAAAATGCCCCTGTGTAATAGCTGTAATATTAAGATCCAGAGACCAAAATTTGTCCTCATATTTTGCCATGGTGCATCCAATTATGATTTTCATCATCTGATCAGGTACGAGGGGTTTGACAAGCAGAATTTAAATATTTTAGCTGAAAATAATGAAAAATATATTGCCATTAGCAAAATAATTAAAGTTAATGGTGTTCCTATTCACTTAAGATTTCTTGATTCATACAGAATTTTATCGGCTAGCCTGGCTACACTGGCCACTCAATTATCTGATGATCAATTCAAAATCACATGTGCTTTGTTTCCAAATCAGGACCTGAAATTAATTAGGCGGAAGGGTGTATATCCATATGATTATGTTACAGATTTTTCTAAATTTGATGAGTGTTCTCTGCCACCACAACAAGAGTTTTACAGCAAAATCAGAGGATCTGGAATCACTGGTGATGATTATCACCATGCCCAATTGATGTGGAACAATTTAAAATGCCAGACATTTGGTGATTATCACAAGGCATATTTAAAACTTGATGTGACCCTCTTAGCTGATATACTTCAGGCATTTAGAAAATCTTCCATGCAAAATTATAAGCTGGATCCAATGTATTTTTACAGTGCTCCGGGCCTAGCATGGTCTGCAATGTTTTTAAACACTAAAATGCAATTGGATCTGATCCAGGATCAAGATATGTATCTGTTTATGGAACAATGTATAAGAGGAGGCATGGTGCAATGTTCTCAGAGATACGCCAGAGCAAATAACAAATATATTCCTGATTATGATCCAGCACTGCCATCAAATTATATACTGTATGTAGTTGCCAATAGCCTCTATGGTTATGCCATGATGAAAAAACTGCCATATGCAGGGCTTGAGTGGGTCGAAGATTTCAATATTGAAGATCTTCATGATTTTGATGGCAGTAACTATGGCCTGTTCTTAGAGGTTGATCTGACAATTCCTGATGATTTACACAATATATTTTCTGATCTGCCCCCAATTCCCGAGGTTAAGTGTTCACCTGGCTCTAAACAGAAGAAATTGATGATGACTCTAGAGCCGAAACAGGATTATGTCATATATTACAAAAACCTCCAGTTCCTGATGAAACATGGTGTTCAAGTGACCAAAATTGGAAAAGTTTTGAGGTTCAGGCACTCAAGATGGTTGAAACCATATATTGATACAAACACAGAGCTTCGAACATCTGCATTGAGCCAATTTGATAAAACTTTGTTTAAATTGATGGTCAATTCAGTGTATGGCAAAACAATTGAAAATGTCAGAAAACATATTGATGTTAAAATAATTACTGACCCCAACCGGAGCAGAAAATTGATTGCAAAGCCCAACTTCAATTACAGAAGAATTTATGATGAGAATATGGCACTTTTCAACATGAAAAAAACAAAGATTAAGTTTGATAAGCCTATTTATGTAGGGGCTGTGATATTGGAATTGGCCAAATTACACATGTTAAAATTGTTTTATAATGTGTTGAAGCCTTTTTATAAGGATCGTGTAAAACTGATGTACATGGACACGGATAGTTTTGTTCTTGATATTCAAACAGAAGATGTTTATCAAGATATAGCACAGCCTGAATTGTTTAAATATTTTGATACCACTGAACATTCAAAAAATAAACACAACAAAAAGGTGCCTGGCAAGTTTAAAAGATGAGACACTTGGAGATGTTATTGTGATAACTGCAACATCAAGAACATTTATCTTAAAAATGGCAGAAATGAGGTATTCCCTAGAGAAAATTATAATTTAGACATGTCCAAGGATGATTTTTTTAAATTATATGAAGCATTTACAGCATACAAAAGGGTTACTACTGGCAATACTGACATGTATTACACACCAGATGAATTCAAAGCACAGAGACCCATGTTTGTCATCAACACTTCAAAAGGAAAACAAGTTGTGGTTAATGACAGGACAAACATTAAAATTATCTGTGAATTCCACAATACAATCCCTGATGACACCATATGTAGTGTTATTCTCATAGGTGAAAAATCATATGTTTATGATGTAAGAAATGAGAGAGTCACAGAGCAATTCTAGAAGATTTCTGCACAATGCATTGTTTTAATATTAGATAAAGAAATTGAACCTGGTATCCAATTGAACTTAAACCGGAAGTAAATATGTGTGTGTGTGGGTGGGTGTGGGTGTGTGTGGCTTAGTTTTAGGTGTGGGCAAAAAAAATATCAAGAGGGGCATATTTTTGACAGGATTATGGACAACAATCTCACAGAAGTGCCTTTTGTAAGTGTGGACAAATCAATCTGAGGGGGCTCATCATTTCACAGGAACTTCCCGAGGGCATTTTTACAAAAATCTTGGATTAGACGGAGTACCACACTTGAGCAAAAAGCTCATATGGGCATGTTGAGCAAGTTTTAAGTGTAGGCAAATCTGCCTGAGGGTGGTTCATCATTTCTCGTCCTGGTTGTATTGTATTTTACACTACTTTCATATGTTGTGTTAACACACACATCATGATTAATTCACAAATCACATATATGTATTCAGGATGCAAAATGTAATGTTATTTAAGTTATATATTTTTTGTTCTTCACTGACACCTAAAATATTGATTATTTGATTTCGATATACTAAAAAAAGATATACAGTCATGCTAAGTAGTGATGTAGTGCAGTACTGTAACGAAGGAGAGCGTTTAATGAGTTCAAATTGCTAATATTGGTAATTTTATGTCCGTTCCTTCGTAATGACTGTTGTCAATCCCCTCACCACCATCTTACCATGCGTCTAAGACTAATAGTAAATCGATTATTAACATAAATAAATTGTTATTGCGACGAAGGCCCTTTCGATAAGAAACTACTAATAAGTATTTATATAGTGAGTGACAAACAAAAAATTCAAGACCTCATAATGATCGTTAATTCATCACTGCTATGTATCTAAAATGTTTGTCTTCTTTGAACAGAAAGTACGTGTATCAGATATAACCAACTTTGCGCACTAACTTTGTAATATTCGAAACCACCATTACAGACTTAGCTCTATGTAACTTGATTCTGGGCATTCCACGTGGCATGTGACTTCCTCCTATCATCGAAACAACTTTCTCTTACTATTTCCTTTCACCTCGTGAAATACAGAGACCAATGTTAACTTCTTACCACGGTGGATAAACTTTATACCCAACGATATACTCCTGAAAAAAATCCTGCCTAGGTGGAGAATCGAACCTACGACCTCCCTCGTAAGAATCAAGCACGATACCTCTTCTCCACGTAGCTCATGTTAAAATTTGCTACCAGTTTGAAGAAACCAATTCACACATAATGTCATATCTATAATTTCCTCATGGCAATTTTCATGAGGAAACGAATTCAGATAAAATCGAGAAACGCTGAAAGGGAAAAATGATGAACATCTATATTGGCGTTTTGTCATATTTTGTAAATTGTGTAAAACTTCCGTGTTTTGAACAAGCAATTGTTTAGTTACGAAGTATTTTGTTGTTTGATTAAAGTAGGAACAGGAGAGCGAAAAGGAGTCATTTGAACCAGACCCCGTTTGACAAGAAACTTCAGCTTTTTTCCAAAGACTGTATGAAAAGAGAGAGGAACGTATGAAATATAAAATATGTGTGAAATTAAAACAATGGAAATCTTGAAAGATAATACTAACGAACTTCAAACTATGAGAAACATATTTTCGTGGTGGAAAACTCCAAGTCATTTTCGAAATATGAACTTGATGTTTTTATTTATTATGAAGTGGAGATATGGGACGATACGATCCCTCAGCAAGAAAATTTTAAGTAAGCTACCTCCAACTTTTTCAATGGTCATAATTACTAATTAGGGTCCGGAAGTTGATGAAAAATCAATTTTTTTTCTGACCCTTAAAAACAATGCTAAACCTGATATCATGTCCGTTTACCTTCAGTTAGAGCCGGAAAACACTTTCTATTTTACAATTTTTTCTTTTCTTTTTTTTTGCATTTTTCGGCCTTTTTTGGCTTTTAGTTTATTTGTCAGTATTTTAAACAGTTTTTGTTGCATTTTTACTTATTTTTGAGGTTTATTTTTCTCCTCCCCTGTTGTTTCGTGCATTTTAAATGCATTTACTAGTAAAACTTACATATTTAGATGTCTTGACATTGTCCTTTTAACAAATTCACCATGAATCGAAAATACGGTCAATGGAAAAGCATATATTATCCTTAACTGAAATGTTTGGCAATGGATTAAAATACTTTGTGTGAAGCTCTACTTTGAGGTTCTTTTTCCGGAGAGTATTATCGCTTTAATCTGTAGTTTTAAAGTAAAATTAGTCACAATATAAAATGCAATTACACTTTGGTATACGCGTAGCAGAACTGTATTTTCGGATGCTGGCCGACTGCAGTATCATAGAAGGCTCACTCTGATAGGAGATGAATTGGTTGATTTGGTTTGAGTTGGTTTGAGTTGGTGTTTTAAGTCCACTTTATGCATAGTATGGCTAATCGGGACTGGACCTACAGTTTAAAGTGGGATCCGAACCGAGTGCATAAAATAACGTGAACCGTGTGGTGTAGGGGGATCGTTTGCTTATGGAATGGAAGGTCATGGGTTCAAACCTACTTATTTGCAAAATCTTTTTCGGGAAGTAAACGGCTTTGGACGAGAATGCTTATCTATATTTCTTGGATATTTCCGTTGATATTTATGCGATTTATGTCCAGCATTTCCGGATGCAGAAAGTTGACATGTAAGTTCTTAATATGTGTTAACTTATAACAGCTGAATGAAAGGAAAAGTATTTCCTAAAATCCTGCCAATCACTAAAAGATTAAGAACATTAGTAGAAGCATTACTTGAGGCATGCACAGTGGCGACGATTATTTAGTGTGGAGGGGCAGATGACCCAGCACTATGCTAAACATTATTTACGAATGGAAATAAACTGTCCTTAACCCCCTCCCCCCACCTTGCCCCATCAGTTTTGAAACCCAATCACCGCTACTGAGCATGCATCGCATAAATATTTACAGTAATATCATATAATATTATATTACGTTATTAGAACACTTCGTACTCGGTAAATAAAAAGGAAAAAAATAATAAGGAAAGGGTGGGATTTGAACCTACGTTGTTTCGATCTTGACGAAAACAGTAAAAAAACTAAAGTGCTGTCATCTAACCAACTACTCCAGGAGATTGCTAACAGAAAGCTCAGTAAAACACGTTAATCTCAGTTGGAGCAACATTGTGCCTGAGTTTCGAACCATTTTTCGCCAAGAACCAAGGAAAGTACACTTTGCAGAATCGTTTGGTGTTGTGCAAGGTATCTTTACTAAACATTTCGCATAAAATCATCATAAATTTGCCTTCTTGCATTCAAATGTGACCGCAATTCTTTCCAGGTGGATGTGAACCTATTCAGTGTTTCACAATGCACATACATTTTCCTATTTTCAAATTCAGAACGAAGAATCTTGAAATATTTTCAACATTCGTATTTCTACTTAACATTTTTTTGTCTACTCATTTTTATTACTGCTCTAGGGTATCTTTACTTTATGGAATGTGATAGAATGAAAAAAAAAATCACGAGCGTTTTCATTCAGGAAGAAGAAATGTTGCGAGGTTGGCTACTCTTAGTTGGCTCTGAAGCGCTATGCTGCCAAATTTACGAATTCCGAACTTTGAAATTTTTCAGGGCGGTCAAATAAGATGTTGCGAAGTGTACACTCGAAGATAAGTAAAAGTGTGAATACAACCTATGCTCGGAAATCCAAAATGGCGACCGGAAGTAGGTTTATCTCTTAAACGGTAGGAGTTAGCAAAGATCTGTTTGCGAATTTGTAATGTACACTCGAAGATAAGTAAAAGTATGAATACAACCCATGCTCGGAAATCCAAAATGGCGACCGGAAGTAGGTTTATCTCTTATACAGTACGAGTTAGACAAAATCTGTTTGCATATTTGTAATGTACACTCGAAAATAAGTACAAATATGAATACAACATATGCTCGGAAATCCAAAATGGCGACCAGAAGTAGGTTTATTTCGAAAACTGTTGGACATAACCAAAATCTGTTTGCAGATTTGTGATGTATACTCAAAGATAAGTAAAAAATATGAATACAACCTATGCTCGGAAATTTACAAAACAGAGTTCATAGGCATTGTTATTTTATAGAAACATTGCCAGCCATAAGGTTAATTGGCCCCCCTTCCCCCAAATCGCATTACATACATGTGGGGGACAGAGGTATGCATGTTTCGCCCGTGGCATTACAAAAGAAGAGCCTGCCTCCCAATATTGCTTAAGGTTTGGTTAGCATGCAATAGATCAGTATGCTAGAAAAGACAGGGGGGGAACATCAACACTGCACCACCACTATTGCAAGTTAGCATGTGTTAGATCCTAATCATTTGTCACCAACTCTCCATCTTACTGGTACCAAAAAGAGGTTGCAGAACCGGTTAATTTGCACTAAGTGGGTTAATAACAGCGCGAGCCCACTGCGCCCAAAAAGAGGTTGCAGAACCGGCCAATTACCACTACTAGTCGCTAAGTTTAAAGTGGGATCCGAACTACTGTGCAAGGTGAAGGCACATTGCACAGTGGTGTGGTTAGGATCCCACTTTATACTGTAGGTCCAGTCCCGATTTACCTTATTGTGCATAATGTGGACTTAAAACACCAAATCGATCAATCGGAGTCGCTAAGCTATTTGGTGACATTTACGATAACAAAACATGGTACACATATGACTTACAATCTGGGAAGAAATACTGTCGAGGTAAAACAACCCTGGAACCCCTAGGGGGTGGGGGTGGGAACGGAGTTAAATGTAAAAATAATTGAACACGACAGATATTAGTGTTGATTCCATTGTTTTCGTGGTCGCTAAGATGAATTGTGACACTCCCAATGCCGTTCAACTCCAAGTGCATCACCTATCGGTATGGGATCTGATCTGGTAAAAATTAAAATGTCAAAAATGACCAAGATTAATGTCGAATCCATAGTTTTTGCTGTTTCTAAGCTAATTGGTGACATTCACGATGACCAAACTTGGTACATATATGACTTATAAACTGAAGATAAATACTGTGGCACCCTTAAGGGTGGGGGTGGGAATGGGTAACAAGTAGTGTGTTTTGTGATAGGATGAGCGCAAAAATCATACAAATGAAGAGCTCATATGATTAAACAGATTGATTTGGCTATACTTAAAACAATGTCAAGATGTCTATATGAATCAATTGATCAAGTGTGCACACAGTTAAATCTAAAGAATCTTGAGCCCTAGTGTACAAATGAAGAATCACACAGTGTACAAATGAAGAGCTCATATGATTAAACAGCCCGATTTGGCTATACTTAAAACAATGTCAAGATGTCTATATGAATCAATCGGCCAAGTGTACACACAGTTAAATCTAAAGAATCTTGAGCCCTAGTGTACAAATGAAGAAGCCTCAACAGACAGATTTGGCCATGTGTGCAAAAGCTACATCTGTGAGATTGTTGTCCATAAGCATGTCAAAAATATGCCCCTCTTGATATTGTTTTGCTACACTTAAAACTAAGCCAAAAATGCTCATAAGAGCCACCCACACCCACCCACATACACCCACACCCACCCACACCTACACATATTTACTTCTGGTCCACTTCCGGTCATTTCCGGTCACTTCCGGTCCACTTCCGGTTTACTTCCGGTCACTTCCGGCCCATTTTCGGCCTATTTCCGGTCACTTCCGGTCCACTTGTGGCCCACTTCTATTGCATTATGTTGTGCAACAAATTATTACCCAATATTATGCAATAAATTATTAGGCATGTGTTGTTTTCTGATTGGTTGGTTATGACATAATGTGATGGTGTGGCATATTCTGATTGGCTTATTGTTTCAGATGTTTTCAATGCGGTCCGTGCTTAGGCTATATAAAGAGATTTTGCATTACATATCAGCCAGTATTGTGAGAGTGGCTGAATAGTAAGGGTATGTTGTTGCAGTGCTCCTCATATTTTTTTAAAAACACAAAAATATTGCAAATTTATATAAATTGAATTACAAATCTATTTGATTTAATATACAGAATTTTTTATTATTAATATCAAACATATTTGTAATATATTGAACAAAGGGTTTATATCTGCCCCAGTTTGTTATACATGACACATGGTATTAGGTCATTGTTTTTCTAGGACATGCCTGTGTAGACATGCATTGTGCTAGGGCAGTGCTTCTGTACTTATTCTACCTTTGTGCATGTAGGCTATCAGATTTATACAACCTGTCATAGGTTTATTAAGTATAGAGTTTTGATTTGAACCCCAAGAAATTTTATATAAATACCAAAGCCAAAAATATTAACACACATACACACACACACACACACAAAGTATACAAAGCACACTGCTGAACCCAACTGATATTTTGTATCAAGCACAGAATTTTAATTTGAATCCCAAGAAATATATATAATAAACCAACAACAAAAATGCCAAATCAAAAATATTGTAATCAATGCAATAAGAATATATCCAGCCCCAATTGGGCTAGGCACCAAAAGAATTGTGATCCAGAAAAATGCAGAACACCCACAAAAATATGCCCAAAATGCCACAGAAAATATAGCATGGAATACTTCACATATAAACATATAGATACTTGTTCTGCACAATCATCAATATTGCCAAACAAAATTGATTGGAAATATTGGTGTGATTGCTCTGTATAGCTTAGATTGCAAGGCTAAATTTTGCAATTTTCTAGACCAGGAGCTACATATTGCACACCAGAAACAAGCCATAAAATGCCTCTCCACAAATTATGTGAGCATCATGGAGCACACAATAGGATTTTAATCCCTATCTTGTACAAGTGACCATGATTTGTGGTAACAAATTCAATATAACTATTTATTGTTTTCCCAAAAACTTTCTTCAAAAATCTGTAATGCACCCAATTTGCACTCTGATCTGCAATAATATATATCCTGTACTCTGGAGAAAATTCATAGCAATTGCAGAACCAGTAATAAGAGCTGTTCTTTTGAAAGCTAACAAACATTCCCACAATTCTCCTAGATCTGTTGTATATAATTATTTCAAACTTGCTGAGTATTTTCAGGGATATGTATTGAAAAACCCTGTCACTGGCAAGCACCCACTGCATCTCAGTCTTATTCTGCACTGCAAATAGGTCATACTCGGACAGGCCAAAAAACCTAAGCTTGAAATTATTCACAAGTAACTCGGATTTTATGTATCTTGAAATGGATCTTCTCTCAAAAAATCCATACAGGCAGATATTTAACAACATATCTGTAAAAACATATTACACAGTTAATGATTGCTTCCCCCAACTGCACATAATATTAGCCTCATGCAGTGATTCAATAATACACCTATAATTGCAATCTCTGAATTTTTGTCTCAAAAAATACAAAACAATCTCACTAATATGTATGTGCTCGTGGCATTCAAAAAGATCCATATTGAAATCCTCACCACTGTACAAATTCCCATCATCTGTTGTGACAAATTTAACACTGTCACCTAGAAATATTTTGTTCATCCTATTGAAATATTTGTAATGTGTCCAGTTCAAACTCTGATCTAAAATCATATACATACTGTACTCTCTGTTAAATTTATTGCAGCTGCTAAACCAATAATTTGCATATAATCTCAACATGCTAAGATTGTGATAAGACTTGTTTTTGTAAAAACTAGCAAACATCCCTACAATCCTCCTGTGCCTGTTGTAAACAATTCTTTCAAACTTGCTGATCATCTTTAGGAACAAATATTGGAAAATTCTATCACTGGCAAGCACCCACTGCATCTCAGTTTCATTTTGTACTGCAAACAGGTCATACTCAGACAGGCCAAAAATCCTGAGCTTGAATTCCTCAACAAGTGACTCGGATTTTATGTATCTTGAAATGCATCTCCTCTCAAAAAATTCCATACAATTCTGAATGCTACCCATATGTACAACACTATATAGAACAAAACAGGGTACATGTATAATTATTGCACAATTACCTTGAGCTGTCTCTGCTGGGCTGCCTGCTGCAACTCTATGGCACAAAACCAGATTCCTGTACCTGAAATACATATCACACTGAGAGGCTGCACAATTGTTTTCCACAGTTGCATATGTCATGCAAATTATTCTCCTCCAGTGATTTAACAATACAATCACAAGTACAGTCTCTAAATTTTTGCCTTAGGAAATACATAACAAGCTTATTCAAATATGTATAATTTTTGCAACAGACAAAATCTGGATTGAAATTCTTACTATTGTATAGATGCACATTATCAGTTGTAACAAATTCAACCTTCTTATCTATAGACAGGTTGTTAATTTTATTTGAATATTTATAATGTCTCCAATTTACACTCTGAAATGTAAGAATGTACATACACTCTGCAAACAATTCACAGCAATTGTTGAACCAGTGACTGTCAAACAATTTTAACATGTAATAATAATAATAATAATGACTATCTGTATGAAAACTTACAAAACACCCAACAATCCTCCTGCCCCTGTTGTATGTAAATCCACTGCATCTCAGTTTCATTCGGCACAGCAAACAAGTCATACTCGGACAGGCCAGAAAACCTAAGCTTTAAATCATCAACAAGTAACTCAGATTTTATGTATTTCAAAATACATCTCTGTCAAAAAATCCTGTATCAGAATTATCCATGCAATAATATAACATTTTCACAATTACCTTGCCTGCTGCCTTAAATTGCACAGTAATTGATGATTGTCAGGAATCTTGCCTGTTGTATCTATAAAAATAAATAATATTGTCAATTCATGTATTATTCTTTGTTCAAATCTGGATTATGCTGTACTTTTCAAACTTGTTTTACACCGAGATATTAGAGAATTTTTTCCCACAGCTGCATGTATCATGTTGTTTTCTTCCAGATTTCTGCATGTTTTGAGTAGCATACAAGTTCTGGATTGAAATCCTCGCTACTGTACAAATTCCATCATCTGTTGTGCAAAAATTTATAGTGCAATTTGAACTCTGATCTGAAATTAGGTACAGTTTGTAAGTTGTTGAACCAGTGATTATCATATATTCTCAGTAGGGAGTTATAATAATAATAATAATAATTGTTTTTGTAAAAATTGACAAAGAATCCAACAATTCCCCTGTATCTGTTGTATATAAATTTTTCAAACCTGCTAATCTGTCACTGGCAAGCACCCACTGCAAACAGGTTATACTCAGACAGGCCAGAAAAACTAAGCTTGAATTCCTCAACAAGAGACTTGGATTTTATGTACTTTGAAATACATCTCCTGTCAAAAATCCTGTATCAGAATTATCCATACAATAATATACAATTATCTTGCCCACTACTGCCTTATAGCCCTCAAAAACTGCTTCAGGAACTTGTTGGACCTGTTAAATAAAAAAAAATTGTTAGGCAATACATATTTACAGGATAACTGCTATTTATTCATATATTTTTTGTCATTTATAACACCATTAAGCCTTGTTTCCATGATTATGAAAAACTAAATATGCTGACCAAGGCAGTAATTTATTTTATTAAAAACATAAACTAAACGTAACATTTCAACCTTCTAGCAAGGTCAAGTACTTTTGTACTTGATACAGAGTTTGAAGAAGACCTTGCTAGAAGGTTGAAACGTTACGTTTAGTTTATGTTTTTAATAAAATAAATTACTGCCTTGGTCAGCATATTTAGTTTTTCATTTTTTGTTATGTTTGATTATTCTCTACAAATTTATATGTTTCACTGCTGTTTGTTCTGGCAGGGTCTGCCTGCCTAAACAGAATAGGCTGTGGATAAGTGGATATTTAGTTTTTCATTTTTTGTTATGTTTGATTATTCTCTACAAATTTATATGTTTCACTGCTGTTTGTTCTGGCAGGGTCTGCCTGCCTAAACAGAATAGGCTGTGGATAAGCAATATGAATAATTATGCAGCAGGCCAAGATTATGCTGGCAGCCCATAAGCATGTACAGATCTGCAGGCATTCAAAGCCCAGTCACCAGAAGTACAGCCGGCCCAGAATCAGAATCAGTGACAGCACAGAGAAGAAGCCAAGCATAACATACAAAACTGTAGCACTGCACTGAGATTCCCCTGATTCGGGATCAACAAGGCAATAGCAGCAGTCTCTCTTCACCCTATCTTCCCTATAGGGTGGAGGAGCAGATGGAACTAACTCTTTCTTGTATTCCATGCTTGGGTGTATATACAATATTTACCTGCTCTGAGAAGTTACATCCACCAGGTAGGTAAAATTGTGAAGAAGTGAATCTAAACCAAGCCTAGCTCTGCATTGCAGGGCTACAAAGCTTTTAAGTTAATGGATCCCATGCCATGTTCTTATCAGCCACATCTGCTTCATAGCTGGCCCTATGTTTCCTGTAGTAGAGCCTATTCTTAACAGCCACATCTGCTTATGCTTTTAAGCTAATGGATGCTTTTAAGCTTTTAAGCTAATGCATCAATGCTTTTAATCTTAATGCATGCTTTTAACCCAATGGATGCTTTTAAGTTAATGCATCAATGCTTTTAATCTTAATGCTTCCATGAGTCATGCACGAACCTGCTCATAAAAGGCATTTCTGAACCTGCCTTTATCAGCCATATCTGCTTCTGACTCATATCCTGTGAATATACAATATTTGCTTATATTTTAGGCCATGGAATTGTTTATAATTGTTACACTGTACATACATAAAATTGTTTACAATTGTACATGCATAAAATTACTTACAACTGTACAGGCATAAGACTGCTCGTAATTGTACAAGAATTGCTTACAGCTGTACAGGCATAAGACTAGCAAAATTGCTTTCAGCTGTACAGGCATAAGACTGCTTGTAATTTCAATACTGTACAAACATAGAATTGTTTAAAACATAAAACTAAGCAGCTGTTGTACAATTACAAGCAGTGCTTACAGCTGTACAGGCATAAGACTACTTACAAATTACTTAATTTATAGGTATAAAAATATTTAATAGTTCTAATACTGAGTGGTTTTAATATTGTTTACATGTTACAACTGTACAGGCATATATGCATATGACTGCTTATGCATATGACTGTACAATATTTTGATAGATGTTCAGAAAACATGTGCAAGAATCTGAAACTGCTCAGAATCAATTAATTGATCCTATAAAACCTGCAGGCTTTTAGTCTAAGTGCAGGCTTTTAATCTAATGTAACACACCCAATCCAAGTGTTTATATATTGATTGCTCAGAAAATATGTATTCCTTTTCTTATAACAGTGCTACAACTATACTGCTGTACAATTTAAAATTTAACTGCTTGTATGTTTATACTACTGCCCTGTTAATCCTGAAACAGGATATTCTCAGTGTGGCCCTACAGTTTTGAAGGCTATGTTTGCCTTCTTCTGTGTGATAGCACTAATTTTGATTCTGGGCCGCTTATATTTCTGGGGGTGATTCGGCATGGCCCACTGAACAACATACTCAAATTTTGAAAAAAATCAATAATTTTGTTACTCTGATATCTCTGAAACTATTGATGCTATAGACATGGGGCTTGGGTATTTTTCATATGCATGCCAAAATGCAACTTTTTGATCTCTATAATTTTTCAAAAAAATCTTCTTGTTCTCTAGATCCTGAATAACTTGCCTATTTTTCAAGATAGAGTCATGGGAGTTGTGTATTTCAACTCTGTATGCTGTTTAGAAGTTTTGTGAAAAAATCGATATTTTTTTAATTTTGTGATTTCTCAAAAACTACAAGTGCTGGAGACCTGGAATTTTCTCAAGTGGATTCTGTGCATGATTCTCTAAGTTTTAGGTATCTATAATTTTTTTGATAGATGCAATATTTAAGCTGCAAATGTCCAATTTATGTCTGTTCTATAAATAGAATTTTATGAAAAGTGCAGTATTAACAGTATTTTGAGAATTATGCATTCTGTGCCACTCCAGCAGGGAGATATAAACTTGTGGTGCCCTACCGAACAACATACTCAAAATTCAACAAATTCAACGTGGGAAACGTGGAGGAGAGGCTTCGGGCCTTCGAGAGCCGACTTCTGGACGTCGCCGGTCAGCAACCACCCGCTGAAAGCACGGAGAAGGGATCCCAGGCGGCGTTGCAGGATCTCAGCGCGGCCTTCCTGGAATTTAAACGGGAGGCGGTGGACACGCTGAAGTCTGTCAGGCTGGATATCCAGGAACTCCATAAATCCACAGAAAGAAACTTGACATTGATCGATGACATGGAAATGTATTCCAGGAGGAACTGCCTGCTGTTACACGGCATTCCTGAGACGGCCAACGAGGACACGGAAGTAGTGTAAACTTGTTGTTTCTACGCAACACTTTGTAAGTATGCATTTGTATTATCTTTTTTTATCAATTGAATATCAGTTTTTTGACATATTTTAACAATTTTTTGTCGATGTTTTAGCGTTTAGCGATGTTTTAGTAAAATTTTCAATTTACCTTTTTTTCCCACCTCATACTTGTAGGTATATCACGATCTTACGTGATATAACTTAACCTATTCATTTTTTTTATTACGTGCTAAACTACACGAGAGCCTCTACATGCTTTGACCTACTTTAGAGTAGTGTAATCAACCCGGTTCACAAACATCAAGTGGGGTTCAGTGTTGCCAACCCATCCCAAGAAAATTTCACCATGGTGATATTTTACAGGCGAAGCTAACCTACCAATAGGAGTTGGCAACACTGACTAGTTGCTTCACAAACCTCTTGTTTTTTAAACATAAGATATTTCACAGGCGAGGCTAACCTACAAGTTACAAGTTGACGGCGTAGCCTTCTATAAGATGATAAGTATGCAGTAAGATGAAGAAGAAGACGCCAACTGGCAATAGCGGTGTTAATGCTTCCTCCTCTCTACCCCCCACCCCCTTACCGGGCCTCCTCCCTTATGGCGGTAACCCCAAACGTTCTGGCGCAGTCCTTTGAACTACTTTTTTTTATTTTACGACGTTTTTTACGGACTAAACTAACCTACAATGAGAGAAAAGTGGAGAGAAAAAAAAGCTCTGGCATCACTTTTTAAGCTATTTTTTACCTCCTGCTCTTATGCTAACCTCGCCCTTTGAAATGACTTACCTATAAGTCTGTCTCCTCTTACTGTAAGGTCCCTCAGTGTAATCTACTACGACCTTGCTCTCAGCGTAATCTGCCACGATGTTTTTTAAAACTCATGTGTGATCTTCTACATTGTGTGGCCTCCCCTGCTACGACGTAACGGGACCTCTCCTACGATGTTTTGCCCCCCCCCCCTGCTACGATGTTTTTCTCCTCATGATGCAAAAAAAAAGGTATTGTAGCGGTATTTGAAATCGACTGTGCTGTGTGAAGGGCATGTTCACTGAATAATAGGAGAGCGGGAGAGTACAAGCAAGCGCCCCCTCAATTTTTTTTTAAGAAATTCGATTTGTCAAGTTAGTTTTTGATCCTAAAAAACTCTGCAACCCTATTGGAGTGCTTTGGGCGTTTTTTTTAGATTAAAAATGTATTGTAGAAAAGCCATTCTTGCTCGACGAAGGCAATATTTAAAACTGTTCCGTCACCCTCTCGTTCTTCACGTCATGGATGAAGGACTTCTCTGCGACCAGGATGACGCTGCACACGGTATCCTCGGGCAGCGCGTCGTGGAACTCGCAAACGATCTTGATGTTGGTTCGATCGTTGACTACCACCTGCTTCCGTTTCGTGGTATTGATGACGAACATGGGTCTGCGTGCTTTGAATTCGCTGGGCGTGTAGTACATGTCGACGTTTTCCTCCGTTACCCTCTTGTAAGCGGTGTAAGCTTCGTAAAGTTTGAGGTAATCATCTTTGGTCATGTCGAGGTTGTAATTTTCGCCCGGGAACACTTCGTTCCTTCCATTCTTCAGATAAACGTTTTTGATCTTGCAGTCGTCGAACTTGCTGGAATCTTTTTCCTGATTGTTATCGCGTCCGGTCTGAAAGAGTACAATGACGAAATCTGGCATGTCGAACTGTATGTTGTTGAACTGCGTCGTGACGTCGAATTCCATGTGACTTCCTGACGCAATCTTCTGCACGCACTGGTAACCGTGAAAGTGAATTGGCACCTGTGCACTTTTCAAGATCTCCGCTTTGTACTTGAGGGCGTAGTTCGTCTCGTATTCCACCAGCCTTCGGTAAATCTTCTTCTCCCCTGCCTCCACTCGAGCAGCTCGTCTAACCTATCGTCAATTTTTTTGTCTGCAACTCGAAAGAAAGTCTCGGGATCGGAACATTTTTTCATTCCGCTTATTTCTCGGAGGTGATCCATGAAAATCATTTTGCACGGTGAACGAAATTCTGGCGTTACTTTACACATCCCCGTCGAACGTGAACGTAAATATTTTGTGCAACACTTCGGGAGGAAGTTGAGTTATACAAGTTGTCATTTTTTTCATGGTATGTTATTTATATATATATATTCCGGAGGTGGGTGTCCGTGATTAAACAAATTCTATTACGTGCTTCGTTTTCTTACCAAGAAGTTCCTTTGTCCCTTTCTACACGATTTGAGTTTTGTTCTCGATTAAAATAGCTAGCTTCTCGTCGGATAATATGATAACGTTTCGATCTGGTAAAAAAAGACTGTATTGTCCGTTGAGCAACAGACGCACCTTGGGACAATACTGGGTAGAAACAATTGAACCGGAAGTTATCGTGTAAGGTTTGTCCACTTCCAATTCCTGAATTTTTACATATTCGACTGATGAATTTAGCATTTGTTTTAATGCTTGGAGATCACTCATTTTTTTGCAGTCATATCGAAGGAGAAATTTCAGGGTGTGTGTGTGTTATAGAAATGTAAATTTTTTCCCAATGTGTTATTTATATATCGAAGAATTTTTATTCACGATGTGTTTTTTTTTTTGACATGTATATATTATTATTTTTTTCACAGAGGAAGAAAGTTCGTGCTTCGGAAAACGCGATGATGTGCGCGATGATATCATCTGTCTCCTGTTTAGACTTGCGCCAATCATCCGTGTATCGTCTTCTTCCCTGCCTCGCGTCGTGAAGTTCGTCCATCCTGTCGTTTAATTTTTCCCCTGCAGCCGAAAGAAGAGTGTCGAGATCACCGCACCTCATGCCACTGATCTCCCGAAGATAATTCTTGACAACCGTTTCACAAGGGATACGAAATTTCGGCGTTGTTCTTGCTATGTTTAAAAGTTTCCCTACATCTCCGTTTAAAGCGTGTTTGAATATGATGCATAGCAGTTCGGGCGGTAAATCGGTTATACAAGACATGTTGTTATTTTTTTTTTTTTACTGTATGTTATTTATTTATATACCCCAACCAAATTTTTGTTTCGTGTTCATGGCGATGGTTGTGCCCAGTGCTGCAAATTTTTCTCCAAAAGAAGCGTCACTGCTGACGAATCTTTCGAAAGCGGCATGTTCCAATTTCTTGTCTGCTTCGTGACGTGCATCCAGATCGGTGCGAGTGTTGTAAGCGATGTCGTGATCTTTGCATGCCGCGTCCAACGGATTCACACCCTTGTCTCCTCTCTCCAATCTTTTCTCGAGTTTGGTACCCGGTCCGCAGTATTGGTAGCCAGGTAAATGCATCTCGAAAGGTAACTTGTTGATGATGTCGTTCACGAGTCCCTTTCCCTCGGCCACGTTCCAGAATCTCGGAGGCAGCGTGTTGATAATTTTGATCAGGTAACCTATGCCCCTGTCGTCGTTCACGATGAAGTTGGAAAGTTTGGTGCTGATCATGTCCACGATGCCAACCTTCTCGTTGTAGAAATTACGATTGCCTGCATTCTCTTCGCCGGCTATCACTAACAATCTGTCGATGAGTTTCCTCACGTCGTCCACCCAAACGAAATCTTTGGGTAACGTGTTGTAGCGTTTGACGCCGCTTCCACTCTTCACCTCGTTCCATATCGGTTTGATGAGATTCCTGTACTTCTCACCGCTGCTCGATTTCACCCTATTCTGCGAGGCATCGTTGTTCATGGCATCCGTCATGATTAGAATTTCCCTGTAACTCTGATAATCTTCGTCGGTGTAATCTTTCGGATATTTTTTTGCAACGAGTTCCCACAGTCCCACCGTACCCGGATACCTGGTCCAACTATTCTTCTCGCCTAAATTAACTTTAATGTCGTGGCCTTCGAAGGTGACTTTCGATTTCCCAATCTTCCAAATCACACCCTCGTTGGTTTCCATGCTCGGATACAATCCGAACACTTCATCCTTGTCGAATTTCCCCGTGGTCAGGTTGTCTCGTGCCAAAGGTCCCAACTCGATCTTATCCGAAGAAGAGGTACTGCTTATGGCTCGATGTCGTGTCGGTACTTCTTTCAGTTCGAACGGCGTCGAAGGAATGCTTGAAATGGGAGTGGGTACAGTGTAACTTTTAGCTGCAAGTGGTACGAGTTCGTTGATCAAATTTTTATTTTGTTCCGTGACACTTTTAATTTCTTTACGTAGACCGCTGCTGGCGTCGATCACAGGTTGATCCTGACGTTTTTCTCTTCGTAGAATCCGCGATTCTCGGATTTCCAACCTTTGAAGCGTTTCGCGAGGTAATCGCGAAGCTTGAGATTTTCGTCTTCTTGAAATTGACGTTTTGACATTTTTCTATATACGTCGAAACGTTTCTGAAACGTCGAATTCTCAGCCTATACGTTCGGTTCTCGTAGTTTTCTTGCCGTCACCCACTTGAGACTATCCACTTTTCTAACACTCACTTTTTGTTGCAATGGTTATTTTATATATGCTTGAAACGTTAAAAAAAAAAACGTTTTTTCAAATTTTTATTTTTTAGATTCACGACCGTTGATTTTTTTTTCTTCTTGTTGCAAATCTGAAATTTTCCTCTTGTTAGCCTCTGAGACGTCTAGATAAACGTTTATTTTATTCCTATACTCTCCATGGTTTGCTTTTCGAGTCATGTCAATGGTCACGAATCCGAAATCACATTGGTTCCAACAGTGGGGGCGGCATTTAGAAAATAGATTGTAATTCATGTCAGCCCCTACGTAATCATCATGTGCGTGTTTTAAATTGGTGTGGTCTTGTCGAAACAAGCAAATAAAATTAGCATTATCGCGTAGCAGTTGTTTCGGAACCTTGGAAAAAGTTTGTGCCAGGTAGAAACAATCTAATCCTTTGTGACGACCTCGAGTGAAAAAATTACGAATCTCGTTTTGATTTTCCAGGATCATGTCGTCGAACACCACAACGGAATTCTCGAGACAATCGTGCAGTGGAATGATTTCAGATGCGAAAGTTGCAATGCCCAGTCCCTCGTACAGTTTCATTAGTTGCTGGTATTTCGGTTGTTCGAGACTTTTCGAAAATACGTAGAGGTGTCTGTATTCCCAGTCTAACCAATTGGGTGCGAGGATAAAATTATCAATGAGTAGTGTCGTCTTTCCACACCCTGAAGGTCCTACGATCAGACATCGTATGCTGTCGGGGAGCAATTCGCCGTTCCTTTTTTTCGTTTGACTTTCCGAATCAGGTAAACGTTTCACAACATTCCACGTACTCATAGAATCACTTCGTTCAAGTCGATCCAACTCGTTCCCGGAAGTCCCAGCCATTTCACTAAAAGTTTGTCATCTCTCTTACGCAAAACTTTTTCGATAAGGTACGTGTCGGGGTATTTAGTTTTAGAGAGTTCCTCCTCGTAGAAGCGCCCCAATAAAATTTCACCGCCACTCTCCTTTATTATATACGTGTGACGGTTCCCGGGTAAAACTCAAACCACGGTAAAAAGTTCCGTGCTCCAGTTTCGTGTGAAACCCTTGTCGAACGTTCGCTTCAATTTACTGATCCTCACCTGGTCTCCAATTTTGTATTTAGGTCTTTTTGTCGTGGGTGTGTACTTTGGGCAGTAAACGGTAGAAATTAAACGCTGCTCGTCGGACTTCGTAACGTCAGCTGGCTTCATGCCTATCGTTCTGTGCAATGTGTGATTATAGTCGTTAACGAGTTCCGGAAGAATGGTGACCCACTTGTAGCTTCCCTGAAGCGTAAAGCGTGACCACGTGTGAGATTTCAGAGTCCGATTGAATCTTTCCACGATGCTGGCTTTGACGTCACTGAAGGTCGAGTAATGTTGAACGTCGTGTTTCCGAATAAACTGCCTGAACGTGGCATTGTAGAATTCCTTCCCCTTGTCCGTGTGCAGAAACCGAGGTCGTCTGCCGCTTTCGCGAAAAATTAATGTGAATGCTTCCGTGACGCATGTTCCCGTTCTCGCCTTCAAAGGTACTGCCCATGCGAATTTCGAAAATGTGTCTATGACGGTGAGGAGGTACTTGTTGCCCTTGTTCAATTTATGTACATTTTTTAACTTGCCGCTGCTCATCTCCACGAGGTCACTTTCCCAGAGGTCATATATGCCCTTTGTTACCACCGCTAAACGTTCGTAGTTGCGGCGTGCAGGTTTATGTAATTCTTCGACGATGGCTTGCCTAGACATTTTTTTTTAGAGATTACGTTTGAAGAGAAGCACTAGCGTGATGAGATTCAAAGAGGGTGGCACCTCGCTCGTGTTTTGAATGATCAGCTTATCGCCGGCACTCACGTCGAAAACGGTAAGATCTTCGTCTTCGTGTATTTCATATATGTTGCGCGTTTCGTTCCAACGTGCCAGAGGAATGTTTCCTGCTTTCTGGAAACCACGATTCGATATCAACGTCATGGTGGGAACGCTAGCTTTTCTGCCGTGAGACCAGTACGAAATTTCGTTTATCTGAATCGTGCCATCGAGGAGAAACTTGTAATACGGATGACAAGGATGTAACATGTACTGTTTGTTACCTTCGACGAACGTGGAGATTCTCTGTTGATTGGGTACGCTGTTGATTTCGATGGCTTGCAAGGTGAACAATTTGGCGATTTTAGTGTCGACGCTGAGCAGATTACTGTGAACGTGTCCAAGTTTATTTTCAATGGGCAACAAATGCTAGACTATGGTATCCGTTACGGCAGAAAATGACGGTTT
Source organism: Lepisma saccharinum (assembly GCF_977018435.1). Classification (NCBI taxonomy): domain Eukaryota; kingdom Metazoa; phylum Arthropoda; class Insecta; order Zygentoma; family Lepismatidae; genus Lepisma; species Lepisma saccharinum. The sequence goes on along the minus strand of NC_139230.1, from coordinate 98,701,348 downwards.
GATTTTCACTTCCACGTTCAACTGCTTGTAGTTTTCGTTCAGTTCTTGCAACTTGGCACCGAAAGAGGCCAGCGTCGATTCCTGCGTGGATTCCAGCACTCCAACTTGATCTCTGATGTTGACGACAATGTTCTGAAGGTTCTCAACTTGATTCAATTTCGAACTTTTCTCGGTAAGATCGTTCACGATGCTTCGCATCTCTGTAAACTGCGTGTGAAGATCCGTGACGGTCTGCGAAGTGGGCAAGGTCGACACCAGCGAAGTAATTTCATCTCGAATCTGTTCCACGTTTGCCGTTTTCGTTTCTAGTCGTTTCAGCATTCGAGATATGTTCCTTTTCAAAGCGTGTATATCTTTGGAGGTGGGAGATTGGCCACCGTACTTTCGAGACCGCTCAATGAACTTTTGATGTCGCTCGAATCGGATAATGCCGTCACTGCCGTTTTCAATTTTTCCAAATCTTCCTTCGAAGGCACACTCGTCCGTAATGATTCCAAGTCACCCTGTATGTTGTCCAGAACGTGATGAAAATGAGCAAGGTTCGATTCCACGTTCAAATTTTCTAAATATTCGATCTTCTGCTGAACCGTGCTTAACGTGTCTTGAATACTCGTCAACGCGCCTGCTTGAACGTGAATATTTTTAATTTCTTCGTTGATCAACTCCAAAGACGCCTGAAGCCTAGCGATGGTGGTTTGAATGTGTTCGAAATCTTGATAAGCCTCCATTTGAATTTTTATGTTCGCAACGCTTTTACGGATGACCTGCAGTTCGTCTGACGATGGTAGGTTTGTCATGGTATCTTCCAAAGTCTGTAACTTGGATTTAATTTTTTCCAACGTGCTGGTGAATTCTTCTTGTAATTTGGAAACGACGACATGCAAGCGTTCTACATCGATATCATTCACGACGGTTTGAAGTTCAGAGAAATTCTTTTCTATTGCGGAAGTTCGTTCTTCGATTTCGAGTTTCAATTTTTCCAAATCCTTCGATTGAAATTGCTGTAATTTGGCCAAATCATTTTGAAGCGAATCCACTCTCAACTGTATATTTTGAACGTTGTCGTAAGAAGGTACGTCTACATAATTTTTTATGAGCGTTTTCAGTTCGGAATCGATTTTCAGAATAGGATCGAGACATTGCGTTTGGAGCGTAGCGATCTCCGACTCTAAACTTTTGTTTAAGGTCTCCTGCAAAGCGATCAAATCGCTCCTCAACTTTTTAACTCGAATGTCCAGCATGAGAATCTCTTCTGCGTGGTCTACACGCTTGGTGTGGCCGAAAATGTCGTTAGGCATTATGGTTATTTATTAAAGGATAGACGATTCGTAATTCTACGAAGAGAGGAATTAGTTTGTCGTAATCTCCGAGGAGTTCCACGTATAAACAATCGCCTGCAGAAACATCGTACGCCATGTTAGAAAGTACCTTGTCGTGCTTCATTCGAAAAATATTCTTGCCGGAGGAGACTTTGATTTCGCCTACGTTCTCTGGATTCACGGTGATCCGAAGTTTTCCGTCGATCGGAATCTCGTAGAAATTTAAATTGTTATTGAAGACGTAAAACATCTTGCCCACGTCCTCATCCAATTTCGTCCAAATGCTGTTGAGGTGAATAATCAGTAGACCGTTGAGTTTAGTTAACACGGAAGGTAGATCTGTCGTGCGGTGTACAGTTTCCATGTTGGTTTGCTTTCGGAAACCAAAAACATTCATTGTCCTTGGCAGTTTTTAAAATAAAATTTCTATGGTATGTGATGATTTGAGACAGTTAAAGTTTTTTTTAGTTATAGTTATTTAAGTTCATTTTTTTTCATTTGCATTGCCTACAATTTTTACTAATTTCTAAACGATAGTGCCCCCAAGGCAACGTGTGGATTCCACAAGACAAAATATATCTTTTATCGTCATGCGGATCTAATGCTATTTTCCTAAGTTTGTTTGTTGTAATCACGTGGTCTACACTTTGGATTTTTTGTTCTATACTTAGTATCGTCGATTGTGAGTAAAGGCAATCGATGTAATCGTAGAAGGTGAGTTTGTTCTCCACCGTATTCTTGCACACACCTTTTGCTTTCTTCGTGACGCTACTTTCTGTTCTCATGGCATACATTTTCGAACGCAAACCCGCAAACTCGACAATAATATCACCGTTACATTCATCTTTGAGTTTACCTAGGACTTTTTTGTTGAGGGAAGGAATCCCAAATCTGTTGGGTTGAGGATATGCAGAAGTATCGAAATACTCAAGCATGGAAGGATTTTTTATGTCTTCATAGAGGTTAGGTGTTTGTATGCTGTAAATGAAGCTGTCGGTGTCCGTGTACAAAAGTGACATCTTATCATTGAAGAAGGGTTTCATCACGTCGTAATGAAATTCGAACATGTAAAGTTTCGACAAGTCGAGAACCGTTGCGCCAACGTAAATTGGTTTTCTGAATTTCATCAATTTTATATCTAGATTGAAAAGTGCCAAATTCTCATTATAAATTTTTCTCGACTTGAATCTAGGATCGGCCACCCACTTCATGCATTTATTTTTATCTGAAACCAATTTCACGTCTACATGATTCCGCACGTTTTCCATCGTCTTGCCATACACCGCATTATTCATCAATTTAAAAAAATCTTTGTCTAAATCGGAAGTGGCAACTGTCCTATGTTGCGTGTTTGTTTCAATGTACGGTTTGAGCCACTCGGAATGTTTAAACCTGAGGACTCTTCTAATCTTCGCTACCTTAGCACCCTTCCCGATCAAGAATCGGAGATTCGAGTAATGAACAACGTATCTCTTTTTCCCCTCTAGAGTCAATAAAAGCTTGCATTGATTAGAATGAGGCGAAGATTTGAACTCGGATGCCGGTGGTAAATCGCTGAACAGATCGTGTAAATGGTCGGGGAATTCGATATCCACCTCTGCGAAGAAGCCATACTCGCTATCATCGAAATTTTCTATATCTATTGATGCCCATTCGAATCCCCCGTAAGGAAGTTTCTGTACCATGGCATGTCCGTAGAGATTATTAACGTCGGCGTAGAAGATGTAATTCGATGCTCGATTTGAATCATAATCTTCTTTCATGTGCACGTTGTTGGCTTTTGCATATCTCTGTACACATTGTACCATCCCGCCCCGAATCCCCCTCTTGACCTTTGTCTGGAATAACATTGCCGACCACGCTAATCCCGGTAAGCTGTAGAAATACGCTGGATCTAAATTATAAATATTCGTTGCCGTTTTCCTGAACGCTTGAAAAACATCCGCGAGTATCGTTACGTATAATTTTAAGTAGGCATCGTGGGAGTCTCCGAGTGTCCTACATTCTAATTTCTCCCACATGAGTTGCGCGTGTTGGTATTCTTCGTCCGTAATTCCTTTCTCTCTGAGTCCGCTGTAAAATTCTCTTGGAAGTGGGAGAGCGTCGTCATTAAATTTAGAATTATCACTAACGTATTCGTAAGGATAAATCCCTTTACGTCTAACGAGTTCTATGTCTACGTTGGGAAAACTAGCTTTTGTAATTTTTAATTGTTCGTCTAAAAGTTTGCTGGCAAGAGCGTCCAGGCTGGCAGCGAGAAATCTGTATGAATCCAGAAACCTCATCTCGATGGTATTTTTAGTCTCAGGAATCATAACTTTCTTACTTATAGAGATGTATCTTTCTTCGTTTTGAACAAGAATATCGATTTTTTGAGTGTCGTATCCGAGTTTCCTAATTAAGGGATGAAAGTCGTAATTAGAACCATTGTGAAAGAATATGGGGACGAATTTTGGTTTTTGGATTTTGAGGTTGCATGCATTACAGATTCCGCTTATGAAGCGACCGTCCGTATGCGAATGGTGAAACATTTTACGATTGTCGTCTGTGAAGTGGTTATCACACACAGGACACTTGACAGTGTCATAGTTATTTTGAAGTTCGATAGCAGATAACGGAAGCACCGGTTTCGATGTTTGCAGCATGCATCCAATTTTCCCAACCTCCTCGATCATCTTTTCGAAGAAGCGTTCGATTGCATCGGGTCCTCGGTATACGTACGGTTCATCTATTTTATCCTGTCGCACGACAACGTAACCGAAACTGTTTGGTTCGTGAAGCTGGTAAGGTGTGGTGGAAGAAACTTCGGGATCCGGATCGCAGTATGAGAGTGGTTTGAGGAACGCCTCGAAATCAGCAACGATGATTGCGGGATGTTCAAACAATGCCTTGTGCATCCTAAATTCTTCCACTTCGTTCTTTTCGGGCATCAACATTCGAACCGGTCTGTTGTTGCCGCAATATATTTTATGTTGAACAAGTTTATCGATAGCAATCTGACGTCCGGTGTATTTTCGATAATCGACTTGTTTTATATCGTTGAATGTGGTTAGACATCTCGGGCAAACTTCGATGTTGTTTGCATGCTTGGTAGTTTGACTTCTGACCAAACGTGATAGTGAACGAATGAGACAGTAATGGTGAACACTGTCGTTTGAAATGAGAAGAAGATTAATCACACGAGCATCATCATCGTCGAAATCGCTTATCCTGACGGGATGCACGACATGTTTATCCAACGTATAGGAATACACGTTGATGATTAAGCGTTTTCCTTCTGCATCTCGTGCTCGTGTTTCGAATTTTGATATATCAGAAATGGTCACCAGGTATTCGATGCCAGCCATTGCATTTTCCAGTTCAGGTTCATGCTGCTTGTAATGATAAACCTGTTCTGGATGATTTGACCAATGAATCGGGTGAAGTTCCGCCAACACACACCAAAGAAAACATTTATCATCTATATTTTGAATGTTCAGCACGGCTTTTTTATTTTTAATATCCACTGGAAGAGGAACGTAGCTGGATGCACGAAGAGGCGAGAATTGGTTCACGTAAACGGTTAACGTGTGAGGACTACCACACAGAGACCATCCCGACCCTTTAGCCTCGAAATCGTCATGTTTCTAAACCAGCTCATTTGAAAGATCAGAATAAAATTCGTCCAAATTATCGACGTCCGCCAAATGAAGAGCCTGGTTTTTTGTTCGATTATAAAAGACTCTTGTTGTACCATCGACTTTTTCGTATTCGGAAAATAGATCAACGTATACTTTTATGGAATTATTTTCCAATTTATTTTTTAGAATATTTATCACGGATATTTTCGTTTCACGCAAGAAACTAAGAATGTCGCAGCCTGGTTCCGAAGTAAAAGAGAAATCCTGAATATGACGGTTAAATGCAGATCTAATTGGTTTTCGTCCATCGGATAATTTAACTTGTTTGGAAGTGGAAGCTTCCGTTTCTGGATCATCGATTTTTCTTTTCAATGTTCCTTGTTCGGTCGATGGTTTGCATATTTTCAGGTGTTTACTTAAATTTGCAATGCTGATCATCTTTCCGCATCGAGCACAAGACTTAGAAGGTAACAAACGATTTAAACTCGAAGCTGTTTCGCTACATCTTGCCCTGTGTACCGATAAATTGTTCATTGAGATTATCTTCCCACAAGTAACACATTCAGTTTTATCTTTTTTTCGATTGAAACTGGTGGTTGATGCCATTGCTTTCTCCAAAATCACAGAAATCAAAAAAGTATAGTATATATAGCGATACAATTTTCAGGTATGTTATTTTATATAGAATTTCTTGGGTGTGAATACAAAATACGAGAAGAATTCAATCTACTGTGAATAGAATTTCAGGTATGTTATTTATATAGAATTTCTTGTGTGCGAATACAAAACTCAAGAATTCAATCTACTGTGAATACAATTTTCAGGTATGTTATTTTATATAGAATTTCTTGGGGTTGATTACAAAACTCAAAAAATTCAATCTATACTGTGAATAGAATTTTCAGGTATGTTATTTATATAGAATTTCTCGGGGTTCAGATCGTCACGAGCATCGTGTGGCCCACGGCAAAGCAGAAGCAGGTGGTGGTCAACGATCGAACCAACATCAAGATCGTTTGCGAGTTCCACGACGCGCTGCCCGAGGATACCGTGTGCAGCGTCATCCTGGTCGCAGAGAAGTCCTTCATCCATGACGTGAAGAACGAGAGGGTGACGGAACAGTTTTAAATATTGCCTTCGTCGAGCAAGAATGGCTTTTCTACAATACATTTTTAATCTAAAAAAAAACGCCCAAAGCACTCCAATAGGGATGCAGAGTTTTTTAGGATCAAAAACTAACTTGACAAATCGAATTTCTTAAAAAAAAATTGAGGGGGCGCTTGCTTGTACTCTCCCGCTCTCCTATTATTCAGTGAACATGCCCTTCACACAGCACAGTCGATTTCAAATACCGCTACAATAACTTTTTTTTTTGCATCATGAGGAGAAAAACATCGTAGCAGGGGGGGGGGGCAAAACATCGTAGGAGAGGTCCCGTTAGGTCGTAGCAGGGGGGTCCACACAATGTAGAAGATCACACATGAGTTTTAAAAAACATCGTGGCAGATTACGCTGAGAGCAAGGTCGTAGTAGATTACACTGAGGGACCTTACAGTAAGAGGAGACAGACTTATAGGTAAGTCATTTCAAAGGGCGAGGTTAGCATAAGAGCAGGAGGTAAAAAATAGCTTAAAAAGTGATGCCAGAGCTTTTTTTTCTCTCCACTTTTCTCTCATTGTAGGTTAGTTTAGTCCGTAAAAAACGTCGTAAAATAAAAAAAAGTAGTTCAGAGGATTGCGCCAGAACGTTTGGGGTTACCGCCATAAGGGAGGAGGCCCGGTAAGGGGGTGGGGGGTAGAGAGGAGGAAGCATTAACACCGCTATTGCCAGTTGGCGTCTTCTTCTTCATCTTACTGCATACTTATCATCTTATAGAAGGCTACGCCGTCAACTTGTAACTTGTAGGTTAGCCTCGCTTGTGAAATATCATATGTTTAAAAAACAAGAGGTTTGTGAAGCAACTAGTCAGTGTTGCCAACTCCTATTGGTAGGTTAGCTTCGCCTGTAAAATATCACCATGGTGAAATTTTCTTGGGATGGGTTGGCAACACTGAACCCCACTTGATGTTTGTGAACCGGGTTGATTACACTACTCTAAAGTAGGTCAAAGCACGTAGAGGCTCTCGTGTAGTTTAGCACGTAATAAAAAAATGAATAGGTTAAGTTATATCACGTAAGATCGTGATATACCTACAAGTATATGAGGTGGGAAAAAAAGGTAAATTGAAAGTTTTACTAAAACATCGCTAAACGCTAAAACATCGACAAAAAATTGTCAAAATATGTCAAAAAACTGATATTCAATTGCTTAAAAAAGAGGATACAAATGCATACCTACAAAGTGTTGCGTAGAAACAACAAGGTTACACTACTCATGGACGAGCTTGTCCTCCAGACGATGCAGAAACACCTTCACCTGCAGCACGTAACCCTGGACCACATCGAGCGATCCCCCGGAGGACAACAGCGGCGGATGCGGTCAAAACTGGGAAGAGGCCCATCATCTTTCGGCTTTGCGGCTACCGAACCAGGGACGCCATCTGGAAGAACAAGAAGGCGCTGAAGGGAACGAGAGTTCTCATCACCGAATCCCTGACTGCAGCCAGGCAGCAAGTGCTGCAGAAGGCCGAGTAGCAGCATGGCCCCAGGAACGTGTTGACTCAGGATGGCAGAATCGTCATACTAAAGAACAATCGGAAGATCTCCGTCACCACACTGGAGGAACTATATAAAGTGGAATGAACGTGAGGGGAAAAAAAGGACTTGCAGGGAAGCAGCCACTCAGAACGTTTATTTTGCCTACTGAGGGCGCATCAAATTCCGCCACGTTATTGCGTAAACTCAGCTATTTTTGTGTATTAGTGTTTGTGACTGCATTATGTTAGTTATTGGTATTTATGTTACTACGTTAGCCGTTATGCTCGTGTCTGTTTGTGTTTGTGTGTATGTGTGCGTGTGCGTATGTGTGCGTAAGTATATAGAATTCAGTTTTCGGTGTCCTGCAGGTTCTAAATACATTACTTCTGCTGGGTTGGTAAGTGAATCTCCAATTTCCAATAATTTGTGTTCGGTAGACGTAGCGACAAATGTTAATTTTTTTTATTTATTATCTTCTCATTCCCAATGGCTCAAACTGATATTCTGGTGGATGTAAATCTGGCAACGCCCCCACCCGGTGCTTCTGTAGAACTTGAAAACCTGCCCCCCTCCTCTTCAGTTGCCATTAATATCCCTCTACCCCCTCCCAGCAGAAAGACCGTAAACTCGCTTCCCAACCCCTCAAACTGTTTGCCCGCCGGCAACCTCCCGGCAACACCGACGTCGGCTTTTTTCAGTCAATTAAGAAATATCTGCATTTCCCCAGCAAGCGACAACGACCTTCGCTCCCCATCCCCTGTGTCACAAGTGGGCGACCCACCTTCTGGGCTGCAGCTGAATCTCCCCTCGGGCAGTCTCAACGTAATCCACGTCAATGCACAAAGCATTCTCGCGCATCTCCTTGAAGTCCAAAATATTGCCCAAATAAACAAACACGTGCATGCTCTGCTCGTGTCGGAAACCTGGCTGAAGGACAGGATCGGGAAGAGGGGCTGGGGAGTGGCAATGTATCTACGCAAAGATATTCCTGCCAAAATCCTTTCGGAATCACCCGGCGACTACGACCGATCTTCCGAATATATAATTATGGAAACTACCGTCGGTCAACAGAAACTCCTCCATGCCGTAGTCTATCGACCACCTACCACTCGTCTCGAAAACTTCGAAAACGATATCGCAACATTTCTACCAAAATATTCTCACGCTATTGTTTTGGGAGACATGAATGTCGACCTGTGTACCACCAAAGAGGAGGCTATGCAATTCCGCGATACGTTCTCAGCCTTAAATCTTACAATCTGTCACCTAAATCCAACCACCACACGGCCACTTAAGACTCCTGGCTTGACGTCATTCTGGTCTCGGACGAAAATCGCGTAACGAGCAATGGCTAAATTCCGGTACCTGGGATTTCCTATCATGATTTAATTCACGTATCATATAACATCCGCGTTCCAAAATTTAAGCCTAAACAAGTATCTTACAGGGACATAAAAAACGTTGACGAAACCCGCTTGAACGAAGACTCTGCACTCGTTCCGTGGCACGTAATTAGCACGTTACCGACAGTGGACGTGCAAGTTCACCTGTTAAATACATTTATTCTTGAATTGTTCAATAAACATGCTCCCGTCAGAAAGAAACGGGTCTCACGTCCCCCCGCCCCCTGGCTGACGGACGACGTACGTCGACTTATGGTCATGAGAGACAGAGCTTACACCAAATACAGAAATGACGTAAAAAAAGGTGACTCTAGCACATGCAGCTTCGAAAATTATAGAACCCTGAGGAACCGCTGCAATCAGGAGGTAAGAAAAGCCAAGCGCCGATTCGCATACGAATTGCTCAACTACCAAAATAAACCGGACGTTCTATGGAAAACGTTGAGAATTCTAGGTGTTGGGAAACAGAAAAAGGACGACTACATTCCTAAGTTTGCACCAGATGTACTGAATAATCATTTTTTTGACCTCCCGACTATTGAAAATAATGTTAAACGTGAATCTATTCAGTACATCGCAACGCACTCCACAAATGCTTCAAAATTTTGCTTTTCCTGGATGTCACCGGAACACGTTAGAAAATCTTTACTTAAGATAAATTCGTCGGCCATAGGAGTAGATGAAGTTTACATTCTCATGATCAAAAAAATTCTCCACCATGTCCTTATTCCCATCACGGACATATTCAATTTCTCCTTGCTTTCTGACACATTCCCGTCACTTTGGAAACTCGCCCAGGTACCTAAAACAAGCAACGAAATCAATTTAAACAATTTTAGACCAATTAGCATCCTCCCAGCTCTGTCTAAGGCTCTAGAACATCTTATTAGTGGTCAAACCCGTGACTTTCTAGCACGAAATAACCTAATAAACCAGTTTCAATCTGGGTTCCGTAGCAACCACAGCACATGCACGGCTCTCGTCAACGTAACCGACGACATCAGGTTAGCTATGGACAATCGACAACTTACAATCCTTGTTCTTCTCGATTTTACCAAAGCTTTCCAAACCATTGATCACGAAATTTTACTCACAAAGCCATCATCCCTATTCAGCTTCTCGAACTCTACGGTTAACTGGTTCCGTTCCTACCTGTCTGGACGTCAACAATGTGTCGTCGACCCACATCGAAGATCATCCTGGAAAAGCATCCCCTGTGGCGTCCCTCAAGGCACCGTACTGGGCCCCCTCCTGTTTACACTGTATATTAACGACCTCCCGTCGGTGCTTAGTCACTGTAGGTATCACATCTATGCCGATGACTTTCAATTATACTTTTCTTTTGGTCAACCCGACCAAAACCCAGTGTATGCTCGTAGGCTCCCCAAAGATTCTGAACAGAATTGACGAATTAAATCTCCCTAATCTTACGGTCAACGATAAACACTTGCCTCTCTCTACCACGGTTAAAAATCTGGGAGTTACGCTAAACAATAATCTTACCTGGAGAGAACACGTAAACTCCGTGTGTAAAAGAGATTTCGGTGCACTACACTCTCTTTACCGGCTTAAAAACTTCCTCCCCGAACGTATAAAAACCAAACTTGTCCAATCTCTTGTTTTTCCTATTATTGATTACTGTGACACTGTTTACTCGGACGTTAATTGCGAGTAAGCTAAACGCCTTCAGCGAATCTAGAACGCATGTGTCCGCTTCGTTTTCGACATAAAATATTCCGAACATTTGACACCGTATTATGCGAAGGTCGAGTGGCTGAAATTAAGTGATAAACGGATTTACCACAACATTGTCCTACTGTACAAAGCCCTAGAAATAAAAGATCCAAAATACCTTTCCGGGCGGTTTCAATATCTTTCGGACTTTCACTCCCGCAACACCAGATCACGTGAAAAATCTCTGTTATCCATCCCTATCCACAGATCTAACTTCTACGCCAATTTTTTATCGTTACCTCTGTACTTCTGTTGTGAAGCTAATGGAGATTTTTTTGCTGCTATGATTAAATACTGGAGATAAGGAAAAATAAACAATCTCCCTCACACATATGCGTATGTAAAAAAATGTAATTATCTTTTCCGGTGTGGAGAGAGCAGAGATGTGTCCACTATGAGATACCAATATTTTAAACAAATTAAGTAGAAAGGAGGCATTACAATGATTTTCAGTTCAGTGTACTTTCACATAGGTAAGAACTAACCATCTAGTCCATTTCACACTTTGTGTTGTTCAGTGTGTGTGTGTGATTATGACAAACAACTAACTAACTAACTCTCTAGGCTTCTTAAACCCGAAGGCAACAAATACACAAAATCTGAGGAAGATCTATCTATCCACATTATTCCTCCTCTAACCGATTTTGTTTTAGGTCCATTCAACCCCTTATGGTATACTGACTTTTTTTACGAGCTCTTTATCCATCCCCTGATGGTGGAGGAAAAGAATATATTTATCTTTGGCAAGTTTGACATGAACGAGAGGGGTTTATCCAAGCATAATGTGTGTGGGTAGAGACTAATTCATACACGTAAAGTTGGTTGACACTTTTTGATGCTTACAGAGGTTGACAAGGTATCGATATTAAATGAAGGTGCCAAAGCTCGTGCGTCCTGCTAACCACCTCAGTCCTTATAGTTCGTTACTCCCGATGCTTGTGTGTGTGTTAAAGACAGAGAGAGAGACCTTCCACACAATGTCGGTAATAGAATGTATGTAAGAAGAAATCATATCTAGAATAAAGCCGGCAGCCAGAGATTGAGGCACCAGGAAGCACAAATATTTTGATAAGAGCAAAGAAAATATCACGTAAATAGAATAAAGAATATACAAATTGTCACAAGGGATGCCCCTGAGGCATGGTTCGAATCTCGGTCTAGGCATGGATGCTTAAAAATTTCTTCTATGTCAATTTTTTTTACATCATAAAGAGGAGAAAGGATGATATTGCAGACAGATGCACTGAGATGAGGTCTGAGCAATAAAAAAATGTAATACCCATCATGACTTTACCCAAATGGGAGCGTAGTGGTAACGCTGTTGTTGCCTTGTAACCAGGCAATTCCCATCGATAAAATAGTGGTTCGATTCTCTCCAGGTCCTATCCTAACACCAACCTCTTGAAATTATTCAACCACTCTCTCTCTATCTCCTCCTCCTATCTTCGTATCCAAAAATAGTATTTTCGAACGTTTAGACGACTATAGAAACGCTTAGACGTTTACGTAAACGTCGAATCGTATGATGATACGATAAAAAATTGTTGCATTGTAATCAAGTTGAATTCGTTGAACAAGCAGAACGGCTTTCTCTAGCGTTACTGAACATTCAAGAATAAAATTCGAGCAATTAATGTTACTAAGGGACTTTAAAAATTGTCACTCTGAAATAGCGATAGAGAACACGTAGGCTATTGTCACACCCAGAAATTAGGCATCAAACGAGAATCGAACTCAGTCATGCTATTCTACTACCATATTCCATCTACCAAAACGTTCTTTTATTTTATTCATTGCTTTGCAATGTTAAGTTTTAAAGAAGCTTAGAAGAGCTGCTTGGACGAGGAAAACGACTTCGTTATCAACTAGCGAAAGCCACAACAGGATATAGGTTATCTTCAGTGACCGCAGTTGTCACAAATCTGCCCGCATTGGTTGATAAACTGCCTTGTTTGTTTGACAAATGATGCAAGCACTGTCAAGGGTTATCAGAAGCCAAGCCGCAGAGAAAAATAATGAGCTACCACAAGCATCCTGTTTGTTTGGAAAGTTGATGAGTCCATGCCATTCACATGCCTTGAGCACGTGATTAATTCCCAAGTTTTCCTTATACTCCTTCCTCAGCCAAAAACAACCAAAACGCCAACCTTCCGTATATGGTAGAAAGAACTTTCCAATTCTTTAGAAACTTGTAAATTCCTAGATTTTGACGTCAAACAGAGTTCGAAGAATCTGACGTAAGTTAGATAACCCCTATGGTGACAAGCCTTTTTGAGTAATATAAAAGCTCACTTTTTCTCCCCAAGTTCAGGCAGTTAGTTGAGTCTTTTAGTTCAGTCTTAAAGTTCGAGTTAGAGTCTTCAGTCCTCAGATGTCATCCAGTCTTTAGTTTGAACCCAGGTTCAACCCTGAGTCTAGAAGTTAGACTCAGAAGCTAGTGATGAAGCTATATTCACGAAGATCTTAACAGCCGTAAGGTAAAGTATGTACTTCTGTATATTTTTGTATACTAGTAGTAGGCCTAACGGGCCCATGTAACTTGAATGTTCATCATAAACTCCAAAGGAAAGGAGATTCGATCAGTCAGATCGATATGTACAATTCGAACGATCACTCATGGAGAGTGAATACATGAAATTCTGTATAAATTCAAATACTGTAACATTTACCAAAGAATATATGTTTATTAAGTTCATCTACGTGTTTCTCTTCTTATTGTCTTGGTTCAGAAGGTAATTCCATGCAAGTTCTTTTCCAGAAGTCATAATTTTAAGTCTTAACTATTCGTAGTTAAGTGGTGGAACCCCCAAATTGCCCTTTTCTCTTTGTATCTCGTACTCTTCTGCCGGGAGTACAGATGAGAAAAGAGTGTACAGCCCAAGAACCTAGTTCTGTGTCAGGTGAGCTCAGTGGCTGTGAGATCCCTGGTGAGCCAGGCAAACATATGTCCCACGGACTCTGAGGGTAGCCCAGTGGTAGACTTGGAGGTCTATGGTTCAAGTCAGGGTTCGTGACATATTAAATGGTGGAGGTGCGGGCCATCTCACCAAAAGTAGTAGTAAAAGTGAGAAAGTATCTCACCAAAAGTAGTGGTGAATTGTTTGTGAATTTGTTAAAATTATGACCCTGGAAATCCTTGGATGTCTGAACAAGAAATAAGACGCAGTGAGAGAATTGCATCACGTAGACAAATAGAGATTCCTTGTATACTTAGTGAGTGTAACGAGAATATATCTGAAAGTAAGCCTCAAGTAGTCACAATACCGACCGATTCAGAAAACGCTGGAGCAGCGACAGCGATGAATTCAGTTCCATGTTGCGAACGAGTGCCGTCCGTCCAACCGGATACATTCTCAGGAAATAAAGGTGAAAATGTAAGACAGTTTATTCAAACGTATGAGAGAGTTGCCACTATTCTAGGTTGGTCCGAAAGGGATTAAATTAAGTATCTTCCCGCGTATTTGAAAAAGAGCGCATCAGATTTTTGGGAATTGCATAAAAGCACCTTAGAAGAATTAAACCTCTTCTCAGAGCTTAAAGCCAAGTTGGAAGAAGCCTTTTCACCTGTCTACCCAGAAGGTGACGCATTGATACAACAAAGTGCACGAAAGAAGGGTGATGATGAAACAATAGAGCAGTATTACTACTCTATGCTGAAACTTTGTCAAAGGGCAGACCCACACATGAATACCGAGAGTAAAATTAATTACATTTACAGAAGACTCAGTGAGGACCAAGTTGAGAAACTAGTCCCCATGAGACCTGAATCTTTAAGTGATTTACTTACAAATTTGCGATTAATGGAGAGAGCTAAGAAGCAAGCTTCTTTAACAAATAGTGCGATGTCAAAGAAAAGGGGAACGGAACAGAAAGAAAAAGATGAAAGGAAAGTGGATAATAAAGGGCCGAACACAGCCTTCACAAAGTCTAATCAAGGGTCCAATCAAATTCAGAATCAACCCCAAAATCGAACTCAGAATCAACAAATGCCGCAGAACAGATTCTTTCAAACCAGGTACACTCTTAGGCCCAGGTCAGAAAGGCAAGATATTTAATATCAACGAGGAACAGGTAGGACATTTAGGAACTCACCTAGAAATTACTATCCGAAACGGACATTTACAGCGGAAGTAGCCGCTCAACCAAGAAATGAGTACAGAGGTAATAATTATAGAGGTAACAACAGAGGTAATAATTACAGAGGGAATTCCAGGCAGTTTAACCCTGTCGCCATGAATTCAAATCAGAATCCTAGAAACAATGATAAAAGTAACATCCAGTGTTTCTCATGTCGAAACTATGGTCACTATGCTAGGGAGTGCCCACAAAGAAAAAGGTCTGACTTCGATAATCGACCATCTACTGGTAATCAAGGTAATTTTAAAAATCAGAAAGGTGTACAAGAGTTTGTGCAAAAACAGGTAGAACATCAGGTTAATGAAATGTTAGCCGAAATGTTAGTGTCCGGATTACTTGGTAATGCGCGTTCGACAAGTAGGAATGACGCACCTTCCTCTTCGAACAGTGTATGAACCCCAATCGAGTAATGACGAAGCGAGAAGGGGATCGCTTCGTAATTCAGGCGAATTATGTAAAACCCCTAAAACCATTAGAGAAATTGTTAAGATCTATTATACGTGAGTCTCACCGATATCCGAGACCACACTTGTATGTACATTTATTTGGAAAAAAGGAAATTGCTTTATTAGACACAGGATCAGAAATTAGTATTATTAATCCTGTATTGTTGCCAAAGAAATTCGTTAGTAAAAGCAAGAAGATTGGATTTGTGAGGATTCGTACTTTGCTTTATACCGATTCGGATTTATATCCAGTACATAGAGTGTTTTTCAGAGTAAATGGGTTAAAAATGTGGATAAATTTCGTTCTTATGGAACCGAAAGGAGAAGAGAATTTCTCGCCTATATTACTTGGTAGTGATTTTTGGAATAAGTATGTGAAATGGATCAGTCCTAAGGAAATCTGCTTAAAACGCCCAGCAGAATTCCAGCGAATGGAAACAAGAATTCCGTTCGTAAAAATGGACAATAACGGCAATATTCCTTCATGTTCTGGTCTTGTAAAAGTAGTTAGTTTTCATGCGCAAATTAAAGACAGGCAAGAAAGACGTTCAAATCAAGAAATTTCTGTCGCATCAGCGATAAAAGCGACCGAGTCGCCAAGCATAGATAAGGAGTGCGACTCCTCATTAGAGTTTCGTAGCAAAGAACCGCCAATTAAGACAAATCTAACCAAGCTCATTAATTTATCAAGAAGTCGAAGCAAGCTAACAAGCCGCAGACTAATGAGATTGATAAGAAAAGCGTTCCAACGCCAACATATGCTGCCCACGTGATGTCAAAGCGACGCCAAATCATCACGCCACCAGGCAACAAACACGTGACGATGTCAGATTGTGAGCCCACGACGTCACAACAGCGATTAGGATTTAGCCACTCAAAGAAGTCAGTTGAAACTATCGACCGGACCCAGTTGCGAACGCATATGACGCCATCATGTCGCCAAGAAGGGACACATGATCAAGTCAACCAACCAGAGGCTACCTCAAGAAACGCCGACCGCACCCTAATGCGCACGCAAACAATAACGCAAGATAACCCAGAGCATAAAGCCTTATGCAAAGCTACGCTAATACACAGTGAGTGCGAACTTAGTGAGTCTTTACGTTGTGATCTATCATCAGTCATTGAGAAGCCACCAGCTACAGAAACTTCGAGTCCTCTAACATCTTTACCAGCTGTCCAGGTAAATATTACTTCTGTGATAAGTTCAGGTTTTGATCAAAATTTTGAAGCCAGTTTGGAAGCCAGAAAAGAAAAGAAAGAGAAGGAAATAAAAGAAAGTGTTTAAAGTGATGGTCAATACATTTCTTCCATCTCGTCAGCATACGCAAATTGCTATCGCTCATCCGTTTACGATTACAGAAGAAAGTGACAGTGAATATTTATTGGAACCTTCAGATGGTCTATATAATCTAGTTAAGCCTTCAGAATTGAAAGCTGTGCCGATAATTAATATGGGTTATACCAGTATTAATATTCCATCTGGAACAGTAATAGGTAAATTGGAGTGCATTTCGTTGTCAACGAAACCAAAAGTCAGATCTTGTTGTGCAGTGAATTTAGATGTTTTACACAGTGGAACTACACCAGGAAAGGAAGATGAACACGATTTAGCAAAAGAATTAGATATTAATCCCGAACTGACCCCAGCACAAAGGAAAGAAGTTCTCGACTTAGTGACGGATTATAACGACTGTTTAGCATGGACTGCCGATCAATTAGGAGAGACAGATGTTTATGAATTCACTTTGCCGTTGAAAACAGAAACCCCATGTAAGTCAACCGCCTTATAGGACGAGTCCGAAACAGCGCGAGTTTATAAAGCAAGAAGTGCAACAGATGTTTGACATAGGAGTCATAGAACCTAGTAAATCTCCTTATGCTTCACCTGTAGTACTTGTACCAAAGAAGAATAACGAAATACGCTTCTGTATAGATTTTAGGAAGCTTAATGCGATTGCAGAAGATGATTGCTACCCTTTACCTCGTATAGATGATATCATACACTTTTTGGGAAACATCAAATATATAACATCGTTAGATTGTCGCTCAGGTTATTGGTCAATTCCGATCAAGAAGGAAGATCGCCCGAAGACCGCGTTTATCACGGGAGACGGATTGTTTCATTGGAAAAGAATGCCATTCGGTTTACATCGAGCTTCTGCAGCTTACCAGAGATGCATGGAACACATTTTTGCGTCCATGAAGTGGAATAGCCTCGCCGTTTGTTTGGATGATTTGATAGTCTTCGCAGAAGACTGGGAAACTATGGTATATCGTTTGTCAGAAGTTTTGAAGAGACTTAGAAGTGCAAATTTAAGACTACCGCCCACCAAATGTCATTTTGGATATTTTGAAACAGAAGTGTTAGGATTTATAATTGGAAGAGAAGGAGTTAAAACAGATCCTAAAAAGGTACAGGCAATCAAAGAAATTCCAGAACCAAAGAATGTCACAGAAATCCGGAGATTCTTAGAAATTTGTAGATACTACAGACGATTCGTCAAAGATTTCAGTCAGCACGCACAACCTCTTACGAAGCTTACAAGAAAAGATCAAGAGTTTGTATTTGGAGAAGATCAACGAAGATCGTTTGAGACGCTCAAAGAATGTTTGATGAATGCGCCTGTGTTACGAGATTTTGAACCAGGTATTCCTATAGAATTGCACACTGACGCCTCAGAATCCGGACTAGGTGTAGTACTTTGTCAAAGTAGGCCGAATCCAAAGGATCCCTCATCAAAGAAGAGGATTGTAAATCCGATAGCTTATGCTAGTAGGACGATGAATGGACCAGAGAGAAACTACGCTATTGCTGAAAAAGAAGCATTGGCAGTAGTGTTCGGAATCACACACTTTCGAACATATTTAATAGATCAGAAATTCACAGTAGTCACCGACAGCCATGCCTTATGTTGGTTGAAACGTTGTAAAGATCTTGTAGGAAGATTAGCAAGATGGGCAATCAGATTACAAGAATATAGTTATGATATTGTGCGTAAATCAAGAAAATTACATTGTGCACCAGATTGTGTAAGTCGTATCCCATCTACTTCCTTGTCAGCTCAAGACAGAGAATGTATAGAAGAGGGAGCCATTGTTGCAGCTGCGCAAGTCAGATGTAGGAAAGATAACCCAGAAGAAGAAATAAGAGATATAAGAAATTTACAATTAGAAGATCCAGTGGTAAAACAACTAATCGAAGACAAAGAAGCCGATCCAGATCAATTAAATGTACGCTATTTTGAGATCAAAAATGGTATACTGTATAGAATGTTTGGTGATCAACATGTGTTAGTTGTACCGGAAGAATTGAAAGGAGAAATTTTGAGAGAAGCTCACGATTCTCCTCTTACCGGAGCACATTTGGGAATAAGTAAAACTCATGAAAAAATCACGGAGCGTTATTACTGGCCAAATATGAAAAAGGAAATCATTTCATATGTGCAAGGATGTCCAACTTGCCAGCAAAGGAATCGAAATGTTGGTAAACCACAAGGTTTATTACACCCGGTACCTATTGGAGAGCCTTTTGCTCGTGTATCAACCGATATATTGGGACCATTGCCCAATTCTAAACGTTTACAGTATGTCATTACTGCGACATGTTATCTTACAAATTGGATAGAAGCAAGATGTTTAAAAACGACAACCGCAAAGACAGTAGCGAAATTCCTTTTAGAAGATGTAATATGCCAACACGGATGTCCTCGAGAGATACTCTCCTATAGAGGATCAGTATACATGGCAAAAGTAACGGAAGAATTATTGGAACTCATGAAAGTGAAACATGTATGTACCACAGCTTACCACACACAGACGAATGGTAAGGTAGAGAGATTTAATGCAACGTTAGCTCAGATGCTAAGTAAATACGTTGAACATCATCAGAAAGATTGGAGTGATTATTTACGATTGTGTGTTTTCGCTTACAATTGTTCGAAGGTAGATCAAATTAGTTACTCACCTTTTGAATTAGTGTACGGAAGGAAACCTGTATTTCCTTCATAAACGATGGGGATTGAGTCACTCAAGACGCAAGATCCTACCGCCCACACAACGCATCTATCTCAACATTTGGAAGACATACGCCAAATAGCTAGAAAAAGACAAGAACAGAGACAGTCATATGACAAGAAAAGGTATGATGAGAAAGTTAACGACGTACAATTCGTCGCAGCAGATTTGGTGTTAGTATACCAACCTGCGCATAAAATAGGTTTAACGGAAAAGTTAAGACGAAAATGGAATGGACCATGGGAAATCATAAGATATTTGGGAAATAACGTATTCCATGTAAGAAAGTCAGTAGGACAAAAGGAGATGAACGTCAACGTTAGACGTTTGAAGAAATATCATTCGCCGAACAAATGATAATTACACTTAGTGTGAAAACAGTAAAGACCAAAATCACAATAACTCAAAAATGAAGAAACTCATCCTGATCACGCATAAATTTGCACTTTCTTTAAATGAAATGCAAACTAGCGATTAAGTGAAAGATAATCCGAGAAAGTTTAATACTATGCTACACATAAATGGAAGAATTATATGTATGTCTTTCATTGTATACCTCATCTTTATTCTCATACTTTCGTCAATTGAATGAACTGGCCATTCATTTAAAAGACAACATTTCATTCATCATCTTATCATTCATTCATTTTTCTTTTCAAATGTATTAGTCGACGAAAATATATATTTGCTATCTATTGCAAATCATACGTATATCTTCGCCTATATCAGGATTTATCTTTAACAGGTTCTACTTAAAGATTGACCCAGCTGATATCTTCACCTGAGACAAGTTAGGATCTACATCCTGTTTCTTCTCACGAAGAGCAATAAGAAGTTAGGTGAGTTAAGAAACCTCATGAGTTGTGTCACCAAATAAGAGGTCATACCACACTCTTTGATACAACATACCTCTTATTTTCAAGTGTTTGTGATAAATGTCTGAATCTGAAAGAGAGTTAAGCGAATTGAATATTTTTGAAGTGTTATTAACACCAGATACCGTCAGAAGACGAGTGCAAGAAACGATAGATGAAATTCTAATCGAAACGTTTATTGGTTATTCTTTGATTGAAGTTAAGAAGAATATAGGACCAAGTGCTCTTGTTTTCTTAGCACAGAGTCTTTGATCATATTATGTGCCATTTGCTAACTATAAAGTTAATCCCGAGATTAGTGGGGGAATTCAAGAAATCCCATATTTAGAGTGGAGTAGATTATTGTTTAACGTTAAGAGAAATACAGTAACAGTTCTATCAGAGTGGAGAAAGAAATACGGATTGAATTGGAAATTAAAGGTTACCGCCGATTCACAAGGACATATAAGACTTCGTAGATTACCACTTCCCACTGAGAAAAGTACTAAGAAGTAAGAACGAATGTCAGTACATTATTTGAAAAAGTATCCTCATATTCCTGTAGAATTAGAGAATAGAAAGATTAAGTATAAAGAGTTTTTACTTTATTTCTTCGACACCAACAGATTTACTGTAGAGCAAGTGTTAGAAAATCAGAGTATTTCTAGATTTGAATATATCATGAATGACATACTTGCTAAAGTCACAGTAGTAAATTTTGCAGATGTTTATTACTCCTTAACAAGAAGATTGTTTGAATTATGCACGCCGTATGGTCCACCACCATTAGTGCCTATACAAACTGTACAAGGAATGGAACCAAACTACCTAGAGATATTATCTCAACCATTTAAGAAAAGGAAGTTAAACCAATGATACTCCATCTTATAGCCGTTTTACAGGATAGAAATAAGGTACATTGTCTTTATTGTAAAAGAAGATTATTAGCCGAATTTCCAGATTTCGGATATACAAGATTGTATTGTGTGAATATTAATTGTTATAAATTTCAATATTATGTGTTAAGACAAGAGAAGGATTACTTATTTAAAGCTCCTGTGATACTGATATTACCCAGAGAATATTTTTGTAGGTTTTGCAAATAATTTTGTTATAAGAGTGTTCAAGAGTATACAACCTGTCCAGAATTTGACTACGAAAGAACTTGTTATTTTCAAAATGAGTGATTCTATACCCAGAGATATGATAGTAGCTTTGAAAAGAATAATACCTTTTAGATACTGGAGAAATAAATGTAGACTGCAAATCATAGAAGTCGACAGACTTAAACTGCCATACTCTTGTTACCCACACAATCATCAACCAATAAGTTATACTACAAGACAACACTTCACTTTCCCCGGAGAACCGTTAATCAAGATGAAAAAGATCATAGTCAGTGAAGGTGAGAATCCATCAAAAACCTTATACATATATGAACTACGTAATATAGTTCACGGAGATGAAACCCGCATAGTACAATACTTTACGGATCTTGTAAATGGTATCTTAAGCGATCAACATCCTAACTTAGCGTTGCATCGACCAGGAAATCGTGTTATTGATATTTGTCTGTTTGTACGGGACAATGGAGATAGGACCCCGAAACTGAATTTGTTTCCATATAGTAGAACTGATCAAGGACTTGTGAATCAGGGAGATAAGTAACAGTATCTTTTTCTTCCTCCTCAGACACAAACCCAGAGAACCACAAGATTTTGATGGCTTTGGATCTTACAAATCCCGATATATGGACTTGGATATTTGAAAACGTCTACGATATTTTTAACATAGACCATTTACTATTTAGAGGAACTCCTATGATTAAAGAAGGGACATTATTCGAGTGGAAACAATTTTTAGACGCTAATATTCAATTTGCCATCCAGTTTTATGTAGGCATCATGTTATTCTGCAAAATTTCGACCACCCAGCTTGAGCCACATGGACTGAGCATGCTGATATTCGTCATCGCTGATGCCCGAACCTCGCAGCCGGCTATGAAACTTAGCCTGGGGAGGCAACGACTCCTCCTCGAACTTGGAAGGGTCGCTGACATACTCGTAGGGGTAAACCCCCTTACACCTGAAGAGACTAGCATCCAAGTTCGGGAAATTGGCTGAGGTAATAATTAGTTGATTGTTGTTGAGCATCCCAGCAAGAGCATCGAGGCCTACCTGGAGAAACCTCAGGGAATCGAGAAACCGAAGTTCTATGCCTTGCACCCATTTAGAGATGCAATGTAGTGTTCCTCATTTTGTGCTATAATATTAATGCACGCATCGTCGTATCCCAGATGCCTGATAAGGTGGTGAAAATCGTACCCGGAGCCGTTATGGAAGAATACGGGGACGAAGCGCGGGTCCTTAGCCTTCAGGTTGCACCCGTTACACCAATATAGCTTCCGGTGAAGTGATCGTGGTGTCGAACTTTCTTTTTTTTTTTCCTATTATCAATAAATTTTTCGTTACAAACTGGACAGTGTGTAGCCTCTTCGTGTTTACGCTTTTCTTCGGGAGTTAAGTCTCGCATAGCTATAGGATCTAACAATACTTCTCGTATCTCGTTCACTTCTACAATCATCCTCTCCAAAAAATGTTTGGCTGCATCGGGACCGCGATATACATATGGCTCAGGGGTAATTATTTGATTTCGTCGCACCACAACATAGCCAAAACTGGAGACCTTGTGAATTTGACAAGGCATGGTAGAATAAATTTCTGGGTTGGGTTTACAGGTGGACAGCGGTTCAAGGAAGGCCTCTAAATCTGCAATAATAATAGCAGGGTGCTCTTCCATAGCACTATGCGCCCGAAATTGCTCCACAGTACCAGGCTCAGGTAAGACTGCAACCCCAGGCCTGTTGTCGTTACAATAGCGCATGTGGTGTGCAAGCTTCTGGGCAGCAATATCGAGACCTTGAATGTGTTGGTAATCTTGTGGTTTTTGATTATCGAACGTGGACAAGCACCTGCGACAGACTTCTATACAACCATCATGCTTGTTTTTTTGATCTGAGACTAACCGTGAGAGAGAGCGAATAAGCGTGTAATGATGGCAAGTCTCGTACTTGATAAGTAGTAAATTGATTTCTTGTACAGCTTCACGTTCCATGTTGCTCACTCGAATAGGGTATACAATATTCGTGTTCTTAGTAAGGCCGTAAACATTGATAGCTAGTTGCAGGTTTAGTAAATTGTGTACACGGGTCTCGAATTTGTTTATGTCCGACAACTGAACTGGGTAGGTAATCGCAGCCATCGCATTTTCTAATTTTGATTCGTAGGGTATGTAGTGGGTAACACGACGCGGATTATCTTTCCGGTGGATACGATGCAGCGCTGCCAGCACCGACCAAAGAAAACATTTTGAATCGCTATTCTGGATGTTTAGAACAGCCTTCTTGACTGCAATTATTGCCGGCAGTGGAACATATCTAGACCCAGTCAGTGGAACAAACTTGTTAAGACTCAATTTAAGTTTATGCGGAGTACCACACAACGAACCACCCGAGCCTTCAGCCTGATGTTCTTCCTGTTTGGCAACCAGCTCCTCCAAGAATTTGTCGTAGATACTCCCGAGGTTGGCAGCATCTGCCAAGTGCAATATTTTTGCCTTGGTATTATGGTGAAAGCTGTATTCCTCATCAGATGTTTTTTTGTATTGGCATACCAGCGATGCATAAAATTTAGTAGAGTTTAAAGCCAGTACATCACTTAAGATAGAAATTATCTTGGGTCGCACACTCTCTAGGAAGCTACGTACATCACATAAGCTATCTGAGGTAAAATCAAAATCCTCTAATATATGATCAAAAGCAAACCGGCTTGCTTTTGTTGCCGACTTGACGCGTTTGGCAGATGGTAATATTCTAAAAAAATCTGCTTCAGCCTTTCTTTTGACCGAGGTCGATGGTTGCAGCACAGGGTCTCCAGTACCCTTGCAATTAGGCATATGCTTTTTGACATATGCAATTGTAAAGTGTTTGTTACACTTAGGACACAATTCTGTTGCTATTAAATGCTTGCCAGGCACACAGGTACGACTATGTCGTGCATAATGATCACTGGAAATATTTTTTTTACATGTAATACAAATCTTCGTAGGACGCATATTTTTTGGGGATGTTTATTTATATATGTAGATGTGCTGATGTATGATTTTTTAGATGTCGAATCCACACGTACTGTTGTACAATTAGGTATAAAGTGCAGTACAATTAGGTACAGAGTATTGTACAATTAGGTACTGAGTGTTGCACAAATAGATACCCCAAAAAAAAGCACTACAAGAAAAATAATTACTCTTCAATCAGTCTCACAAAAAATCAACTACTGTGTATACAATTTTTAAAAATCAAACAGAAAATATCACCATGTAAGGCAAATCTACGAGGAACACTGCGACAGGACGTCCGTACTCTTCAAGCTGCTCTCGCAGACTGACTGACTGCTCTGTGCACCTCCTTATGTAACCTCGGTTTATTTATGACGTATTTTTCCTCCAATCAGAAGAGACCACGTTAAGTATGACGTATTTTTCCACCAATCAGAAGAGACCACGTTAGATATGAGTCATCATATTACGTCATAATTTGTTGCGCAATCAGAAGATATAAGTCATCACATTACGTAATAACTTGCGCAATCAAAATATATGAGTCATCACATTACGCATTTTTTAACTAATCAGAAAACACAATATCAAAAGCATTCGCCTCTAGCGCAGGCTAATTACTGCTTATATATTTACAACTTGCAACCCCTCAGATTAATGTGTAATAACCGATATATACAAGTACATAGATTCTGTTATTATTTTGAGGGGTCCTATATTGGACACACGATGGGGTCCGACATAGGGTCATCAGCTATATATAAAAATCATCGCCCGTGGCGCTGTTAGGTTGCAGGTGTGGATACTATCAGAACAGGTGGGGGTCCTACATAGGGTTGGGGTCCGACTTTGGTCAATTTCTTCTATAATATTTATTTTCATGAACACAATGTCAAGAGCATCTACCTCTAGCACTGGTCGCTTGTTGCTGATATATTACAACTTACAGGCTAATAAGAGCTTATGCGAAAGCACCCCTGCTTGTCGAGCTGTAGAAGCCAGAATTTTCCTAACCTATTTTTTTTTATTTGTAAAAATCCGAAATAAAAAATGTTAAGGAAAATTTTTGCAAAATATCCCGCCATTTGTTTCAACTTACTAGGACCACAATTTCATAGGCTTGATCCTAGAAGTCACATGCGCAGCCATGTCCTTCGTAATCGCATATGCTAGTCAGCCTGATATTATCATAGGAGAATCACATTTCGCCCTATGATCCTACCCAAACTGACATTGCACAAGCTAGAAGAAACAGGGGCGGGATATTTTATGTTAATTACGGCAGCCTGTGTGCAGTTATAAGTTAATTATCAAAAGAGTGCTCTAATATAAGACAATACCACTTACAATATTCCCTAACACACAATCAACATACCAGGTAAAATCATATTTGTCCTTTTATACCCAACAAAACACCTAGTTTTTTTGTTTCCTCATAGATGGTGCTGACGGCGCCACCCAGCTCGAGATAGTTCCTTTGTTTACTAACAGATGGCGCCCACTGTCCTCCTCCGAAAATTTTCAATAAAAAAACTCAAATATCTCGAAAACAGTAAGAGATAGAGCAAAACAGACCGCGATTTTGACTTCAAAGAAGCATTTTATGATAATAGAGAATACCCATACCAAGTTTGAGCGCCCTACGATTAATATGACCCACCCCCGAAATTTCAGGAGGTGGGCCATATCTCGAGAACGGTTAGAGATAGAGCAAAAACGATTAAAAATCGTAAAAGCTTAAAGAAAATAACATGGTATAAGCTACCTGTGTATGATGTTTTCAATAGGTGTTGTCTGGGAACCATGTTGGCCCACCCCCAAAATTTCAGGAGGTGGGCCATATCTCGAGAACGGTTAGAGATAGAGCAAAAACGATTAAAAATCGTAAAAGCTTTAGCAAAAGTACATGGTATAAGCTACCTGTGTATGATGTTTTCAATAGGTGTTGTCTGGGAATCATGTTGGCCCACCCCCAAAATTTAACTTAATGGACCATATCTCAAAAACAGTAAGAGATAGAGCAAAACAGACCGCGATTTTGACTTCCCATACGAAGTTTGAGCGCGCTACGATTAATATGGCCCACCCCCGAAATTTCTTCAGTGGGTCATATCTCGAGAACAGTTATAGATAAATAAAAAATGTAAAAGGTATTGCTAGATGCCCCACCCTTGTCGATATACCAAAGTTTTGGTGGTGCTAAGTCAAAGGGGGTGGGACAACTCCCAATTTTTTTTCCAGAACCCCCCCTTATCGTAAAAGGCTATGGCAAGAGCCCAGTAGGTTGGCAACATTGCTTTATGCACTGGAACTACATAAGGCAAGCCTAAAGCAAGGTTGCCAGCTCCTTGCTTTAGGTTAAGTTAGACTAAGAAAAGTACACGAGCGCGCCACTTTCGCGTTTGCCTTACGATATTTTCCGTTAAGGTTGCAAAAAAAGCGCCACTTTGTAACCCAGAACTTTCTTTTTAACCCTACTTTAATGTAATTTTTCTGTCATTGGTTGATGAACTTGAGGATTGGAAGATATATATATATAACATCCATGCTCGAAACTCTTTGTGCATTCGGGTAGTGACATGTGTATAAAACCTTTCCTTTTCTTTATCGTTCATTTTTATTTTTTTTATTTTTTTGTAAGAGGACATTTTAGATATGTACAGTCAGTCTACCAGGAGTGCCTCTCTGATGTGACTCCACTGTATGTCTCTCTGCCCCTTTTGCTTTCAATTTCGCCACTGAACTGTTAGGATTAGAATAATCGTATTTTTTAGTATATACAGGTGGTTAAAAAGCCGACTGCCCCCGCTTCACTTGTAGTTATTTCTTTTTGTACACTGATTCATGTCCGGTGGGTGATATCTAAATACGAGATTCTCCAATACTGAAAACAGAGTCATGATTATGATTCAAGCAAGCATGTAAAATCTTATTTTTAATAACACGGAAACACACACTTACCACAGCAGAAATTGCTTCATCTCGCATTCACGAGACAGTCGTATGCATGACAAATTTCATTTAGTCTCATGTAAAATTATTTCATCACAGAGGCAAATGGATAAAGTAAGATTTCTCTTCCTTCCCTGTCACTTTTGTCATCTACGAAGAAATCATTGCCCAGTGTCCACATGCCACGAGACCTTCTAAATAGCAGATGCACCTTAACTAGCAAAAAATATTGAAATCGATATATGAATTTATCGTTCTGGTCTCCCTCCCCCTTCTTTGCATGCATGTTGCATATCACGGTCGCTGGCACTGAAATAAGCGAGAACGCTTTGCTATGCTCACAAAAGAGAGAAAAAAAGGACATACATCCATTGCCAGATTGTACAACTGTATAGGTCGAAGGTCATTACGTGGAAATAAGCTTCATCCATCTTGCGCCAGACTGTTCATTTTTAAAGTTTTCTTTATCAGCATGTGCCTTCACCAGAAATCAAACACGAGACTTCTTGATTACAAGACAGCACAGGTTATAACTAATAACTAAAAGTAGGTCTTCCGTAATCTCTATCAGCACACAGAAGAGCAACACTCAGCCTCAATGTGCATGTTGCCTATGGGTGAGTGGGTGTGCATCCTTGAAATTAATAAATTAATTGGGAGTTTTTTTTATTTAAAAAGTCCACTTTGTAGCCACGAAGTGAAGAGCATTATATGCTTGAAACAGGTATCGAAGCTTCTATAGATTTCAATAATATACTAGAACTATGTACTTTATAGATTATTAGCATCTCACGGGTGGGATGTCGTGTGTGTGTGTGTGTGCGACTATGAGTTGGTATTGGATAGCGAAAAAAAAGGACCGTTATATCTGTTGATGCTCACGCAATCCATTGTATTTTTAAGTGTTAATCAATTGACAACACATGCTAAACAAAACTACAAATTAACATGGAGGCGCTTTCTCATCAATCTAGAATTTGTACTCCATATTATTAATTGCGATAATAGGATAAGATCGTGCTTGAACAGAGGACTGGAAGGAGAATAATGCAGAGGGGTGATAGGATTATAAACTTCTTGTCTCCGACCATCTTAGAACCCTGGTAAAATACAAGTTAGTTTCTATTGAGAGCTTAAATTGCAAGGATATTTATTATCACAAGTAAGAAAATAAATATATGGGAGTGGGAGAAATGTGAAGTAGGTTTAGAAGAGGCAAAACAGAGAGCCACTTTACTTTCGGATTCTGGTGAATTGTAGTTTGCCGGAGATCGGGAACTTGTAAAAATTAAAATTGTTGTTGAAAACAGAAAATTTTGCCAACATTTTCATCGTATTCGGTCAGGATGCTGTTCAGGAAAATAATCAACAGGTCGTTGAGTTTAGATAATAGGGAAGGTAACAAACAGGTTCTCCAATCTTGGCAATGGCGATGATAGTCTGGATAGGTGCCTCCATAGCTTACTTTCTGAACCCAAACAAATTCAAGGGCATGGTCATTTTAATATGTTATGTGTAGAGCAAGGGTATCAAAGCGTTGCTTTAACTCATAGAAGTTGCATGATACAGCTTAACCTGTGGAAAATCGTACAGTGTAATACATTTATTACATAAGGTAAGTTCGCATACCCTGACAAGGCTCTCTCCTAACCACAGCAAATGGGAAACTGAATTACGTGGCTGAAGTGATACCTTATGGGTGTTGTCGCATCGAATATTCCAGGCGATTAGAGAGACAGTGTATGACAGATAGAAAATAGTGGTAGTGACGTACATCACATGCTGGAATTATTGAGATCAGTAGGACTCGAAATATCGTAGGCATGAAAGCTATATTAACATATTTTGTACACATTAAGTAAACTTTGACTTTACTTTCTGGTTTCATGGTGAATTGTAGTTTGCCAGAGATCGGGAACTTTAAGTTGTTGTTGAAAACATAGAAAGAGTTGCCAACGTTTTCGTCGTATTCGATCAGGATGCTGTTCAGTTGAATCATCAACAGGCTCTTGATATTAGATAATAGGGAAGGTAAGAGGTTCTCCGAGCTTGGCGGCGACGGTGCAGTCTGAATGGGTGCCTCAATAGCTTCCTTTCTGAACAGGAACAAATTCATAGGCATGGTTATAAGTAGTGTATATTGGTTGTTTCAACGCCACAAAAAGGAAGAGTCCTCTTTTTTACGATTTAACCTCAGTGATAGCCTTTTATGACGATTTGTTTGTGGATTTTATAGCGTTCAACGACATTTTAGTAAAATTTTCATGCAACTAAATTTTCTCACCTAGCCAGAAAAAGGAGGAGTCCTTTTTTTTACGATTTAACCTCAGTGATAGCCTTTCATGACGATATTTTTGTGCGTTCAACGGTGCAATTCATGGCCCGCACCTCATGCCACAATCTTACGTCATATAACTTAACCTATTCACTGATCATTTTTTTTGTGTCTCGGTCTAAATTAAAGTAAGTGTCGTCTACGGGACCTTACGAGTTACCGAATCCCTGGGCCATATCTCGAAAATGGTGAAATTTTTGCAAAAGAGAGGTACACAATATTTTTCTACCCCCCCCCCTTTTGACCCCCTGTGTGTGACCCCCTCCCCCTCACAAATTTTGTTGCGTTAGAACTGTTCCGTCACCCTTTCGTTCTTCACATCTTGGACGAAGGACTTCTCGGCGACCAGGATGACGTTGCACACGGTGTCGTGGGCAGTGCATTGTAAAATTCGCACTCGATCTTGATGTTGGCGGCGATCGTTGACCACCACCTGCTTCCTCTTCGACGTGTTGATGACGAACATGGGTCTGTAGACCTTGAATTCGCTTGGATTGTAGTACACGTCCATGTTTCCCTCGGTCAATCTCTTGTAAGCGGAGTACGCTTCGTACAATTTGAGATAATCGTCGTCAAGGTTGTAATCCTCGCGCGGGAACACTTCGTTCCTGCCGTTCTTGAGATAATTGTTTTTGATCTTGTAGTCGTCGAACTTGCTGGAATCTTTTCCCTGGTCGTTATCGCGTCCGGTCTGAAAGAGCACTACGACGAAATCTGGCATGTTGAACTGTATGTTGTTGAATTGCGTCGTGACGTCGAATTCGTAATGGTTTGCCGGAAGCGAGTTTCTGCACGCACTGGTAAGTGTAAAATTGATTGTGTACTTCCGGATTTTTCAACATGTCCGCTTTGTACTTGAGAGCATAGTTGGTTTCGTATTCCACCACCGGAATTCTCAGCTCCATGCTGCGGATAATGCATTTTGTTGCTTCGGGCAGAGTATTTGGTAATGGTGTGATCCCTTCCGACCCAAGTTGCTGTATCGCATCAAAACGTTGTTGTCGTTCGAGGCTCTGTAAAAGGTGATTCTCAGTCATCCCTTCTACATGATCTCCTTGTAGTCCAAGAAGAAACCCGAAAGCAGACGCATGGAAAAGAGCACCGTGTGACTTTTCGTCAATATTTTCGTTCCCGCTTCGAATCCTCCCGCCTGGTAGTATGCAGCGTCCGTCTTCGATAATTTCAACGTTCCCACCATCGTGGAAGTGATGCCTGGATAATCGATTCTGTCGATGACCGTTCCGTGTTTCCTGACTTCGACCTGCGAGAACAGGTGAGGCACGAAGTTGCCTACGAGTTTTAAATTTGCTGCGGCTGGGAAAACTTCTCCGCTATCTTTTTTCACCACATCGAATTGAACGTAAAGGTCCGCTCTGTGAGGGTGAACGAATCCGTCGCCTACGTCCACGTCGTACTCGATTTCCCGGTTCGCTTCGTTGAGATTGGCGAACGTGCGACGGTTGGGAGGGAAAGATTGCAATTCGTAACTTTCAATCTGTTCCATGATGTATGGTTATTTATTATATGTTCGTGACCACTAACTCTAACTGATCTATCCTGTTGCGACATACTGGAAAATAAATCGGCGAAGTGGGTGTGTAGATGATCGGTTCCATGAACTCGGAACTGGGTTTGAACATGGCGATGATTCCCGTCTGCTTGTGACTTCCTAACCCTTCAGATTTCGTGATCATGCCTTTAGCCACGTTGCAGTGAGTGTTTAACGTCTCGATGACTAGAAATTTAGGAATGTTTGCTCCTGTGTGCTTGATGTCAGCTTCGAGTTTGGTGTTGTTCTCGAAACCTAATAGTTCTCCTATTGTGCCCAGATCCACCGTCTCCGTCGCGGACACAATTTCAACTCTGTGCGTGACGGAATTTTGAGAAAGGAATGTGTCTCTAGGTAACTGAGCTTGCAAAGTAGAAAGATTGTATGGACCTGGTGTGATGATGATATTTTCAATTCCGATGCTAATTTTGTTATTGTGCTATGTGACGATAGGTATAAGGTACATGCTGTAGAATGCACGTAAAGCTATGGATTTAGGATAGACGATGTCGTCGTGCAAAGTAAGTTTCAAGACCGAAGTCTCACTCGTGAGATGGAACACGCCCATGATGATGTTTCAGGTTCCACAGTGTTTTCTGGAAATCTTCGATCGTAGGGTTATTTATTTTAGAGAGAAACATGAGTATGGAGAGACAGATATGACCGCAGTTCACTTCGTCGAAACCTTGAATTCTCTCGTCGTTGCAGAAGAGGTTGGAAGCCTTGAGATATTTTACTAAAGTCGACGGTATAACGCCTCCGAATGGATCGAAAACGAAAGCGGTGTTTGCATTTTTGAGGTAGCATATCCAGTGTGTGCCTGGATTTTCGTAATTGTCCAAGTTGACGACTCCACACTCTTTTTTCGTTACGGTGGAGGGTAAATCTGACATGAAAACGCCTCTGAAGTGTTTGATTAAAAATTCCATGTCACTGTTATTGAGCGCTTCTTCTTTTTTTTAAACTTGCCCATGACGCTCTTCTCTTTTTTCTCCATGGCAAGGTTGTGACGTTTCTGCATATATAGTGTGTGCCTGGATTTTCGTAATTGTCCAAGTTGACGACTCCACACTCTTTTTTCGTTATGGTGGAGGGTAAAGAATCTGACATGAAAACGCCTCTAAAGTGTTTGATTTGTAATGGTTTGATTATTAAAGATTCGATGTCGCGGTTACTGAGCGCTTCTTCTTTCTTTAAAACTTGCTCATGACGCCCTTCCCTTTTTTCTCCATGGCAAGGTTGTGACGTTTCTGTTCTTCCAATTCCGCCTTGTTGTTTTTCGAGTCGATGACGGTTTTCTTCCACCCGCCAAACTTCCCGCTGCACCCAAAGCTGCCAGGATTGCCGGAATGCTGAATATGAAACCACCAAAGTGGTGAAATTTTTTCCTCGACTGTTGCAATCTTTTCAATTGTGGACTGCTGAGCAGCAATTTCATTCCGCGACCTTTCGTCAAGCAAGAACGTTTCTTCTCGCGTTGTTTCTTGGTGAGTAATCCATCGAGGGCACCCAGATTTTTTAGATTCGAGTACGGTACTTGGCACACAACACCCTAGGGCTTCATCGTGGGGGAAAAAATTGTCTCTCGTAGATTTTTTCACGGTATGTTATTTATATATGTAATGAGATATTTGTTTTCGTCTCGTAGATTCTTTCAAGGTATGTTATTTATATATATTCTATGAACTTTTAACTGCAGCTGATAAACAAATTCTATTACATGCTTCGTTTTGTTACCAGGAAGTTCCTTTGTCCCTTTTTACACGATTCGAGTTTTGGTAGCTTCTGGTCAGAAAACATGTTAGCGTATCGATCTGGTAAAAATAAGCTGTATTGAACGTCGAGCAACAGACATACTTTGGGACCATACTGGGTTGTAGCAATTTCACCGGAAGTTATCCTGTAAGGTTTATCCACATCCAATTCCTGAATTTTCATATACTCGACTGACAAATTTAACATTTGTTTTAATGCTTGAGCTTCATCCATTTTTTTTCACGCTGTGTTATTTCTATATATAATTTTTTTATTTGTCTTTTAGATTTTTTTCAGGGTGTTATTTATATATCGAGATTTTTATTTGTCGTAGATTTTTCTTTTTCAGGGTGTTTTATTTATATATCGAGATTTTTCTTTTGTCGTAGATTTTTTAACGATGTGTTATTTATATATCGATATTGTTAATTGTCTCGTAGATTTTTTTCACGGTGTTTTTTACATATGGAAGATTTTTTCGTCTCGTACATTTTTTTTCACGGTGTGTTATTTATATATCCAAGAATTTTTTTTGACTCGTAGATTTTGTGTCGTAATTTTTTTTCACGGTTATTTATATATCGAAAATTTTTTGGAACATTTTTTTTAACACGTACATTTTTTTATCTCGTACATTTTTCTTGACATTTTTTTCATCACGTACATTTTTTGATTCGCACATATTTTTGTCACCTAAAATTTTTGTTTGGTATATATTTTTTGAATTTTCTTGTCACGAACATTTTTTTGTCATGTACTTTTTGACGCATTTTTTTGACACTCCCTTTTTTAGATCACATTCTTTTTTGACATTTTCATTTGACGTATATTTTTGTCACGTACATTTTTTTGACACGCACATTTTTTGTCGTCTATTTTTTTGACACGTACATTTTTTTAAACATATTTTTTGACATGTAGATTTTTGTCAAGTACATTTTTTTGTCGCTTAGATTTTCTTGCCTAATTTTTTTCACACCATTTTTTAACGACACAAATTTTTAGGATAAAGCAACTTTTTTCTGATGAAAATTGTTCCACGTCAACTTTTTTTGAAGACACTATTTTTTAACAATACAATTTTTTTAGGGTAAGGCAACTTCTTTTCTGACGATGAAAATTTTTCCACTTCAACTTTTTTTATACATTTTTACGTACATTTTTTTGTCACGTACATTTTTTTGTCGTGTAGATTTTTCTCACCATTTTTTGACGATACCATTTTTTTAAAGACAGATTTTTTTTACGATAAGGCAAGTTTTTCTGACTGAAAATTTTTCCACATCAACCTTTTTTTTTACGATACATCATTTTTAACGATACAATTTATTTAGGATCAGGCAACTTTTTCTTTTCTCACGATGAAAATTTTCCCACGTCAACTTTTTTTTACGACATTTTTTAACTACATTTTTTTTAGAATAAGGCAACTTTTTTCTGACGAAAATTTTTCCACGTCAACTTTTTTTGACGATACATCAATTTTTAACGATACAATTTTTTTAGGATATGGCAACTTTTTTCTAACGATGTAAATTTTTCCACGTCAACTCTTTTTTGACGACACATCATTTTTTAACGATACAAATTTTTTTACGATACGGCAACTTTTTTGTGATGTAAATTTTTCCACGTCAACTTTTTTTTGTTGATACATCATTTTTTTAACGATACAATTTTTTTTACAATAACAATTTTTTCTCAAGTTACTTTTTTTTAATGATGCAATTTTATTTATAGACCCCATCCCAATTTTTGTTTCGTGTTCATGGCGATGGTCGTACCCAAAACTGCAACCCGTTCTCCCAAAGAAGCATCCCTGCTGACGAATCTCCCGAAGGCTGCATGTTCCAATTTTTTATCTGCTTCGTGACGTGCATCTACTCGGTGTCTGCGTTATAAGCGGTCGTGATTTTTGCATGTAGCGTCCAAGGGATTCACTCGCCTGTCTCCTTTTTCCAAACATCGCTCAAATTTGGTACCCGGTCCGCAGTACCGGTAACATGGGATGTGGATTTCGAAAGGTAACTTGTTGATGATGTCGTTCACGAGTCATTTGCCCTCGGCCTCGTTCCAAAATTTCGGCGGAAGCGTGTTGATGATTTTGATCAAGAAACCTATTCCTTTACTGTCGTTCACGATAAATTTGGAGAGTTTGATGCTGATCATGTCCACGATTCCTATTTTCTCGTTGTAAAACTACGACTGACTGCATTCTCTTCGCCTGCGATGACGAGTGAACGATCAACGAGTTTCCTAACGTCGTCCACCCAAACAAATTCTTTGGGTAACGTGTTGTGACCTTTGACTCCACTTCCACTTTTGATATCGTTTCAAATGGATTTGATGAGATTTCTGTACTTTTTATCCGCTGCTGGATTTCACCCTATTCTCTGCGGCATTATTATTTTGGTACATGGCATCCGTCATGTTTAAAATTTCCATGTAACTCTGATAATCTTCGTCGGTGTAATCTTCCGGATGTTTTCTGGCAATGAGTTCCCACAGTTCCACTGTACCTGGATACCTGGACAAACTATTTTTTAACCTAAATTAACTTTAATGTCGTTGCCTTCGAAAGTAACTTTCGATTTTCCAATTTTCCACACGACAACTTCGTTGGTTTCCATGCTCGGTGCAATCCGAACACCTCGTCCTTGTGGAATTTCCCCGTGCTCAGGTTGTTTTGTGCCAACGGACCCAACTCGATCTTCTCCGAAGAAGTGCTGCCTATGGCTTGACGTCTTGGCGGTTGTCTAAGTTCCAGAGGAGTGTGAATGCTGGAGAGAGGCGTCGGAGAAAATTCTTCATAATTTCCAGCGGCAAGAGGTACGAGTTCCGTGATCAGATCCTTGTTCTGTTCCGTGACATTTTTAATTTCCTTGCCGAGACCGCTGATGGCGTCGATGATAGGTTGACCTCCGCGCTTGTTCTCTCCGTAGAATCCGCGATTCTCGGATTTCCAACCTTTGAAGCGTTTCGCGAGGTAATCGCGGAACCAAAGGTTGTCGTCTTGGATTTTTCGTTTCGTCATCACGTTATTTATATACGTCATGTGACGTTGCAACGTTTAAAAAGTTGTTTAATTTTTTTTCTGTATTTTCCGTCGTTGGATTTTCTCGTCATGTCGATCGTCGCGAATCCGAAATCATCACTGTTTCAGCAAGAAGAGCACCATTCCGAAAATTGATTGTAGCTCATGTCACCGCCTACGTAGTCATCGTACGCGTGCTTGAGTTTGGTGTGATCTTGACGAAACAAACAAATGAAATTAGCGTTGTTGCGTAGTAACTGTTTTGGAATTTTGGAAAATGTTTGAGCTAGGTAAAAGCAATCCATCCATTTGTGACGACCTTGTGTGAAAAAGTTGCGAATTGCATCCTGGTTTTCCTGGATGACGTCGTCGAACACCAGAACAGAATTTTCGTGACAATCGCCGAGTGGTTTCATTTCCGAAGCGAACGTTACAATGTCCAGTCGATCATACAGTTTCATCAGTTGCTGGTATTTCGATTGCTCCAAACTTTTTGAGAATACGTACAGGTGCCTTTTCTTCCTTCCAATCTAACCAATTCGGCGCGAGGAGAAAATTGTCCACCAGCAACGTGGTTTTCCCACAATCGGAAGGACCTACTATTAGACAACGGATGCTGTCGGGAAGCAACTCGCCGTTTTTCTTAGTTTGACGTTCCGAATCGCGTCGATCCAACTCTTTTCCGGAAGTCCCAGCCATTTGACAATCAGTTTGTTATCTTTCCTACGCAATAATTTCTCGATGAGGTACGTGTCGGCGGGTTTTGTTTTAGAGAGTTCCTCTTCGTAAAACCTTCCTTTCAAAATTTCACCGCTACTATCCTTTATTATATACGTGTGACGGTTTCCGGGTAAAACTCGAACCACGGTAAAAAGTTCCGTACTCCAATTTTTGGTGAATCCTTTTTCGAAGAAGCGTTTGAATTTGCTGATCCTCACCTGGTCTCCAACTTTGAATTTTGATTTCTTGGTCGTGGGACTGTATTTTGGACAATAAACCGTAGAAATTAATCGCTGTTTGTCGGATTGTTTAACGTCCGCTGGTTTCATGCGTATCGTACTGTGAACGGTGTGATTGTAATCGTCAACGAGTTCCGGCAGGATGTCGACACACTTGTAATTTCCCCGAAGCGTGAATCGTTTCCACATTTGCGTTTGCACAGTTCGATTAAATCTTTCCACGATGTGGATGTGACTAAAGGTCGAATAAAGTCGAATGTCATGTTTTTGAATGAACTGCCTGAACGTCGAATTGTAGAATTCTTTTCCGTTGTCCGTTTGAAGAAATCGAGGACTGGAACTTTCATTGAAAATGGTTTTGAATGCTTACACTACGCATGTTCCCGTTTTGGCATTCAACGGAAGAGCCCATGCGAATTTTGAAAACGTGTCTATGGCGGTGAGGAGGTACTTGCGACCCTTGTTCAATTTATGTACATTTTTCAAATTACCGCTACTCATTCCGACGAGGTCCGCCTTCCATAGGTCGTCGATACCCTTTGTTACTACAGCTAAACGTTCGTAGTTGCGACGTGCAGATTTGTGCAACTCTTCAACGATTGCTTGCCTAGACATTGAGTGCGAGATTTCGCTTGAAGAGAATAACTAACGTGATGGGATTCAAAGAGGGTGGTACCTCACTTGTGTTTTGAATGATAAGTTTATCACCTGCACTTACATCATACACAGTAAGATCTTCGTCTTGGTGTATTTCATATATGTTGTGTGTTTCGTTCCAATGTGCCAAAGGAATGTTTCCTGTTTTCTGGACACCACGATTCGATATTAAGGTCATGGTGGGAACACTAGGTTTTCTGCCGTGAGAAAAATATGAAAATTCGTATATCTGAATAGTGCCATCGATGAGAAACTTGTAATACGGATGATAAGGATGTAACATGTACAGTTTGTTACCTTCATAGAACGTGGAAATTCTCTGCTGATTCTGTACGCTGTTGATTTCAATAGCATCCAGAGAATGCAGTTTAGCAAATTTAGTATCGACACTAACGAGGTTATTGTGAAGCTGTCCCAGTGTATTTTGTATGGGCAACAAATGTTCGACGAGGGTATCCGTTACGGAAGAAAACGACGGTTTAATTTTTACGTCGACGTTCAACTGTTTGTAGTTTTCGTTCAGTTCTTGCAACTTGGCACCGAAAGCGGCCAGCGTCGATTCCTGAGTGGCGGCATTAGTAGATGTATTTACAATAGGGACAGGACCGGAAAGGAAGAGCTGCTCTTATGCAGATTTGCTATACTTAAAACAAGCTCAACATGCCTACATGAGCTTTTTGCTCAAGTGTAGCACCTGCTTAACCCAAGAATTTTGGAAAAATCCCCCTCGGGAATTATTCGGAAAGGAAGAGCTCTTCAGATTGATTTGTGCATACTTACAAAAGTTGCATTAGCCAGATTTTTGTCCATAAACTTGTCAAAAAGTGATATATTTTTGGCCACACCAGAAATTAAGCTTATAGTATGTTTTTCTGTCAAAATCCCAGGAATCTTGAATTGATATCTATTGGGTTCTGAGACCGAGTGGAGTGTGGTGCATGGTTTTTATTGCCTTGTAATCAAAAGGTTCGGGTTTGAGTCCTCATAAAATCTGATGGCAAAATGTTAATATTGTTGTTTTGTAAACAAGGGGCTTTGGGTTCGAGTCCTGATAGATGTGGCACTCCATACGTGAGATTTTGAGAATAATTACTGCTAGTTGATAGCTCCCAGATCTTAAATTTGGTAAAAAATGTTATACAACAGAGCAAAATTATTCTCTATTAAGAATCACCAGAGTTTTGTTATCTGGGTAAAATATCAGCTCAACAATACGGGCAAAACTGCCTGATCAATACAATAGAATGGAGGTCAAGTAAACATAATTAATTATTTCCATATTCTTTCCAATCTTTTGATCAGTCCCATGTTTCGGCCAACAATTAATCATGCTTGCCTGGGAAATTATATTTCTTGTATGCTAGCAGATATAATCTGTATTGTGTTCTTTCAGAGTTATTCATCATCAAAGAGTAATTGCCTTCTTTCTGTATGCCTGAGTGATTATATCTGTTGATATTACCTGCACTGTGCCTTTTCCGAGGGAAATTACATATCATTTGTCATAGAACTCAAAGAGAAATTCTTATCTACACTATGTACCCTTTCAGGGACCATCCATCATATTGAGGAATTGCCTTCTCGGATATTGTCATGCAAACCGAATAGCAGGCTTGGTCTTGTTGTACACAAGTCTGTAACTTACAGAATAATTATTGCAATATTTCTGTATTTAAGCTTTTGGCAGATGTGTTGTGTTTTGGGTAGGTATCTGCTACGAGCAGAGGTGGTATAAAATGGGTAGGTAATATATTTTCTGACGGTAAAGTGTTGTTTTATAATCAAGGGGCTTCTGTATTTGAATCGGGTCTCTAGAACTGCTCTGTGACCCTCTCATTTCTTACATCATAAACATATGATTTTTCCCCTATGAGAATAACGCTACATATGGTGTCATCTGGTAAAGCCTCGTGGAATTCACAGATAATTTTAATGTTTGTCCTGTCATTAACCACAACTTGTTTCCTTTTTGAAGTGTTAATTACAAACATGGGTCTCTGTGTCTTGAATTCATCTGGTGAATAATACATATCAATACTGCCAGTAGTGACACGCTTGAAAGCCGAAAATGCCTCATATAATTTGAGAAAATCATCCTTGGAAATGTCTAAATTGTAATTTTCTCTAGGAAATACCTCATTTCTGCCATTTTTAAGATAAATGTTCTTGATGTTGCAGTTATCAAATCTACTTGAATTTTTTTCCTGATTATTGTGTCTCCCAGTCTGAAACAGTACCACTACAAAATCAGGCATGTCGTATTGTATGCTGGAGAATGAATTTGTAGCATCAAATTCATAATATGTGCCAGATGCGGGCTTCTGTACGCATTGATATGTGTAAAATTGCAGAGGAACCTGTGGATTTTTTATTATATCAGCTTTGTATTTAAGAGCATAACTGGCCTCATACTCAACAACAGGGATTCTTAACTCCATAGTCTGAATAATGCATTTGCCCTCATCAGGTAAGGTATTAGGCAGAGCTTCTCCTGTAGGGTTTAATGTGCTGTACCTCATCAAAGCATTATTATCATTTGCAGCTCTTCTAAATGTAATTCTTAACCCGCCCTTCCACATAATATCTTTGTAATCCGAGAAGAATCCTGGCAACAGGCGCATGGGGAACAGCACTGTGTGGTTTTTAGATAATATCTTATCACCAGCCTCAAATCCACCTATTTGGTAGTATGAAGCCTCGGTTTTGGATAATTTTAGTGTGGCCAAAGCTGTGGAGGTAATACCGGGATAATCCACTCTGTTTATAACAACGCCATGCTTTCTGATCTCAATTTCAGAGAACAGATGCGGCACAAAATTGTCCACCAATCTTATATTTGAATTTGCCGGATAATCTGTTCCATCGAGCTTTACAACATCAAATTTGATGTATAGATCTGCTCTGTGGGGGTGTATAAATCCATCCCCTACATCAAGATCAACCTCAATCTCTGTGTTGGGTTGATTTAAATTTGCAAATGTCCTCCTGTTTGGAGGGAATGATTGTAGCTCATAACTCTCAATATTTTCCATTGTATGTATTTTTATTTAGATATTAATCTCTATGATAGCAGTTGTTGTGGCTCCAGCAAAATCAACTAATTCTTCTTTTTCATTAGTGACCATCAATTCAATGTAATCTATTCTATTATGGCACACAGGAAAATATAATGTTGGGGATGGATTGTAGATGATTGGCTCCATAAATTCAGAATTAGGTTTGAATGTTGCAATGATGCCAGTTTGTTTGTGAGTGCCTATGCCATTTGATTTGGTGATCATACCCTCAGCCACATTACAGTGAATATTCAGAGTCTCTATGGCTAAGAATTTAGGTATATTCATAGCAGTGTGTTTGAAGGCCGGTTCGAGTTTTGTGTTGTTCTCAAAGCCTAACAGCTCTCCTATAGTACCCAGATGCACTGTTTCTGTAGCAGACACAATCTCTACTCTGTGAGTGACAGAATTTTGACTTAACACTACACCTCTGGGTAATTGAGCATTTAGAGTGGATAGATTATATTGCCCTGGAGTGATGACAATTTTTTGATCCCCTACTGCAATTGTATTGTTGTGGTGTGTAATATTAGGGATCAGGTACATGCCGTAAAATGCTCTGAGAGCTATTGTTTTGGGATACACTTTGTCATCATGCAATTTGAGTTTCAATATTGAATTTTGGCTGGTGAGATGGAATACCCCCATGATGTTTTAAATACCACAAGGCCTTTTGAAAATTTTCAATTGATGGTTTATTTATTTGAGACATATATCTAAGAACTGATAAACACAAATGTCCGCAATTAACATCTTTGAAATTTTGAACACGGGCATTATTGTAATAAAGATTAGCTGATTTTAAATATTTTATTAAATTTTCAGGTGGAACACCTCCAAATGAATCAAACACAAATGCCTTATTTTTTAAATATTTAAGATAGCAGATCCAGTGAGTGCCCTGATTTTTGTACTCATCCAAATTAACAATGCCACACTCTTTGTTGAGTGGTTGTTCCGGTAAAGAATCAGACATGTACACACCTCTAAAATGTTTGATGCCCAGTGGCTTGATTAAAGCTTCAATATCTTGGTTTGTAAGCGGCTCTTGTTTTTTTTAAACTTATTCATGGCTCTCTTAACACCTTTGCCTTTTTTCTCCATGGCCAGGTTATGGCGCCTCTGCTCATCTAATTCTGCCCTATTTTTCTTGGCATCTATTACTGTTTTTGCTATGGCAGCTGATCCCCCAGCCAAGCTCCCCACAGCCCCGAGAGCAGCTAAGATGGCAGGGATAGTAAATATGAAACCCCCCACATGTGATTTTTTTCTTGATTGCTGTAATTTTTTTAATTGGGGGGTACTAAGCAACAGTTTCATACCATGGCCCTTTGCAAGACAAGAGCTTTTTTTCTTGCGCTGCTTTTTGG
Organism: Lepisma saccharinum; assembly: GCF_977018435.1. Classification (NCBI taxonomy): domain Eukaryota; kingdom Metazoa; phylum Arthropoda; class Insecta; order Zygentoma; family Lepismatidae; genus Lepisma; species Lepisma saccharinum. Next base: position 98,659,398 of record NC_139230.1, on the reverse strand, counting down.
TCAAAAGACTGTCAATAGTTTTAAGAGATTTGAGACCTGCATAAGGTATTTGATACATAACACCCTTGGCCTTCATTGTAGGTTTATTATATACACGTTCACAACCCCCACCCCAGTTTTTGTTTGGTGCTCATAGCTATGGTGGTTCCCAATGCTGCTATTTTTTCACTTAAAGAAGCATCTTTGCTTACAAATCTACCAAATGCAGCCTCTTCTAATTTCTTGTCTGCAACATGTCTCTTGTCAAGATCAGAATGTGTGTTGTATGCTATGTCATGGTCTCATAGCAGCATCTAGGGGATTTACACCAGGATCACCTCTGTTTAATCTATGATCCAGTTTTGTGCCTGGACCACAATACTGATAGCCTGGAATATGTAGTTCAAATGGCAGCTTGTTTATAATGTCATTAACAAGGCCCCGACATTCAGAAATATTCCAAAATTTAGGTGGTAGAGTATTAATAATTTTTATGAGATATCCAATCCCCTTAGGGTCATTCACTATAAAATTAGACAATTTTGTGCTTATCATGTCCATAATTCCAACCTTTTCATTGTAAAAATTGTGGTTGCCAGCATTTTCCTCCCCAGCTATCACCAATAACCTATCTACAAGTTTCCTGACATCATCAACCCAGACAAATTCTTTAGGCAGGGTGTTGTATTGTTTGATTCCACTGCCAGTCTTGATCTGTGACCATATGGGCTTGATTAAATTATTGTATTTTGCTCCACTGCTAGATTTCACTCTTTTTTGTGTGGGATCATTGTTCTGGTATAGAGCATCTGATTTTATTAATATTTCTTTGTAATCCTCATAATCTTGATCTGTATAGCTGCCAGGCCTTTTCCTAGTCATCAGTTCCCACAACCCAGGTGTGCCGAGATACTTAACAAAAGCACCTTTTTCTCCGAGACGAGATTCTGAATAAACAATTATATCATCCCCCATAAATGTTACTCTGAAATTGCCAATTCTATGTATGATGCTCCCATCAAGCTCTGTGTCGGCATATAAGCCAAACACCTCATCTTTGTTGTCTTTAGGTGTGGTTAAATATTTTTGAGCAAGAAGACCCAATTCAATAGGATCCTGAGTAGCTTCAATTCTTCGAGGAGCAACAGGACTAGGTGTATGAATACTGGAAAGTGGGGTGAATGGATAATCTAATATGTTCCTAGCAGCTACAGGTACAAGCTCTGTGATCAAATCTTGATTTTGCTCTGTAACAGTTTTGATATTTTTACCTAAATTATTAATAGCATCAATTACAGGCTGTTCTGTTTGTTTGTGTTTTTCATAAATTCCCCGGTTCTCTGATTTCCATCCCTTAAATCTTTTTACAAGATAATCTCTTAACTTAAGATCATCAATTATTGGCCTTTTCATGTTTATTTATTTATATTTCAATGTCTAGAAAATTGTTGATTTTATTTCTGTATTTGCCACTATTGGGTGTTCTTGTCATATCAATTGTGACAAACCCATAACTGTCCTGGTTCCAGCACCTGCTGCAAAACTTGGAAAAATCATTGTAGCTCAAGTCCCCACCTACATATTCATCATGTATGTGTTTGAGGTTGGTATGATCCTGATGAAACACACATATAAAATTGCTGTTGTCTCGGATCAGCTGCTTCGGTATTTTAGAAAAAGTCTGTGCCAGGTAGAAGCAATCAATGTTTTTGTGCCGCCCCTGTGTAAAAAAATTTCTAACCTTGTTTTGATTATCCAATATAATGTCATCAAACACAGCAACAGAATTAACGAGACATTCATGAAGTGGCTTAACATCTGGTACAAAAGTGGCAATATCCAGTCCATCATATAGCTTCATCAGCTGCTGATATTTTAATTGTTCCAAGCTCTTAGAGAAGACATACAAGTGCTTGTTTTTCCAGTCTAACCAGTTGGGGGCCAATAAAAAATTATCAACCATTAGTGTAGTTTTACCACAAGCAGATGGCCCAACAATAAGACATCTAATATTATCAGGCAGCAATTTTCCATTTCTCTTATTCTGTTGTTCAGGTTCTGGCAGCCTCTTTATAACATCCCAGGTGCTCATATTATTATTTTGTCTGCATCGATCCAGCTGTTTTCCGGATGACCCAGCCATTTGACAAATAATTTGTTGCCTTTTCTGCGGATGATTTTTTCTATGAGATATGTGTCAGGCTGTTTAGTTTTGCTGAGTTCTTGTTCATAGAATCTGCCTTTGAGAATTTCTCCTCGGTGATCTTTTATTATATATGTGTTAAGGGTCCCGGGTTTAACTTGAACCACTGTAAATAATTCAGTGCTCCAGTTTCTAGTAAAGCCTCTTTTGAATAAGTGCTTATATTTGCTGATTCTTACTTGATCACCCACCCTGTATTTGGCCCTTCTTGTTGTTGGCTGGTATCTAGGATAATAAACAGTCCTGATCAATTTTTGCTCATCAGATGAAGTTACTTCAGAGGGTTTCATGTTGATTGTGGAATGGACTGAGTTGTTATATTTATGTAGAAGTTCTGGAAGAATATTAATCCATTTATAATTACCTTGGAGTGTAAATTGTTTATACATAAGATGTTTTAGGGTTTTGTTGAATCTCACTACAATTGAGGCCTTGAGATCACTGTAACTCGAGTAATGTTTTATTGACTGGCTTTTAATAAATTGTTGAAACACTGAATTATAAAATTCTTTGCCATTATCTGTTTGCAAATAGCGCGGTGATCTTCCACTCTGATTGATGATTGTCCTGATGGCTTCTGTAACACATGCCCCAGTCTTGGATTTGAGTGGCAGAGCCCAGGCAAATTTTGAAAATGTATCTATCACAGTGAGTAGATACTTGTAGCCCTTGTTGATTTTGTCTAAGTTTTTCAATTGCCCACTTGACAATTCAATCAAGTCGCTCTGCCATAAATCATCTATGCCCTTTGTGACTACTGGGAGCCTCTTAAAATGATGTCTGGCTTGTCTGTGTAATTCATCAACAATAATTTGTCTAGACATAATATGAAAACAGGAATATTGCAACTATGGGGTGTTCAGCAGCTGATACTACAGGATTTTCTAAATATAATTTGTCCCCTATTTGTATTTTAAATTCCAGAGATCCATCATCTTCAGTATAGGCTGTTTCTAATGTATTGGGGTCTGTAAAATCCTCCAACTCTACACTGGTGATTTTCACTTTGTTCTCAGCATTTGTTATTGATAAGGTAGGGTAGTGGTGTGCCTGTGGCTGATGCCAATATTTGATCTTGATTGGTCTCAATGTGCCCCCAACAAAAAACTGGTAATAAAATTGTGCAGGGGACAGCATATATATTTTGCCACCTGGTGTAAATGGTGAATCATATTCTTTGTTGGGGATGCTGTACAATTCAAGAATTACTGTATGTTTTGGATTCTCGATTATGCCTGTTATTTCCTTTTCTGCTGTGAGCAATCTGCTTGTTACAGATTCAAGGTGCTCATTGATGGTCCTAACAACATCATCATGGCCTGGCTTAATTTTTATGTCCACAATAAGTTTCTTGTATTGTTGCACAATCTCTTGAAGCTGGGTGGCAAAAACAGACAGGGCATTTGCTTGATTGGATTCCATGGTTCCTAGCTGTTGCTTGATATTAGCTACAATTTGTTGCAAATTTTCAACAACTGCCAATTTTGAATTTTGAACAGTAAGATCATGGACCTGTCTTCTGATATCCTCAAACAGGGCATGCAGTTCATTAATATGTTGATTGGTTGGTAGAGTGGCCACTGTCTGAGTGAGTTGTTTGATCTCTGCTTGGATATTCTTGATATCTTCTGATTTCAATATGCGATTCACTGCCCTCTTAATATTTTTAAGTTCCTGTGATGTAGGAAGATTTGATACTGTATTTTGCAAAGATTCAAGTGCCAATTTCACATTGTTTAATTCAGAAGCATCAGCCACATTTTGCATAGCATTTTGGAGCAGGGCTATATCTGCCTGAGAGGGTGTGGATTGTTGTAAAATTTCAAGCTTTGTTTGGATATCATCGATCAAGTGATGAAAATGAGATAGCTCAGATTCAGTGTTGAGGTTTTCAAGCTTTGTGATTTGTTGCTGGACACTGACAAGTGTGTCTACAATCCCAGGCAAGCGAGTTTCTTGTACATTTGCCAAATCACTTTGCACTGCTGCTATTGTACCTTCAAGATGGGTTATGGTACTTTGAATTTTTCCAAAATCTTCATATGTTTCAAGTTGCAGCTTAATGTTTGCTACACTCCGAGTTATTGCATTCAAAGCATCAGAAGATGGCAAGTTGTTCATAAAATTTTCAAGTGTCTCAATTTTTTCTTTAACCTCGGCTATGGCATTGTTCAGAGGATCCAGATTAGGTATCTGGAGTGACTGAATCTGTTCTTTCAGAGTGGAAATCACTAGATCAAAATCTTCCTGTGATTTTATGCTTTTGACAATTGTTTGGAGCTGTGCCTGGACATTATTTATTTGCTCTTCCAATTGTTGTTTCAATTGCTCAGAATTGGTGGCCTGGGTCTTAAATTTGGCTTGAAGAGCTGCTACAGCTTCTTCCAAACTTTGAAAATTATCTAATGTGGCCAGATCAGTATATTTCTGAAGCAGCAGTTTGAGTTCAGAATCAATTTTAAGAAGAGGGTCCATGCATTGTGATTGCAAATTTGTAATTTCTAATTGAAGACTGGCATTGAGTGTGGTTTGTAAAGCTTGTAAATCACTTCTTAATTTCTTGACTCTGACATCAAGCATCAAAATCTCATCACTGTGATCTTCATGTCTTGTATGGCCAAATATATCATTAGGCATTTTTGTTTTAATGGTTATTTATTATAGAGTATCTGATTCTTAATTCTATAAAAAAGGGTATAAGCTTGTCATAAGATCCAGGGACCTCAATATATAAGCAGTCACCAGCAGAAACAGTATATACAGTGCCAGAAACCATGTTTGAGTGCTTAATTCTATAAATATTTCTCCCTATTGAAATCTTGACATCACCCTCAGGGGTTGTAATAAATTGCAATTGCCCACCTACAGGTAATTGGTAATGATTTAAATTATTGTTAAATATGTACAATGTTTTGCCTGTTTCATCATCATTATCTGAAAATATGCTGTTCAGATGAATAATTAACAAGCCACTCAGCTTAGACAGCATATCAGGAGAGGGTTGTGGTGTTGGCAGGTGCATAATACCTTGTTTTTTGAACCCAAATACGTTCATAGGCATGTTTATTTATTTCAAATCATGCTCTGTAATTGGGCATTGTTTGCCACTTTTCAAATCACAATGACCCCAAGGTAGAGTATGTATGCCACATGACAAAATGCATCTCTTATCATCATGTGGGTCCAGAGCCACTTTTCTTACAATATTTGAAGTCAACAAGTGATCCTCACTCTGAATTCTATTTTCTGATGTTTTGATTGAATTCTGGGATTTGATGCAATTTTCATAATCTTCAAATTCAAGATCTTTTTCCACAGTTACTTTGCCAACGCCCTTGGCCTTTTTGGCAGCAACACCACTACATGTTTTAAAACTGTACATCTTGGCACTTAACCCAGCAAATTCCACAATAACATCACCAAGTGTCTCATCTTTTAACTTGCCAGGCACCTTTTTGTTGTGGTGGTGTTGAATCTTTGTATGTTCACTGGTATCAAAGTATTGAAACAATTCAGGCTGTGACATATCTTGATAAACATCTTCTGTTTGAATATCGAGAATAAAACTATCCGTGTCCATGTACAATAATTTTACACGATCACCATAAAAAGGTTTCAGCACATCATAATACAATGTTAACATACGTAATTTGGACAATTCCAATATCACAGCTCCTACATAAATAGGTTTATCAAATTTGATCTTTGTTTTCTTCATGTTGAAAAGTGCCATGTGCTCATCATAAATTCTTCTATAATTAAAGTTGGGCTTTGCAACCAATTTTTTGCTCAGGCTGGGGTCAGTAATTATTTTAACATCGGTATGTTTTCTGACATTTTCAATTGTTTTGCCATACACTGAATTCACCATCAATTTAAACAAGCCCTTATCAAATTGGCTCTTTGCAGATGTTCGAAGCTCTGTATTTGTATCAATGTATGGTTTCAACCATTCTGAGTGCCTGAACCTCAAAACTTTTCTAACTTTGGTTACTTGAACACCATGTTTCATCAGGAACTGGAGGTTTTTGTAATATGTGACATAACCCTGTTTCGGCTCCAGAGTCATCATGAGCTTCTTCTGTTTAGAGCCAGGTGAGCACTGAACCTCGGAAATTGGGGGCAGATCAGAAAATTTATTGTGCAAATAATCAGGAATTGTCAGATCAACCTCTAAGATGAGGCCATGTTCACGGTCATCAAAATTCTGAAGATCTTCAATATTGTAATTTTCAACCCATTCAAGCCCTGCATATGGCAATTTATCCATCATGGCATGACCATAGAGGCTATTGGCATCTACATACAGTATATAATTTGATGGCCGTGCTGGATCATAATCAGGCATATATTTGTTATTTGCTCTGGCATATCTCTGGGAACATTGCACCATCCCTCCTCTTATACATTTCTCCATAAACAGATACGTATCTTGATCGTGGATCAGATCCAATTGCTTTTTGGTGTTCTAAAACGTTGCAGCCCATGCTAGGCCCGGGGCACTGAAAAAATACACTGGGTCCAGCTTATAATTTTTCATGGAAGATTTTCTGAATGCTTGCAATATATCAGCTAAGAGGGTGACATCAAGTTTTAAATATGCCATGTGATAATCACCAAATGTCTTGCATTTTAAATTGTTCCACATCAACTGAGCATGGTGATAATCTTCATCAGTGATTCCAGATCCTCTGATTCTGCTGTAAAACTCTTCTTGTGGTGGCAGAGAACACTCATCAAATTTAGAAAAATCTGTAACATAGTCATATGGATATACACCCTTCCGCCTAATTAATTTCAGGTCCTGATTTAGAAACGAAGCACGTGTGATTTTTAATTGATCATCAGGTAATTGAGTGGCCAGTGTAGCCAGGCTAGCAGGTAAAAATCTGTAAGAATCAAGAAATCTTATGTGAATAGGAACACCATCAACTTTAATTATTTTGCTAATAGATATATATTTTTCATCATTTTCAGCTAAAATATTTAAATTCTGCTTCTCAAACCCCTCGTACCTGATCAGATGATGGAAATCATAATTGGATGCTCCATGGCAAAATATGGGGACAAATCTTGGTCTCTTGATCTTAATATTACAGCTATTACACAGGGCCTGTTTATATCGACCATCTGTATGAGAATGGTGATGAACCTTGATATTTGTATCTGAAAATTCAGATCACATACCGGGCATTTTTCTGCATTGTTGAAATCCTCAATCTGTTCCTCTGTTAAAGGCAACATAGGCTTTGATTTTAATAAGATGTTAGATGCTATGTCACGGCACACATTTTCTATTCTATGTGCAAATTCTTTGATGGCATCTGGTCCCATGTATAAGTGTGGCTCACTAGCTACACCATCCTGTACAACCACATAACAAAAGCTGGAAGGTTCATGTAGCTGGTAAGGTGTACTTGAAGATTCTTCGGGATCTGGATTGCAGAATTCAAAAGGTTTGACGTTCGATTCAAAATCACAGACAATATATGCTGGGTGTTCCAACAAGGCTTCATTCTTATTGAATTTGCAATTTTCACTTGGATTGGGCATCACCATATGAACAGGTTTATGGTTCCCACAGTATTTCAGATGCTCAATTAATTTGTTTTTAGCAAATTCTGCATTCACTTCCCGAACCCCCTTCACCATTTTTTGACCATCAAATACAGTTAAGCATCTTCTGCACAACTTGAATATTGTATTGGATTTGTCTAGTTGTGTACTCACTAAAGCTTCAAGATTATGTATCAGAGTATAATGATATGTACTATTTCCTTCAATTAAGAGCAGATCAATCGGAATAGCAGATTCATCATCAAGTGTACTGATTCTGAGAGGTGCTATCAAGCAATTGCCACTGGAACAAATAAATACATTAATAGATAATTGTTTGCCATTGATGTGCCTGGCCTTTTTTTCAAATTTATCAATATTCTGAACTGACATTGGATATTCTAAACCCTCCATTGCATCGTCAAAATCGTGCTCATGTTGCTTGTAATAAGTTATTCTCTCAGGATGCCTTGAAACTGGATACAAAGCAGCTAAAATACACCACAAAAAGCATTTCTGGTCGGTGTTTTTTATATTGACCACGGCTCTTTTGTTTTTGATATTGGCAGGTAATAGCACATATGTAGATCCTTGTAATGGGCTGAATTCAGAAATATTAACATATAACTTGTGTGATGAACCGCATAGGCTCCATCCTGACTCTTTTGCCGCAAATTCAGAGTGTTTAATATTCAGTTGATCCATCAACCTGCTTATTATTTTGTCTGAATTTGCATTTGAATATACCGGTACAGTTTCTGTTATGTGGGGCTGTATAAATTTTGTGCCATTTGGTTTCTTATATTGTACAAACAATTTGAGGGAGAGCTTATAAGAGCCATTTTGTGCATTAAGAATTGCCTGCAGATTAGGATTTATACTGTTCAAGAAATTCTCAATGCCACATCTTGGCTCTGATACAAACCGATAATCCCTAAGTTGGGTATTAAAACTGCTACGGATGGGTGCATAGCGTGGCTGCTTTGCTGCTCTGGCATTAAGAGGTACTTCGTGCCTTCTTTTCAGACCAGATGTGGATGGTTGAGGGGGCAATGTTGATGACTGTACAGAGCAAGTATCTTTATGTGTATATGTGAAGTATTGCATGCTGTATTTTTTATGGCATTTGGGGCATATTTTTGTGGGAGTTCTGTATTTGTCCGGGTTACAAATCTTTTGGTGTCTGGCCCAATTAGAGCTAAATATATTTTTATTGCATTGATTGCAATATTTTTGATTCGGCATTTTTGCTGTTGTTTATTATATACAATTTCCTGGGTTTCAATTCAAAACTTTATACTGAATAAAAAATATCAGTTGGGTTCAGCACTGTAATTTGTATGTGTATGTATGTGTGTATGTGTGTATACACTTAATATTTTTGGCTTTGGTATTTATATAAAATTTCCTGGGTTTTAAATCTAATCTCTATGCTTATTATGACAGGTTGTAAAGCCAATAGCTTACAAGTGGAAAAAAAGAATAAATATTCATTCACACTGACCCAGCGCAAATACCTGCACGAACATGCATATCTTGAATGGCAATAATCTTGTTATGTATAACAGGCTGGGACAAATATAAGCTTGACTCTAAATATGAGTGGATTACAACAAATATCAGATTTTATATTGTTCAATATGAATTTAAACCAGTAAGTATGAGAAGCACTGTATCAACACGTCTGTTCTCCTCAGTCAGTCTCACAATACTGGCTGATGCAATATTCGGGAATTTCTGTAAATACTGGCGCTGAGGAGAAACATGCAAAGCAAAAATCAATACTACCGTCTCGGGAATTCCCCACACTGACACAGAGGGGAAACATGCAAACACGGAGCAATTCTAGAGGGGGTCTCTGCATATTGCATTGTTTTAATATTAAATAAGCAAATTGAATAGTATCCAATTAAACTTAAACCTGAAGTAAATATGTATAGGTAGGTATGGATACAAGTTTATAGACAAAAATCTGCTTGAGGGGGGTTAATACTTTCCGAATTACAAAACTCTTGGGTTAGGCAGGTGCTACACTTGAACAAATAAACATGTTGAGCAAGTTTTAAGTATAGCAAATCAATCTGAGAGAGCTCTTCCTTTCTGAAGAGCATTTTTACAAAAATCTTGGGTTAAGCAGGTGCTACACTTGAGCAAAAAGCTCATGTAGGCATGTTGAGCTTGTTTTAAGTATAGCAAATCTGCATAAGAGCAGCTCTTCCTTTCCGAATAATTCCCGAGGGGGATTTTTCCAAAATTCTTGGGTTAAGCAGGTGCTACACTTGAGCAAAAAGCTCATGTAGGCATGTTGAGCTTGTTTTAAGTATAGCAAATCTGCATAAGAGCAGCTCTTCCTTTCCGGTCCTGTCCCTATTGTAAATACATCTACTGGCATTGGTTTCGAGGACGCCAACCTGTTCTCTGACGCCGACGACAATCTGCTGAAGATTTTCAACTAGATGCAATTTGTAACTTTACTCGCTAAGATCATTTATGATGCTTCTCATGTCGGTGAACTGAGCGTGGAGATCGTTCACACTGTGCGATGTCGGCAACGAGAACACCATGTCTCGAAGCGAAGCAATTTCATCTCGAATCTGTTCCGCGTTCGTCACTTAACTTTCTAATCGTTTCAGTATGCGCGAAATGCTTCTTTTAACGGCGTGAAGTTCTTTCGTTGTGGGAAGATTGCCTACCGTGTTTTTGAGTGCTGTCAAGGAAATTTTTATATTTTCCACGTCACTAGATTCGGACAACGTGAACACCGCCGTATTCAATTTTTCCAAATCTTCGTTCTAAGGGACGCTCGTCTGCAAAGTTTCGAGATCACGCTGTATATTGTCCATATTGTCCAGTACGTGATGAAAATGATTGAGATTCTATTCGACGTTCAAATTTTCTAAATAATCGATAGTAATGACTGCCTACCGGTAGAAATAGGGAGCCACCACATCATGGAGGCAACAGTGCCTCCGGAAACCAGTTGGGCAACAAAGCAAAACAAATCAAAAATTAAATCCACGGCTAGCTATACATACAACCTCAACTGGCTCCTTGTAACACACACATTTGTAGGTGAAACTCAATATGAGGAGGTAAATCGAGATGCAAACACAATCATTATTATTTCCATAATTTTAATTTCTATTAGTTTGGCTAACTATGCATGAAACAAAACTGTTCCAAGAATAAAGACCTATAAACATATTTATAAAATTTACACACACTGGCACAAACTAAATTAGCAATGAAGAGTTGAAATTATTTGGCCAATTACATAATGCATGCAGTACGCGTACTACACTACAGTTTGCACATTACCTTGTCTGCCGGATCACATTAGAAAGAAAAATATATATAACCGCGCACTGAGTTCATCGTTGGGGCCCAGTCTTCTGATATGGTTGTGATGTCACGTTTGTAGAGATATGGATAGAGGGGGGGTAATAGATGAAATGATAGCGGTCCTTCAGAATAGCAGCTAGGACCACTGCTGGGTTCCTTGGTCGTCTCCGGTTCAGTCCATTTCAGCGCGCTTGATTACTGTATAAGCTATTGTGCAGGCATCTTAACGTTGGACTCGCCATACTTGACGGCGCTTCAACACTTTCCCGTTCACGCGTCCGAGCGTCAACAAATCAGCACTGCACACAGTTCGTACTTGGTTCTGTTTTAACACTTGCACGTTCACACGCCCGAGCGTCAACAGATCCGCACTGCTCTCATATGCGTACAAGGCAAAGAATCAAAAAACTTTTCGAGAGCGACCACTTCGCCTCCTTACTTCTTCACCGTTAAAACTTAGACTGTCCGTCCCAGGACTCTCCACACTCCTGGAAACACTATTTTGCACTATTGTGATCCTCTGACCAATGAGGAGCTTGCACTTTCTTCTCCATTATGCACTACTGACGCACTCTTGACAATGAACATGGAGGGTGTGTGACCTCGCAAATTTACAACGTTATATATATATCTCACCCTTTTATTAAAGTCGACAGAAACATGCCTAGGTTGGAAATTTATGAAGGTAAATAGTTCTCCTTTGAGCTTAATTTTGAAGTTTACACGCAAGGGATGTTTTCGAAATGGTGACAGGCTGTAAATATTCGAGAGACAAATATATGGTCGCACAGATGGACAGAGAAAAGGCTTGACGTGAGAATGTCTGAAAATATGGTGCGACTCGAATCGGAAGAGACCCCCCTAGAATGGAGGGTGTTGAGCCATCTAGCATGGAAGAAAATCACTAGATTTAGAAAGTTGAAAGAGGAAAAGACAAAGTGATACCTTTACATACTTATGCCGGTGACATTTTGACATGCCTGGCAACACTGACGTCCAGACGCGCATTTCGTTGAGGAGACCTAGCTCTATTGTTACATTTTTTTCAGCTTTCTAGACGAGCTGCTGCATTCTGTCCCTCGGCCGTGAAAGTCGCATGGTGGTATATTCACATACTGTGACAGCACCATGCTGTGCGAAGGAGGTGGTCAAAAATAGGGGTGACGTCCATGAGAGTTCCCACGACCCACGCTAACTTTCGAAAATAAGAAAAAAATAAAAGAAACCTTGGGGTGGACGCTGGAAAAAGTCCATCACAGAACCCCCCCCTTCGGATTAATCACGATGAAAATCTGAATAATCTGAATATTCGATACAATAAATTATTTGGGGCCAAAAAATACAAAAGTTTACTGGGATGAACTTACAAGATATAATATCCTTATACATAGACAATATACATAAACAAAAATAAATTTATACATGTAACCATAAAAATAGAAATACAAAAAGTTTTAATTTTCACAAATACAAAGAATAGACAAGTACATAAAAATAATAAAGATTCCCTTCTGAATCCGGAAGAGGTATTTCCACTTTCGTTCCTTTCAAACTGTCCCTGGAAGGGTCTCGAAGGACCTGCGGTTATTCATTCATTCGCAGGCGACCTTCAGGCAAGGTTTCTTTCCTGCAGCTGGTCGCCCGTTCTCTTTGTGCTTGAGGAGTGATCCGGTAGCTTTACTACAAAATAACTCCTCTTGTTCGCCGCACCGTCATAAATACTTGCTACTTCTTCCTTTTTTCAATATTTCGAAAAATTATACACATTTATAATCTTCTTATCCTCTTCCCTTTTCTTTTCAGCAATTGCTGGCGAATGTTTTTTTCATTATTATATACAATTGACACGTTAAACTTGATGCACATTACCATTATAAAAACACTAATGATGATAATAATAATATTAATAATAATAATTACAATTACTGTTAATAATAATGACAATAATAATAATAATACTAATAATACAATAGAAAAACATTAAAATCACTAAATTACATTTAAATTTCATCATCAGCCTCACTGTGCTATTCCAGACTTGCAGTGTACCGGCGTAGGTTGGTGGTGTTGTACACACCAATCTCCTTGTTGCTTCGTGGGTTGGACAAGAGGTATGCATTGGGCCCTACTTCCTTCACCACCACGAATGGGCCTTCAAAGAGATGTACGAATTTTCTGTAGATCCCTTTCTCTACATTTGAGTTCGCAAAGGACCTTTTTAGAACATAGTCTCCTTCGTTGAATGTTGTCAAGTGTCCTTTGTCGTGCTGTTTCTTTCTAGCAGCCGCAGCTTTTTCTAGATTTTCCCTGGCTCTCATTAGCTTTACCTCACGACTGGAATCGTCGTTTAGTCGAGGGATATTGAATATTCTCCTTATTTCCTCCTCCGGGTTTCTGTTGAGAAATAGCTCGTAGGGAACGTATCCCGTCGAACTGTGCACGGCCAGATTCATGCATTTCGTGATGTCCGGAATGTGTTGCGGCCACTCACGTTGTTTGTCCTTTAAGCAAATGCGAAAAAGCCTCCCTATCTCCCTCATGGTTCTCTTCACAGGGTTAGCTCTAGGATTGTTGGCACTAATGAATCGCACTTCGATTCCCATCTCATTCAATTCCTGCTTCCATCTCTTCCCCGTGAACTGAGTACCTTTGTCTGCGAGGAACGTCTTTGCATTCGGACAGAGTACCAAAAAGTCATTCGCAATCTTATTTAGGATTGCGTTTGTTGTGGTTTCTTCAGCGGATATACCATCACAAACTTGGAGAAAACGCACAAAAGTACAAGGCAGTACTGGAGACCGTATCTCGCCTTCGGTAGTGGACCGTATAGATCAGCTGATATAATTTCGCCAACGTTATTTGCCACCACTGGGTGCATCGGTCTTTTCATCTCCTGGTTAGAATATTTCGTCCGCAGGCAGAGATCTCATGCATTCACGTGCTTCTTGATGCTTGCTCTCATCTTCTTCCAAGTGAAGAATTTGAAGATTGCAACGTGAGTTTTCTGTTGTCCGTAGTGTCCTCTCGTGATAAAAATCCATTATGCCATCCGTTAGGCACTTCGGAATGCAAATCTTGAACACTCCGTTTTCCTTTTTGCACAAGATGTCATCTTTTATCACATAACGAGAATTTTCTTCTCTCTCCTCTTCTTGGTGTCCCTCTAGGGATCGAAATATTGGCCCTAGCACTTCGTCTTCTCGTTGCAGCTTCGGAAGGTCCTGCATCCTCTTCTTCAGATCCTCTGGAGGCCTGAAATGTATGGCCGCTATGACCTCACACGGTTCCTTTGTGCCACCGCTTTCCTCTATCTTCCCACTGCTAGGATACCGAGATAGATGATCTGCGAGATTAGTGTTGCCCTTTATGTATACAATAGTAAAGTCAAATGACTGAAGTAGCAGTAACAACCTGGCTATCTTCGGATTCGAGAGGCGGCATGTAAAGAGAAATTTCAGTGCCTTGTGGTCTGTGCGAATCACAAACCGCGCTCCATTCAGGTACACCAAATTCTTTTGTATGCCGTACAAGATGGCGGTGAGCTCTTTCTCCGTGATGCTGTACATATTCTCATAGTCGCTTAACACTCTACTGTGGCACGTTATAACTCGTACGTCACCTTCTTTAAGCTGGTACAGTACCGCACAGATAGCTTTGTCACTCGAGTCTGTTTCCAGATAAAATGTACTTTCTGGATCAGGGTGGTGCAACATTACCTCTTCTCCAAACGTCTCTTTGATCTTCGTGAACGCTTCTTCGTGCCTTTGTGACAACTTGAACGAGGTTCCCTTCTTCAACAATTCTAACAGCGGCGAGATAAGCTCGGCGTGCTTCAGATGGAATATTCTGTAATAGTTAAGGTGACCCAGAAACGAGCGAAGCTGTTTGACGTTCTTCGGCCTGGGAAAATTGTGAATTGGTGCCAACTTTTCAGCGTCCATTTTTATCCCCTGCGGAGTGACTTTGCATCCGAGAATGGATACTTCTTGCCGTGCGAATTTACACTTCTTTAACTTTAGTGTTAGGCCAGCATCTCTAAGTTTTATAAAAATTGCGCGCAGGTGTTCTAGGTGCTGATCGAAGTCGTTGCTAGCAATTTGCAAGTCGTCGACATACCACGACAGAAAATCGTCCATTTCATGTCCCATCACGTATCTGGGTACTCTCACCGCACTCGACATGGCTGTCTTTAAGCCGAAGCTCACTCTGGTGAAAGTATATGAGATGCCGTCAAAAACGAATCCCACACACTTCTGATCACTTTCTCTTAATTTTATTTGAAGAAAGAAACTCGTGAGGTCAGCGCATGGAATATACTTCTTGCCCTCGAATTTCTGTAGTACTTCTAGCACTGGAGGTGGCTGATCGTGTTCGGATCTTATACGCAAATTTAAGAGTCGCGCGTCGAGACACGGACGTACACTTCTCTGTGAGTCTTTTTTCCTGACACACACAAGCGGGCTCACGTACGCAGTAGTTTGCTGTTTTATTATGCCCCAGTCCAGCCATTGCCTAATCTGTGTTCTTACCTCCTCTCTGTATGCATACGGGACTGGATAGACTTTCTGTGAAAAAGGCGAATCATCTGTGAGCTCCAGTGTGTGTTCGTATCCCTTCACTAAACCTGGCTTTTCATCAAATATATCTCGAAAATCGAGTAAGACTGTCATCAATTTTTCCTTCTGCTCTTCGGAGAGATTGGGCGTGGCATCAACGTGCTTCCGAATACCCTGCATCGACGCTCTTGTCTCCTGCCTGGAAGGAGCGGTGGCATCACATCACCATCGCACCTACAGATGGGTCCTTTGCACTCATAGCCAACAGTAATGTAGTTCACTTCTTGTTCAATAATTTCGCACTCGGCGGAGACAAATTTTATTTCTGTGTATAGGCCGCTGCATCTCAATCTCATCGTCTTCTTGTGGAAGTCCAGGTGGGCGTGGTTGTCCTCTAAAAAGTCGTTCCCCAGATTTACAAGTTTAACCAGGTTCCTAACAACAAGAAAATTGACGTCTACCGTCACACCTCCAAACGATACAGGCAGATAAGTCTGCGTGACAATCTTTGAGGCCCTGGAACTGAACGCTGAAATGATTTTCAAACATCCAACGCTTAATTGTGGCAGATTGGCGTTTTCCTCCAATAGGGATAACCATATCTCCTCGCTCAGGCAGCTGTGGCTAGCCCCGGAATCTAATAGCGCTTCACACATTTTTCTCTCTACGAGGACATTTACAAGGGGTAAGGGCCGCGGCTTGTTAAGAGCATCTTGATTATTCTCATCAAACACCTTATCAAATAACGTATTTACGTGTGCATTTTCTTCCACGAAACTCTTCACATGTGTTTCACACTCTCCTTCGTCACTGTAGTCACCTTGGTAATCAAAATTCCCGTTTTCGTTGCCTATGTCGTTTTCCCGTGGCCGGGGAGATGACGTCATACTTTCACTCCTTTCTCCCCTTTCCTGTTCTGGCTGTCAATCGCTGCTTCGCCTTCGATCAACGTCGTCTTGCCTTGCTTGCATTATTGCATTGACGTTCATTTGTTGCCTTTCTCCCGCATCATACCTGGTCGGTCCATTATTGTAAGAGTCATTGTAACCTTGCTGCCGTCTGTCGCCTCTGTCCCGACGAGGGGCGTTGCCTCGAGGTGGCTGTCGGCCGTGTGGTTGAGGGTCGAACCTGAGTGACCGCGAAGGATTGTCATCCGATCTGAATCCCCTGCTGCTTGCACCGGCGCGAGAAGACCGACCGCGAGTCTCAAAAGTATTTACTTGCCTGCGGTTGCGATTCTGCACAGAAACCAAGTTTTGTGTCGACGTGTAAGTTGTTTCCTGCACCTCCCTAAGCACGTTAAGTAGCTCGTTACACGTTGTAATTTTGAGTCCTATAACTGCTCTCCTAATATATGCTGGGTACTGCTTCAGAGCCAATTGCACCAATGTTTGTTCAGAGAGAGGATCTGGCAACACCGAATTTCGCTGCAGCAGGTCCATGAAATATTCTGCAAGGGTCTTCCCGTCTCCCGGCGCGTACCTGCTTGTATAAAGTTCGGCCTTCATTTTTAAGTTTCTCTTCACCCAAAAACTGTGCCATAAACCGCTCTTTGAAAACTTGAAAATCCGTGAAATTGCGCTTATCGATGTTGAACCATGCTAGCGCACTTCCTCGAAGGGACAACCCGACGACCTTGATCTTCTGGTTCTCCGGAATCTGCGCGAGATCCATATAAGTTTCCATCTCTTGGATGTAGGTGCAAGCTTTGAATTCATCTTGATTTATGGCGTCGAACTTGGGAAGCAACAGGTCCCTCTGCAGATACACATTTGCCGCTGCTATCCCAGTACCACACACTGAAGCGGGGGAAGTGTTGGCACTCGCCGCGCGTCTGTCGCCGTTACTTTCCAGCGTATCAACTCTGCGTGTCTCTGACGAGGCTGTGCTTGAGATCTGCGCTCTGAGAGCTTGAATCTCCTCATTGATAGTCTCCCGCACTCTGCTATCTCTTCGTTCGATTGTTGCTTCAATATGTTGAGACAGGGTGTCTCGCAAGTTCTCGGATATTTCTTGCATCCGGGTCTCCTGGACCTGATCCATGGATTCCGCAAATTCAGCCCTGATGTTATGCAGGCTCTCTTCAACAGTTTCCGTCCGCTGCTCTAATGATTCGGTTCTGTCTGCCACTTCATCGATCGCCTTCCCTAGCACAGTATTCACCCTTTGAGGTCTCTCTGCATCTCTCGTTTTAGATCCTCGTTCGACCTCTGCATCTTGCGTTCACGTTCTTCGAATCTTCGGTCCATATTTTCATCCTGCCTTCTTTCCAGGTCTCGAATATCTGTCTGAAGGACATCTAGCTTCCCCATGATGGATTGTAGCATCGCCAACATCTGAGCGTTGCCGACCGTTGTCAACTCACCCGCGATAGTTGTCACATTAGCTTCGCTTCTTCCCTGCATCTCTGGAGTCTCAGTGACGTAACCACGATCGGCGAGCTCTAGCTGTCCGCCTTCCCCATCGCCCGACTCCTCAACAGAACCAATGAAGCACCCCAGCCTAGTATGCTCGCGAAAATTATACCTCGAATTCATGGTCGGTTATGACAAAAACGCTCAATTCCAACAACAAAACAATATGACAGACATCCAAATTTAATAAACAGGGTTTCTTAGCTGATTTAATAGATATTGCCCATTAGTTGGGGGCCACACTGTAATGACTGCCCACAGGTAGAAATAGGGAGCCACCACATCATGGAGGCAACAGTGCCTCCGGAAACCAGTTGGGCAACAAAGCAAAACAAATCAAAAATTAAATCCACGGCTAGCTATACATACAACCTCAACTGGCTCCTTGTAACACACACATTTGTAGGTGAAACTCAATATGAGGAGTTAAATCGAGATGCAAACACAATCATTATTATTTCCATAATTTTAATTTCTATTAGTTTGGCTAACTATGCATGAAACAAAACTGATCCAAGAATAAAGACCTATAAACATATTTATAAAATTTACACACACTGGCACAAACTAAATTAGCAATGAAGAGTTGAAATTATTTGGCCAATTACATAATGCATGCAGTACGCGTACTACACTACAGTTTGCACATTACCTTGTCTGCCGGATCACATTAGAAAGAAAAATATATATAAGCGCGCACTGAGTTCATCGTTGGGCCCAGTTTTCTGATATGGTCGTGATGTCACGTTTGTAGAGATATGGATAGAGGGGGGGGTAATAGATGAAATGATAGCGGTCCTTCAGAATAGCAGCTAGGACCACTGCTGGGTTCCTTGGTCGTCTCCGGTTCAGTCCATTTCAGCGCGCTTGATTACTGTATAAGCTATTCTGCAGGCATCTTAACGTTGGACTCGCCATACTTGACGGCGCTTCAACACTTTCCCGTTCACGCGTCCGAGCGTCAACAAATCAGCACTGCACACAGTTCGTACTTGGTTCTGTTTTAACACTTGCACGTTCACACGCCCGAGCGTCAACAGATCCGCACTGCTCTCATATGCGTACAAGGCAAAGAATCAAAAAACTTTTCGAGAGCGACCACTTCGCCTCCTTACTTCTTCACCGTTAAAACTTAAACTGTCCGTCCCAGGACTCTCCACACTCCTGGAAACACTATTTTGCACTATTGTGCTCCTCTGACCAATGAGGAGCTTGCACTTTCTTCTCCATTATGCACTACTGACGCACTCTTGACAATGAACATGGAGGGTGTGTGACCTCGCAAGTTTACAACGTTATATATATATATCTCACCCTTTTATTAAAGTCGACAGAAACATGCTTAGGTTGGAAATTTATGAAGGTAAATAGTTCTCCTTTGAGCTTAATTTTGAAGTTTACACGCAAGGGATGTTTTCGAAATGGTGACAGGCTGTAAATATTCGAAAGACAAATATATGGTCGCACAGATGGACAGAGAAAAGGCTTGACGTGAGAATGTCTGAAAATATGGTGCGACTCGAATCGGAAGAGACCCCCCTAGAATGGAGGGTGTTGAGCCATCTAGCATGGAAGAAAATTACTAGATTTAGAAAGTTGAAAGAGGAAAAGACAAAGTGATACCTTTACATACTTATGCCGGTGAAATTTTGACATGCCTGGCAACACTGACGTCCAGACGCGCATTTCGTTGAGGAGACCTAGCTCTATTGTTACATTTTTTTCAGCTTTCTAGACTGGCTGCTGCATTCTGTCCCTCGGCCGTGAAAGTCGCATGGTGGTATATTCACATACTGTGACAGCACCATGCTGTGCGAAGGAGGTGGTCAAAAATAGGGGTGACGTCCATGAGAGTTCCCACGACCCACGCTAACTTTCGAAAATAAGAAAAAAAAAACTTGGGGTGGACGCTGGAAAAAGTCCATCACACGATCTTATGCTGAACCGTGGTTAACGTGTCTTGAATGCTTGTCAACGCGCTTGCTTGAGAGTGAATATTTTTATTATCTTCGCTGATCAACTCCAAAGACGCCTGGAGCGTAGCGATCGTAGTTTGGATGGGTTCGAAATCTTGGTACGCTTCCAATTGAATCTTGATGTTCGCTACGCTCTTGCTGATTACTTGCATTTCTTCGGAGGAAGGTAAATCCATGATGGTGTCTTCCAAAATCTGCAATTTATTTTTATTTTCTTCGAGCGTCTTGTGAATTTCTTCCTCTTCGATCGCGGAAAATTCCTCGCGTAATTTAGAGATGGGATCGTGTAACTGTAATGCATCGATCGAGTTTAGAAGTTCGGACAATTTTTTTTCTATATTGGAAGTTCGCTCTTCGATTTCAAGTTTTAACTTTTCCAAATCTTTAGTTTGAAACTGTTGCAATTTAGCTAAATCGTTCTGAAGCGAATCCATGCTCAACTGTATATTTTGAACGTTATCAAATGAAGGCACGTCGACGTAATTTTTCAACAGAGATTTCAGTTCGGAATCGATTTTGAGAATGTGATCCAAACATTGTGACTGAAGACTTGCAATTCCGACTGCTGACTGGTGTTGAGTGTATTTTGCAAAGCTAACAGGTCGCTTCTACTTTTTAACTCGAACGTCCAGCATGAGAATTTCGTCTGCGTGGTCCACTCGCTTCGTGTGTCCGAAAATGTCGTTAGGCATTTTATGGTTTATTTATTATCGCATACGTGATTTTCAATTCCACGAAGAGAGGAATGAGTTTGTCGTAATCTCTCAACGTAACGATAACCTCCTGCAGAAACATCGTACGTGGTCGCGGAATCCATCTTGTCGTGTTTAATTCGGTAAATGTTCTTGCCGGTAGAAATTTTGATTTCGCTACGTTCTACGAATTCACGGTGATCCGAAGTTTCCCATCGATCGGAAATTTGTAGAAATTGTGGTTGTTGTTGAAGACGTAAAAAGTCTTGTCGACCTCTTCATCGTATTTCGTCCAAATGCTTTTCAGGTGAATGATCAACAGACCGTTGAGTTTGGATAACACGGAGGTAAAAATTCATTATCTGGTATGGATAGTGTAGTTAACATGATGATCTGTTTTTGAAACCAAAAAAATTCATTGGCAAGTTGGTTATTTTATGTGAAGTGTGTGGTGGTGCGAAGAAGAATGTGTACTTTTTTATGTGCATTGAGTGCAATTCTTTCCATCTTTTAAACGATGATGTCCCCGTGGGAGAGTGTGAATACCACACGATAAGATGCATCTTTTATCGTCCTGAGGATACAATGCTACTTTGCGCACCTCGTTGGTTGTGAGTACGTGATTCACACTTTGGATTCTATCTTCGGATCGTAGCATTATCGACTGTGAGTAAAGACAATCTTGAAATAAAAGTTTGTTCTCCACCGTATTTTTACCCACCCCTTTAGCTTTCTTTGTGACGCTACTCTCTCTTCTTATCGCGTACATTTTTGAACGCAGGCCAGCAAACTCAACAATAATATCACCATTGCATTCATCTTTCAATTTCACGAGAACCTTCTTGTTGTGGGAAGAAATTTTAAATCTGTTCGGCTGAGGATATGCAGATGTATCGAAATAATCAAACATGACAGGGTGTTTCAGGTCTTCGTATAAGTTCGGTGATTGTATGGAATAAATAAAACTGTCCGTGTCGGTGTACAAAAGTGATATATTATCATTGTAGAATGGTTTCATTACCTCATAATGAAATTCGAACATGTGAAATTTTGACAAGTCGAAAACCGTAAATAGGTTTTCTGAATTTTATAATTTTATATCTAGATTAAAAAGTGCAAAATTCTCATTGTAAATTTTTCTCGACTTGAATCTAGGATCACAAACCAATTTTCTACATTTATTCTTATCTGAAATCAATTTTATGTCTATATGATTCCTAACATTCTCCATGGTCTGGCCGTATACCGCATTATTCATTAATTTGAAGAAATATTTTTGCAAATCTGATTTGGCAATGGTCCTATATAGTGTGTTTGTTTCAATGTACGGTCTTAACCATGGAGAATGTTTGAACTTGAGAACTCTTCTCACATTTACTATCTGAACACCCTTCCCAATCAAAAACCGGAGATTCTTGTAGTGGACGACGTATCTCTCTTTTTTCTCCAGAGTTAACAAAAGCTTGCTTTGATTAGAATCAGGTGGACATTTGATTTCGGGAGTTGGAGATAAATCGGAAAAAGTATCATGCAAATTATTTGGAAATTCAATGTTCCCCTCAATGAACAGACCAAATTCACGATCGTCGAAATGATTAATATCAATTGAAATGGGATCTATCCACTCGAATCCTCCTTAGGGAAGTTTTTGTATCATTGCGAATCCGTAGAGATTGTTTACGTCACCGTAAAATATGTAATTCGATGGTCGATTTGGATCGTATTGATTCTCAGACATGTGAATGTTGTTTGGCTTTGCGTGTCTCTGCGAGCATTGAACCATCCCCCCGCGTATCCCCTTCTCGATGAAAAGCAACATGTCCCCGTCCGATATCAATTCCAACTTGATCCTGGTCTGGAGCAACATGGCCGACCACGCCAAACCAGGAAGGCTGTAAAAATATTCTGGATCCATCTTGTAAATATTCGCCGACGTTTTCCTGAATGCTTGAAAAACATCAGCGAGTATTGTTACATCTAGTTTTAAATATGCGTCATGATAATCCCCGAGAGTATCGCATCTCAATTTATCCCACATTAATCTCGCGTGTTCGTATTCTTCATCCGTAATATCTGAACCTTTGAGTAGACTGTAAAATTCTCTTTGAGGCTGGAGAGTGTTGTCATTAAATTTAGATTCATCGGTTACATATTCGTATGGGTAAATGGCTTTACGTCTAATACGTTCTATGTCTATCTTGGGAAAACTAGCTCTAGTTATTTTAAACTGTTGGTATGAAAGTTTACTCGCTAGAGCGTCCAAGCTTGCAGAGAGAAATCTGTACGACTCTAGAAACCTCATCTCTACAGTTTCTTTTGTTCCTGGAATCTTAACTTTCTTACTTATAGAGATATATAGTTCTTCGTTTTGAGCAAGAATATCTATTTTTTGCGTCTTGTATCCAAGATTCCTAATTAAGGGATGGAAATCGTAATTGGATCCATTGTGAAAAAATATTGGTACGAATTTAGGCATCTGGATTTTAAGGTTGCAGGTGTTACAGATTCCACTGATGTAGTTTCCGGTGAAATGATTAAGGTGAAATACTTTCCGGTTCTCATCAGTGGAAGGTTGATCACACAGCGGACACGTTTCAGTGTTATTGTAAGATTGAAGTTCATCGCTGGATAATGGAAGCATTGGTTTCGATATTTGCAAGAAGCTCCCAATTTTCTCAACTTCTTCAACCATCTTTTCCAAGAAGTTTTCTATTGCATCTAGTCCTCGGTATACGTATGGTTCATCTATTCTATCCTGCCGTACGACAACATAACCAAAACTATTTGGTTCATGAAGCTGGTACGGTGTTGTGGAAGAAAGTTCTGGATCAGGATTACAATACGAAAGAAGTTTGAGGAAGGCCTCAAAATCTGCAATAATGCTGAATGGATGTTCCAAAAAGGCCTTATGCATTTTAAATTCTTCGAGTTCATTCGCTTTGGGCATCAATATGCGAGCCGGTCTGTTTACACCGCAATAGACTTTATGTTCGGCAAGTTTTTGAGCAGCAATTTGACGTCCGGTGTATTTTTTGTAGTCGACTTGTTTTCGATCGTCGAACGTGGTCAAGCACCTTGGACAGACCTCGATGTTGTTTGCATGCTTGGTTGTTTGAATTCTCACCAACCGTGACATTGAACGAATGAGACAGTAATGAAACTTGTCATCGTCAGCAATTAGAAGCAGATTGATTTCCACGGCTTCGTCATCAACAATATTAGTTATCCTGACGGTATGTACGAAACGCTTAACTGAAGTATATGAATAAACATTTATAGCTAAACGTTTTCCTGCCCTCTTTTGTAACTTTGTCATATCGGAAATAGCAACAGGGTATTCGATGCCTGTCATAGCATATTCAATCTCGTCGATATATTTCTTATAGTGACTAACCCGTTGCGGATGATCTATCCAATGAACCGGGTGAAGTGCCGCTAAAACGCACCACATAAAACACTTATTGCCGGTGTTATGAATGTTCAGCACGGCTCTCTTATGCTGAATTTCTACCGGAAGTGGAACGTAGCTCGAAGCAGAAAAAGGTGTAAATTTGTTTCAATAAGCGATTAATGTGTGAGGACTTCCGCATAGAGACCAACCTGATCCCTAAGCCTCGAATTCATCGTGTTTCCTAATCAATTCATTGGTAAGATTAGAAGTCGTTCAAATTATCAATGTCTGCCAAATAAAGAACTTGGTTTTTCGTTCTATGGTAAAACATATTCGTTGTACCATCGACTTTCTCGTATTCGGAGAACAGATCAACATAAACTTTTATGGAATTGTTTTTCAGTTTATTTTTCAGAATATTTATGATAGATGTTTTCATTTCACTCAAGAAACTAGAAATGTCACAGCCTGGTTTCGAAGTAAAAGAGAAATCCTTAAGCTGCTGTCGAATGCAGATCTAACTGGTTTATGTTCATTGGATAACTTCATTTGCTTGGAAGTAGAAGCTTCCGTTTCTGAATTATCGATTTTTCTTTTCGTTGCGGTCGATGGTTTGCAAATTTTCAGATGCTTACTTAAATTACGAACGCTAATAACGTTTCCTCATCGAGCACAAGGCTTAGAAGGTAACGAACGATTTTGAGTGAATTCCATTTTGTTTCTCGAGGACAACACGTAATAAAAAGGAATAGTTACAAATCGATCAAATCAAACTTAGTTGTATGTAGCTTTAAAACTATGCTTGTAAAAATACTAGGGCGACAACACGTAAAACACTCGATCAAATCAAACTTAGTTGAAACTATGGCTGTAAAATTTCTCGGGCGACAACACGTAAAACACTCTATCAAAATAAAAAAGTTTTTACCTGAACCAGGGATTCAACCAAGGACCTTTTTGGAGTATGGAGCGACGACACTACCACTGCACTATCAGATGCTCTTCTGGCTGATTTTCACGGTGCTCGCCGCTTTATATAGTTTTTCAAGCAATCAGAAGAGACCACATCATCACATTACGTCATTTTCAACAAATCACGTTATTGCAATGGCGTAATAGACTACGCTAGAATTAGGTCAACTTATTACGTAACAATATTGCACAATATATATGAGTCATCGCATTACGTAACATTGTGCAATAGATATGAGGCATCACATTACATGCGATAGACGTTCCAACAATTGCTCCTAGATGACTCTGTCATCCCTGACCGGAAGTGCGTTCAAAACGGATGAGGGTAACATAACAAACGCATAACCTCTGAAAATTTTACAAGTCCAGCGTTAAATGGCGAATATCTCGAAAACGGTGAGAGATAGAGCAAAAATAAGTCGAGAAATCTCCCCGTCAACCCTCTTGTCGATTTTGGTGATCTAGAGTAAGGGTACGAAATTTGGAGATCCTAAGTTCAAGGGTGGGCCAATTGCCGAAAAATTCGATCGTTCGTAACTTCGAAGGTTGCATTGGCATGTTCGTGTCCTCCCTGACTAGAAATTCAAAAATGACGTAGGTCGCATCTCTGAAAATTTTCCAAGTCCAGAGCTAAAATTGCGAATATCTCGAAAACGGTCAGAGATAGCGAAAAAATAAATAAAAAATCTCCCCAGTTGACCACTTTGTCGATTTTTGGTGTTGTAGAGTACGGGTACGAAATTTGGAGGTCTTAAGTTCAAGGATGGGTCAATTGCCGATTTTTTTTTTTTTTTGATCGCTCGATAGGATCATCGTAGAGACATGAGGTTTTTTGCGTTAGCATCGGCTCGTTGTTCTCTTTGATCTCCTAACAAAATGAACATAGGTTATCATGGTTCCATTTTTGCCCAATCTGTCGAAAGTTTTCCATGTCCAGCATTAAATTGCAAATATCTCGAAAACGGTGAGAGATAGTGAAAAAATAAATCGAAAAATCTCCCCAAACACCACCCCTTGTCGATTTTGGGAATGTAGAGTATGTATGCCAAGTTTGGTGGTCCTGAGTTCAAGGGCAAGGAGTGTTTGGACACCCCCAAAACTTTGATCACTCGTAACTTCCGAACATGTAGTCGTAGAGAGGTCGGGTGTAGTGTGTTGGTGGAGTCTCGATGTCCTCTGTCCTCCCCTACCAAAATTAGTATAGGTCATCGTAGAACCAATTTTTTTTTTATCAATCGAAAATTTTCCAAGTCCAGCATGAACGTGTGCCTGCAACATCTCTCTCTGTCAACAGGGGGTGGGCCAAAATAATTTGGGGGTTAGAAAAATATTGTGTACCTCTCTTTTGCAAAAATGTCACCATTTTCGAGATATGGCCCAGGGATTCGGTAACTCGTAAAGTCCCGTAGACGACACTTAGGTCAATTTAGACCGAGACACAAAAAAAATGATCAGTGAATAGGTTAAGTTATATGACGTAAGATCGTGGCATGAGGTGAGTGCCATGAAAATTGCACCGTTGAACGCACAAAAAAATCGTCATGAAAGGTTATCACTGAGCTTAAATCTTAAAAAAAAGGGACTCTTCCTTTTTCTGGCTAGGTGTGAAAATTTAGTTCCCATGAAAATTGCACTAAAATGTCGTTGAACGTTATAAAATCCACAAAAAAATCGTCATAACAGGCTATCACTGAGGTTAAATCGAAAAAAAGAAGACTCTTCCTTTTTGTGGCGTTGAAACAACCAATATACACTACTGTTATATATATATATATATATATATATATATATATATATATATGTGTGTGTGTATATGTATGTGTGTGTGTGTGTGTGTGTGTGTGTGTTTGTGTGTGTGCTTTTACAAATGCTACCTTATGGGGACACTCGTCAGTTGTGAATCCACCTTGTGGGGACCACACCGACTTGTGGGGAACACACCGCCTTGCGGGGACCAAAATCCGGTCCCCACAAGGAAATCGTTACGAAAATACATTTAGAAGCCTCTGATAACTGCCCTTGAATTTTTGAGGAACGATAATGGAATTACCTAATAGGAAATACATGCAAGAACCTGATGGATAGAATCCTTACTTGGGCAAATTTGTTATTCACGTGTCCCCACAGGGTGGTAAATTTCAATGCAACGTGTGGGATGAGCTTACTATTTTCCACACCAGGTGGCAGAAAAATCGCGTCCGCGTTACACACCTACACGCTCTGGTTTTATCGCCCTTGTCGGTACCCGGGGGGAAGTGGAGTAAGGGGGGAGGTTTCGGGTGGTGGTGCGGTGAGAGGGGAGCGCATACACACGATTTCTTTCCGAGTAGACCTTGTGGGTACCGGAGAATCATCTCCCGGCCAAAAACCAAGATATTCAAGGTGTATCGGTGCTCGTCAGGAGAGGTTGAGACAGTGACGGCCGAAAGTCACTTTTTACCCCAGAGCTTTCTGGAATTCGATTTCTGAAATACTTTTAATTCTTATTATTAGGCGCCATTGCCCTCTATCTAAATCTATGTTTCGCAACCGGTGTTCTTCCACAAGGTCACGGGTGTGCTGCGAACTTTTTGTCTGTAGTAACAAATTGAATGTAAATTATTTAATCTGACTACCATGCGAGAGACCCGGGTTCGATCCCCAGCGGGGGAGAACCTGTATATTTTTCACCTGTTCAAGCGGGTCTGTCGCCCATCCAGCGTCGTATAAAGTGGGCACCTGGACAAAACTTTTGGCGAAAGAAGGTGGCCATGGACGTGGTGCTGATCACTACACACCCACCTTCGACCGTGATCAAGAAAGTGTAGGGTCCAAACTCCACGCCCACTTTACTCCTTCATGGCATGGTGCAATGCACAGGGAAGCACTTTACTTTTTATTTTACGAATTTGTTTTCTTATGTTTGTATTTTTCGCTCTGTCATTGTCATGACTTAACTAAGACCCCCCTTGATGGCAAATGTCAGTTTGTTATTACACATACATACTCTCTACAGGGGTTTCGGATCCATATAATCAGCTGCATGAATCGTTTCAATAATAGTAATAATAATACCAAAAGTACCTATGAGTCCAGTGAATTGGATTATTATTATTATTATTATTATTATTATTATTATTATTATTATTATTAGTAGTAGTAGTAGTAGTAGTAGTAATAGTAGTAATAGTAGTAGTAGTAGTAGTAGTAGTAGTAGTAGTAGTAGTATTTTTAACTGATTATATTGTAACTTATTCCTAAACTCCTAACAGTGCCGTAATGTATTTTTTTTAGATAAATAAATTTTATGATGTGCCGTGTTAGGTACTGTATAATTTATGGTATTCTGCGAGGACAAGAAGGTTGCGGAACATTGCTCAACCTTTATTTTTACAGATGACCGAGTATTTTGAGGGGTTTAGAATTATCAGAAGGAAAAAAGGGGGATCACCATACTTTCAGAGGTATTTTCTTATGCCCTGGTACCTGTAAATTAACTCAGGGCGTGAGTTCCGCGATTTTTATTTTACGGCTTCCCTTTTTGATTCATCCTTTATTTTCCTTATTTTTTTGTTTATAGTAATTCAATGTGACATTGGCATGAAGAACCAAATTTGTTCGGTTTACCTGAACAACGTTGGTTTTACAGCATTCTACGAGGAGATAAGTAAGATTAAAGTAAACGTTAATAATAGTATAAGGTAAATGTGTGTTAGTGTTCAACATTACTACTATTTATGAATACAGATACAAAATCACATAAGTGTGTAATTGGTTTGGTAATGTTTTATTAGTATAGGTTATATTGTGTGTCGTGTGCCTTAATGTTAGTGTTAGTGTCAGAAGGAAGTCATGAACTAAAAAGACGTCCGTTAAAAGTGTAAAGTTAGAGAGTCCCTATCACGGGTAAATATATGTTGTTCAGTTATTTTTCCCACTTATTTCTCCTTGATTCAAACTCGATAGCGAGAAAAGATTAAGATTCAGCTGAAGTGAAGAAACTTCTATTGGTAGCTACTTAATTACTGCGATGTGTAGGGAGTAAAACGACAGACTAAAAAACGAGGGAAGAACAACGTAAATACCTATTTTGTTCTTTGTCTCTTGACTGTAAACTTACTGCTCTCTAGGACACAGCCTATATATTATGCAAGTTCTGTCCCAAACGTAATTAGACCAATTCTGAAAAAAATCGTTTTGTTAAAGGTACTGGTGTGTTTAAGGAAGCTATCGAATTTGAACCTTCTCAGAACATTCTCTGCACATAAATACTATCAATTAAATTCAATAACAATTTATGTGATTTAAAAATATGAATAGAATTTATATTTTTTCAGATATGCCTTTTTGAATGTAACAATGCCATGGTACGTTTAATATTGTTGCCCAGTTCCTCGTTGACTTAGAGACAGTCAAAGACGACAGTTGCTACCACTAAGTTACCAGATACCTGTACCCTGCACCGTCCCGTTTCAATTTATTCATCATTGTTGCAGCCTACTAGGAAGGAATCCTTGATCCTTCAAACTGTTAAGGGTTTTCAGCGACGCATTTATGCGCAGCAACCACAGGCGAATCTTAGCAGGAGCAAAGGAGACACTTGCTCCCAATTTTTTTGGTTTATGGAGATTTACGAGATAATGGTACTTTTGTTAACCTCCTGAAACCCGAGGACTAAAGTAATCAGTAATTTTATGATTTTGCAAATGTAACACCTATTTATCAAAATAGTCCTGGAAGATATTTCTATGAGCTGCAAAAAAGAAAATATTCTGCTCCAACCCCCCATGAGTTAAGCTCCAAGTTTTTATACTATATTCTGAGCATACGAAACAAACATTAAATATTTCATTCTGTAAAATTACGTAAAGTTTTATGGTTAACGTAAAAGTGTGGAAGAAATCGAAGGAAAATTAAATTTAGATAAATAACATCATCTTAATGTGAACGAAAGTAAATAACGTCTATTTCTGCCATGAATTCAATAGCGCTTCCAGAAAATTAGTAAGAAGCCTAATGCTGCTTTTTCACTCTTGCAGATGTATTTTCCCAGTATTTCATATTATTTTTGACCGAATCGAGCGGATGTTTACGTCCACTTTATGCCCGATCTGATCGAACTGAAGCAACAATTCAAAGTGCGACAAGGACAACTTGAAACGTGACCCCATAAGAAATCAAATCCTGAACCTGTAATTACAAGATGAACGTCCTATCGGCGAAGCCCTACGTACATTCCTCAGTGTACGTGTAATTAAAATAAAGTAAGTTAGTTAGCATATATTTTAACCGTGTTTGGAATTACAGTTTAATGTGGAATCGGTCCCGGGGACCCTTGATTGCGGCTTCAACCACTCGCTATCAGTTGTAGGGTAGCCCGGGGCTATTTCGACCAAGGGGCTATTCCGATCGACGAAAGAATATTCGATCCTAGCGCATTGTTAATGCTCGGGTTGGCAAACTGCATGGCATCAGTGGAGAAGGAGAACCTACACGGTTGAGATGCGCACGACATTGCTGCTGTTTGTAAATTAATGTGCCTGTAAAAAATTGGTTTTGGAAACAAGATATATAGTAGTGTAATTGATGATACAACCAGCGCGAGAAAGTATGAACCCCCTCTGGCAGATTTGCCTACACTTAAAACTTGCTCAACATGCCCATATGAGCTTTTTGCTCAAGTGTGGAACCCCGTCTAATCCAAGATTTTTGTAAAAATGCCCTCGGGAATTTCCTGAGAAAGTATGACCCCCCTCAGATTGATTTGCCTACACTTATAAAAGGCACTTCTGTGAGATTGTTGTCCATAAACCTGTCAAAAATATGCCCCTCTTGATATTTGTTTTGGCCACACCTAAAACTACGCAAACGTATTAACACACACACACACACACACACACACACACACACACACACACACACAGACATATTTACTTCCGGTTTAAGTTCAATTGGGCACCAGGCTCAACTTGTATATCTAGTATTAAGATAATGTAAATCTTCTACAATTGCTCTGTGACTCTCTCATTTCTTACATCATAAACATATGATTTTTCACCTATGAGAATAACACTACATATGGTGTCATCAGGGAGTGTATCGTGGAATTCACAGATAATTTTAATGTTTGTCCTGTCATTAACCACAACTTGTTTCCTTTTTGAAGTGTTGATGACAAACATTGGTCTCTGTGCTTTGAATTCATCTGGTGTGTAATACATGTCAGTATTGCCAGTAGTGACCCTTTTGTATGCTGTAAATGCTTCATATAATTTAAGGAAATCATCCTTGGACATGTCTAAATTATAATTTTCTCTAGGAAATACCTCATTTCTGCCATTTTTAAGATATATGTTCTTGATGTTGCAGTTATCAAATCTACTTGAATTTTTTTCCTGATTATTGTGTCTTCCAGTCTGAAACAGTACCACCACAAAATCCGGCATGTCATATTGTATACTGGAGAATGAATTTGTAGCATCAAACTCATAATAAGTACCAGCGGCAGGCTTCTGTACACATTGATATGTATAAAATTGTAAAGGAATCTGTGGATTTTTTATTATATCTGCTTTGTATTTAAGAGCATAACTGGCTTCATATTCAACAACTGGGATTCTTAGCTCCATAGTCTGAATAATGCATCTGCCTTCATCAGGTAGGGTATTGGACAGAGCTTCCCCTGTAGAGTTTAATGTGCTGTACCTCATCAAAGCATTATTATCATTGGCAGCTCTTCTAAATGTGATTCTTAAACCACCCTTCCACATAATATCTTTGTAATCTGAGAAGAATCCTGGCAACAGGCGCATAGGAAACAGCACTGTGTGGCTCTTGGATAATATTTTATCACCAGCCTCAAATCCACCTATTTTGTAGTAAGAAGCCTCGGTTTTGGATAATTTTAGTGTGGCCAAAGCTGTGGAGGTAATGCCGGGATAATCCACTCTGTTTATAACAACACCATGCTTTCTGATCTCAATTTCAGAGAACAGATGCGGCACAAAATTATCTACCAATCTTATATTTGAATTTGCCGGATAATCTGTTCCATCGAGTTTTACAACATCAAATTTGATGTATACATCTGCTCTGTGGGGGTGTATAAAGCCATCCCCTACATCAAGATCAACCTCAATCTTTGTGTTGGGTTGATTTAAATTTGCAAATGTCCTCCTGTTTGGAGGGAATGATTGTAGCTCATAACTCTCAATATTTTCCATTTTTTTTGTATGTATTTTTATTTAAATATTAATCTCTATGATTGCAGTTGTTGTGGCTCCAGCAAAATCAACTAATTCTTCTTTTTCATTAGTGACCATTAACTCAATGTAATCTATTCTATTATGGCACACAGGAAAATATAATGTTGGGGATGGAGTGTAGATGATTGGCTCCATAAATTCAGAATTAGGTTTAAATGTTGCAATGATGCCAGTTTGTTTGTGAGTGCCTATGCCATTTGATTTGGTGATCATACCCTCGGCCACATTACAGTGAATATTCAGAGTCTCTATGGCTAAGAATTTAGGTATATTAATAGCAGTGTGTTTGATGCCCGGTTCAAGTTTTGTGTTGTTCTCAAAGCCTAACAGCTCTCCTATAGTACCCAGATCCACTGTTTCTGTAGCAGATACAATCTCTACTCTGTGAGTGACAGAATTTTGAGTTAATACTACACCTCTGGGTAATTGAGCATTTAGAGTGGACAGATTATATTGCCCTGGAGTGATGACAATTTTTTGATCCCCTACTGCAATTTTGTTGTTGTGGTGTGTAATATTAGGGATCAAGTACATGCCATAAAATGCTCTGAGAGCTATTGTTTTGGGATACACTATATCATCATGTAATTTGAGTATCAATATTGAATTTTGGCTGGTGAGATGGAATACCCCCATGATGTTTTAAATACCACAAGGCTTTTTGAAAATTTTCAATTGATGGTTTATTTATTTGAGACATATATCTAAGAACAGATGAACACAAATGTCCACAATTAACATCTTTGAAATTTTGAACACGGGCATTATTGTAACAAAGATTAGCTGAATTTAGATATTTTATTAAATTTTCAGGTGGAACACCTCCAAATGAATCAAACACAAATGCCTCATTGTTTAAATATTTAAGATAACAAATCCAGTGAGTGCTCTGATTTTTGTACTTATCCAAATTAACAATGCCACACTCTTTGTTGAGTGGTTGTTCTGGTAAAGAATCAGACATGTACACACCTCTAAAATTTTTGATGCCCAGTGGCTTGATTAAAGCTTCAATATCTTGGTTTGTAAGCGGCTCTTGTTTTTTTTAAACTTATTCATGGCTCTCTTAACAGCTTTGCCTTGTTTCTCCATGGCCAGGTTATGGCGCTTCAATTCATCTAATTCTGCCTTATTTTTCTTGGCATCTATTACTGTTTTTGCTATGGCAGCTGATCCCCCAGCCAAGCTCCCAACAGCCCCAAGTGCTGCTAAGATGGCCGGGATAGTAAATATGAAACCCCCCACATGTGATTTTTTTCTAGATTGCTGTAATTTTTTTAATTGGGGGGTACTAAGCAACAATTTCATACCATGGCCCTTGGCAATACAAGAGCTTTTTTCCTTGCGCTGCTTTTTGGTTAAAAGACTATCAATAGTTTTAAGAGATTTAAGACCTGCATAAGGTATTTGATACATAACACCCTTGGCCTTCATTGTAGGTTTATTATATACATATTCACAGCCCCCACCCCAGTTTTTGTTTGGTGTTCATAGCTATGGTGGTCCCCAATGCTGCTATTTTTTCATTTAAAGAAGCATCTTTGCTTACAAATCTACCAAATGCAGCCTCTTCTAATTTCTTGTCTGCAACATGTATCTTGTCAAGATCAGAATGTGTGTTGTATGCTATGTCATGGTCTCTACAAGCAGCATCTAGGGGATTAACACCAGGATCACCTCTGTTTAATCTATGGTCCAATTTTGTACCGGGACCGCAATACTGATAGCCTGGAATGTATAGTTCAAATGGCAGCTTGTTTAAATGTCATTAACCAACCCCCGGCCCTCAGAAATATTCCAAAATTTAGGTGGTAGAGTATTAATAATTTTTATAAGATATCCAATCCCCTTAGTGTCATTCACTATAAAATTAGACAATTTTGTGCTTATCATGTCCATAATTCCAACCTTTTCATTGTAAAAATTGTGGTTGCCAGCATTTTCCTCCCCAGCTATCACCAATAACCTGTCTACAAGTTTCCTGACATCATCAACCCACACAAATTCTTTAGGCAGGGTGTTGTATTGTTTGATTCCACTGCCAGTCTTGATCTGTGACCATATGGGCTTGATTAAATTGTTGTATTTTGCTCCACTGCTAGACTTGACTGTTTTTTGTGTGGGATCATTGTTCTGGTATAGAGCATCTGATTTTATTAATATTTCTTTGTAGTGCTCATAATCTTGATCTGTATAGTTGCCAGGCCTTTTCCTAGTCATCAGTTCCCACAATCCAGGTGTGCCGGGATATTTAACAAAACCACCTTTTTCTCCAAGATGAGATTCTGAATATACAATTAGATCATCTCCCATAAATGTTACTCTGAAATTGCCAATTCTATGTATGATGCTACCATCACGCTCTGTGTCAGCATATAAGCCAAAGACCTCATCTTTGTTGTCTTTAGGTGTGCTTAAATATTTTTGAGCAAGAAGACCCAATTCAATAGGATCCAGAGTAGCTTCAATTCTTCGAGGAGCAACAGGACTAGGTGTATGAATACTGGAAAGTGGGGTGATTGGATAATCTAATATGTTCCTTGCAGCTACAGGTACAAGCTCTGTGATCAAATTTTGATTTTGCTCTGTAACAGTTTTGATATTTTTACCTAATTCACTAATAGCATCAATAATAGGCTGTTCTGTTTGTTTGTGTTGTTCACAAATTCCTCGGTTCTGTGATTTCCATCCCTTAAATCTTTTTCCAAGATAATCTCTTAATTTAAGATCATCAATGATTGGCCTTTTCATGGTTATTTATATATGTTTCAATGTCTAGAAAATTGTTGATTTTATTTCTGTTTTTGCCACTATTGGGTTTTCTTGTCATATCAGTTGTGACAAACCATAACTGTCCTGGTTCCAGCACCTACTGCAAAACTTGGAAAAATCATTGTAGCTCAAGTCCCCACCTACATATTCATCATGTATGTGTTTGAGGTTGGTATGATCTTGATGAAACACACATATAAAATTGCTGTTGTCTCGGATCAGCTGCTTCGGTATTTTAGAAAAAGTCTGTGCCAGGTAGAAGCAATCAATGTTTTTGTGTCGGCCCTGTGTAAAGAAATTTCTAACCTTGTTTTGATCATCCAGTATAATGTCATCAAACACAACAACAGAATTATCGAGACATTCATGAAGTGGCTTAACATCTGGTTCAAAAGTGGCAATATCCAATCCATCATATAGCTTCATCAGCTGCTGATATTTTAATTGTTCCAAGCTCTTAGAGAAAACATACAAGTGCCTGTTTTTCCAGTCTAACCAGTTGGGTGCCAATAAAAAATTATCAATCATTAGTGTAGTTTTACCACAAGCTGATGGCCCAACATTAAGACATCTAATATTATCAGGCAGCAACTTGCCATTTCTCTTAATCTGCTGTTCAGGTTCAGGCAGCCTTTTTATAACATCCCAGGTGCTCATATTATCACTTTGTCTGCATCGATCCAGCTGTTTTCCGGATGACCTAGCCATTTGACAAATAACTTGTTGCCTTTTCTGCGGATGATTTTTTCTATGAAATATGTGTCAGGCTGTTTAGTTTTGCTGAGTTCTTCTTCATAGAATCTGCCTTTGAGAATTTCTCCTCGGTGATCTTTTATTATATATGTGTTAAGGGTCCCAGGTTTAATTTGAACCACTGTAAATAATTCAGTGCTCCAGTTTCTTGTAAAGCCTCTTTTGAATAAGTGCTTATATTTGCTGATTCTTACTTGATCACCCACCTTGTATTTGGCCTTTCTTGTTGTTGGCTGGTATCTAGGATAATAAACAGTCCTGATCAATTTTTGCTCATCAGATGAAGTTACTTCAGAGGGTTTCATGTTGATTGTGGAATGGACCGAGTTGTTATATTTATGTAGAAGTTCTGGAAGAATATTAACCCATTTATAATTACCTTGAAGTGTAAATTGTTTATACATAAGATTTTTTAGGGTTTTGTTGAATCTCTCTACAATTGAGGCTTTGAGATCACTGTAACTCGAGTAATGTTTTATTGACTGGCTTTTAATAAATTGTTGGAACACAGAATTATAAAATTCTTTGCCATTATGTGTTTGCAAATAGCGCGGTGATCTTCCACTCTGATTGATGATTGTCCTGATGGCTTCTGTAACACATTTTCCAGTCTTGGATTTGAGTGGCACAGCCCAGGCAAATTTTGAAAATGTGTCTATGACAGTGAGTAGATACTTGTAGCCCTTGTTGATTTTGTCTAAGTTTTTCAGCTGTTCACTTGCCATCTCAATCAAGTCCCCTTGCCATAAATCATCTATGCCTTTTGTAACTACTGGCAGTCTCTTATAATTATGTCTGGCTTGTCTGTGTAATTCATCAACAATAATTTGTCTAGACATAATATGAAAACAAGAATATTGCAACTATGGGGTGTTCAGCAGCTGATACTACAGGATTTTCTAAATATAATTTGTCCCCTATTTGTATATTAAATTCCAGAGAGCCATCATCTTCAACATAGGCTGTTTCTAATGTATTGGGATCTGTAAAATGCTCTAACTCTACACTGGTGATTTTTACTTTGTTGTCAGCATTTGTTATTGATAAGGTGGGGTAGTGGTGTGCCTGTGGTTGAAGCCAATATTTGATCTTGATTGGTCTCAGTGTGCCCCCAACAAAAAACTGGTAATAAAATTGTGCAGGGGACAGCATATATATTTTGCCACCTGGTGTAAATGGTGAATCATATTCTTTGTTGGGGATGCTGTACAATTCAAGAATTACTGTATGTTTTGGATTCTCGATTATGCCTGTTATTTCTTTTTCTGCTGTAAGCAATCTGCTTGTTACAGATTCAAGGTGCTCATTGATGGTCCTAACAACATCATCATGGCCTGGCTTGATTTTTATGTCCACAACAAGTTTCTTGTATTGTTGCACAATCTTTTGAAGCTGGGTGGCAAAAACAGACAGAGCATTTGCTTGATTGGATTCCATGGTCCCTAGCTGTTGCTTGATATTAGCTACAATTTGTTGCAAATTTTCAATAACTGCCAATTTTGAATTTTGAGCAGTAAGATCATGGACCTGTCTTCTGATATCCTCAAACAGGGCATGCAGTTCATTAATATGTTGATTAGTTGGTAGAGTGGCCACTGTTTGAGTGAGTTGTTTGATCTCTGTCTGGATATTCTTGATATCTTCTGATTTCAATATGCGATTCACTGCTCAGTAGTGGTATTTATGATAGGATAAACCCACGAAAGGAAGAGCACCCCTCCAGCAGGTTTGGCTATACTTAAAACTTGCTCAACATGTTCATATGAGCTTTTTGCTCTAGTGTGAAGCTCTTCCTAATCCAAGATTTTTGTAAAAATGCCCTTCAGAAAGGAAGAGCTCTTCTCAGATTGATTTGTGCATACTTACAAAAGTTGCATCAGCCAGATTTTTGTCCATAAACTTGTCAAAAATTGATATATTTTTGGCCACACCAGAAATTAAGCCAAAAATGCTATATATACACATACATATTTACTTTAGGTTTAAGTTTAATTGGATACTATTCAATTTGCTTATCTAATATTAAAACAATGCAATATGCAGAGACCCCCTCTAGAATTGCTCCGTGTTTGCATGTTTCCCCTCTGTGTCAGTGTGTGGAATTCCCGAGACGGTAGTATTGATTTTTGCTTTGCATGTTTCTCCTCAGCGCCAGTATTTACAGAAATTCCCGAATATTGCATCAGCCAGTATTGTGAGACTGACTGAGGAGAACAGATGTGTTGATACAGTGCTTCTCATACTTACAGGCCTGTTTGGTTTAATTGAACAATATAAAATCTGATATTTGTTGTAATCCACTCATATTTAGAGTCAAGCTGTCCCATGTCCTGCATGTTTGTGCAGGTATTTGCGCTGGGTCAGTGTGAATGAATATTTATTTTTTTTTCCACTTGTAAGCTATTGGCTTTACAACCTGTCATAATAAGCATAGAGATTAGATTTAAAACCCAGGAAATTTTATATAAATACCAAAGCCAAAAATATTAAGTGTATACACACATACATACATACACACACATACAAATCACACAGCTGAACCCAACTGATATTTTTATCCAGTATAAAGTTTTGAATTGAATCCCAGGAAATTGTATATAATAAACAACAGCAAAAATGCCAAATCAAAAATATTGCAATCAATGCAATAAAAATATATCCAGCTCTAATTGGGCCAGACACCAAAAGATTTGTAACCCCGACAAATACAGAACTCCCACAAAAATTTGCCCCAAATGCAATAGAAAATACAGCATGCAATACTTCACATATATACATAAAGATACTTGCTCTGTACAGTCATCAACATTGCCCCCTCAACCATCTACATCTGGTCTGAAAAGAAAGCACGAAGCACCTCTTAATGCCAGAGCAGCAAAACAGCCACGCCATGAACCTATCCGTAGCAGTTTTAATGGCCAATTAAGGGATCACCGGTTTGTATCAGAGCCAAGATGTGGCATTGAGAATTTCTTGAACAGTATAAATTCTGATCTCCAGGCAATTCTAAATGTATAAAATGGTTCTTATAAGTTGTCCCTTAAATTGTTTGTACAATATAAGAAGCCAAACGCTACAAAATTTACACAGCCCCACATAACAGAAACTGTACCGGTATATTCAAATGCAAATTCAGACAAAATAATAGGCAATTTGATAGATCAATTAAATATCAAACACTCTGAATTTGCTGCAAAAGAGTCTGGATGGACCCTATGTGGCTCTCCACACAAGTTATATGTTAATATTTCTGAATTCAGCCCATTACAAGGTTCCACTTATGTGCCATTACCTGCTAATATCAAAAACAGAAGAGCCGTGGTCAATATTGAAAATACCGACCAGAAATGTTTTCTGTGGTGTATATTAGCTGCTTTGTTTCCAGTTTCAAGGCATCCTGAGAGAATAAGTTATTACAAACAACATGAGCACGATTTTGACGATGCAATGGAGGGTTTAGAATATCCAATGTCAGTTCAGAATATTGATAAATTTGAAAAAAGGGCCAGGCATATCAATGGCAAACAATTATCTATTAATGTATTTATTTGTTCCACTGGCAATTGCCCGATAGCACCTCTCAGAATCAGTACACTTGATGATGAATCTGCTATTCCGATTGATCTGCTCTTAATTGAAGGAGATAGCACATATCATTATACTCTGATACATAATCTTGAAGCTTTAGTGAGAACACAACTAGACAAATATAATAGAATATTTAAGTTGTGCAGAAGATGTTTAACTGTATTTGATGGTCAAAAAATGGTAAATAGGGTTCCTGAATGTAATACAGAAATTGCCAAAAACAAGTTAATTGAGCATCTGAAATACTGTGGGAACCATAAACCTGTTCATATGGTGATGCCCAATCCAAGTGAAAATTGCAAATTCAAAAAGTATGAAGCCTTGTTGGAACACCCAGCATATATTGTCTGTGATTTCGAATCGAACGTCAAACCTATTGCATTCTGCAATCCAGATCCCGAGGAATCTTCAAGTACACCATACCAGCAACATGAACCTTCCAGCTTTTGTTATGTGGTTGTACAGGATGGTGTAGCTAGTGAGCCACACCCATACATGGGACCAGATGCCATCAAAGAATTTGCACATAGAATAGAAAATGTGTGCCGTGACATAGCATCTAACATCTTATTAAAATCAAAGCCTATGTTGCCTTTAACAGAGGAACAGATTGAAGATTTCAACAATGCAGAAAAATGCCCGGTATGTGATTCTGAATTTTCAGATACAAATATCAAGGTGAAACACCATTCTCATACAGATGGTCGATATAAACAGGCCCTGTGTAATAGCTGTAATATTAAGATCAAGAGACCAAGATTTGTCCCCATATTTTGCCATGGAGCATCCAATTATGATTTCCATCATCTGATCAGATACGAGGGGTTTGAGAAGCAGAATTTAAACATTTTAGCTGAAAATGATGAGAAATATATATCTATTAGCAAGATAATTAAAGTTGATGGTGTTCCTATTCACATAAGATTTCTTGATTCTTACAGATTTTTATCTGCTAGCCTGGCCACACTGGCTACTCAATTATCTGATGATCACTTGAAAATCACACGTGCATTGTTTCCAAATCAGGACCTGAAATTAATTAGGCGGAAGGGTGTATATCCATATGACTATGTTACAGATTTTTCTAAATTTGATGAGTGTTCCCTGCCACCACAAGAAGAGTTTTACAGCAGAATCAGAGGATCTGGAATCACTGATGAAGATTATCACCATGCTCAGTTGATGTGGAACAATTTAAAATGCAAGACATTTGGTGATTATCACATGGCATATTTGAAACTTGATGTCACCCTCTTAGCTGATATACTGCAGGCATTCAGAAAATCTTCCATGCAAAATTATAAACTGGACCCAATATATTTTTTCAGTGCCCCGGGCCTAGCATGGGCCGCAACGTTTTTGAACACTAACATGCATTTGGATCTGATCCAAGATCAAGATACGTATCTGTTTATGGAGAAATGTATAAGAGGGGGGATGGTGCAATGTTCCCAGAGATATGCCAGAGCAAATAACAAATATATGCCTGATTATGATCCAGCACGGCCATCAAATTATATAGTGTATGTAGATGCAAACAGCCTCTATGGTCATGCCATGATGCAAAAACTGCCATATGCAGGGCTTGAATGGGTTGAAGATTTCAATATTGAAGATCTTAAGGACTTTGATGACAGTAATTATGGCCTCTTCTTAGAGGTTGATCTGATAATTCCAGATCATTTGCACAATAAATTTTCTGATCTGCCCCCAATTTCCGAGGTTCAGTGCTCACCTGGCTCTAAACAGAAGAAGCTCGTGATGACTCTAGAGCCGAAACAAGGATATGTCATATATTACAAAAACCTCCAGTTCCTGATGAAACATGGTGTTCAAGTAACCAAAGTTGGAAAAGTTTTGAGGTTCAGGCACTTAAAATGGTTGAAACCATACATTGATACAAACACGGAGCTTCGAACATCTGCAAAGAGCCAATTTGATAAGGGCTTGTTTAAATTGATGGTGAATTCAGTGTATGGCAAAACAATTGAAAATGTCAGAAAACATACCGATGTTAAAATAATTACTGACCCCAGCCTGAGCAAAAAATTGGTTGCAAAGCCCAACTTCAATTATAGAAGAATTTATGATGAGCACATGGCACTTTTCAACATGAAGAAAACAAAAATCAAATTTGATAAACCTATTTATGTAGGGGCTGTGATATTGGAATCGTCCAAATTACGTATGTTAACATTGTATTATGATGTGCTGAAACCTTTTTATGGTGATTGTGTAAAATTATTGTACATGGACACGGATAGTTTTATTCTTGATATTCAAACAGAAGATGTTTATCAAGATATGTCACAGCCTGAATTGTTTCAATACTTTGATACCAGTGAACATACAAAGATTCAACACCACCACAATAAAAAGGTGCCTGGCAAGTTAAAAGATGAGACACTTGGTGATGTTATTGTGGAATTTGCTGGGTTAAGTGCCAAGGTGCACAGTTTTAAAACATGTAGTGGTGTTGCTGCCAAAAAGGCCAAGGGCGTTGGCAAAGTAACTGTGGAAAAAGATCTTGAATTTGAAGATTATAAAAATTGCCTCAAATCCCAGAATTCAATTAAAACATCAGAAAATAGAATTCAGAGTGAGGATCAC
This sequence comes from Lepisma saccharinum, assembly GCF_977018435.1. Classification (NCBI taxonomy): domain Eukaryota; kingdom Metazoa; phylum Arthropoda; class Insecta; order Zygentoma; family Lepismatidae; genus Lepisma; species Lepisma saccharinum. The sequence continues at coordinate 98,617,347 of NC_139230.1, read as the reverse complement.
TTGCTGACTTCAAATATTGTAAGGAAAGTGGCTCTGGACCCACATGATGATAAGAGATGCATTTTGTCATGTGGCATACATACTCTACCATGGGGGCATTGTGATTTGAAAAGTGGCAAACAATGCCCAATTACAGAGCATGATTTGAAATAAATAAACATGCCTATGAACTTATTTGGGTTCAAAAAACAGGCTATTATGGACCTGCCGACACCACAAGCCTCTCCTGATATGCTGTCTAAACTGAGTGGCTTGTTAATTATTCATCTGAACAGCATACTTACAGATGTTGATGATGAAACAGGCAAAACATTGTACATATTTAACAATAATTTAAATCATTACCAATTACCTGTAGGTGGGCAATTGCAATTTATTACAACCCCTGAGGGTGATGTCAAGATTTCAGTAGGGAGAAATATTTATAGAATTAAGCACTCAAACATGATTTCTGGCACTGTATATACTGTTTCTGCTGGTGACTGCTTATATATTGAGGTCCCTGGATCTTATGACAAGCTTATACCCTTTTTTATAGAATTAAGAATCAGATACTCTATAATAAATAACCACTAAAACAAAAATGCCTAATGATATATTTGGCCATACAAGACATGAAGATCACAGTGATGAGATTCTGATGCTTGATGTCAGAGTCAAGAAATTAAGAAGTGATTTACAAGCTTTACAAACCACACTCAATGCCAGTCTTCAATTAGAAATTACAAATTTACAATCACAATGCATGGACCCTCTTCTTAAAATTGATTCTGAACTCAAAGTGCTGCTTCAAAAATATACTGATCTGGCAACATTAGATAATTTTCAAAGTTTGGAAGAAGCTGTAGCAGCTCTTCAAGCCAAATTTAAGACCCAGGCCACCAATTCCGAGCAATTGAAACAGCAATTGGAAGAGCAGATAAATAATGTCCAGGCACAGCTCCAAACAATTGTCAAAAGCATAAAATCACAAGAAGATTTTGATCTAGTCATTTCCACTCTAAAAGAACAGATTCAATCACTGGAGATACCTAATCTGGATCCTCTGCACAATGCCATAGCCGAGGTTAAAGAAAAAATTGAGACACTTGAAAATTTTATGAACAACTTGCCATCTTCTGATGCTTTGAATGCAATAACTCGGAGTGTTGCCAACATTAAGCTGCAACTTGAAACATATGAAGATTTTGGAAAAATTCAAAGTACCATAACCCATCTTGAGGGTACAATAGCAGCAGTGCAAAGTGATTTGGCAAATGTACAAGAATCCCGCCTGCCTGGGATTGTAGACACACTTGTCAGTGTCCAGCAACAGATCACAAAGCTTGAAAACCTCAACACTGAATCTGAACTATCTCATTTTCATCACTTGATCGATGATATCCAAACAAAACTTGAAATTTTACAACAATCAACACCCACTCAGGCAGATATAGCCCTGCTCCAAAATGCTATGCAAAATGTGGCTGATGCTTCTGAATTAAACAATGTAAAATTGGCACTTGAATCTTTGCAAAATACTGTTTCAAATCTGCCTACATCACAGGAACTTAAAAATATTAAGAGGGCAGTGAATCGCATATTGAAATCAGAAGATATCAAGAATATCCAGACAGAGATCAAACAACTCACACAGACAGTAGCCACTCTACCAACCAATCAACATATTAATGAACTGCATGCCCTGTTTGAGGATATCAGAAGACAGGTCCATGATCTTACAACCCAAAATTCAAAATTGGCAGTTGTTGAAAATTTGCAACAAATTGTAGCTAATATCAAGCAACAGCTAGGAACCATGGAATCCAATCAAGCAAATGTTCTGTCTGTTTTTGCCACCCAGCTTCAAGAGATTGTGCAACAATACAAGAAACTTATTGTGGACATAAAAATTAAGCCAGGCCATGATGATGTTGTTAGGACCATCAATGAGCACCTTGAATCTGTAACAAGCAGATTGCTTACAGCAGAAAAGGAAATAACAGGCATAATCGAGAATCCAAAACATACAGTAATTCTTGAATTGTACAGCATCCCCAACAAAGAATATGATTCTCCATTTACACCAGGTGGCAAAATATATATGCTGTCCCCTGCACAATTTTATTACCAGTTTTTTGTTGGGGGCACATTGAGACCAATCAAGATCAAATATTGGCATCAGCCACAGGCACACCACTACCCCACCTTATCAATAACAAATGCTGAGAACAAAGTGAAAATCACCAGTGTAGAGTTGGAGGATTTTACAGACCCCAATACATTAGAAACATCTTATGCTGAAGATGATGGATCTCTGGAATTTAAAATACAAATAGGGGACAAATTATATTTAGAAAATCCTGCAGTATCAGCTGCTGAACACCCTATAGTTGCAATATTCTTGTTTACATATTATGTCTAGAAAAATTATTGTTGATGAATTACACAGACAAGCCAGACATCATTTTAAGAGACTCCCAGTAGTCACAAAAGGCATAGATGATTTATGGCAGAGCGACTTGATTGAAATGGCAAGTGGGCAGTTGAAAAACTTAGACAAAATCAACAAGGGCTACAAGTATCTACTCACTGTAATAGACACATTTTCAAAATTTGCCTGGGCTGTGCCACTCAAATCCAAGACTGGAAAATGTGTTACAGAAGCCATCAGAACAATCATCAATCAGAGTGGAAGATCCCCGCGCTATTTGCAAACAGATAATGGCAAAGAATTTTATAATTCTGTGTTCCAACAATTTATTAAAAGCCAGGCAATAAAACATTATTCGAGTTACAGTGATCTCAAAGCCTCAATTGTAGAGAGATTCAACAGAACCTTAAAAAATCTTATGTATAAACAATTTACACTTCAAGGTAATTATAAATGGATTAATATTCTTCCAGAACTTCTACATAAATATAACAACTCGGTCCATTCCACAATCAACATGAAACCCTCTGAAGTAACTTCATCTGATGAGCAAAAATTGATCAGGACTGTTTATTATCCTAGATACCAGACAACAACAAGAAGGGCCAAATACAGGGTGGGTGATCAAGTAAGAATCAGCAAATATAAGCACTTATTCAAAAGAGGCTTTACAAGAAACTGGAGCACCGAATTATTTACAGTAGTTCAAGTTAAACCCGGGACCCTTAACACATATATAATAAAAGATCACCGAGGAGAAATTCTCAAAGGCAGGTTCTATGAACAAGAACTCAGCAAAACTAAACAGCCTGACACATATCTCATAGAAAAAATCATCCGCAGGAAAGGCAACAAGTTACTTGTCAAATGGCTGGGTCATCCGGAAAACAGCTGGATCGATGCAAACAAAGTGATAATATGAGCACCTGGGATGTTATAAAAAGGCTGCCAGAACCTGAACAGCAGAATAGGAGAAATGGCAAATTGCTACCTGATAATATTAGGTGTCTTATTGTTGGGCCATCTGCTTGTGGTAAAACTACACTAATGGTTGATAATTTTTTATTGGCCCCCAACTGGTTAGACTGGAAAAACAGGCACTTGTATGTCTTCTCTAAGAGCTTGGAACAATTAAAATATCAGCAGCTGATGAAGCTATATGATGGATTGGATATTGCTACTTTTGAACCAGATGTTAAGCCACTTGATGAATGTCTCGATAATTCTGTTGTTGTGTTTGATGACATTATATTGGATAATCAAAACAAGGTTAGAAATTTCTTTACACAGGGCCGACACAAAAATATTGATTGCTTCTACCTGGCACAGACTTTTTCTAAAATACCGAAGCAGCTGATCCGAGACAACAGCAATTTTATATGTGTGTTTCATCAAGATCATACCAACCTCAAACACATACATGATGAATATGTAGGTGGGGACTTGAGCTACAATGATTTTTCCAAGTTTTGCAGCAGGTGCTGGAACCAGGACAGTTATGGGTTTGTCACAATTGATATGACAAAAACACCTAATAGTGGCAAATACAGAAATAAAATCAACGATTTTCTAGACGTTGAAACATATATAAATAACCATGAAAAGGCCAATCATTGATGATCTTAAGTTAAGAGATTATCTTGTAAAAAGATTTAAGGGATGGAAATCAGAGAACCGGGGAATTTATGAAAAACACAAACAAACAGAACAGCCTGTAATTGATGCTATTAATAATTTAGGTAAGAATATCAAAACTGTTACAGAGCAAAATCAAGATTTGATCACGGAGCTTGTACCTGTAGCTGCTAGGAACATATTAGATTATCCATTCACCCCACTTTCCAGTATTCATACACCTAGTCCTATTGCTCCTAGAAGAATTGAAGCTACTCAGGATCCTATTGAATTGGGTCTTCTTGCTCAAAAATATTTAACCACACCTAAAGACAATAAAGATGAGGTGTTTGGCTTATATGCTGACACAGAGCTTGATGGGAGCATCATTCATAGAATTGGCAATTTCAGAGTAACATTTATGGGGGATGATATAATTGTTTATTCAGAATCTCGTCTCGGAGAAAAAGGTGCTTTTGTTAAGTACACCGGCACACCTGGATTGTGGGAACTGATAACTAGGAAGAGGCCTGGCAGCTATACAGATCAAGATTATGAGGATTACAAAGAAATGTTAATAAAATCAGATGCTCTATACCAGAACAATGATCCCACACAAAAAAGAGTCAAGTCTAGCAGTGGAGCAAAATACAACAATTTAATCAAGCCCATATGGTCACAGATCAAGACTGGCAGTGGAATCAAACAATACAACACCCTGCCTAAAGAATTTGTGTGGGTTGATGATGTCAGGAAACTTGTAGATAGGTTGCTGGTCATAGCTGGGGAGGAAAATGCTGGCAACCACAATTTTTACAATGAAAAGGTTGGAATTATGGACATGATAAGCACCAAATTGTCTAATTTTATAGTGAATGACACTAAGGGGATTGGATATCTCATAAAAATTATTAATACTCTACCCCCCAAATTTTGGAATATTTCTGAGGGTCGGGGGCTGCTTAATGACATTATAAACAAGCTGCCATTTGAACTACACATTCCAGGCTATCAGTATTGTGGTCCAGGCACAAAATTGGATCATAGATTAAACAGAGGTGATCCTGGTGTTAATCCCCTAGATGCTGCTTGTAGAGACCATGACATAGCATACAACACACATTCTGATCTTGACAAGAGACATGTTGCAGACAAGAAATTAGAAGAGGCTGCATTTGGTAGATTTGTAAGCAAAGATGCTTCTTTAAGTGAAAAAATAGCAGCATTGGGAACCACCATAGCTATGAGCACCAAACAAAAACTGGGGTGGGGGTTGTGAATATGTATATAATAAACCTACAATGAAGGCCAAGGGTGTTATGTATCAAATACCTTATGCAGGTCTCAAATCTCTTAAAACTATTGATAGTCTTTTGACCAAAAAGCAGCGCAAGAAAAAAAGCTCTTGTATTGCAAAGGGACATGGTATGAAATTTTTGCTTAGTACCCCCCAATTAAAAAAAATACAGCAATCTAGAAAAAAATCACATGTGGGGGTTTCATATTTACTATCCCGGCCATCTTAGCTGCTCTCGGGGCTGTTGGGAGCTTGGCTGGGGGATCAGCTGCCATAGCAAAAACAGTAATAGATGCCAAGAAAAATAGGGCAGAATTAGATGAGCAGAGGCGCCATAACCTGGCAATGGAGAAAAAAGGCAAAGGTGTTAAGAGAGCCATGAATAAGTTTAAAAAAAACAAGAGCCGCTTACAAACCAAGATATTGAAGCTTTGATCAAGCCACTGGGCATCAAACATTTTAGAGGCGTGTACATGTCTGATTCTTTACCAGAACAACCACTCAACAAAGAGTGTGGCATTGTTAATTTGGATGAGTACAAAAATCAGGGCACTCACTGGATCTGTTATCTTAAATATTTAAAAAATGAGGCATTTGTGTTTGATTCATTTGGAGGTGTTCCTCCTGAAAATTTAATAAAATATTTAAAATCACCTAATCTTTATTACAATAGTGCCCGTGTTCAAAACTTCAAAGATGTTAATTGCGGACATTTGTGCTTATCTGTTCTTAGATATATGTCTCAAATAAATAAACCATCAATTGAAAATTTTCAAAAAGCCTTGTGGTATTTAAAACATCATGGGGGTATTCCATCTCACCAGCCAAAATTCAATATTGAAACTTAAATTACATGATGACATAGTGTATCCCAAAACAATAGCTCTCAGAGCATTTTACGGCATGTACCTGATACCTAATATTACGCACCACAACAATACAATTGCAGTAGGGGATCAAAAAATTGTCATCACTCCAGGGCAATATAATCTATCCACTCTAAATGCTCAATTACCCAGAGGTATAGTGTTAAGTCAAAATTCTGTCACTCACAGAGTAGAGATTGTATCTGCTACAGAAACAGTGGATCTGGGTACTATAGGAGAGCTGTTAGGCTTTGAGAACAACACAAAACTTGAACCGGGCATCAAACACACTGCTATTAATATACCTAAATTCTTAGCCATAGAGACTCTGAATATTCACTGTAATGTGGCCGAGGGTATGATCACCAAATCAAATGGCATAGGCACTCACAAACAAACTGGCATCATTGCAACATTCAAACCTAATTCCGAATTCATGGAGCCCATCATCTACAATCCATCCCCAACATTATATTTTCCTGTGTGCCATAACAGAATAGATTACATTGAATTGATGGTCACTAATGAAAAAGAAGAATTAGTTGATTTTGCTGGAGCCACAACAACTGCTATCATAGAGATTAACATTTAAATAAAAATACATACAATGGAAAATATTGAGAGTTATGAGCTACAATCATTCCCCCCAAACAGGAGGACATTTGCAAATTTAAATCAACCCAACACAGAGATTGAGGTTGATCTTGATGTAGGGGATGGATTTATACACCCTCACAGAGCAGATCTATACATCAAATTTGATGTTGTAAAGCTCGATGGAACAGATTATCCGGCAAATTCAAATATAAGATTGGTAGATAATTTTGTGCCGCATCTGTTCTCTGAAATTGAGATCAGAAAGCATGGCGTTGTTATAAACAGAATAGATTATCCCGGCATTACCTCCACAGCTTTGGCCACACTAAAATTATCCAAAACCGAGGCATCATACTACAAAATAGTTGGATTTGAAGCTGGTGATAAGATATTATCTAAGAACCACACAGTGCTGTTCCCGATGCGCCTATTGCCAGGATTCTTCTCAGATTACAAAGATATTATGTGGAAGGGTGGTTTAAGAATCACATTTAGAAGAGCTGCAAATGATAACAATGCTTTGATGAGGTACAGTACATTAAACTCTACAGGGGAAGCTCTGCCTAATACCCTACCAGATGCAGGCAAATGCATTATTCAGACTATGGAGTTAAGAATCCCTGTTGTTGAGTATGAGGCCAGTTACGCTCTTAAATACAAAGCTGATATAATAAAAAATCCACAGGTTCCTCTGCAATTTTACACATATCAATGCGTACAGAAGCCTGCATCTGGCACATATTATGAGTTTGATGCTACAAATTCGTTCTCCAGTATACAATACGACATGCCGGATTTTGTGGTGGTATTGTTTCAGACTGGAAGACACAATAATCAGGAAAAAAATTCAAGTAGATTTGATAACTGCAACATCAAGAACATATATCTTAAAAATGGCAGAAATGAGGTATTTCCTAGAGAAAATTATAATTTAGACATTTCCAAGGATGATTTTCTTAAATTATATGAGGCATTTTCGGCTTTCAAAAGGGTCACTACTGGCAATACTGATATGTATTACACACCAGATGAATTCAAGACACAGAGACCCATGTTTGTAATCAACACTTTAAAAAGGAAACAAGTTGTGGTTAATGACAGGACAAACATTAAAATTATCTGTGAATTTCACGAGGCTTTACCCGATGACACCATATGTAGTGTCATTCTCATAGGTGAAAAATCATATGTTTATGACGTAAGAAATGAGCGGGTCACAGAGCAATTCTAGAAGTCCGATTCAAACACAGAAGCCCCTTGATTATAAAACAATACTTTACCGTCAGGAAATATATTACCTACCCAAATTTTATAGCACCTCTGCTCGTAGCAGATACCTACCCAAAATACAATACATTTGCCAAAAGTTGAAATACAGAAATATTGCAATGATTATTCTGTAAGTTAAAGACTTGAGCCTATATTATTGCAACAAGACCAAACCTTTGCATGACAATATCCATGAAGGAATTTCCTCAATATGATGAATGGTCCCTGAAAGGGGGGGCACAGTACAGATAAGAATTTCTCTTTGAGTTCCATGACAAATGACATGTAATTTCCCTCGGAAAAGGCACAGTGCAGGTAATATCAACAGATATAATCACTCAGGCATACAGAAAGAAGGCAATTACTCTTTGATGATGAATAACTCTGAAAGGACACAATACAGATTATATCTGCTAGCATACAAGAAATATAATTTCCCAGGCAAGCATGATTAATTGTTGGCCGAAACATGGGACTGATCAAAAGATTGGAAAGAATATGGAAATAATTAATTATGTTTACTTGACCTCCATTCTATTGTATTGATCAGGCAGTTTTGCCCGTATTGTTGAGCTGATATTTTACCCAGATAACAAAACTCTGGTGATTCTTAATAGAGAATAATTTTGCTCTGTTGTATAACATTTTTTACCAAATTTAAGATCTGGGAGCTATCAACTAGCAGTAATTATTCTCAAAATCTCACGTATGGAGTGCCACACATATTTCAATCTATCAGGACTCGAACCCAAAGCCCCTTGTTTACAAAACAACAATATTAACATTTTGCCATCAGATTTTATGAGGACTCAAACCCGAACCTTTTGATTACAAGGCAATAAAAACCATGCACCACACTCCACTGGGTCTCAGAACCCAATAAATATCAATTCAAGATTCCTGGGATTTTGACAGAAAAACATACTATAAACAATAAGATGATAAGAGTTTTAAGTATAGACAAATCAATCTGAGAAGAGCTCTTCCTTTCTGAAGGGCATTTTTACAAAAATCTTGGATTAGGAAGAGCTTCACACTAGAGCAAAAAGCTCATATGAACATGTTGAGCAAGTTTTAAGTATAGCCAAACCTGCTGGAGGGGTGCTCTTCCTTTCGTGGGTTTATCCTATCATAAATACCACTACTCTGCTCTCTTAATATTTTTAAGTTCCTGTGATGTAGGCAGATTTGATACAGTATTTTGCAAAGATTCAAGTGCCAATTTCACATTATTTAATTCAGAAGCATCAGCCACATTTTGCATAGCATTTTGGAGCAGGGCTATATCTGCCTGAGTGGGTGTTGATTGTTGTAAAATTTTAAGCTTTGTTTGGATATCATCAATAAAGTGATGAAAATGAGAGAGCTCAGATTCAGTGTTGAGGTTTTCAAGCTTTGTGATCTGTTGCTGGACACTGACAAGTGTGTCTACAATACCAGGCAGGCGGGATTCTTGTACATTTGTCAAATCACTTTGCACTGCTGCTATTGTACCCTCAAGATGGGTTATGGTACTTTGAATTTTTCCAAAATCTTCATATGTTTCAAGTTGCAGCTTAATGTTTGCAACACTCCGAGTTATTGCACTCAAAGCATCAGAAGATGGCACGTTGTTCATAAAATTTTCAAGTGTCTCAATTTTTTCTTTAACCTCGGCTATGGCATTGTTCAAGGGGTCCAGATTAGGTATTTGGAGTGATTGAATCTGTTCTTTTAGAGTGGAAATCACTAGATCAAAATCTTCTTGTGATTTTATGCTTTTGACAATTGTTTGGAGCTGTGCCTGGACATTATTTATCTGCTCTTCCAATTGCTGTTTCAATTGCTCAGAGTTGGTGGCCTGGGTCTTAAATTTGGCTTGAAGAGCTGCTACAGCTTCTTCTAAACTTTGAAAATTATCCAATGTTGCCAGCTCAGTATATTTCTGAAGCAGCACTTTGAGTTCAGAATCAATTTTAAGAAGAGAGTCCATGCATTGTGATTGTAAATTTGTAATTTCTAATTGAAGACTGGCATTGAGTGTGGTTTGTAAAGCTTGTAAATCACTTCTTAATTTCTTGACTCTGACATCAAGCATCAGAATCTCATCACTGTGATCTTCATGTCTTCTATGGCCAAATATATCATTAGGCATTTTTGTTTTAGTGGTTATTTATTATTGAATATCTAATTCTTAATTCTATAAAAAAAGGTATAAGCTTGTCATATGACCCCGGGACCTCAATATATAAGCAGTCACCAGCAGAAACAGTATATACAGTGCCAGAAATCATGTTTGAGTGCTTAATTCTATAAATATTTCTCCCTACTGAAATCTTGACATCACCCTCAGGAGTTGTAATAAATTGTAATTGACCACCTACAGGTAATTGGTAATGATTTAAATTATTGTTAAATATGTACAATGTTTTACCTGTTTCATCATCAACATCTGTAAGTATGCTGTTCAGATGAATAATTAACAAAGCACTTAGTTTAGATATTATATCAGAAGAGGGTTGTGCTGTTTGCAGGTCCATAATAGCCTGTTTTTTGAACCCAAAAAGGTTCATAGGCATGTTTATTTATTTCAAATCATGCTCTGTAATTGGGCATTGATTGCTATTTTTCAAATCACAATGACCCCATGGTAGAGTATGTATGCCACATGATAAAATGCATCTCTTATCATCATGTGGGTCCAGAGCCACTTTTCTTACAATATTGCTAGTCAATAAGTGATCCACACTCTGAATTCTATTTTCTGATGTTCTGATTGTGCTACATGATTTGAGACAATTTTTATAATCCTCAAATTCAAGCTCTTTGTCAACAATTACTCTGCCAATGCCCTTGGCCTTTTTGGCAACAGCGCCGCTACATGTTTCAAAACTGTACATCTTGGCCCTTAACCCAGCAAATGCCACAATAACATCACCAAGTGTCTCATCTTTTAACTTGCCAGGCACCTTTTTGTTGTGGTGTTGAATCTCTGTATGTTCACTGGTATCAAAATATTTAAACAATTCAGGCTGTGCTATATCTTTATAAACATCTTCTGTTTGAATATCAAGAACAAAACTATCTGTGTCCATGTACATCAGTTTTACACAATCACCATAAAAAGGTTTCAACACATCATAATACAATTTTAACATGTGTAATTTGGCCAATTCCAATATCACAGCCCCTACATAAATAGGCTTATCAAACTTAATATTTGTTTTTTCATGTTGAAAAGTGCCATATTCTCATCATAAATTCTTCTGTAATTGAAGTTTGGCTTTGCAATCATTTTTTTGCTCCGGCTGGGGTCAGTAATTATTTTAACATCAATATGTTTTCTGACATTTTCAATTGTTTTGCCATACACTGAATTGACCATCAATTTAAACAAGGTCTTATCAAATTGGCTCAATGCAGATGTTCGAAGCTCTGTGTTTGTATCAATATATGGTTTCAACCATCTTGAGTGCCTGAACCTCAAAACTTTTCCAAATTTGGTCACTTGAACACCATGATTCATCAGGAACTGGAGGTTTTTGTAATATATGACATAATCCTGTTTCGGCTCTAGAGTCATCATCAATTTCTTCTGTTTAGAGCCAGGTGAACACTTAACCTCGGGAATTGGGGGCAGATCAGAAAATGTGTTGTGTAAATCATCAGGAATTGTCAGATCAACCTCTAAGAACAGGCCATAGTTACTGTCATCATAATCCTTAAGATCTTCAATATTTAAATCTTCGACCCACTCAAGCCCTGCATATGGCAGTTTTTTCATCATAGCATAACCATAGAGGCTGTTTGCATCTACATACAGTATATAATTTGATGGCTGTGCTGGATCATAATCGGGAATATATTTGTTATTTGCTCCGGCATATCTCTGAGAACATTGCACCATGCCTCCTCTTATACATTGTTCCATAAACAGATACATATCTTGATCCTGGATCAGATCCAATTGCATTTTAGTGTTTAAAAACATTGCAGACCATGCTAGGCCCGGAGCACTGTAAAAATACATTGGATCCAGCTTATAATTTTGCATGGAAGATTTTCTGAATGCCTGCAATATATCAGCTAAGAGAGTGACATCAAGTTTTAAATAAGCCTTGTGATAATCACCAAATGTCTGGCATTTTAAATTGTTCCACATCAACTGGGCATGGTGATAATCATCATCAGTGATTCCAGATCCTCTGATTTTGCTGTAAAACTCTTGTTGTGGTGGCAGAGAACACTCATCAAATTTAGAAAAATCTGTAACATAATCATATGGATATACACCCTTCCGCCTAATTAATTTCAGGTCCTGATTTGGAAACAAAGCACATGTGATTTTGAATTGATCATCAGATAATTGAGTGGCCAGTGTAGCCAGGCTAGCCGATAAAATTCTGTATGAATCAAGAAATCTTAAGTGAATAGAAACACCATTAACTTTAATTATTTTGCTAATGGCAATATATTTCTCATTATTTTCAGCTAAAATATTTAAATTCTGCTTGTCAAACCCCTCGTACCTGATCAAATGATGAAAATCATAATTGGATGCACCATGGCAAAATATAGGAACAAATTTTGGTCTCTGGATCTGAATATTGCAGCTATTACACAGGGCCATTAAGAATTTACCATCTGTATGAGAATGGTGATGAACCTTGATATTTGCATCTGAAAATTCAGAATCACATACCGGGCATTTTTCTGCATTGTTGAAATCTTCAATCTGTTTCTCTGTTAAAGGCAACATGGGTTTTGATTTTAATAAGATATTAGATGCTATGTCATGGCACTCATTTTCTATTCTATCTGCAAATTCTTTGATGGCATCTGCTCCCATGTATAAATCTTCTTTACTAACAACCCCATCCTGTACAACCACATAATAAAAACTAGAAGGTTCATGTAACTGGTATGGTGTAATTGAAGGTTCATCAGGATCTGGGCTACAGAATGCAAGAGGTTTGAGGTTGGATTCAAAATCACAGACTATATATGCTGGGTGTTCCAACAGGGCTTCAAACTTTTTGAATTTTGCATTTTCACTTGGCATTGGCATCACCATATGAACAGGTTTATGGTTGCCACAGTATTTCAGATGCTCAATTAACTTGTTTTTAGCAATTTCTGCATTCTCTTCCCGAACCCCTTTCACCATTTTTTGACCATCAAGTACAGACAAACATCTTCTGCACAACTTGAATATTCTATGAGTTATGTCTAGTTGTGTTCTGACTAAAGCTTCAAGATTATGTATCAGAGTGTAATGATTTGTGCCATCCCCTTTAATTAAGAGCAGATCAATCGGAATAGCAGATTCATCATCAAGTGTACTGATTCTGAGAGGATCTATCAAGCAATTGTCACGGCCAGTAGAACAAGTAAATACATTAATAGATAATTGTTTGCCATTGATGTGCCTGGCCTTTTTTTTTTCAAATTTATCAATATTCTGAACAGGCATTGGATATTCTAAACCCTCCATTGCCTCATCAAAATCATTTTCATGTTGTTTATAATAAGTTATTCGCTGAGGATCCTTTGAAACTGGATACAAAGCAGCTAAAATACACCACAAAAAGCATTTCTGGTCATTATTTTTTATATTAACCACGGCTGTTTTGTTCTTGATATTGGCAGGTAATGGCACATAAGTGGAACCTTGTAATGGGTTGAATTCAGAAATATTAATATATAACTTGTGTGAAGATCCGCATAGGCTCCATCCAGACTCTTTTGCTGCAAATTCAGAGTGTTTAATATTCAATTGATCCATTAAACTGCTTATTATTTTGTCTGAATTTGCATTTGAATATACCGGTACAGTTTCTGTTATGTGGGGCTGTGTAAATTTTGTGCCATTTGGCTTCTTATATTGTGTAAACAATTTGAGAGACAGCTTATAAGAGCCATTTTGTGATTTTAGAATTGCATGCACATCAGAATTTATACTGTTCAAAAAATTCTTAATGTCACATCTTGGCTCTGATACAAAACGGTGATCCCTTAATTGGCCGTTAAAACTGCTATGGATGGGTTCATAGCGTGGCTGCTTTGCTGGTCCAGCATTAACAGGTGTTTCATGCTTCCTTTTCAGACCAGATGTAGATGGTTGTGGGGGCAATGTTGATGACTGTGCAGAAGAAGTACCTTTATGTTTATATGTGAAATATTCCATGCTATATTTTCTATGGCATTTAGGGCATATTTTTGTGGGAGTTCTGCATTTGTCTGGATTACAATTCCTTTGATGCTTAGCCCAATTGGTACTAGATATATTCTTTTTGCACTGATTACAATGTTTTTGATTTGACATTTTTTGTTGTTGTTTATTATATAAAATTTCTTGGGGTTCAAATCAAAATTCTATGCTTAATAAAAAATATCAGTTGGGTTCAGCAGTGTGATTTGTATACTTAATGTGTGTGTGTGTGTGAATATTTTTGGCTTTGGTATTTATATAAAATTTCTTGGGGTCCAAATCAAAACTTTATACTTAATAAACCTATGACAGGTTGTTAAAAATTCTATATATTAAATCAAATAGATTTGTAATTCAATTTATACAAATCTGCAATATTTTTGTGTTTAAAAAATATGAGCAGCACTGCAACAACACACCCTCACTCTTTAACAACTCTCACAATACTGGCTGATATGCAATGCAAAATCTCTTTATATACCCTAAGCACGGACCGCATTGAAAACATCTGAAAAAATAAGCCAATCAGAATATAACACATCATCACATTATGTCATAACCAACCAATCAGAAAACAACACATGTCTAATGCATAATATTGGGTAATAATTTGTTGCAAAACATGATGCAATATAAATAAACCAGAAATAGGCCACAAGTGGACCGGAAGTAAATATGAGTGGGTGGGTGTGGGTGTGTATGTGGGTGGGTGTGGGTGGGTGTGGGTGTGTATGTGGGTTTGTGTGGGTGTGTATGTGGGTGTGTGTGTGGGTGCGTATGTGGGTGGGTGTGGGTGGGTGTGGGTGTGTATGTGGGTGGGTGTGGGTGGGTGTGGGTGTGTATGTGGGTGTGTATGTGGATGGGTGTGGTCAAGGTCATCTCAAAGTCAAAGTCAAGGTCAAGGTCAAAATAATCGAAAAAATAATCGAAAAATAATCGAAAACTAATCGAAAAATAATCGAAAAAATAATCGAAAAAATAATCGAAAAAAATAATCGCAAAAATAATCGAAAAAATAGTCAAGGTCAAGATCAAGGTCAGTGTGTGTGGGGGGGGGGGGTGGGTGTGTGTGTGTTAATACGTTTGCGTAGTTTTAGGTGTGGCCAAAAAAAATATCAAGAGGGGCATATTTTTGACAGGTTTATGGACAACAATCTCACAGAAGTGCCTTTTATAAGTGTAGGCAAATCAATCTGAGGGGGGTCATACTTTCTCAGGAAATTCCCGAGGGCATTTTTACAAAAATCTTGGATTAGACGGGGTTCCACACTTGAGCAAAAAGCTCATATGGGCATGTTGAGCAAGTTTTAAGTGTAGGCAAATCTGCCAGAGGGGGGTTCATACTTTCTCGCGCTGGTTGTATCATCAATTACACTACTATATATACTCTGAATGTGCATTTTCGTTTTGTTAAACAGATAAGCTTCAGAACGTAAGCTGTACCAGCAACATTATTAGTAGTAAGTGGGTTACTATATATGTAACAATGGGGCAGGTATATTAGTTGTTAGTCATACACGTTCGTGGCGCCAAAGTTGTATAGCGCAATGTAGCCAACCAATGAAAGAAATATCGGCTTTTGGGGCTTTTACGATCATTACGATCCTCTTCCACTTTACCATTCTCTGAAATAATCCCATCTCTCACTAAACAGCCAGAAAAGACAAAACGATGTAGAAGAAAAGTGGGAGCATGCCATCTGACGAGCATACGCCTGTAGGGAAGAAAATGAAAAAAAGACAGCAAATTAAGAATATCGGTAAAGATGAAGACAATATCCCTTGCGGTTTTTGCGGTCAGTTGTACTACTCCAACGAAAGTGCTGTTAAAGGTGACTGGATACGACGTCAACGATGGAACATTTGGTTTCATGAAATACATATGTGACGGGGCTTTGGTAAAATACAATTCAGTTGTGGAAAATATATCTAGACATGTGATTTTGCAAGTGATCAGAATAGCCCCGTCAATGATCAGAATTACCCCGTAGTTTAGGAAAATCGTGCAATGTGTAGTGTTTCAGTTTTTCCATTTTTACAACTATCAGAAATATAAACATATAATTTTAAATTGTGCACTTTTGTAGCCAAAATAATGGTGTTTCAGAATAAATTAACAGTTTTGGGAGGAAAAGGTTTTTTCAATTTTTTATGTACTGTTCAATGTGCAATGATCGACATAGCCCCGGTCTACCCTATTACGTTTTTCATTTTTCTCGGTAAAGGATATGCGTATATTTATATTTGGGTGGTCACTGCTTCACATCTCACGACAGCTTAAAGAGTTCTCGTTGTCTTGTTGAGTCTATTCAGGCGACTGTCGGGATAGTGCCGCTGACGCTTTATTCCCTGTCCTTCATTTTCACTTTTTATGCACCGTTATCCTCTCGACGCTGTTCAGTTAATTGTGAGGCCTCCTCGATGGCGCAGTGGCAGAGTCGTCGATTTGTCATCAAGGGGTCCCTGGCACATAGTGCTTCGGATTCCACTTTAAACTGTAGATCCAGTCCCGATTAGCGTAACTGTGCATAAAGTGGACTTAAAACACCAAATCAATCAATCAATCAATTCACGTAATTGTGCAAATAAGCAATGATGAGTAAATAAACAAGCATCCAATCAAAAAAAAAAAAGATCCTTCAATTTTCCGCTTCTCATTAACTTCATTCATAGTTTCCAGAAACCTTTCAGCAGACGGGAATAGAAAAAACGTAGGTCGTTCCCTGTGACGTAAGCATATCAGAATCAGCTGCCTTGTGACTTGAGAAGGAAAGGAGAAACGTGACAGGTCAGAAAGTTCAGATTCGAATGCCTCGACTCATGATACCCACACACATGCTTGGAACCGAATGTCTTGTGTTTCGTTGTTGATAGAAACCAGCGATGCCAACCCTAGCATAATGGTGCTAAACCTAGCATAATTTAACCGTCTTTGGCACCTAGCACCCTGTGTTTGGCACAACAGCGAAATCTAGCATAATCTGCAGCCGTCGGTAGATATTGAACTCAAAGGAAAGTGTTCTGAAGAAGTAAAAATAAAAGTAACTGCACATCTCTATTTCAGGAGTGGACATGTTTCCAAGAAAAGAGAGTAAACCGGCCCATGGATTCTGTCCTCCACCAATGCCTTTCATCTCTTCCGCATCTTCCTGCCATAAAATCAAAGAGGAGGGTTGGGGCGGCCCATCCTGAAACGTTTGTCCTTTCCTAGCACCGACACAAGGGGTCAGCCATTTGCGGTGCCTGCATTTTCGCGAGGAATGTTTAGTAGAAAATTTCATTGACAAATAAAGCTCATGTGGCGCCCTCCTTTGTCGGCAAATTTTGACCATCTTTGTCTTCAGCTTGTGTTCGGTTCGTTTCAGTCCATTCGACATCTTACCATTTCGGAAGCCGTCTCCTGCGGCGAAAAAAGCGTTGTTCCTGTCCATGATTTTAATTCTTCGTGCTTGCGTCTTTCAGTGTATTTTTGAGCGTGTGTTTGAGTGTATCTATGAGTGTTTTTCCTGCTTTTTAATTTTTTTATATAAAATATTAAAATATATTTGGAACAATTTTGAAAAATGAGTACTAATAGCAAAAGAAGTAACTGTGAAGCTCCTGAAAAGAAAAAAAGGACTGTGGGGATTTAAACCAGAAATGGGAGACGTATGCTCAGAAATATAGAAAGGAGTGGGAAAGAGGCAATTTTTATTTTTTCGTTTGGTGAGTACCGTTTTTCCTTACCTTTCCTTTATTTTATTTGGAAAAAAATGTTAGTTTACATAGAAATGCATTGTATGAGCATTTGAAAGTTGTAAAGAACTAGCACAAAAGTGTGTGTCTCTAGCAAGGTGTTGTTGGAGGTGGAAATGGGTTAATACGTCCTTCCATATATCGCAAAAAAATGCAGTACTTTATGAAAGATATTTGTGAATTATATGCCGACCCCCACCCCGGCAGTACTTGAAAGGTAACGACGCTTAACTGTGTCATGTCATCTTCCCTCTCCCCATCTGCTAGAAAAAAAAATGTGAAGTATTTTTACAAATTTACTGAGCCACATGCCCTAGTTCGACCCTTGGTAAGGTATGAATATGTAATTGCTTTTTCCATCCCATACTCCATAGACCATTTCATCAGTTCTTCATTCACCGTCATTGTCGTACTTACTCCCAGACCCCTATGGCAAAAAAGCGACTTAAAATAAATAGATCTTAGGGTGGGATAAAATAGTAATAAAATATATTGTTAATAATAATAATAATAATAATAATAATAATAGTAATAATAATAATACTGCCCTAGCACAATTGGGTGGCATTCTAGCATAATTTCAAAGTTCGAACAGCACTTTTCGTAGCTGAGGGGTTGGAAACGCTGATAGAAACACAGCAGCCCCAGAGAACATTTGTGGAAGTTGCTCACAGCATGGCCACTGCTCCATTTCGACCTTGAGTTCCTTCTCTCGAATCACTTTGATTTAGGTATATTGGAAGTCAAACGTCCCATCTTGTGAACGTCGAATTACATACATCTTTTATTGCAAATTTGATATTACAAAATATAATTACACTTTCAAAGTACCGCTAAGAATGATGTGATAAAAAATTAATGGGAGTTATTTTCCTCAGGACGTCTAACTGGCAAGCGGGAGACCTGGGTTCGATTTCCGGGTAGGACATGATATACTTTCGGATTTTTTCCGGCCTTGTCCCTGCATAAAGCGGCTCTGGGCTCACACAGTCTCAAATCTGTTGCTACCTGGGGCCAACCCTGAGGGGTAAAGGCGGTGGCAGCGTGCTGCTGATCACATCACCTCCAAAAGGTCGAGATCGAGTTCGAGAATGTAAGGGGTCCTATGCATATATCCCCTAAATGTGCCTTTATGGCACGGTGCTATCTGCACGGGGAACTTTACCCTTTACCTCACATTTATCACAATAAACATGCTATGTTTAATATATATTGAAAAATATAGTTCTGACTGGGTAAAAGCTGTGTAATATCCCACTTTATTTTTCATGATTTAGTGTAAAGTTACTAAACACGATATTTATTGCCATATTATTTTTATATTATATTTTTGGGTTATTTTACATTCCATTTAGGACACTGATTAGCGAATGTGTAAAGTGTTTTTGTCCAAGTTCATCACCCGTATGAACGATCAGTGTCTCAAAGCTATAAATTCAAAAATCTGATAGACCTAACAGATAGTAAGTAAACACTATCGGAACGTCCGTCTGTCTGGCCGTGAGGGACAAGAGTGGATGCGAGGTGAGACATCCGTATCGCAGAATCTGTTGACGCTACATCCGCAAAAATATACACAATTTTACGACAAAGAAAATTCATATATGATCAGACAGAATGTCAACAATGCATTCATAACTAACATGTGATTATTCAAAAACTCCTGTAGGATTTTCCGTGTAGCAGTGAGACACACTAACTAACTAACTAACTCCCTAGCCTTCTTAAACCCGAAGGTTCATGGCTGCAGCAACACAGGCCTTCCATCTGTCCCTATCTTGAGCAAGTTCTATATACTCTTTTCCATCCCTACCGATTTTCTTTAGGTCCATCTCAAAGTTGTCCCTCCATCTTCGTCTTGGTCTTCCTACAGGTCTCTTAAGTAGGCTTAATTCAGGAAATGCATGTTACTTTTTTCTTCATAAACTTTTGTCTTCTCGTTTAATATCTACGAAACTAAAAGTTAAAATATACAAAACAGTAATTTTGCCTCTAGTATTATATGGGTGTGAAACTTGGTCTCTTATATTGAAAGAGGATCATAAATTGAGAGTATTTGAAAATAAGATCCTTAGGAAAATATTTCAGCCTAAAAGGGATAAAGAAACAAGTGAATGGTGAAGTTTACATAATTTAGAAGTACATAATTTATGTTAGTTTCCAAGTATTATTAGATTGATGATTAAATCACGAATACTTAGGTGGGCACGAATGAGAAAGGAATAAAGGAGATTTTACAGGAGTCTTGTTGGGGAAAACCTGATGGTAAGAGACCAAAACGAAGATGGAGGCGAACCTAAAAAGAAATCGGTAAAGATGGAATGGAATATATAAATCTTGCTCAGGATAAGGACAAATGGAAAAACTATATTGCTGCAGCCATGAATTTCGATAAGTATTTCTTAATAGGGGGCAGTGTTCAGTGGCGCAACCACAGGGGGGCAGAGGAGGCATTGTTCCCCCCAACCTTGGGCGGAAATGAGTTCTTGGGGGTACAAGGGGGGCAAACATTGACGGCCAAGTGTATCTGCAATTAACACCCACAACTTGAAATTTTATGCAAATAAAAATACTATTCGCAAAATTTTCTTGATCTCTTCGCTCGCATTACCTGCTTTTCTTAGTCTTCAGTAGCGTAGCTAGGTGGCGGCGGGAGTCTGCCCTGGGCGCCGAACGACTTGAAAGAAAATAAGTTGTAAAATTGATTGATTGGGTTGTGGTCCATTTTACGCACAGAAATGCTAATCGGGACTGAACCTGCAGTTTAAAGTTGGATCCGAACCACTGTGCCAAGTGCCTCCAGCGGGTATCGAACCCGGGACCCCCTGATCACAAGGCAACGATGCTATCATTATACCATCGAGATGCAGGGGCGGCGCCAGAATTTTTCGACCGGGTGGGCAGAAGCTATATATTTATAAATTAGGGTGGGCAGTATAAATCTAAGACTTTATATGAGTTTTACATGCACTCATGCTCGTCCACCCCCTCCTACATATACAGGGTGTCCTAAAACAACTTCAACAACGGTTGGATGCTGGTATATATATATAAAAAAAAACAAGAAACGTTTCCTCATACTCATAACCTCGAAAGTGCTTAGTTTCTGATCTATGAGTGCTGAAAATCTAATCCGTATGTACAGTCACGGACACTTCTGGGTTATAACAATCCCATTAACTTTCAATGCAATCATTGCAACCCAGAAGTGTAAATGACTGTACGTATACAACCCAACTCACCAAACGATCGCTCTGACGTAACTTCCAGGGGCGCGTAACAAGATTGCCACTTGAATTGAAAACAACAACTTGGGAGTCTTATCTGGCAAAATACAAAAGAATAATTATACTTGCGATGTTGTAAGCATAGGTGGGCGCTGAATAATTTATTTGGGGGTCCCTTAAGGGAAGTTTCAGTTACCTATTTGGACATGGCTAGCCTATAGTCGTAACTTCATGTTATTTTCACAGAAACTATTAAATATATGAACATAAAATTTTAACATTATAAATGAGCATTTGTTATCACTTTAGAACAGGTTTTACTATCACCGTGTCGATATTTTAATAATGAAAGTAAACAATTGAAAATGATAAATACAAAACTATATCTCTGCAGGTACTATCAGCTGAATCACTCTCACGAAGTACATCTGTAGGTTCAGTTTTACCATGTTTTGTAATGCACATTAGCCTACTTCATAAAATATATTGCTGTACCTTGTCACTCGATAGTTAATGCCATGTGTTACATATCATTTTAAACCGTAGAATTCAGATGTAAGCAAAAATCTGAAAATTGATACACTTGTCATCGAATGAGAAGTGAGAGAGTATTCACGAAAGTCTTTGAACATGAAAGTCTTATTGGAAATGTTAGAAGGTTGGATTAACAGACAAGTCGGTCCTCGGGAAAATAATATTTACGGTCCGATATGTGAAGGGGCTCTGCGATTTATCAAGGAAAAAATAATTTATTTACTACGTGATTACTGCTTACTATAGTAAAGAAATATCACATTGTTTTGTGGAGAGGGAGAGACTCAGAGAGAGAGAGAGAAAGAGAGAGAGAGAGAGCTGGTCATCTCAAATGGAACGAAATTCCTTATTTTTTTACCACTGATATTATTTTCATTATTTTAATGGTAGTTCAACATATTTTCTTTATTTTTTAGAAGACATTTGGGGTAGCCAGGTACCTTTGTCACCTCCGTGTGCACACCTATGCCTGTAAGAAGTATCTACGGCATTTACAAACTGGCCAAGACAAAGAATTTCCAACAGATACGAGCTGAAATTCAAGACGCTTCATTCTAAAATGTCCCCATCGTGTTTCGAGTGTCGTGCAGTACCAATAATCATGAATCGCGAGATTCACTTACGACGTGTTGATGAAATGGACGAACTGAGAAATGCAAACATAGTGTGTTCGCACACCTTGTTTTGTTTTACACGCAGACTTATTTATTTATTTCTAAATGGCTAATCGAGTCCCTCACATAATACGGGGGCAAACCCCTTACTAAAAATAATGAATGGTAAAATCTCTTGCAATAAAATGAAAAATATCGTTTAAACATTAATTAATTCGAATATTAAAACTAATACATAATAACTAAAATCAATCTGATCTGGAGAAGGGTGTCACTACATCACGTGTGCATTCCGAGTGCCCAATACAGCTCAGCGTTTGGCATAAGTATGAATAATGTCTTATTAACAAAATTTTAAAAAAGCAAGAACCCGGGTATAAATCAAATTCTTAGTTCATTCTGCATAATATTTACCTAAGCTAGAGAAGGACATTTTGGCAAAATATCACCGAAATATAATAAATAAATAAAATTGTATGTATTATGTTATGAAGCACAAAGTTCTAAAATTTTATCCCTATTCTATGTTAGTTAATCACAAGAAAAATCACATGATTACGTAACTCATACGGAAAATGTATCTGTAAGAAGAATTTTTGCTTCCCTGATGGCATAGTGGTCAAGTCGTCGCCTTGTGATCAAGGGGTCTCGAGTTCAATAACCGGTGGAGGCACATAGTGGTTCCGATCCGACTGTAAACTGTAGGTCCAGTCCCGATTGCCTATCTGTGCATAAAGTGGACTTAAAACAACAACTCATGTAAGAAGATTCCTAATACGGTTGCTAACTCATCAAGTCAATAATTCTGCAGCTATTTTTCAAACCTACAGAGCTGTTTTATCAAAATCTATTTTTGTGATTGCTTCTTATTAGTAGAATGAATATAAAATTATTATTATCTATTTTGGATACGATATCGAAATGACAGGTATATAAAATCGTAATGATGAAAGGGACATATCAAATTACCTCTGTTTTAGTATTTCAATGTAGACCTAACTAAACAACTTTGTGTGTTGCAGGAGGAAACAACGCGAAGAAGTGGTTTTTATTTGATTAACAGATTACCCTAATCATACCCAGGCCGGAAGCCCGGTGTTGACAACATCAAGCAACTTCACTCCACCCCTTCTACACTCAGTTCCAGTTACAACTTTTTGGCCAAGTTATGGCAGACAGTTAATTATATTTCTATATTTTTGCCACATTTCAAGTATCTATTTCTTTTCATTATGTGGCACATTTTCAAAGCAATTTGATGCATTATCTCTGTGAAGGTCAGAAGCTGCAGCCCTCAGGCCCATAATCCTGTTCTAATCTTGATCATATTCTGCACAATTTTGCGCCTCCCATAATGCCCTTTAAGCCTACTGGCTGCTTAAGCGTACAAGTGGACATTAGATAACATTTTGTGTTTCAAAAGATTTGGAAATTCCTTTCGCTTTCCAATGATAAAGTTAAGGAAGTTGAAACAAAAGCTTAAATTAATTCCATTCAACTTATTATTTACTCTGATTTTTGTAAACCTATTCACGAAATCAGTGTTTCGACAAAGGGCAACAAAGCTTTTTATTGAATGATAATATGTGAACTTGTCTGTAATATAGATAATATTCACAAGTAAAATATACATGAAGTGAACACCATAATAAACTTATTTATTGGACCATTCGCATTTTCCCAAGTGTATATATTTTTGAGTCGGGAATGCACAAAAGTTGTAAGAGACAATGCATTGGCGTCCCGTGAAAATGTTTGAGCCCTATTATATCAATATTGATTTCAGCCTGAAAAAAAATTGGATCCAAACATTTTCTTGCTCGCTTTGCTCGCAATATATCATTGTTCTCTGTAATGCATTGTTAATTACCAGACAGAGAAATAAGACTTGTCTTAATTGATTTTGTTTTAAATGCATGAACAATTGTTTCGAGGAAAGGGAGCGTTCACATTTGAGAGACAATTTATGTAATTTTTGCTGTTGCATTATTGTGAGATGGATGAATTGGTTGCCTAATGGATTTAAATAATATAAGTTGTATATAATATGTATTAAATTAACTTTGAATATGCACACAATTTAGTGTCAACGTCGCTCCATGTTGCATATATCGTCGGTGAAGGGGCGAAGTGGCGCAACTCGAAATATTGCGTTTTTGAGTTATGACTACAATTCATGTATGACTAACTTTCTCTGTTACCTGTCAAAATTTCTTGGCTGAATTCCCACTGGTTCCGGAGATTTAAGCACCCTGCAATTGGCGTATCTTGATATTTTCTGAATAAAAAAAATCTGCCAAGTTTCTTCAGTGGCTGCTAAGAAATGAAGGCGCGTACCGGCGTAAGCTTATATCGGGAAACAAGATATACGATTTACGAAAGATTATATAAATGTATATAAGATTTATGAAACAAGGGTGAATCATACATTAGTCCATACACAAAAAAGTTAGTTCCAGGGAGAAATCCGAAAGTAAAATGTGATGGAAAATGTGAAAAATTTGGTAAAGAATGCTTTAAAATCACAGATGCGGAAAGACATGAAATTTTTAAGGACTTTTATGCAAGTGACGACCTTCAGCTTCAAAAAGAATTCGTCAACACATATGTAAAGGTTTCTGTGACGTTAAACACAAAACTACGCAAAATGAAGAATCTCGAAGATCAAAAACAAATCATTACTTTTTACCATAGAAGGAAAGAGAAGTAGTATCATTGTGTAAAACCATGCTTCTAAACACACCTTTAACATTAGAGAAAACAATGCGAACTAGCCAAAATAAAATGCTCAGATGTCATTGAGAAAGAGAAAAGAGGAGGAAAACTTCAGAGCCTACTGGAAATGGACAAAATAATAGAAAAAATGATAATAGAACTCATAAAGAGATTCCCAAGAGTCAATTGATTGATTGATTGATTGATTTAGTTTATTTTACTTCGCGTTTTGTGCCTCTTGGCATCTTGTGAAGGTGGGGATGAGTGATGAAATGATGAAATTGATGAAAGGACATTCACAAACAACCAAGCCCGAGCAAGATTCGAACCCGGGACCTTTGGCGTCGCAGCGCGATGTGCTAACCACTTTTTTTTCTTTTTTTTTAAAAAGGAAATACCCCCTACACGGAGGTATCCCCCACCATTCACACTTTTTCTCACTTTTACACTTTTCAATCCTTACATTTTCTTCGTTTCTTATCAACTGGACGAACACAAATACCCATGCCTTACCCGGGACTCGAACCCAGAACCCCTGGCGTTGTAGCGCGCTCTGCTAACCACTTTTTTTTTAACATTTTTCTTTCATACAGTAATTTTACAGGTTTTGGATAACAATAGTTCTTTTAACATTCCATCAGCACTTTTAAAAAATGTGCAAATAATATTGTTCTTTTATCTTGAGACACTTTATGATATTCCTGTTTAACATATATTAAAAATTGATCATGAAAATCTATACCTTTATATATGCAGACAAACAATATACAGGTTGGGAAATAACCTTTTGCTAGGGGTCCACAGTAAAAAGTAACAACAATTAAGAAATTATGGTAATACCAAATGTTTACTACGGCAATTGTGGTTACAAAAACAAAATTAAAAGTTAGTATGTCCGCCGTTTGTGTCTATCACAGCACGAAGACGATCAGGGTAGGAGCTTAGAAGATTCGCAAACAGTCCGTATTCCATTCCATGTCACGGAGGACTTGTTCCAGATGTGCAAGGAGTGTTGGCAGGGAATAGCGGTCCGGTCCGCGTTCCACTATCAACAAGGACTCGACTGCGTCCTTCAGAATAGCCCCAAAGTACTCAGCTGCATTCAGGTCCGGTGATGCACCCGGCCATTCAGAACTGATGAAGAAGTCAATGCCACTTCGCCGAAGAAGGTCTCGATTTTAGCATTTGCCTTGAAGCAAGGTGCTTTGTCGTGAACTAACTTTTAATTTTGTTTCTGTAACCACAATTGTCGTAGTAAACATTTGGTATTACCATAATTTCTTAATTGTTGTTACTTTTTCGTGCAGACCCCTAGCAAAAGGTTATTTCCCACCCTGTATAATGTCCAACCAACCAATGTACATTACGCAATTTAGTACATGGAAAATACGAAAACATAGGTAACATTATGTTATGCACAGTAAACGCATTGGGATGGGTGCGACAAATTTGACCTAATAACACACATAGATATTTCCATGTTTCACGTGTCCGTATGCATTCACTTAGCCAGTGTGAAATCGGACCATTTTTTTACACCTACCACATAGTGGGCCTTGTAACAGTTTTAATTTATGTAATTTCTCTTCCGTCACCACTATATCCTGTACCACACACTACCACGCAGATTTTACCAAGGGCGATAAATGCGGTGCGTGAACATTGTTCCATATTTTGTGCCAGGGATGGGTTGGTTGATTAATCATTATCTTGCAGCTAGGCAATGTTGCCAAACAACGTGACTGGTATAATTGAGATACTTTTGGTATTTCAAGAGGTTTCGCTGAAAGTAGTATATAACAAATTTCTAGCACTGATTCTTGTAAATATTTATACTGCGGTGGCACCGATGCTATAGCGATCGGAGACTGCAATGGTATGGTGTCCAAAATCTGCTTAAGTATCACACCCGTTATACTGTCTGGGAAGTTTACTAACATTGACATATCTTCTTGTACTCGGAGAGCTTGGCTTTTTAAATCCACGTAAATGAAGCCAAGTCCCCCGCACCGTACCGGCAGACATACATTCTCGTGACTCACCCGCAACATTTGGTGTGCCCAAACAAACCAGTTTATCGCACTCCTTATCTGTACAAAATCCAATTTCCTCATCGGAAGCATTCGTGCCACAAACCAGAGCTTTGAACTCGCATAAATATTTACAAAGGCTACCCTGGCAACCAAGCTAAGGGCACGAAGTTTGTTTTGTTTAAGGACACTTTTCAGGCCAGCAATACATATTGAATAATTTTGAGCAATCATTTCTTGTAAAGAGTGGGTAAAAATTATTCCAAGTATTTTCAGTGCATTTACTTTTTGAATTTTATCATTTTGATACGAGTGGTTTGTAGCATCTAAGTGCATCCAATGAGTTTTATTATAGTTAATCTTTAGTCCAGCCACCGAGCTGTACTTTTCTATCACATTTTCAAGTATTTCCATATCTGTTGGCAAATTCACAAACACCGTGACATCATCAGCATAACCTAATAATTTTATCGTTGTTGAGTGAATATTTAACCCCTGCAATTGCATTTCAAGTGCCTTTAAAAATGGCATTAACGCTACACAAAAACTTATCATAGACATGGGATCACCTTGTCTGACACCCCTTTGTATAGGAAATGTCTTAGTTAAGAACCCATTGATTTTTACACACGATTTGGCATCAGTATATAAACTCTTAATCGCATTTACAAATTTTGGACTAAAACCCATCCTTAAAAATACAGCATATAAAAATTCGTGCTGTACAGTATCAAAAGCATTTTGAAAATCCAATGCCACTATACCATGGTGACCTTGTATGGTCGTATGTCTATAACTAGTTATAACATCACGAATTGTCTGTAAAACAGTAAATATCGATCTATTATTACCATAACAGTATTGATGGACACCGATCATTCTTTCCATATAAGGCAAAAGACGACGAAGTAAACATCTTGCAAAAATTTTGTAATCCGTGCACAACAAAGATATAGGTCTATAGTGTTTTACTATCGTAGGGTTAGGAACTTTGGGAACCAGGACGATTACACCTGTATTGCTCGTCCTACCCAAGCAGTGTTGATTATATGCTTCATTTATCCAGTCTGTCACAATATTACCTACAAGTGACCAAAATCTTTTATAAAATTCTATGGGAATATCATCTATTCCTGGCGATGAGTTATTCTTCATTCCCAGAATCGCTTCGTACACCTCAGCAGCTGTAAAGGACTTTTCAATCCGCAAGTTGTCATTAACTGAAAAAATTTCCGGAACTTGTTGTAAAAATATTTGTTCCTGAGCTGGATCGTAACTTGTTCCTTGAAATCTAGAGTGACATGCGCGGTAAAAAATGTCCTTTATGTCAGTCACATTACTATACTCCGAATTATCTTCGTCTATTATCTTATGTATCGTTTGGTGTTTTCCACGATTACGTTCTTGTAGAACATGACTAATATTTGCCATTTCAAGAGGGTCAAAAGGTAAAAGTTTACTACGTATTTTGCACCCACTTATTTTTTGCACGTGTAATTGCAACAATATTGCCTGTACTTGTTTAATGTTCTTTTGCACTTTTCCCCCTCTTACCCCTTCATCAGTTAGCTCTCTCAATACTTTATAATAAAAATTATATTTATTATTCCAATCCTGGTTCCGTTCCCTACTATATTGTCTACAAAATCGTTTGATAGCTGGCTTTAGATATTCATCCCACCACTTAATTATATTTATTTGTTTCGCTCTTAATCGTTCCCAATATTTCCATTTCTCTTGGAATTTGTCAGCAAAAAGTGAATAATCAAATAACGATATATTCATTTTCCAATATCCATACCCATATTGTATATTTGGCAGTTGCATATTTACCGCCATTATAATTGCACTATGATCTGAGAAGCAAGTTGGCACCATATTAATTAATAATTAGTGATATTAGGGATAATTAGGGATAATTGATTGTGAAACATAAAATCGATCTAACCTTGAAGCACCCCCCTCCTTTACATATGTGAAGCCTGCACTTGTTGGGTGCAAAGTGTCCCATGCATCTTTCCATTGAAACCCATTTACCAACTGTTGCAGCGCATTGGATGTATTAAATCCAGGGCGCTGGTCTTTTGGCAACAAAACACAATTAAAATCGCCTCCACAAATAATATGTTGCTTATTACCTTGAAGTTCCGTCGCTACTTCAGTTGCGAAAAATTCATTGCCTTGCTGCCTTTGATTACTACCAGAAGGCGCATAGAGATTACATATCCACAGGTTTTCCACTTGCACAGTTGTAATTCTACCACTCGGATGGTATTCTACATTTGATACAGGTATATTGTCTCGAACTAATACAGCAGTTCCTTGCGCTGAATATGTGGAATTATTATATACAATATAACTAGAGGGTAACTCATAATTAGTTATTGCTACTTCTTGAATGAGAGCAATATCTATAGCTGACTGAATTGTTTTGTTTTGTTTTGTAGTTTGTTTATGTTTATACTAGCACGTCTAATGGTAGTAAGCATCACTATGGATATGTAAACACTTGCTTTTACAATACTGTTAAATATATACATTGTTTTACTGTTTTTTGGTCTACCTTATACACAAGGATTCTTAAAAGGAAAAAATAGCTGTATGTTATACTCGGGCTATGTATGCCATATTTCACACAAATTACACTGATAAACAAGCTCTAGATATCTGACATGATGTTTACATTTTCTAATGCAGTTTTTCATGCTGATTTCAAATCTGAAAACCGTTTTGCTAACCTATCACGTCAGGTTTTGAAGATATCGACAAAATTTTATTTTTCATGGAATACCGTTCCTCAAAAAATAAATTTATCGTTTTTCGTTATTTTTCGTGCAACACCGAATTTTTTTTCATCGTTTGTGAAAACAGTTATACTTAATGTAATACGTCGAAATATTTTCGAGATCGCATTACTATACTTTCATTTATTTCTTTTTATTTTGAGTGACAGTGCATTATGGGGTCCAGAGGTTGCATAAATTCACCAGATCTGTTTTGCTACGTGTGCGACTATCTAACAGAAAGCCTTCCCATCGGAAGACTTTTACACAGTTTCTGAAGAAAGCATATGAACTATACGATTCGAAGGTAGATAGTAGTATGTCGTGGGCGCCACAGTTCATATGTTTGACATGTGCATGCAACTTGCACGGTTGATAAGGAAGGCGAAGAAGTACTGCTGCTTCTTCTGCGAGTTGGATAGCAGAGATAGGAAGAAGGATTGGCCGATCAGAGATAGAATGCAGTCATGAAGTAAAAACGCCCTTCGTGTGCCGTTGGTTGAGCGTGAAAAAGTTATCATGCCACCTCTTCATTTGAAGCTGGGACTCATGAAGAATTTCAAGAAGTCACTAGACAACAGCTCAGATACTTTTCGGTACCTGTGCAACAAGTTTCCAGAGATGAGTTATGCGAAAGTGAAAGAATGTGTGTTCATAGGTCCACAAATAAGGAAGATCATAGCTGACAGCCACTTCCAAGACTTACTGGGTGGCACTGAAAGAGATGCATGGGTGGCATTCAAGTCAGTCGTAGCCAATTTCCTTGGAAATTATAAATCTGCTGACTATGTGAATGTTGTGCAGAAGTGCATTAGTGCGTACAGAAGACAGCTGGGTTGCAACATGTCCCTCAAAATTCATCTCCTCGACTCACATCTTGATTCCTTTCCCGAGAACCTAGATTCAGTCAGCGACGAACATCGTGAACATTTTCATCAGGACATCTTGGTGATGGAATCACGCTATCAGTGTCGATGGAGTGCAGCAATGTAGACTGACTACTGTTGGACGCTTCAACGTGAGATGCCAAATGCTCAGCACAAACACAACTCTACAGCCTAGAAATTCAAACCAAACACACCTTAAATTAAGGAAGTATTTTCTACATGCATGTATTTTATATGTTTATTATACCTTCAACTAGATGTTACTATAGTATATGTGTCATATGATTCATTTGCACAATTTTCTTAGCTAAAGCCATGTTCAATAGTACTCCATGTAGCAAAAAGTGCTCTAGTGAAAGGTATGTCTGTGAGTTGTTTGCCTTGATACAATGTTAAACATATATAAATGGTTGATGTCGTATATCTCAAGAATGGTGGGTGTTACAGACAAATGGTTTGCATATTTTGAATCAGCATGTTTCAATTGTCTTAGAACGCGTGCTGGATACCAAGATATCTACCGAATTTTTTTTTTGTTAATCAGTGTTATCAAGGTTAAACTATTTGTTAAATGAATTGTTTTGATTTACTAAACTCACCTAGCCTGCGCCTAGATCTTCGTTTCGGTAAGTTCATGTCGCTCACTGTCCCCGCATTTTTAGTCCTTTTTTTTGTTCCAGTTACATTTTCCACTACAAATTTCATATTTACACTACTACTCTCACTATCTTCATCGGTAATCAACTCACTATCCATGTCTTCCCCGTTGCGTCTTGTTGTTCTTCCTGTTTTTCCTCTGTCTTCTGATCCTTAATGGCATTGGTGCGTACCACGCCATCCTCTCTGACCACTTCTCTCATTGATTCCGGGTTGGAGTTTTCTTCCTCAATTACCAATGATTGTGTACCATCTTCCTCTGGGGTCTTCGAAGCCGCAACTGCAACTTCCGCTTCCTTTGTCGTGTCTTCTACGGGGTTGGTAAGAGTTCCGTCCTTCTGGGGGTTAGGATGGCTTCCTGTAGGTATTTCAGTTGATTCAAGTTTGTTCCAAAGGCTAGTAGAAGGTGTTTCACTGGATGGAACTTCGTGATATGGTCCCGAGGTTCCTACGTCACCTTCTCGTTGTAGCGCCACTTGACTGTAGTTTCGTCCTTGTCTGAGCGGAACTCTCAGGACAGTGGGTTGACGAAGGTTGCACATCCTACGTTCGTGACCAGGCTGGTGACAAATCTGGCACGTCCGTTGCTGTCCATCATAGATAACGTGACACTGAAACGAGCGGATTACTAGAAATGAAGGTATTGGTTTTCTGACTTCCATTTTTGCCACTCGCACTCCATTATACACTGGGTATCGAAAGTTCCCCGACCATTGTTCTTTGTGTACACTATCGACAGTTCCAAATTCTCGCAGTTTCTCTTTCACGCTATCATCGTCCATTTCCAATGGGAGATTAAAGACACGCACAAATTTCACTTCCCTTCCCGCATCTTCTAATGACACTTTCGCACTATTGCCATCAGCGTAACGAAACTCCATGCCAGGCCCATGTTGTTCTAATAGTTTTCTCATTGTCGCTTCTCTCACAAATTTAATATACACACAACGTAAAATTGTCGGAAGTTGTATTCCCATCACTTTGTCAACATGCAGACGGAATTGTCCGTGAATAAATTCATGTATATCCGTTGCCCTCGGTTTAGGAGAATTCACTGGAAAGCTTATCTTCATCGTATTTAACCTATTCATTTCGTTATTCTTACTTGCCACTATAGTACTTTCTGGTTTTTCGATTTGTGTCTTATTTTACGAGTCCAATTTTTCAGACGTAGTTGACTCACTAGCTGCACTCGGGGAACGCACTACCAGAGAACGATATGAGCACGTCCAACACCAACGGCGTCCACCGAGGAACGTCTTCGCCACAGGGTCCGGCCCCAAGAGTCGAATCTCACTACTGCAGGAAAGATACAAAAAGACAATGCCTTCATTCGGATCTGCCAGAAAGCAAAATGTATAGAATGTTTATTCAGGATCATAAAGAGAACATCACCCCTTTACCAACTTATCAGACATACAGAAAGATATTCAAAAGCATGAACCTTTCTTTTCATTGACCGAAAAAGGATACGTGCGGTCTGTGTAGCAACTTTCTGGAAGGAGATGAGCCGAAGAAAAGCGAACTAGCTGATAAGTATCAAAAACATATCGCCGAGAAGGATGCTGTAAGAAAGAAGAAAATGGAAGCTAAAAGCACATCGGACTTTCAATGCAAGACTGTTGCTGCAGTGTTTCATTTGCAGCAAGGCATTTATCTTCCCATTTCAAATGATATAAAGTTATTTTATATAAGACGATTATGAACATACAATTTTACAGTCAACGATCTGAAGACAAGGGAATGTCATTGTTTTGTTTGGCACGAAGGAGTGACCCACAGAGGTGCATGCGTAAATCTCCACATGCCTAAACAATTTTCTTCATCAATTGGATGTAAAACAGGTTGAAGAAATTTACTTGTTCGCTGAAGGTTGTACAGGGCAAAATAAAAACTCAATAGTTGTAGCCATGATGCTGTACACTGTTACTATGGCTCTGCATATCAGAGTAATCACTTTAAATTTCTTTGAATCGTACCACGGACAGAATGAAGGTACTAAAATCAACTGGAAATTTATTCATTCCAGCTCAGCTGCTACCAATTTTTAGACTTGCACGATCTGATGCATGAATTTCTTAGATTTCAGAGATGTCGCATCAAATGTGAGGATCCTATCTGTAAGGAAGGATGATAATGGTGAAGGAATTGACTGGACAGGCATACGAGAACTAATGGTGATCAAGGATCAACCACATACAATTTATTTCAAGGACAGCCATTTAAATGTGGTTTATCGAAGTATCTCTTTGCAAAGGAAAGCTATATTCACCAAAACTCCAAAGTGTCTTCACTCACATCCCCCAAGGACTTCACCACAGATGTATGCAGATTTCATGTCTTTATGTGAAGGAGATACACCTGTAGTGAGAGAACCTGAGTTTGTGTATTTCTACAAAAATCTTCCACACTGAATATCATATAAAAAAGAATATTAAAAATATGCTATTGTACGCGCCTTTAGAGTCCCATAGTTATTCTTAGTTACAAGTACAATCAGAATTCATATTATCTTTGTACTGAAGTGTTACTATATCTTGAATTGCATTAAAGATAAACCATTATTACATTTCTGTATTTTATTCACTTTTTTAAACTACTATTTTCAACAGCAATGGAATGTATGGATCACTTTTAAATAAAGGTATGAAATCAACACAACTATTATTAAATACTTTATATTAACGGGAAAATTAATAAATGTATATCTACATACCAAAAAGATAATTTTTAAAAAAAATTGTAACGAGGGCGTAACTTTAATCACAATATTTGAAAAGAAAAGACGAAGGGACGTAAGTGATTCAAGCACATTCCAGCATTTTTCTTCCAGAAGAAATGAAAACATGTTCAAAATGTAACTTTTTCCCCAGATGTAACAACAATCATACACTTATTGTACAAAATTTGCAATTGAT
The DNA here is from genome assembly GCF_977018435.1 of Lepisma saccharinum. Lineage (NCBI taxonomy): Eukaryota > Metazoa > Arthropoda > Insecta > Zygentoma > Lepismatidae > Lepisma > Lepisma saccharinum. The sequence continues at coordinate 98,583,002 of NC_139230.1, read as the reverse complement.
ATAATAAATATCAAATGAACACGACGGTATTATGTTGAAGGAAAAACTTTAAATCGATCTCCTGAAAAATCGTAAAAATCAAGATACGCCACTTCGTTCCTTCACCGACGATATGTGAAACAAACATATATCGTGCACGAAAGTTATACATGTTAATGAAAAATAATATTATATTTGGAATGCATTTATCAAGCATTTTCTGTCTCTGAAAAATAGTTTGTGTACTTGTTTTCCATTTTTAATGTGAAATTGAAAGTGTTGAAAAATAATTCAAATCGTTTGTTGGAACACAAATGCTTTTGCACCAACTTCTACCCCCTTCTTGCATAATTTACGAGGGTAATAATGTCTTTGATACTACTACTTACTACTTCTACTACAACTACTACTACTAACCATAACCCTACAGCTCTACAGCACCATGGCGGGCCTTGGCTTACCTACCGACTGCTGGTCTCCCTCCCACACTGTTCCGCCGTCACCTGTTATAGCGTGGAGGTCTCAGACCAGTGTTGGGGTGACGGGTGATCAGCCCGACGAACCCCCAGCCGTTATTGTAGGTCTTCTTGACCAGGTTACGCTCACTCACTCGGAGCTTCCCAATTTCCTCACGATGGTGGGTTGCCACCGGCCCTATACGTAGGCCGAATAAATTCCGACCAGAGCCGGATTCGAACCTACGCCGTCCCGCAGCGAACGATCTCAAGACGAGTGAACGCCTTAACCCGCTCGACTACGGAGGAGGACTACTACTACTACTACTAATAATAATAACAATGTTGGTCCCGGGTTCAAATTCCGGCTTGGGCATGGATGTTTGTGAGTGTCCATTCATAAATTTCATCAAATCATCACTCACCCCATCTTGGCAAATTTGCCAAAAGTGGCACAATAAGCGAAGTAAAATAAGGCAAAGTCAATAATAATAATGTTATAATAATAACATTATTAACATAATAATTATTAGCATTATTATTATTATTAATATGGCACGTTTATCCTGGCACTTGCCCCCCAAACAAAAATTCGTGGTTGCGCCTCTGTTTCAATGGGTTTATTTCTGAGATCGATCCACGTTCAAGTGTTTCAGATGTTTTTTGAATTCAGATATTTAATATTCGTAATGCATCCAACGAGTTTCTTTTTTCCAAAGCAATTACATTGTCAATGATGAAAAATATAACCCGCTCCGCAGCTAGATATTGTGGTGCCTTACCCACGAGTAGTATAATTGATGATACTATTGGCGCGATAAATGATGAACCCCCCCTCAGGCAGATTTGGCTACACTTAAAACTTGCTCAACATGCCCATATGAGGTTTTTGCTCAAGTGTGGTACTCCGTCTAATCCAAGATTTTTGTAAAAATGCCCTCAGGAAGTTCCTGTGAAATGATGAGCCCCCTCAGATGGATTTGTCCACACTTACAAAAGGCACTTCTGTCAGATTGTTGTCTATAAATTTGTTAAAAATATGCCCCTCTTGATATTTTTTTTCAATACACTTAAAACTAAGCCAAGATACACACACACACACACCTACACACCCACACACACACACACACACACATACGTGTAAACGTGGTCTTATAAGGCCCGAGTGAGTGTACATATGTTGTTGGAACCACTATAATTTGATAAATTAGCAAAATCAAATTCATTTTAAAATGTCGAGACCATGCATGTGATTACAAATACCACCGTGGTTTTTGAAAATTATCATTTATGCAGTTTTCCTGACGAAAAAATGGTTACTATTCTTGCTGGAACCTGGTACCAATATCACCTGTCTAATTTACGTGTTGTAATTTTAATACAATTGCATCCGTTGTGGGTACCAATCAATATTGCAAAACCCGTCCAACCAATCACAATTCTTGTAGGTCACATGATTTCTTCCTGTGTGTAAGCAGCTACGTGCCATACCGAATTGAGCAAAAAGTTGTGAAACGCGCTTTACAGCGTCAATTGAGAGCGCGTAGCTTGTCTGTCTCGGCGCAGAGCATTCGGAAGGGGAGGGGGAAAAAAAAGAAGAGTTCCTCTCGCGGCGGAGTTAGGAAGGGATTAACTGCGGCGCAGTCTGTGGCGTACTTAAGGAGTTAATGCCCCACTCTAGAATTGAGAAAATAATCACATTTACCCTAATCGCTGACTCTTAATTTTTACTTTGCATACTTTTATGTGTTGTTTGAAGATTTCAGAAATCAAAGCAGGCTTGTGTGGCCTATCATGCCGCAACTGTGTGAAACGAAGCTCTTTATTAGAACGCTACCAAGCGAAACGCAATATGTAACAAGCGACAAGAGATACGTATCGCTTGGAATTGAACCCTCAGTAATCAATTCGACCTTTCGCATTTATGCGACAGGGCAAGCTGCACATGTCGCTTTCGGCTCGGTGCATTAGGTTTTTCGCGCATGAGCGGTGAATTTCTTGCTTTAGATCGAAGTCGCCAGTGTTCATGGGAGTCCGTAAGGGGGGGCAAGGGGGACCCGTGATCCCTTTTGGAAAATGAAAGTCAACCAAAAATTATATATTTCACACATATAATTCCATTTCAGCCACAATAATATGTGTTAATTAATGCACGAACATGATAAATTCAAATGTAAGCAATGTTTTTTTGAAGGAACGTTGGGTAAAATGTGGCTTATTTGCTCCCTCTGGAAAAAAAATACCTTCCTTGCCCTTCCCTGGAAAAAAACCCTGCTGACGTCCATGCCAGTGTTGTCTGTCGATTGTCGCCTGCCACTTGTCGCTTCGATCTGAAGTCTCCTTGAAGGGGTCAGGGGAAGAATTCTGACGGAGGCGACAAGCGACAGTGTGCTTCCACATCGACAAGAGACACGGGTCTCTTTTGTCTTGTAGACTAAAACATTCACCGCCCGTGCACGACAAGTGGAGGCATCACGATGCACAACATTGATAAAGTAGCCAGTTTGAGTGACACAACCAAGCGACATGCAATATTTGCAGCTTACCGTGCTGCATCATTCGAAACGTTGCAATGATTACCGAGGCTTGTCGCTTGTCGCGTTACGCTTCGGTCTGGAATCTGCTTAAACGGCATAAACGGCAGGCGACTAGCGACATGGAGATTTTATACCAAAGCGACAAGCGACATTAGACCATTCAATATAAGGCATAGCATTCACCGCGCATGCGCGAACAAAAGTACGAAGCGACATGATGCACGGTATTAACAAAACTGGCCACGCAAGCTACAAGCCACACCTGCATCTTGTCGTGTCGCTTCTGTTCGAAAGGTTCAATTCATTACTGCTGGTTCGCTTCCAAGGGACATGTGTTGGTTGGCGCTTTCGTGTGTAATCTCCCTTACAAGGCAAGAAAGCTGCAAACGACAGACGACAAGTGACAGGCGACAAGCGACACGGAGAATTCACACAGAAGCTGCAAGCGGCAAGCGACACTAGCACAGTTAGTCTAAATCCAAACATTCACCGCGCATGAGCTAACAAGAGCACTAGGTGACAGGATGCACGGTATTGAGAAAACGGCCTAATCAGAGCTACACGTGCAGCTTGACCTGTCTTGATACGAAAGGTTGCATTTATTTCTGAATGCTGGTTTGCAAGTTAAGCGTGTCACGTGCCGCTCCCCTCTGAAAGCTACACCAAGCCATTGTTTTATTGAATTCTCCTCAGGAAAGGAAGAGAATGCTTATACAAATACAGTCTCCGTAGATCATTTGCGAAGCCACTCATTATATTTGAAACTCTACTTTATGTGCACACTCAGCGTGCACTATAATCAACTGAAGCGGCCCTAACAAATTATTCGCTGGAACTAGGATCTCACTTTCCTCATCGTTGTGAAGGGTCACTCGCAATAGAATTGTTACGATTTTATCTCTCTGGTTGAGAACAGAATTTGGAGACTATAGTCGACAAAAAAGTTATTTCTCTTGGAGTTATTAGATTGGGGGAGGAGGGTGGTGCTTCAGATGGCTGTTCCATGTAGACTGTACATTTGAACAAAAGGAGCAAAGGAAAAGTAACTTATTTAATTTCTTTGTAAAATGAATTAAGTGTTAATTTACCAGAAGTCCAGTACAGCACAACTATCCAAGTTTATAATGGTGTGAGTCTTAATGGACATTTTAATTAAACCTTTCTTAACAAACTGATTCAATATTGAATAGGGTAGTGGTTCCCTAAGGGTGCGCCGCGGCGCCCTGGGGTGCCGCGAAATGTTCCGGAATTTTAACTGAAATGCCACTTACTTGTTAGTCTACACAGGGTTTTAGATATGATTGTTCCAAACATGTGCTTATTTAGTACTTTTTACATAAACAATGTTTCTGAATTTGAAATATGTGCTTATTTTTTAACATAAGGCAAGCAACCTAACAACACTAACTTAGCGTTGCAAGTTTTAGATAGGCCTATGCCTATATTCTGACTTGGGCACCGCGGAAAACTTTTGAAACTACAAAGTTTGGGATCCCCTGAAATAGGGCATAATTGTAATAATAAATGATTGACGTATAAACTTGATGTGAATCGTAGAGAAATGTTTGTTTCGCGAATGGAGCGAACAAGAAAATGTTTTATAAATCTCATTCCTTGCAACCACCCAATCACAGTAACTGTTGATCACCTGACCTCTACTTCCACGTCACCCATGAAGCCTGCTGGTGCTTCTTTGCGTCCTAGCACCTGGATCACAAGCATTTCGTTTTCGCGCCTTTTTTACCGGACGCCCGGTCCTTTCTTATTTCGGTAGTTCTTCTCGCAGTCAAGTAGGAGGGGTACGAGTTCCGCTTAAAGCCTCCCCGATGGCCCTGTCGACCTCCGTGACGGTGTGGTTATCACAGAGCGCTACGACGTCAGGGGTTCCGGGTGCGAGTCCCGGTTAAGGCACGGGTATTTGTTTGTCCAAATGAGAAAAACTGAAAATTGAGAATAACCGAGAAATGAAAATCTTGATAATATAGTGAAAAACGGGGGATACTTCCGGTTAGGGGTATTCCTTTTAAAAAAATGGCGTATTGGTTGCTTCATCGCCTTGTAATCAAAGGGTCCCGGGTTCGATACCGGTGGAGGCACTTTGTGGTTTGGATTCCACTTTAAACTGTAGATCCATTCCCAATAAGCCTTACTGTGCATAAAGCGGACTTAACCAAGCACAATATGTACTATTTTGCGAATGTGGGAGTTGTTGAAAGGTTCCCAATATAGCTATTTTGTTCTTTGATTATTGGGCTGGTTTAAATAGAATTAGTGAAGGCAACGAGAGCAAGTGAAATATTCATTCGAGAATTAGACTGCAAGAATCACTAGCAGAGTTGTCTGTTTCCATCCGAATCGTGGCGCGCCAAAAGCAAGTTCCGAGCGACCCAGCTGGCCCCTGGCGCCAAAGTGTCTGGAATCGTCTCAAGCAGACCGACCTGCAGTGAGCACACAGGCAATGAATTCGGTTTCTGGTGAAGTGACACTTATATATATACAAGACCAGGAACGTGACCGGGGATGGAGGGTTGGGACAAGATATACTTTGTTAAATTTGGACCAAGTTATCTGTTTTTACCATGTATTTAGTAACTCTATAGTCCAACAGCCTTTTGAAGACCAGAGCTTATCAAATGGGTTCTTCGTTGATCGCATTCAGTCCCATCGACGCTGTTATCAGACTTTCTCAATAGGAGCCAGATCGTCCTTATTAAAAAAAAAAGTGAAGGGAAAGTGCTCCCCTGTGCAATGCACCACGCCATGAAGGCGTATAGGGAGCGTGGGGTTAGGGCCTCACACTTTCTTGATTACGGCCGAAGGTGGGGGTGACGTGATCAACACCACGTCCCTTGCCGCCTTTACCCCCAGAGTTTCCTCCAGGTACCCACTTTATACGACGATGGGTGGACGCCGGAGCTGCCTGAACAGGTGGAAAAATTTCCGGTTCTCCCCCGCCTGGAGAACCTTATTAAGTCTTTGAATTATATTAATTGTGTTGCGTCATCACCCAAATTTTGGAGCTCTCATCTAAGTTCGAACCCGGGACCGCAGATAATACGCAGGAGACCTTTTCATGGTAAGAGTATGATAATTACAATGGAATGAGAAGCCAGGAGCTAGATATTTGGCACCCTAGTAGTAGGGTGCCCATAATATTTTGACCCCAAAACGGGACATCCCAAGGAGATCAGTGTACCTCCTCCCCTCCTGAAAAATCAGTTAGGCCTAATTATAAATTTATTGTTATAATTAAAGTATTATTATTATTTTATTATTTGAAATATGATCTCTCGTTGTCAAAAGCTATTATTTATTATAATCTCGGTGTGACTTACACAGTATTTCTGGTTCCTTCTGATCAACCTTTGATGTTAGCCCTACGCAGAAGTTGGGGAGTGCCAGAAGTATGTATCAGAACAATCAATCTTCTTGAGAGCGGCTTTATTTTTCACCAACCGTTTGTAAATCTCCTCAAAAACCTTACCCCACACATCTGACGCGTGATTTCCCACTTCAGTTTGTGGTTTGTCCCAAGTTCATATTGAAACTGCATATACGTTTCTTGGGCATGCTTATGCACTCTCTACAAATAACGGAACACACGCAAAACAATACAACTTTTTTTTTTAGCATGAAATGTCTCAACTTTATACTTGGTTTTCAAGCTAACCCCTAGGCTTTTCTAAAACGGTACAAATAGTGTTTTTAAATAATATCGAAGGGACGACCGGGACACGCCTCTCAAACGGGACTGTCTCGTCACCCTATATAAATGACAACATAACTAAGGACCTAATGAGTGAACTGTTAGAAGGCTCTCCAATATCAGCGTTTCGACTTCCATGTAACACGCCTCAGAAACTACGTTCTTGAAGGACATTGATGCTAAGTCCATAGTTAGTACATATTCTGCTAGGTTGTTAGTTATTCTGCGATTTGTCCATTAAGTACCGACGCTCCTCCACAGCCAGTTCTTACTGTTGCCTTAAAACTATAGTAGCTATTATTTTCTTCCTCTGTAACTGAATCATCACGTTATTGTATTTACGGCTGGAACAGAAGGGGGAGGTCTAAATCACTCGCTCGCTCCTTCTGAATTCCAGAGATTTCAAACCATCAACATGCGCATGTAATTTGATATGATCGAACAGTGGCGTGAAGAAGAAGGGTGGCCAATATTCCGACTGTGCTGCAGCGTTTCTATGTGGAAAGACTCGCGCACTTTTGGCGTGGCCATTGGCCACGACTTGTACGCTCGCATGCTTGAACTTCGGCCACGTTGTGGGCCCAATCATGTTATAGCTGGGGTTCCTCAGTGATCTTAATGATTTTGAAGATGCGTGCATGTTGTATTGGATGAAGGGAAACAAGTGTATAAGTTCGCTTGCGTGTGTATATGCTCTAATATTTTACAAATATTTAACACATATTATTGTCTAGTTTCATTATAATAAACTGGGTACATATGGTCCGTTTCAAAATATTTAGATATTTCATATAAACGAATTAAATAGCGACATGTCTCATGCGCTCGCCGACGTGGCTCCCTTATTTGAAAAGTTCTGAACATAAAGTTATGTGTGTTCGGCCTCTTGTTTACTTTCTTAATAATAAGCTGGGTAAGTAAAAACAGTTTCAAGATAGTTAGTTGGATGTTTTCCGTAAACGGATTCAATAGGGACACTAAATTGGAAAAGCAATATTTACGTATTTTGTGATTTTCACAAATTAAAACGTAATTGAAAAATAATTGTTTTCCGTCATTCCCCTCGAATTCCTCTGTAATAAATTATGAGGCTCATATTTTGAAATTCGAACAGTCTAGCATAATTCACTTAGTAGTTTCTGGGGTGAAAATGAAGTTCCCTAGCAACGTCTGTTGCCATGGTCAACAACAAGCAAGTTAAGCTTTGATATCATAGTAAAAAGCCTGGAATATGAGCAACTTCAAAAGAATTCCATTTCAACAACAACACAACTAAACACCTGGCTAAACAACAACAAGCTTTCCCTGAATGTTAATAAAACAGTTCTAATAAATTTTAATCCAGCAAAACAAATAAAAAACTTAAGAAGTCGTCAAAGAATGCAATGCAATAAAATTCTTAGGAGTATTGACAGACACAAACCTGTCTTGGGACATGCAAATTACTAATTTAACTCAAAAGTTAAGCAGGCTCTGCTACATGATGAGAATTTTGAGAAATGTTTTAACTTTGAATGTTTTAAGAACAGTATATTTTTGGACAGATTCAAACTGTGCTTACATATGGTATCTCTTTCTGAGGCAGCTCACCCAAAATGCAGAAAATTTTTATTTGGCAAAAACGCAAAACGCAAAAGTCAACATCTTCTAAAGTCCAAAATTTAGCACTAAAATATTTCTCTAGAGGATGGTTTACTTTAGTTAGTCGTTAAAGTCACACCTTGGAGTAAAAAGTATTCTTTGACAATTAGGCTATTATCAGTCCTTCTGATTTTTATCAGCCTGGCGTGTAGCATTTTTCATTGCATTGTATGGGTCATAAGTAGATAGCTCGGTGGTCGAGCGTGTTCAGTGGTATACTGGCGACCTAGGTGCCAATGGATCCGGGTTTGATTCCCTGTGTGAGGTGTAAGGCGTGACGTTTGTGAAGAGTACGAATTCCACGCAGTAAAACCCTGGACCGAATTCTGCAGAATAATGAGGATCTGGAGCCCAGATGCACGGACAGTATAATCCTCTGCGGTTGCGTGTTGGCGCCCTGCATGCTAAGTTGCCCTTCGCAACATCTGTTTTTAACTAGGGTGTACAGACTTGAGTCTTCAGACGACGGCAGTTCTAGTATTTGCCTCGACTGTACGTAATCACTGCCGTAGGCCGAGGGGGGATGGTTGAAGGGGCTACGGTCCACTCCGAAATTTTAAGAAAACCAACATTTTCAAATGAAGGCAGTGAAGAACTGGGAAATTGGGGACCAGAGTGAGTGTTAAATGTGCTGACGTGTCCATAATTTAAATAAATCAATCAAGTATTTTTAAGTTCCGGCCTGCATGAGTCTACCTTTGTAAGTGTAACTCTCAATTCATCTTCGTCGTCGCCAATAGTGGCTGAAAAGCGATGTAAATATTAATGAATGCAAACATAAATTCTAGCTCTACGCTGTAGCAATTCTGACCACCTCTCGTACATAAATCAATTTTGTATACTTTTTCTCCTTGTCGATGCTTCTCAACAATATCTGGTTAGTAAAGGTAGAATGAGAATGAGAGAAAGGGAGATGTTTCCAGCTTTGGCTGCAAATCGCTTCTCCCATCTGGCTAGAACTCGAGAAAAACCAAACTGTTAAAATTCCAATTTGGAGGCATTACGGGAAATATAACTTTCATTATTGTAGTGGTTGTTTCTACATATTTTATTTTTTGAGTACACATTCGAGAGTGGTCAGGTACCATTGGCGCCCCCCGTGCTCAAGACTATGCCCTCACATATCAATTTTCATTTGCTTCATCTGTAGAAGAAAGTATTGACGGTAACCAAAATTAGCGATGTTGTTTGAAAGTGTGTTAATATCGGGTGTGTTGTAGAAGAAAAGAAAGCATTATTTACACTGTTACTCTTCCTTGCACTCGTATTGTGTTTCGTTTGTTAACTGGGACCTCCCCGTTGGTGTAGTGGTAACGTCGTCGCCTTGTAATCAAGGGGTCCCAGGTTCGATAGCGGATGAAGGCATAGGAATATAGTGTTTCGGGTTCCACCTTCAACTGTAGGTCTAGTCCCAATTAGCCACACTGTGCATAAAGTGTACTTAAAACACAAAGTCAATCAATGAATCGTTTGTTTACTGAACGGTGCTATTCGAATATGAGCAAAGCGCTTTCGTTACTTACGAAAAATACTTCTACTTTAACAGAATTATAATCGAACCTTTTTATATCTTTCAGCTATGATTGCTTGGAAAAGTTAAAGGACGTTAGTATTGTAAAATCTCGGTGGACTCATTATCTTAGCACCAAAAATTCTGGGTTGGAATTCCTATGTCAGTTTCGTATCTCTAATGAGGCAAATAGGAAATAATTTGGAAATATGCTCTGCCCCAGGTTTCTCTGCAGCGGCCGAACGAAAGCAAGTCTCTGCGCAATCAGTCAATATGGAGGACTGACTAATGAACGCGTGCGAGGGAACGGGATTGTGGTAAAGGTGAACAACGACCACCCTTTCCAGCAGCGCTCCGCTTACTCACTCTTCCCCTTTCTTGCGCAGCCTTGCTCCATAGATACCCGGGGCAGAGTATAGAGAGAATTGGAAGAGACAGCAAACGTGCCATTTTGGTGGCAGAAGTCCTCACTGCATCTACGCACAGTATCGGCAGTTTTAAAAAACACTGTGGCATCTATTTGCGTTGGTAATACATCAAAAGGTGAAGAAAAGCAAATGCTGTTATTCACTTTGTTGATGTCTGGTTAAGTATTTTCCTATCTCGTTGTTGTTAACTTTATCGAAAGAATTTTTTTTTTACTCTGCAAAAGATAAATCGTAATTTTGTCACGCCTTGCATGTATCCTGCAGATAAATATTGACAACAGTAAAAACGCAACAAAACCAGTGTAACAAAGGACTTTGGCCACGTGTGTAGAAATGAACGTTCCTTTCAACGAAACTCGCACGACTCCACCGCTATCTTTTACTGGCGCCTAAGAGTCTGGACTCTGGAGTTGTTTCGCCCAGACATGTGTGCTGGATCTGCTGTGAGAACTCGAGTTTCGGGTTCACTTCCAAGTGAACGAGAGTAATGTATACACCCAAGTATCAGTGGCGTGTGCAGGGTATAGTTATAGTTGGGAACGCAATACCCCCTATTGATTCAAGTTCGCTGCACAATTAACGTGAACTGCAAAGAAAGATGGGGAAATAGTATTTATTACTGCTGTCCGCTATGGCAAGTCACGTAGTGGTAACGGTATCACATGTGACGATGCGGCGGTCTGGCGTTCGATCCCCATTAGAGCCTCAGTGGTTCAATTTCCACTGGATGATATTCATTGCGCGAAATCACACCCACCGTCATGGCCACGATTTCGGCAAACGTTTCGGGGTGTTTTTTTAACACACTTGATAGGCATTGCGCCTACAGTATTTGTGGCAGTGACTGAAGGTACGCATATAACGATTACATTCTAAATGCAGTTCTTCTTCATTTTGTTTTAGTCTCGTAAAGATTAACAGACTATCTAAAAAGATGTGTAAGGCCTCACACACTCTTCGATCACGGCCAATTTGGAGGTGATGTGATCAGCACTACGTTCCTGTCGCCTTTACACCCCAGAGTTTTACCTCTAGTTACCCACCATTTATTTGAGGCTGGATGAGCTCCAGTCGCTTTACGCGGGGACAACGGCGGAAACATTTCGACCTTAGATCATCCAAGGGACTCCCGTGTGGCAGACAGGTGCCCTACTGACTAGATTACATTATATTGTGCATAACCATTATTTATTTGGAATCAGCCCCTCCCCCGCGCCTTAATTAAAATGATATATTGTTAGCACTAGCTTACCCGTGGGGGGGGGGATTCCAGGCCAACCAAATTCTCAACTGTGGACATTTGTATTTAAAAAATGAAAATAAATTAAAATACGTTGCAATGGTCCCTACCAATATTTCTGAATTACTTTTGCTCATACAATGATGAAATTAACGTACATAGGAGGAAAATTCACGCTGTGGGCCTATCAGTATGTTCCGCCATGAAACTTGTGCCTGTAACAGTGTACAATTGGTTGATAATTATGGTAATTAATGTAGCTATTATAATTACTTGAGAACAGCACATACGAAAACAAGAAATACCATTGATTCAACATTAACATGTAATTTTGAGGTCTAGTGAATGATAAAATGTGTGTGACACTCGTGTAATAATTGGTTCACATGATGGTCATTTTGCAATTATTATATTTGTTATATAAGTTATATGAACAACAAAAGAAGAAATGATTCATTAAAAAATTGTTCCATGAATTTTAATTTTAATGTTAAAAAGGAAAAAAATTTCTGGGCCTCTGAGGCCCCCTCAGGTATGTTAATTTCTTGTACGCCAGGGGAAGCTAGGGATAAGAAAAACCAAACTTCTTCCAGTCTTAACTGTAGTTCTTTTGTAAAACAATGGTTTTATGCTTGCAATCATGTATTATATGGTATTGCTGCAAGGGTTCTTCGCTTTGGTCAGATTCCCATTCATTCAACAATTTGGCTGCCACCTTTCCTCTTCTGTCTTTTACTCCTGAGCTAGAATAAAATTCAAATGTAGTCGAAAAAAGGTATAGGCTAGGTGATGTAATTTGAAACTCTTTCATCTTCGATTCCTACAGATCATAAAATTGTAAAGTCACGACTTCAATAACACAAATAATTTTCGTCGGAATAACAGTTTTAAGTAAGTTATAAAAATGGCTACAAATTGGCCGTGCTTCAACTCTAGATATTAGAGAACCAAGTTATATCATTTGAGCAGGTAAAAATACAAAATACGTATGTTGATAGGATATACGTATTGTAGAACAAAGTGAAAACTATAAAAACCAGTGAAATTGAAATAAATCTACATTTCTCAAGTAAGCATAAAGGAAAGGAAAAGTAACGCACAATTCTTGCAGTAATGATAAAATATTACTAATTGCGAGAGCTTAACCGTGAAACGATTGCCCCGCCATCGATATGGAGACACACGGGAACGAGTCATACAATTCGACAAAGACTGCTAGGCCTCTATTTTGACGTGAACCAAGCTTCGTAAGTTCTTTTTAACAAACATTGTTTGAATGTGCGCGAGCTACACCTCCGCAGTTCTATTCACTGGGAATGACCTACTAAAAGCGCGAATTTTCATGAAAGGCTAGGATGTGAGTCAATGTGTGAAGAACCCCGTCTCCTCGGATTAAAAGCGCGGAGTTAGAGTAGAACCCAGAGCCCCCTGGTAGCAGCAGATTTTTTGGCGGATGGAGTGGGGGAGGGTTGCACGTAATATTTCGTTTATGCTGTAGGAAAGTTCAAGTCCGTGCTTCTCAAGTAAGACATGGATGCCGAAATATTGAGGACAGCGACAGAGTGCTGAAAACAACTTTTCCCACCCTCTTTTTTTATTTTTTTTTACTAGCGTTTTGGATAAGATTGATTGATTAATTTTTTGTTTCAAGTCCACTTTATGCACAGGAAGGCTAACCGTGTTTTGGATAAAAGTATTTACATTTTGAAGACATAGTTTCCCTTCCCTTGTAGGAATAATGCGGTGAATTCAGCAGTCCTACATAAAAGTAAAACATTTTACCAGTAGTCTTTAGGTGAGCCTACCTACAAAGATTTAATTTTCCATAATTGTAATTGCTAGTCAGTTAACAAAGCATACACCCTTAATCCACCATCGTGGAATAAACATTTATTTTCGCATGCATTTCTCAAAGTTCGACTACAGAAACACAATTAATTGACTTGGTGTTTTAAGTCCACTTTATTCACAGTCAGATTAATCGGGACTGGACCTACAGTTTAAATTGGGATCCGAACCACTAGTGCCTCCACCGGGTATCGAACACGAGACCCCTTGATTATACAGAAACACAATGACCGAAAATATGGGAATAAATAATATCACCCATGAAACAGCAAAATCAAGTTAAGGTTTTGCAACTGATGTGGTGAACGCTCCGTGCAGACTTGAAGACGCCAATGCAACAGTCTCTTTTCATCTTCCCAGTTATATCGTTTACGTCTCGGAAATCACTCCCGCAAGCCGGCTCTGTAGCTGAATTGTTAGCGTTGCGTGCCACAAAACACACGGTGTCCTAGGTTCGCATCCCGGTTAAAAAACCTGGACATGAAGTTGTGTTTGTTCCAACAGTCTGTTTCATCATTCATCCTAGCCTTCACATTATATGCGACATTTACATGAAGACACAACATTTGCTGCTGTTATCTACTTATTGATTTGATTAGTTTACAGATCGCTTCTGTCTCTTTTGGTCACGCGAAGATTAGGGTGAAATTGAAGCCAGGCAATGACGAACACGCATGGGCGGTTAGCAACACACAGACTGAGTGTGAGTCTAGACGCCAAAGCCCCGTTTGTGTGCAAAATGCACACTCTGTACTAATAGCACTTGTGTAGTTCAAAATATCGATACATCTGATTAAAAATATTCATTAAACTTCGTTGTCCTTTAAAACTGCCACTTTCAATATATATTTCGCCATATAACACAAATACCGCAAACGCACTAAAGGAAAACAATAGCCACAATGGACGCGAACCAAGAAACAAGGATGTTGATTTCAGCCTTCAATATCTCTCCACTTGACTTTTAATTGTTGGCATTCAAAATGTTTACATTCTTATTTCGAGGAACAATTGTTTATATTCGAGCAATAAAATTGTACATATTGTTTGTATCACGTGACCTTTGAAAATATGGTCATGATGTAAGAACTTATTTAAGCGCTAGATACTCCTTCGTTCATGAAATTAGCAAGAAAAAGGATTTGACATGTTCTATTCTGCTATTATAACAACGTTAAGAAATTTTAATAGTCCATGGTCTTCTTCACTTCTGCTCCTTCAGCTTCTCATTTTTGTGCGGCCCTAGGTATCCTAGTACCAACCCCCCGCCCCCTTCCTTGAGTCCTTCGTGTCGTACCTAAAAGAGACGTTGTCATTTAGGCGCTTGAAGGAAAGTCATCCCTTACACCCCGCTCCTGTTTGTGGGTAATATTCCCACCCTTTCAGTGGCGTGCCTATAAATGTAGTAAAGGGATGTGAGCATAAGGAGATTATGAGTTATTTCTTACCACTCCTGGATCATGCAATTTTTTCCTAAATTTGACGTTTTCTTAAAAGGAAAGTTGCTCTAAAACCCCTTGTACGAGTAGATAGGCAGCTGTTCCATAACTTTCCAGCTGGCATATCATAACCAAGTGACAGAATTCGTCTCTGTTTAGCGTGAAACACAATACAAGCTGACGTAGTGGTTAGGATAACAGACTGATTCTTCAATATTTTCCCGCTCATCTTATCAATTAATCATCTATATAACAGTCACGATGAATAAACTCCGTGGCGAAACTGCCCTTGAATAACAAACGCCTGTTGATTGGTTGACACGTGATCAGAACATCGAATCGCATTGCCGCTGTTATCTGGTTTTCTCGATCGGATCCCACTTCACGTAGCTTCCCACCTGGCTTCAAGAGCCAGAAATGTTCGAGCTCCCACCGGTAAATAAATCTGTTATCACGCTAACTTGATTTCTTAGTTTACTTTATGCTAAGATGGGCTCATCAAGACTGGACCTACAGTTTCAAGTTGTATCCGAACCACTGTGTGTCTCCCCCGGATCTCCTTGATTACAGGCCGAAGAAATTACCACAACTACATAGGGCTGGCCGTATATGTTAGGCAATAACCGTTCGACTGCTTCAAAGCACTTTGAAAATCGTGGGTTGAGTACGGAAATAATATTGGTAAAGCAAACACAGTTACAGTAATCTTTGCAGTAATGAATTACCAGTAAATCTTTTGAACAAACCAAAGAAAAGTTTCGCAAATATACTCCGTAACACCGTCTTTCAGCCCTGAAAGATGGGTCAAACGTTCCTTTTGTAGCATTTTGACTATCTATTCCGTCCGCACCACCGGACACAGGTCTTCTTGTACTGCATGTACAATGTAGTTTGGCCAAAGGGATAAAAAAAGCACGCAGTTCTTATCGCTTTCTTGCAGGAAGGGAAAGTGACAGAGCAGAAACGTTTTTCATCCTCTTAGCTTCTTAGTTCTTACACAAGGCATGATTTTTCCTGCATTTACTTGGGTCTCCCCGATGGCGCAGTTGTAGCGTCGTCGCCTTGTAATGAGAGGTCCCGGGTTCGATACCCGGTGGAGGCACACAGTGGTTTGGATCCCACTTTAAACTGTAGGTCCAGTCCCGATTAGCAGAAAGTGCTATTCAAACACCAAATCAATCAATCCTGCATTTACTTGAAAGGTGAAAACGTATCAGCATCAAAGGACGGAATTAGCCGAAGAATGATTGAAAGTCGAACTTCAGCTAAGAAAAATAGAGAGAATGAATTTGATGTTTAAGCTTGACCAAGATGAGAAAAATCCACTGGCCCTGTTATTTAATTTTCAACAGTAAGGGAGCGGTCGGAGAGTAGTGACGCAATGAGCTCTTTACCATGTGATCCTGCCCCTGCGTTGCCAAAATGTTCAGCATTCTTCAACAGATGGTCGTCACCTTTATTCAGTGCTAAGCATTATCATTATGAACGTCACACATCGAAAGTCGAGATGTAATATTTATCGTTGTTGAAGCTTTTGATAACGAAGGAGTGAAGGAAACTGGCAACACGGCGGTACTCGGGTAAATGCGGAAGAGAGAGGAGAAAACAAATGACTGCCAGTGACGGATCTACATATTTTGGGCCCATGGCAAGCATCACTTAAGGCCCCTTCAATGTAAAATACAGAAGTATGTGAAAGGAAATGTCAAAATCTTTGCTGCTATTCCGTTTCTTCAATGTATGTATATATTGTTCGTGTGTGCGGGCCCATGGAAAAATTTGATTTTGTTATTTAGCGTCGCCTACAGAGTGTGTCTAATCGCGACGATGAGGATGAGTGATGATAGGATGAAATTACGGAGTGGATGCAGCAACACTCGCAAAGAACAGCCATGCCCAGCAGAGATGCGAACCCGTTACCACTGGCGTCGTAAACTCTGTGCTAACCACTTCGTACGGAGGTCGGTATATCTCTGGATTTTTTACGGATAGTTTTAAGTCCATTTTTATGCACAGGTAGGCTAAATGGGACTGGACCTAACGTTTTAAAATGAGATCCGAACCACTATGTGCCTCCACCGGGTATCGAACAAGGTATACCTCTGAAGAGGAAGGTGGAATTGGAAAGGTAGAGTTTTGCAAAATCATGGACAGATGAAACTTTTGATAAGTCACTTATGAGAGATGTCTAAAGATAAAACTCAGCTGGGAATGATGGACCAATAACTGTTTCTTAATACATTTCATTCTACATTTGCTCGTTATTACTTTTAATATGTCAAGCTTCGGGCTGGGTATGCAGTAGTGTTTAGGTAAGCAAATCATGTTTTGATGGTTCCCAATGTAAATAGTAATTTCGTTCTATCCATGGGATTTTCGTCCCTTGCTCCGCCTGTCTGTCACAATTACAAGTATTATATATTCATTGGACAAACCATTCGTAATGTTAATACTATGAAGGTTCTCTCCAAGAACCAAGTACGAAGGTTAACTTTTGCATTCCGAACTCAGTCTCCCTTTGTCTCGGGGGATTAACAATTTCAAATAAGGTATTCTTACTTTTCTTTGATTGTCGTTGTAAATACAAGATTTAGAAAAATAATACAATAATAATATTACATTTAGAAAAACTGGGAATGAAACGTTCGACCACAGGTGAGTTTCCTAAGTAAACTGTCACAGAAAAACCAACGCTGTTATTCATTACGTTAATTCATAGTTCATAACTTTGATATCCCGTTGTTGTTAGTTATTGGGAAAGAGAAAAGTATTTCACTCCGCAAAAGGGCAATCATAATTAATCTCTAATAATAATCGTCATGTTATATGTGGCATTAGGTATAATTTTGTTACACCTTGTTACCCGACCCTGTGGCCTAGTGGTTAGCACATCGCGCTGCGACGCCAAGGGTCCCGGGTTGGAATCCCGGTCGGGTTTGGTTGTTTGTAAATGTCCATTCATCAATTTCATCATTTCATCACTCATCCCCATCTTCGCAAATTAGCCAAGAGGCACAAAACGCGAAGTAAAATAAACTAAATCAATCAATCATGTTACACCTTGCTTGTAGCCCGCAGCGAAAATTAGATACCAGTCAAAATAATTCTTACGCACTACTCTCGCAGCCAAACAAGTGGGAGAAGCGGAACGACTGTAGATTACGGCAGCAGATAACACCCACTTGCGCAAGCAGTAGAAAAACACTGCCGTTGAAATATCGAATTGGGACGTTAGTACAGTCACTGACACTGCTGGTTTGTAATTGTCGAATTGAAAGTCAATGAAATCGTTACAACCCAGAACTGTTCGTGACTGTACAGCTGTCATGATGCAAGAAAGACAAGTACAAAGCATGCTTTTCTGGGATTCGAAACCTGAAACGTTACCCTTGCGCGCTGCACGTAAATAAAGACGGACTGGAAGTAAAATTTAGATCTGACATTTATGTTAATCAGGTTCACCAGAATATGACGAAGAGAAACACTCGTGTTTTAATTCTTAGTTGAAGTTTGTTGTGAAGGAGAGAGTATAAGCAACATATCTTTGGTCTTTGGAAACACTCATGTAGTCTGCAGGTCATGCTAATTTCGTGTTAAAGAAAGGAACATACTAGTATTACATTTTCGGGTTAGTGTACTATTTTTTTTATTTGTCCCTAAGTAATTTGGAGTTCTCGATTATAATTTGGCTGGTGTGTCTGTAGAGGCTCTCCCCGATGGTGTAGTGGCAACTTCGTTGTCTTGTAATAAAGATGTCCTGTGTTCGATGGAGACACATAGTGTTATGATTCAACTTTAAACTGTAGGTCCACCATGACTAGCCTATTTCTACACAAAGTTGATTTATAATAAAAGCTCAAGTCAATTTAAATCACCTGGTTCGTCTAACCTATTATGCACAAAACATCAACAAAACATAGGACAGCTCTATTATTCAGAAATCCTGGTAACGACGAATTGTCCATCGCCAGAGGTGGCAAGGGGGCACTTCCTCCCTTTTTTTGCAACTTTTATGCTAAACCTTATATACAAAGGGAAACTAAACTGTCCTTGCCACCTTCCCCCCAGTTTTGGCATCTTCCCCCCCCCCCCCGTTTTGGCACCTTGCACAGTAGTTTTGGCACCTTGCACCCCAGTTTTGGCGCCCAATTGCCGTTGACTGTGCCTTGGAAGTGTCAATCCCAGAATAAAATGCGTAGGACAGCCAGTTATGGATTTTAGATACCAGGTTTCGGTGTATCGAAATACAGGTCACATCGAAGATGCAGAACATATTTGTTTGATGCCAATACTTGGGGGTCTGCTATATTGATATTTCCAGCAGCCGTAATAAGTATCACGTTTCTTACAAGTTGTATTTATATTGCAATCAGACAACGTCCTGCATTTCTGCACTTCTGTGGGTCCAGTTCCGATTAGCTTATCTATGCATAAAGTGGCCTTAAAATACAAACTCAAAACTAAAAATATATGGGGGGTGAACGTGCGTTCGTTTTTTTTTTTTTACTAAATTGGGAATCAACGCAAAAGGGATAAGCTTTATGAAAATAATGCAACTTTAGACAAATTAAGTATTACTTCTATTTATACTAAGTAATTTTATGGCACTTTTGTTTGTATTGGGTTAACCGTGACGATCTTATATACTTCTAAACTGTGAATAATGTGAGTAATGTTTTACTAATATATTAGTTTAAGCGTATCCTTCTCTCACTGACATTCGCCAGAATGCACAGTCAAACAGCTAAACCATAGGAAGGGGGACAGGGGCGTGACTTTTCGTGATAGGCAAACGACGGGTCAATTTTCCATTTCGGCTAATTATAACACACATAATACGTAACGTCGTTAACTTGTAATGAAAGGGTCGAGGCGTAGTCATTTCCCACTTTAAAGTGTGGCCCAATCCAAATTAGCCTTTTTGTGGTACTTAAAAAGTGGAATTAAAACAAATTCAACAAGAACCACCACATAATATTGTTTGTTACCGAGACACTTTTAACTGATTGTTGAAAATTTTTCCGTTTTTCTTACTTGATTTGGTTATGCATAGTTCAGGGCACGGTCTCTCATAATGCACCACCTCCAACATTTCGGTAGAAGTTCTTCAACTGAATGAAAAAAGATCCCTAATCGAGTACTTACCTGCACCACTGCAAATCGTTGGCTCGTCTGGTTTGTCATCCATGGCGGTCATTTTCAATATAGACCCTACTTTCACTCGAGATAGCAGAAGCACCACACGAAAGAACAGAATGACACAGGACGATGGCCACAGTAAAGAAAACACGTGTCCGCAGCAGCCACGCTACGCTACCAAATAGCACCCTCTTCCTCACCCTATTTGCAATGTTACATACTCTATATTTCGGAGTTACTGATCACATGCAGGATATGCCCAAGTTTTGGTTGGTGATTTTACTTATAATAATATACCATACGGCCATTGATCATTGCCTAACTTTATAAGGTAATGTGTTGATTACTGAAAAGTTTCACACACGCATAATCGTACCGAGTTAGCTGGTTCCACTGATGCATGTAAAATTCTGGAATTTAGAACACTTTTGGGCAGCGTAGACGAGTTCTTTCCAACACCCTTGCCAAGGACAAACGCGGGCCTGGAATCGCTTTTTATTTAGCGTGAAGGGGGACGGACAGTGACCATGTAAGAACTGCATAAAGCATGACGTCCACTGAGACGCGGAGAAACTCAGCAAATGAACACGACAGACCCGTTTCCGGCGTCTCAGTGGGCGATAATCTGTAAGATAACCTGCCAAAAATTTCGTGCTTCGGTTTCGCGCGTTTCACTGTTGTGGGCGTTACACCATTTGATTTAAGTAGAAGCAGACAGCAGATCTGTTGCCGGAAATTTCCATGTTTCGCCGCGTCTCAGTGGGCGTCAAGCTTCAGTCTCTTCCTTGTAACGCGATCAGCTAACCCGCGTGGCTGAGCGAGCCGGTTTATGTTTGCAGGCAATACCACTGCAAATAGGAGAACTGAAAGGTCTGCACATGTAAATATGTTGTAGAAATTAATTCCATTCTAAGGTGTTAAATGCATTGAAAGACATGAACTTAAGATACAAAAATGTTAAAAAAAAAACAAACGCAAGTTGTGCTTGCTCCGTTTCCTTTACCGCACGCTTCTGAAAAAAAAGGGGGGGGTGTTTTCCCAGTGCGTCTCGGTCATCAGCTGTGGCTCTTTCTACGCAACTCAATCGCCCTTCTGCTAGCTCGCTGCCTGTTGGGGCAAAGAATATATACAAACCATAATAATATTAATAGTGATAATAATAAAATCGTCTTTACTAGAGCGGGCGCTTTTCATCCGTTTCTAGCCCGACCCTGTGGCCGAGTGGTTAGCATATCGCGCTGCGACGCCAAGGGTCCCGGGTTCGAATCCCGGTCGGGCTTGGTTGTTTGTGAATGTCCATTCATCAATTTCATCATTTCATCACTCATCCCCATCTTCGCAAATTAGCCAAGAGGCACAAAACGCGAAGTAAAATAAACTAAATCAACTCAAATCAAATCATCCGTTTCTATCATAAATATAACAATGAGTCGAAGTGGTTGGTAGATGAGAGCAAATAAATTCAGACGCGCACAAATATTCTCGTAGGGCCTAACGTTAGTGCCTCTACTCTTCAACCTTACAAGATATAAATGAATGTCACCAATAAAGAGAGTACTTTATGTTGGTTACCGAAGATACCGAAAATGTCGGTTCTCAGTATATCGATATTTAGAGGTCATATTTTCGAGTACAGATAACTTATATCGATGGTTTCAGCAACCGGCCTCCGTGTCGGAGTGGCTAGCACAGCGCGCTACGAAGCCAGGGGTCCCTGGTTCGAATCCTGGCCAGGGCATGGGTGTTTGTGCGAGTCTCTTCATCAATTTCATTAGGCCATATCATCACTCATCGATGGCGCAGTGGTAGCGTCTTCGCCTTGTAATCAAGGGGTCCTGGGTTCAATACCCGGTGGAGGCACATAGTGGTTCGGATCCCACTTTAAACTGTAGGTCCAGTCCCGATTACCCTTACTGTGCATAAAGTGGACTTAAAACACAAAATCAATCAATCACTCATCCTCAACTTTACAATTAAGAGGCAGAAAAGCGAAGAAAAATAAACCAAATTAATCAATAGTTTCAGCAGCACTAAATATACCCCGATTATGCAACCATTTCAGGATATTTTTGTTTAATTTTGCCTGCTTTACGGTGCATTATATACACCAGCAAGTTAACCTCAAGGAAATGAAGTAATTAGCTCACGAAGCGGATTACATAAAAAGTAACTCCATCGTAGGTTCCAGCCGAGGCTACTCCCTTAATATCGTGCCACAGTAACCATCAGCCATGGAATCACTTCTTGGTGAACAAGGGTAATTACATTAACATATTATTATTAATAATATTAAATAGAATAGGATTATACACAGTGGCGGCGATTATGGGGGCGTGGGGGTAGTTGTCTCCTCCCAAAAAGCCCCCGCAACTGCGTCCTCTAACGAAATTTCCTGACACTCCACTCATCTCCACTTCAAAATCAATGGAATAAAGAAATGAGTATGTTAAGAATTAATGACCACAATTAGAGGCAAACCAGAAGAGTGATCATGTGAGAAGTCGACCCAATCCTTGAAATAATTTGATTTCGATCAGTCAAGTATGAGTTTTTAAACATTTAACAACGTTTTAGATGAAAATCTTTTTATTACATGAATGTGTGCGTTTCGTTGGTTCTCTTCCTACCGCGCCCATTTGCCATTCCTTTCTCTCCAACGTAAAGTTTGGGGGAGATTCTAACCCGAGGCCACGTGATCAACAGCTTGACATGCTTTGCCCAGATGTCAGCTCGTTTTGCCCCGTCGCACGGTAAAACTAAAAAGGAGCTCCTCTCCTATCAGGAGAAAGAAAACCTCGCAAAGTGACACCCAGCAGACTTCCTGACGTGAGGTGATGATCATTACTAGGGCGAAAAGGGGCTAAAACATCACCCTAGTTGTTGCAATCAATGGCAGAATTGCGATCCAGTCCCATGTCTTCATCTTTGCTTATGGGCGCGAGAAATCCCCCCTTCCTTTCCCTCCTGCAGCCTGAGAATTCTCATTTCAAGTGCTGGAGAGTAAACTTATACCTTGCAAGTGTCAGTCTTAGAATATTACGAGTACAGAGTGAGTTTTAGATACCCTGCTTCAATATCTCGAACTACCGGTTACATCGAAATTGCAGAAAGTACCGGAAAATAACGAAGGTACCGTTTCGATATATCGATATTTCGTTGTTGCCAATACCTGAGATTCCTGTATTTTCAAGTAACGGTAAATCAATAACTCCACCGTCTTTAGAAAGTATCACGTTTCTTATCATTCATATTTATTTTCTAATCACACACTTTTACATATGTATACATGTGGAGTCTGTGTGCCTGTGCATTGCTTCTTTCGGAAGAAAGTATTCAGGTACTGTTTCTAAATTCGTAAGCAACACAAAAGGAAAATCCAAAGTTAATAAACAACTATTCATACTCGGTTATTTACAGCGCGTTCAATTTAAAATTGTACCGCAGTCCGCCTATTTACGAATACCTAACGCAATGCATTTATATGTTTGTAATGGTAACACGACGGCTGCATAGTCACGTAGCTTGGTGTGGAACGAAGAGGCAAGGAAATGGAAAAGGAAATTAATACTTACTCTCATGATGCTTTTCCGGGCTTATCTTCCTGTTTTGTTAATCGCGACGATTTTACATTTAGGTACTCCAAATTAATAATTTTGTATATTCACACGTCAACCTGCCATTATCCTTCACAGTTACGTTTTTACTTTATCAGTGACTCACTGGCAATTGCCATAATACATAGTCGAACATCTAAGCAAAAAAAGGGCGAAAGAAAATATTATCGCACTGCATCTCGGTTCTATTTAGGGGTGAAACCGTTGCACATTACTCTATCGCGTCTGAACTGAATCTCCTACCTGCCCCAAAGGAACGATTGATTGATTATATTGCTTTACTTTACTTCTCTTTTTGTGCCACTTTTGGCTAATTTGCGAAGATGAGGATGAGTCATGATATGATGAAATTGATGAATAGACACTCACAAACATCGATGCCCAGGCCAAGATTCGAACCCGGGACCCCTAGCGTCGTAGCGCGATGTGCTAACCACTCTGCCTTCTGGGGCCGGCCCAAAGGAACGAGTAGAAGTGGTTAGTTATCTAATTAACTTACATATGTTTGTTGGACGAATAAACTGGTCGCTGCAGATAATGGACATTGCTTTGCGTTGATTAAAAAGAGTCTCAAAATATTTTATCATATATACTTGCTTCAAATTAGCAATCTCGTTACATAATTTTGTACAACCTTCATGCTTTTCGCGTCTTTAAATATGTTGGCTAAAGAAGAGTAGTTGGATAGCCTCAGGCTGAATTTTGTTAAAGAAAAGACGAATTGATCTAAAGTTAAAATATTTTCTGATCATTTTATAAATGTATTTAACAGTTCTGCTGTACACTCAGCGGCGAAAGAAACAGTAGGCGAATTGTCCACCCCATTTTCATTCAGTCTGTATTACACATTGTGATGATACTGAATCTAAATAATGACGTCAATATGAAGAGGGCAATGCCTGCTTCGAACCAACACAGGATGTAGAATAAAAAGTAATGAAGATAGCAATGGACAATTTGCCTACCATTTCTTTGCCGTTGACTGTACAAAGTAAAACGAAAACACTCCTTGGTGGGTTCCTTTATTTTCCACAGTGGTCTTTCAGAACACCACAAGCGATAGCTAATGCTGTGCAACTTGCTTCTTGACCTCCCTTGCTGGCAGCGTCAGCTGAGTAAAGAATGGCGCCAGGAAGTCTCATCCCCCGGTCGGAAAAGCTACAGACGCAAAATTGCGTTTGCATTCGCTGCTAGTCACTACGTACTTCGTTTTTCCCATCGTTGGTAATATCTGTCTATCAAACTTTGCCCATCATCCACTTAAGAAGGATATAATTGAAGTCAATACATGCGAACTACAAAGCAAAACGAATGAGTGGGGTGGGGGGGGGTCAATGTTGTTTCATCGTTTACTTATTATACGTGTCAAAGCAAAACTTTGGTCAAACCACGCTTATCTGTGGTTTAACTTTGTTTTGAGTCCACGTTTTGCATGATAGGCTAAGCGGGAAGGACCTACAGTTTAAAGTGGGATTCGAGCCTCTGATCAATCTGCCCCAAACAGGCATGAAAGTTCGATCTCGAAACCTCTTCATTACAAAGCGACAGCGTTGGGCATGAACAATCAGGGAGGCCCTTATCTTTGAAACGGAAGGCAGAATATGGGTGTAACATCATCATACAGACTCTTCTTCGTTGCCTTGTAATCAAGGGGTCCCGGGTTCGATGCCCGGTGGAGACACATAGTGGTTCGGATCCCACCTTAAACTGTAGGTCCAGTTCTGATTAGCCTTACTGTGCATAAAGTGAACTTAAAACACCAACTCAATCAATCAATACTGACTCTTCTTCTTTTTGCTTCGTGTACATGGTGTGAAATCACTGGTTGAGGTTTACAAAGATCTTAATCTACACGTACGTGCGCGCTAATATGTATACGTATTTTAAATACAACATTACTAATTACTAAATCACTAAATATTTAAAAATAACATTATTAAATACATTTAAAGGATTTTTTTACTTTTATAAATATCAGATTTGCATCAAGTAGCAAACTGATTTCTTTACTAAGTGGTTAAAGATGTCAATTAACTTCAAAATTGTTGATGTACAATGAAACCGATGAAGGGACACTCACAAATACCCATGCCCAGGCCGGGATTCGAACCCGGAACCTCAGGCGTCGTAGCACGCTATGCTAACCACTCCTCCACGGATGTCGGCGTAACACTTGAAACATTGTGTTTAGTTTTTCTATTAATATAAATCAATTAGGTTTCATTTTTATATTTATTGTCCTTTCTTGTTTCACATTAATTGTGAATACGTTGCTATTGCTGTAGATCTGTTAATGATCTTTTGAAAGATAGATTGTTGGGGAAATACCCCCATTGCACCTTGCCCTTGGACCTCTCCACTCCCAATAGTTCTCATGCACTATCATCCCCTGAGAAGAGATCGTTTCCAGGGATATTGAGCAATCGAGTGTTACGGTTAAAAACCTTCCTTCGTTTCACTTCAGGTGACAAGAAAATCGCAAAAAATCAAGTATAAAGAACAGATTGAACTGTTTGTGACATTTTGATCATTTTTGTAAGATTGTACGTGTAAGATGTACATGGTAAGATTTCACTTACCGTGGTTTGCACCAGAGCCCTTCATTTAATGAATTTATTTTGCCTATAATTTTAGTTTTACGTTCAGTAACTCAGGGCTGGACCTAAAGTTAACTTCTCAGTACGGACCTTCGGGTGCACGAGTTTGGGGTGGCAAAATGCATTATCTTATTTAAATCTTCTTTTCGTTAACATTCGTGAATTCTAGTGATAGTGAGTTGCATGTTATTGAGTAGGAAAGCAAGCAGAGAACAGCAATTTCAGGAAATCAGGCTGTGATTCAGCCCGTTGGAAAATTATTTCTCACTTATTGCAGACGATTATTTGAACAGAACATTTGATAACTTGCAGGAAACATCCCGTTTCTTCCGTTCTGTACGCCCTCTCATATCCACAACAAAATTATATGCAAGGTAATTTCGTACTTTGTAAGTCAGAAGTATATAACCTATACTGAATAAATGAATGAATACTGCATTTAATTTCTTTGAATATTGCTCATGTATTTGGGGAGTCTACAGACCCCACCCCCCACCCCCGGTACGCTCTCAGATAAAAAAATGTAGAGTAAAAAGTAAAGTTGTTGCGTGGAAATATGGCCATTCTATTCAATTGCTATTGCCTTCTGTTTGTAGACCGATTGATTATAAAAAAAAGTGTTTTCTAAACTTTTTTTCGAATAGCTTGCATTTTCTGCAGCTTGCGTTTGCAACGTATGACCTGGTATGACGTTGCAACCAGGAGACAGGACAACCTT
The DNA here is from genome assembly GCF_977018435.1 of Lepisma saccharinum. Lineage (NCBI taxonomy): Eukaryota > Metazoa > Arthropoda > Insecta > Zygentoma > Lepismatidae > Lepisma > Lepisma saccharinum. Next base: position 98,556,151 of record NC_139230.1, on the reverse strand, counting down.
ACTGTCAAGCAGGCGATCTTGTTTCTCTGCTATCGGTATCTAAGGTTGCCAGACACTCATCTTTTATGCTTAACTTCGCTGCTTTTAAATAACGTTATTTTTTCAACATTAAAACATAAAGTTGGTTTACACATTTTAAATTGAGAATATTTCTGTTATACGTTTCGTGAAGCAATGCAGAGAGAACACGGGAGTGAGCGTTCTTAGTTCTCTCTCTTCCCACACGACCTGCATGTGTATCTGAGGCAGTGGCAACCTCGCCCTCGCAGACAAGGGATGGGGTGAAAACCACTCGGTGTTTTTAGATGTTATCTGTAGAAGCACTTCCCAGGTTTCTCTCGCTCTTCTTGTGTAATTTGCGAAAAGTACAGAATTCCTATGTTGTGCGTACAATCGAAGGCAAATGTAATAATAGACGAATTGCTCATCATTGTTAATTAAATCTGTTTTTCTCAATGTGATTTTGAAGGATCGGAATCCTCATACAGCTTCTTAAAAAAAAGCCACTTTATTCACATAAAGCATACACCCCTTGTTTGGGAATGAATGTTTTATTTTTGTGTAGTGTATCGTGCAGTGGGTAACACTGTTGCCTTGTAATCAAGGGGTTCCAGGTTCTATTCCCTGCGGAGGCACATTGTGGAGTGCCTCTTTAAACTGTAAGTCCGATCTTAGCAAGAGGTTGACTTAAAACAAATTTTTAATTATTTTTTGTCATTTTTTGTCTTCATCATTTGTTCCCATCGTCGCAATCAATCAAAAGTGTCAGAGAGGAGACGTAAAATGAAGAAAGTTATAATACGACAAAGACGCTTTTCTGATGTCTTGGCTGATATTGAACAATTTATCAGAAGAATAATTCAATCTAGAGTTTGGTATCCAATGCAAATTACGCTAACCAAACCACTTAACGAAAAGTTCTTTCAGTAGGGGGAAAAGGAAAAAGAGAATGTATGAATTGATGTAATCTTAGACGTTTTTGTTTCAGAATGTATACAACCAGTATACAGTACTTACAAAAATGTGTATATTTTCACTATTTTATCGCTTGTCGCCACTGTGTTGCATGTTGCGCGGAAATCTCAAATCATTATTATATTTTCTGGAAATTGCACTCGTAAGTCCTATTGACCGAGATACATAATTTGTAAACACATGTAATAAGTTATCGTGAGAATTTGTTTTTAATCACTTTCTGCATTTCTAAGTACGTATTCTTTAATCTTGAATTCTGAGAATTCTTGAGATGCTCAAAGTTAATAACTTCTGCATTTGTTTTCTCATATCCCTACAAAACAGCTACTTAAGTTGACCGGACAAGGTTTTCAGTCAACTCAGTCGTGAAACAAACTGGACGCAGGGGTGTCCGGGGTTGTGACACGATGCTTGATGGGAATTACTGGAGGGGAAAACAATATTTGAGCTTTGATAATATAATACCAAAACGTTTAAACGTATGTTTATACTATTTCTACCACTTCTACCTAACTTCACACAAAAATGTGTATATATGCATGTGTGGTTGATTTGAATTGTTAATAAAGTGCACTTTATGTACAGATAGGCTAATCGGAACGGGGCCTAGAGTTTATAGTGGGATCCGAACCACTGTACTATGTGCCAGGACCTCTTGGCAAATCGACAACGGCCCGACCCTGTGGCCGAGTGGTTAGCACATCGCGCTGCGACACCAAGGGTCCCGGGTTCGAATCCCGGTCGGGCTTGGTTGTTTGTGAATGTCCATTCATCAATTTCATCATTTCATCACTCATCCCCAAATTAGCCAAGAGGCACTAACCGCGAAGTAAAATAAACTAAATCAATCAATCAAATCGACAACGTTGCAACTACACCATCGGAGAGGCCCCAGGTATTACGTGTGTGGCGTGTTGGAGCAGAGGATTACTTGCGAAAGTCAAACTAACAAATAACCAAGAGCACGGTTCGATGCGCTAAAAAAAAGTGCAAAGTTTGTTTTGTTTATTTTTATGTTTCATAACATAAAGTGTTCTTAAATTTCCTTGGACAATCTTTTAATTTCAACTTCGGCAATGGAGATTTGAAAGATGCGCGGATCCAGAAACTGCCAGTTTTATTTTCTTCAGCCTTGGTTTCAAGTTTGGTCCTGAAAAATGGTTAACGGATTTGCGACCGCCCAAAGGGATGGTCTGATTTCTCCGGCCCATTTATTTCAAGAACTTTTAAGAAATAGTCGGGCTGTTTGCTTTGCTTTATATCCTGTGTAAACTCACTTTTCTAGGGGGCCACATATCTTCGCTTACCTACGAACATTTGAATCCTCTATTAAATCTGTTTGTAATTTTAAATCCCCTCTCCTTGCCTTCTTTCGTTTATTTTCGAATTAAACTTGCAATTTAACTACCAGGTTATTAGTTCTTACTAGTGTCGCACAATATATCGTCAATAAATTTCAGAACATCTATCGTGTCAGCGATATATCGTCACGACATTTGGCGATATTTATCGTGAAGACGATATATCGCCGCGGCAGGCCCCCGTGGAGGACTGGTTAGCACATCGCGCTACGACACTAGGGGTACCAGTTTCGAATGCAGCCTAGGCAGGGATGTTTCTGTGTTCATTTATCAATATAAGGACTAAACGTGGTAAACGTTGTAAGTGTCAAAAGCGAAAGTGTTGTGAAATCGCATCGTTCCGCACATCAGCCGTAAGAACGTGCACGCTAGTGACCTCTTTACACGCCCTTTGAACTACTTAGAGAGCTACCAGCCACATTTCACGTTTATCACATTATAAAGCATGGCACGTTTCACAGTTTAACGTTGAAAAAGGTGTTTGAAGTATTGTGGCACTTACAGCGTTTACCAATTTTAGTCTTCAATTTTATCTCAATTTTCGAAAATAAAGGAAATCGATATATCACCGTTATCATTATACGTAAAAATATCGTATCGTCTGTGATGATGTTTTCGAGATATCAAATTTCCGATATCGTCCATTCCTACCTCTCTCTAACTCTAAAGTGGATTTCATGAAGTAAAATTTTATTTTTATAACAAGGGTACTGCTTCTGCATTTGTGCATGTTTTCACATTCAAATATCTTCGGTTGTTGACACCTCGCCTTTCCTTCATGTTGGCTACATGCAGAGGATGCAAGATTGCTGGCGCCTTTAGCTGCGGCGGAGGGGAGAGGGATGCGTCACCCCACAAGGTAAGGAGAATGAAATACGTATATGTATGTTATTGAGTTTCTTTGTATTATATCCCGCCCGAAACAAAGTTAAAGTACCTACACGTGTGATTGCAAGTACGTTTAGTTCCACGCCTACGCGCATTTGCGTATTATTAATGTAAGAAATGGTCGAACAGTTAACAGTGTTTACCAGTTTTCGATGTTTAACAAATGTAAAAGAATAATCATGCTTAAACGCTTTTCGAAATCATTTTAAATACAGATGTCTGAAAGATATGTGCAATCAAACCATGACCAGTATTAATGGAAGGACTATTATGCCTACTCATTTTATACAGGCACACTTTGTGCTTGGGGGAAGTGGGTGGTCTGACGAGGCACTTTCTGACTCTCCCAAATAAATCAACATTACATTCTGACCTCCCAGCAGCCTCTTACGGTTAACAACATTTTACTGTAGTATGCAATTTTAGACTAAATATTTGGTCAAAATTGCCTGTTTTACCCTCAATTTTGCAAAAAAATATTTCTTGCTTGCTTCGATTGTAATATAAACATTTCTACACGTCACATTTTGAAAGAATTTGCGACCTATTCAATTAAAATGTTTCCTATATAGCTATTTCTATTTTGGTTATTTTACGTCACCGATCTATTTCGTGGATGAATCCAGACAATGATGTGGAATGATAAAACGTTGAAGGTAGAATTACGATGTCCATGACACCATATTATCGAGTCTATTCTTTAGATTTAGCTATACTTTGTATAACAAGTATTAATGCAATCTTTCAAACCAGAATTTTGGTAATAGTTTGAGACCCTCAACGCAACCCATGTACGCAATTGGATCTCCGACGCTGTTTTTTCTTGCTTGTGGGCTAGGGGACGTCAAGGAAGGGGAGGGAGTGGGTGACGCCGTTTTTGGCTGATTCCAGGGTTGTCGCTTGAAAGTACGGAAAGGGGGGAGACTATGCCATTCCTGTTTTCTCTGTGTTGTTACTATTTGACGGCAATTGACCTGAAAGGGAATGATTGTCTACAGTCGGATTAAACATTATGGAAACTCGAGTTTGAGCTCCAATCAAAACATTAACCAGTAGAGCTACGTATTTAAATTTCGTCACAATTGGACCACAAGTTTTTTTAATTACAGAATCTCAAAGAGAGTGTAGTTTGGAAAACACCAAAAAAGCGGCATTTTATTTGGTTCTCACGAGGATAAGAAATTGAAGGCATAATTGAAAAAAATAGTTATTATAGCTTAATTCACAATTCAATAACTTAACTGGCTAATTTTTAATTCGAGAGCAAACTCGAGTAGCCATAATTTTGAATTGGACGGTAGTTCGGCGGAATCTTTCTTTATTGTTTCATTTATGACGCAGTGTTTGTGCAAGAGATCGTGATGATTAGATATAATGAGATATCGCTGTTCGGGAACAGCACATGTTAACGGCATGTAAAGCAATCGCCTGTTCTATGTCCCCTTAGCACATTTTAAGTCTTAGCGCCTTTCAACTCATTCAGCAAAGTGTCATGATGTTTTAACTTGATATATAAATAGCAGATATTAACATACTAATTAGTTTAATAATTTAAATGAATAATAGAAATATGGGTACACATAACACGTACGCAAAATTAAAAAGTATTTAATAAATTGTGTTTCAAATCGGAGAAACTTGAATTCAATTTATCATCATAATTATTTTCTTTCTTTCACTTTCCGATCTCGGAATGTAGTCTTGAGGCTTGGGCCCCCTTCTTTCGCAGTGCGGTGTGTGCGAAGTCACGTATACCACTAACACTGCGTATATTTTTCGGGCGAAGAGAGACAGCATAGAATTGTTGCAGTAATCAGGTCATCTTATCATATTATGCCCTATAACTCCACAGTCCACACTCCCGTGATATTCAGTCATGGCGCAATGCACAGGGAACAGCTGTACTTTACTGCATAGACAGGTCCCTAGCTTCCTCCTTCCCTGCATTGAGGGAGCTGCTGCTATGCCACTGGTCACCTCTGAAACCTACTTTGTTCTTTTTTGTCTTATATTTTGTTCAGTTATAAGCCCACGAAATGATTCCCTGTTCAAAAGGGACGTGGGGGGGGGGAGTTATGGACTGTTAGGTTAATTTGTGCAGTTATGGACAGTACGAAGCTTTGTCGTTGGCCAGGCCACTGTTTTTTAGAAGTAATTTGTATTTGATATTTATTATTTATTTTACGTCTCTTTTCTTCCATTTTTGGCAATTCACGACGATGAATCTTGATTATGTTAAATGGATGAAGAGAGACTCGCAAAACAGCCTCGTCCAGGCTGACGGGACTCGAACCCGGAGTGTACGATCACCCAACGCACTCAACAACAGAGTCGAACTTTTATAAATGGGGGAATTCATCTTTTCGCACCATATTTCTCAGGAAATTACGTTATGACTATGCGTCAATCAGTGAGTGAAAATATGAATATATGTTAATAATAAGTTGAGATAGGATTATTTGTGTGTAAAATATTTGTGTTGACGTAAGAAAGTGAAGAGAAAAAGCTGTATAGTTTGATCGGGTGAACAGGCTCTTTCGTTGCAGCTGTAAGGGATTAAGGGATTAGCGAGCAACCGATAAGTAGGTCAGTGGTACAAACATTGTTCGAACGTCGATCTCTCCTTCTCAGGACGAAGCAGCTGAAATAGGCTGGAATAAAATACTTGAGTGATGCGGCAATGAACTTTCTTATGAGGGAGCAATAGAATGTAGTTGTTTTTTTTATGTGGTACCATATAGGCAAAATTAGAATAAAAAATTTGACATGTTGTATCATAATGTGGAGGAAAGTAAACGAACCATGAAAGAAATGAGCGTCCGGCTGGAAGATAAATTGGATAAGTTAGAAATTAAAGTATATTAATTGAAAGAGTAATGTAGTTTAATGTAGAAAGATAGGTCCAATGTTCCATTTGTAACATTTTGACTATCTACTCCGTCCGCAGTCAACCACCGGTCACAGGTCTTCTTGTACTGCATTTGACATGTTTAACTCAATGTAGTTCGGCGAAAAGAAAAAAAAGAAGCAAGCACTTCTTATCGCTATCTTGCAGGAGGGCGAGGGACAGAGCAGAAACGTTTTTAATCCTCTTAGCTTCTTACAGAAGGCCTGATTTTCCTGCATTTACTTGGGCCTCTTCGATGGCGCAGTGGTAGCGTGGTCGCCTTGTAATCAAGGGGCCCCGAGTTCGATACCGGATGGAGACACACAGTATTTCGGGTTTAAACTTTAGGTCCAGTCCCGATTTGCTTTACTGTGCATAAAGTGGACTTAAAACACCAAATCAATCAATCCTGCATTTACTTGAAAGGCAAAAACGTATCAGCAGCAAAGGAAGTGAATTATCCGATGTATGATTAGACGTCGAACTCCACCTAAAAGAAGTAGATATAATGATTTTGATTTTGATGTTAGAGCTTGAGCAAGATGAGAAATTCACTGGCGCTGTTGCAAAATTGTCAACTGTAAGGGAGTTGCCAGAGCCTGCTTGACGCAATGAGCTCTTTACCATGTAATCCTGCCTCTGCGTTGCCAAAATGTTCAGCATTTTTCAACGGATGGTCTTCACCTTTATTCAGTACTAAACAGTATAATCATGAAGCTTACGCATCGAAAGTAGAGATGTGATATTTATCGTTGTTGAAGCCTTTGTCGACGAAACATTGATGGAAACTGGCGACGTCTCGATACTCGGGTGAAGGCTGTACGGAAGGGAGGAAAAAAACAATTGACTGTCAGTAACAGACATATTTTGGATCCATCGCAAAACATTACTTAATGTGCCTTCAATGTAAAACACACGTAATTGTGAACTGAAATGCAAAACTTTTACTGCTACTAAGTTTCTTCACTGTATGTATGTTGTTTGTGTGTGATTTGATTTTGTTATTTTGCATCGCTTTGCTTTCACTTTTGGCTAATCGCAACGATGAAGATGAGTGATGATACGATGAAATTACGAAATTGATGCAGGAACACTCACAAAGAAAACATATGTCGTTACCATTGACGTCGTAAACTCTCCTAACCACTCCGTACGGAGGTCGGCATATCTGTGGATCTTTTTTACGTAAGTTTTTAAGTCCACTTTTATGCACAGATAGGTTAAACGGGACTGGACCTACAATTTTAAAATAAAATCCGAACCACTATGTCCCTTTACCGGATATCGAACATGGTATGTATATACCTATAGAGAGGAAAGTAGAATTGTAAAGGTAGAGTTTTGCAAAATAATGTGCAGATGAAACTTTCCATAAGTCACTTACGACAGATGTTTAAATATACAATTCAGCTGGAAATGGTGGACCAATAACTGGTTCATAATATTTCTACATTTGCGCACTTTTAATTTCAATTTGTCAAGTTTTGGGCTGGGTATGCAGTTCTGGTTTTGTTGTATCCACGGGATTTTCGTCCTTTGCTCCGCCTGTCTGTCACAATTACAAGTATTATACATTCATTGGACAAACCATTCGTTATATTAATACTATGCACGTTCTCTCCAATAACTAAGTACGAAAGTTAACTTTTGCATTTCAAACCCCCTCAACCTTTGGCTCAGGGCGATTAACAATTTGAAATAAGACATTCTTACTTTTGTTTGTTTGCTTGTCCTTGTAAATACAAGATTTAAAAAAATATTTGTAAAATAATAATAAATTTTAAAAAAACTGGGAACGAAATGTTCGATCACAGGCCAGTTTCATAAGTAAAGCGTCAAAGAAAGGCAAACGCTGTCTGGTAGCTATTGTCTTTGTTTTGATTCATAGTTCTTTACTTTGCTATCTCATTGTTGTTAACTTTAGCGAAAGGGAAAACTATTTCACTTTGCAAAAGAGCAATTCATAAATAATCTCTAATAATAATCGTCATGTTATATCCCATGACTAATTATTTTGTTAGACCTTGCTTGTAGCCTGGAGCGAAAATTAAATACCGGTCAAAATAATTCTTACGCACTACTCTGGCAGCCCGATGAGTGGAAGAAGGGGAACGACTTGAAGATTACTGCAGCAGATAACACTCACTTGTGCAAGCAGTAGAAGAACTCTGCCGTTGAAACCATTTGTACAGTCACTGGCTCTTCTGGGTTGTAATTATCCAACTGAAAGTCAATGAAATCGTTACAACCCAGAACTGTTAGTGACTTGTCATGATGCAACAAAAGACAAGTACAAAGGCATGCTTTTCTAGGATTCGAACCCTGAAACGTTACCCTTGCGTTCTACACGTAAACAAAGACGGACTAGAAGTAAAATCTAGATCTAGCATTTTTGTTTTTCAGACTGTCCAGTATTTGACGAAGAGAAACATTCCTGTTTTAATTTTTTATTGAAGTTTGTTATGAGGAGAGCGTATAAGCAGCAGATCTTTGGCTGCGACTAATGCTAATTCCGTGTTAAAGAAAGGAACATGCTAGTATTAAATTCTGTGAAGTTAGGTATTTTTTTCGTGTTAGTGTAGTATTTTTTTTGTCCCTAAGTAACTTGGAGTTATGAATTATAATTTGGCTGTTATATCTGTAGGGCCTCCCCGATGGTGTAGGAGGAACGTCCTTGCCTTGTAATCAAGGGTCCTGTGTTCGATGGAGACACATTGTGTTATGATTTAACTTTAAATTGTAGGTCCACAATGACTAGCCTATTTATATATAAAGTGGGTTTGAAATAAAGCTCAAGTCAATTTAACTCACCTGATTCATCTAACCTATTAAGCACAAAACATTAATAACATTTAGGACAGCTGTATTATTCGTAAATCCTCGTAACTTCTTTTTCTCTTAAATTTTACAATTATTTTACACTTCTTCTTACAATCCAGTAATATAGTATTTTTCCCAGTGCTGACATTTTTCTGTACATATATTAATAGTGGACTAAGAACGCTGCCACTATATAATCAAGCTTTGTAAGCTAGTGGTCTCAGATTGGATGTCAGGTGGAGGCACATAGTCCGGATCCCATCCAGTCCCGATTAGTTTATCTGTTTAAAAAGCGGACTTGCAACAAATCTTTAGCTCTTTACCTGAGCAGTAAGTTGTTGATCTGAAATAATTCTACACACGTTTATGTAATTTATTTATTTGTATTAACATCATTAGAATTAAATGCAAAATTAACATTAAAAGTTTTCCTTCTAAATGCTTTGAATTCAAAGCTTTATTCTTCCATAGCATTTGAGCTTCAGAGGGAAGCAGGCGTGAGAAGAACGCTTGGCACCTCGAAGTCTGGACAAGACTCCCCGAAGATTAGGGATGAACAAGCGAAAATAACTAACAATTATACCAACACAAAATTAGATTTATTCAATTACTTTAATTTTGTTACTTCCAGTTTCCAAATGCAGCAGTAGGCAAGTTGTCCATCATTGTGAATATTATGCACATTGTTGTATGCAACAAAAAACGAGGATTGAAAGAAAAGCTCTAAGAAAACCGAACACAATATCAGAATGTCAAATAACAGGCACACAGTAGTGATAAGAGAGATGGGAGAAGATAATGTAACGCAACGTGCACACGTCGCGAAAATTGGCTGCTAAGGCCTAAGAGCCTTAAACTTGCCCTCCTAACCTAACAACGTAGGCAGTATTAGAATTATAATTGTGAAAAATATATACCTGCTAGTTTCTTAGGAGTGTTAAGTTTGATGCAGTAAGCAAATTTTATCATCACTTGATCCCGAGCGGCGTTCACCGACAAGAAAACATAGACCGGCTCTATTTAGTGCCCACATCAGTGAATTTCGAGTTCAAATTTTGTCATTGTTGACGTGCATTTTGTCTATTTCGTATTTTTTTTTTTTAAAAAAAACCGACACTGTATAAAATCTCAGGAGCTTAGAGACCACCATCGCGGGGGCGGCTGCTATGCCACTGTCATAAAGGAAAGAAATCGCTATCTTCAACTCAAGGTTTTTTCCTTCCCCAAAGTTTCCTGGTGGGGACCATTACCAAAGGTACATTCATTGTTCTCTCTGTTGTCTTGTATATAGGAAAATGTATTATACGCATAGACGAGTATCAATGCTAATATCCCTGCGTAAATATTTGTATGTTGTTTCTTTATATTTTTACTTTGAATGCACACATTTAAACAGAAAGTTCGGCAAAAGACAACGAGTTTTGGGCGCGGCCTTGCCAGATGGAGCTGGAATACTGTGACCAAGGATTATAGAGTATTATAGAAAGAGCATTCCGATACACAGCGGTCTCTCATTGGCCAGGAGCAGCTACAAGCTCTGACGTGAACAAGGCATGCGAGTCTTAATCGTACATATCTTGGTTCTATCAACCATTTACAGTAGGGTATTAAGCAAAAAGCAAGGAATAAGACCTAGGCAATAATATGAAGAAGTTTACGGCACGTAATAACAATAAATTGCGTTATACAAATCAAGCAAAAATGACTATCATCAAGTATCAAATATCAAAAAGTAATCACGTTACATTGAAATCTAAAGTTGCTTGTGGGAAAATAAATGCAATTTTACGTATGAAATATTTCGCTACGCCACCAACACTTATTATCCTTCATACCTTCAAATTTCCACAGATGTTCGTTATTTATAATGGCGTGTTCATAATAATTTATATATGTCTAGTATATGTAGGATGCAGCTGTTGATATTTGACGTCGCTTTCTACGTCTTTATGGTAACCGCAACATTAAAAATGAATGATGAAATGATAAATTTGATGGGACCGTAGGCAAGATGAGTGTGGACACTCTGTTCAAATCAACATTTCCCACGTAATTCACTGTCCACAAACTATGGGAAAACTGCAGATATATTCTACCTGAAGTGATTTGTGTTTAGAAAACCGTAACTCAGATATATTTTATTTTTGAAAAATTGAAATATGTCTTCTAGACATTGTAAAAGGATAGAATCTAATGTCGTGGGAAAACGTAATCCATCAATAAAAGATTAACTTCCTCCTCCCTTTGTGAAACTCGTGCCAGCTCGATGGCCAATGTTGTCAAGTGCGTTAAGTGTTTGATTTTGGATCCCGTCATTAAAGTTCCCGAGTTCGAGTCACTCGTGGGCATGGATATTCTTTGTGACTGCCCTTTCATCAATTTCATGTGATCATCACTCATCGCCGCGATTAACCAAAAGTTGTTAATCGCTTGTCGCCTGTTACGTGTCGTTTGTCGCTTCAGTGTGAAATTTCCCTTACAAAGCGAGAAGCTGGACAGGCGACAAGCGATATGGAGAATTCACACAGAAGCTGTAAGCGACAAGCGACACCATGGACGGTATTGAGAAAACGGGCCAGTTTGAGCGACACACAAGCTTCAAGCGGCACGTGCGGTTTGTTCTGTCGCTTCTGTTGGAAAGGTTCACTTGATTACTGGGGGTTCGTTTCCAAGCGACTCGTGTCGCTTGTCGTCTGTCGTTTGTCACAAGGTGTGAAATCTCTCTAAAACTAAACATTCACTGCGAACAACGGACTAAGACAACAGGATTATAAAAGCCCAATTCGAGCAATACGCGAACGACAAGCGACACAGGCAGCTTCTCTTATCGCGTGTTTCTTTCCTCTCGAAGCTACATTAAGCTATTATTGTATTGTCTTCACCTAAGGAAAGGAAGAAAATGCTTACGCAAAGGCAGTATCCGCAGAACTTTTGCAAAGCCACTCACTACATATTTTCTGTGCACACTCAGTGTGTGTTCTGTATAATCTACTGAAGCGACCCTAAAAAAATTTTGCTGAAACTAAGTTTTCACCTTTTTCAACGTTCTGAAATGTCAGTCACAATACAGCTGTTAAGATCCTTGCGCCCTGGGCGTGATCAGATTTAGGATACCCTTCAGTCAACTACAATAGATTGATTGATTGATTTGCTTTATTTTACTTCGCTTTTTGTACCACTTTTGGCTACTTTGCGAAGATGGAGATGAGTGATGACATGGTGAAATTAATGAATGGACATTCACAAACATCATGCCCAGGCCGGGATTAGAACCCAAGACCCCCGGCGTCGTAGCGCGATGTGATTGATTGATTGATTTAGTTTATTTTACTACGCGTTTTGTGCCTCTGGGCTAATTAGCAAAGATCGAGATGAGTGACGATATGATGAAATTGATGAATGGACATTCACAAACAACCAAGCCCGAGTGGGATTCCAACCCTGGACCCTTGGCATCGCAGCGCGATGTGATAACCACTTCCCCACTTAACTAAAATTTTACCTCTGTTGGAATTATTTGATTGGGGGAGGAGGAGGTCGCATCACGTGGCTTTTGCGAATATACTATATTTCAACAAAGAGAGCGAAGGAAAAAGTCACTTATTTCATTCCTTTTTAAAATGACGATAGTGTTAATTTTAGAAGGCCGCGGTGGCTCAGTCGGTAACGCGTCTGACTACCATGCTCAAGATCCCGGGTTCGATCCCCGGCCGGTTCAAATCCGGGAACTTTTCTAACGTTGGAAGCGGCCCTGGCGCACACCCAGCGTCGAATGACAGGGGACAGGGGCATGATGCTGATCACATCACCCGCACTCACGACCGGATCAAGAAAGTGTGGGGCGTTACCCCCACACCCCCTATACGCCTTCATGGCGTGGTGCTAAGCACAGGGGAGCACTTTACCTTTTGATAGTGTTAATTTCTCAGAGATCCAGTACAGTAAATTTACAAGAATAAAATCGTGTCTCTTAATGGAAATTTCAATAGAATCTTTCATCTCAAACAAATTCAATATTAATTGAATAGTGCATAATTGAATAAATATCTAATGAAAGTAGAGAGTATAAACTTGATGTGAAGTTTACAGAAATGTTTGTTTCGCGAGTGGAGCGAAGATGAAAACGTTTTCTAAATCTCATCCTTTGTAACCACCCAATCACGATAACTGTTGGTCACCTGACCTCTACTTCCACGTCATCCAAGAAATCTGCTGGTGCTTCTTTGCGTCCAAGTTCATAGACAATTAGCCTTTCGTTTTTGCGCCTTTTTTTTTTACCGGACTCCGCTCCTTTCTTATTTCGGGATTTGTCCCTGCAGTGAAGCACGAGAAATACGAGTTCCACCTGCGCCAAAAGCAAGCATACAGTCACGTTTAAATATCGTGTGTGGATGTCGATACCCTGTCTCAAACGCGGGATACAATAAAGAACCCTTTTTACCACCTTGTTGCCTCGAAACACTTCATCCTTGCGATAGGCAACCGCAGGGAGCAGGCAAGGTTGAATGAATGAATGATTTGATTTATTTTACTTCGCTTCTAGTGCCACTTCTGGCTAATTTGCGAAGATGGGGATGAGTGATGATATGATGAAATTGATGAATGAACACTCACAAATATCCATGCCCAGGCCAGGATTCGAACCCGGGAACCCTGGCGTTGTAGCGCGATGTGCTAACCACTCCGCCACGGGGCCGGCGCAGGCAAGGTTGAGACCAACCTCTTCTCAGCCTTTCATATACAAGATTATGAAACTTCGAGTGACGTTATGAGGTAGTGACATTGCACCAATGTTGTTTCTGTGTCCTCTGCGTCTCTGTGTTGATTCAGTGACATTTTTCTTTGGAATCTCTGCCCGTCAGCATCTCATTGTAAAATACGAGTGTATTTGTTCTGACAGACAGTTGTTACTCGTGTACAGTAAAATATATCACATATTCCTTTATTCTTCCTAGCTTACTAGAAACATACTTTGTACATTTTTCAAACTTTACAAAATATTTCCTCTTTAATGTGCTGTTGCAACTTACATTTGAAACTTCTTTCGTGTAATATTCATTTTGTTGCAGCCCACCTCCCCCGTGGCGGAGTGGTTAGAACATCGCGCTACGACGGCAGGGGACCCGGGCTTGAATCCCGGCCTGGGTATGGATATTTGTGAATGTCCGTTCAATCCTCCGTACTTTCACGTGTCGCCAAAATAGAAAAACGCAAGTACAATCTATACTTGGACTCCCTTTTCGGTTGCCGTGTTCTTGTGGATCCCTCGCTGTTCTTTTGTTTTCAATCCAGCGCGTCGTTAGGTAGTAATATACAGGTGGGTCCATTATACTTGTTTCGGCGATTTGAAGTGTGACGTCAGCAGGAGTAGGTTATTACGTACTTTTGAATATCAAATTCAATTAACGGTTTCACCTTATTAATGTTGTGTTATATATTTAATATTATTTTCTAATTAATTATTTTTATTTTCTACCTATTAAAAAGAAATTGTATCGATAATGATGCATGATTTTTATATGAAGTTCACTCACAAATGAACCAACATGTCCTGATCAAGACTCGAACCTTTAAACTACAATTTTGCCCGACCCTGTGGCCGAGTGGTTAGCACATCGCGCTGCGACGCCAAGGGTCCCGGGTTCGAATCCCGGTCGGGCTTGGTTGTTTGTGAATGTCCATCATCAATTTCATCATTTCATCACTCATCCCCATCTTCGCAAATTAGCCAAGAGGCACAAAACGCGAAGTAAAATTAACTAAATCAATCAATCAATTTAAATTACAATTTCGAAATCGCGAGTCGACCACTCAACCAACCGAATCGACTGCCAGAGGCAGTGGCGGCGATTGGGTTCCAAAATTTGGGGACAAGGTGTAAAAAGTGGGGGTGGGGGCAAGGACAATTTACTTTCCATAAGATTTAGCATAGTGCGGGGACAAAAGTTGGAAAAAGTGGGTGGGGGCAACTACACCCCTCGACCCCCTAATCGATGCCACTGGTCAGAGGCTTTTTCGAGTCCCTTACCTCTACCTCATAGCGCTGATGGAACCAGTCGGCTGTTGCCTCAAACATGGCCTAAAGGAATACGTAGAAAGGTAAACTGAAGTGACATCCATCCCAGTCACTAATGATTCCGTCCATGATATCTGAAATCGTATCCAAGTTAAACGATTTATGCTGAGCCCTGAATGTCTATGGTACAGTGATTCGGACCCCATTTTCAACTCTATATCCAGTCCCAATTAACCCCGATTAGTGGCTCTAATC
Source organism: Lepisma saccharinum (assembly GCF_977018435.1). Taxonomy (NCBI): domain Eukaryota; kingdom Metazoa; phylum Arthropoda; class Insecta; order Zygentoma; family Lepismatidae; genus Lepisma; species Lepisma saccharinum. Next base: position 98,540,949 of record NC_139230.1, on the reverse strand, counting down.
GGTTTGGCGTCTGACTGCCACACGGGATACAAGAGTTCTATTCCCGGTGTGGTGATCTAAATTAGGATTTTTTCCGGCCTTGTCACCGAATTAAGCGGCTCTGGGGGCTATCCAGCTTCAAATCAGTGTGTACCTGGAGGCAAACCTACAGGTTAAAGGCGGCGCTGGTGCTGATCACAACACCTCCAAAATGGCCGAGATCGAGAATGTGTGGAACCCTAACCTAGTTCCCCTGAATGTGGCACGGTGCAGTATGCACGGGGAAGTTACCTTTACGTTACCAAATCCTTTCAACTAGACAGAGATACGAACAGAGGGTCTGTTAAAAAGGTTGTTATGTATTATTACAATATAACTTAATTCCAGTCGGGAAGGACGCGGACGCCTTGTAAAAAATGAGTACCAGGTACGATTCCTGGCGAGACACATTGAACCGTGATTTGAATCCGACATTTGAGAATAAAGTGAATTTGAAACCAATTTGGCTAATCAGAAAGACTAATCCCAGAATCACGTAAAGATTTCTCAAAATTGTAAGGGCAATTACGCTGTAAATGTATGGGAATTACAAATCTATTTATTAATTCTATAATATAACACATGGGGGAAAAATATAAGGACAGATAGAATAGGGAGAAAGAAGGGTGGAGCAGAGAACACTGGAAGCTACGCATCGTGATTCCGTGGCGCCGTCTTGTCCGAATCGAATAACAGTTGCAAGAGGCTTAACGATTTGAGAGATGGTTTGATAAGGTAACATCTGCTGCAGTCTGACTAAGCTTTTCTGTAGTCACTTCAGGCCACTGGCGTACGCACAAGGGGGGGGGGGGGCTAAATGGGCTACAGCCCCCTATATTTTTATAAAATAAACAAATGAAAGCAGAGAAGTCGGGAAACCTCCATTAAAGTAATCCCCGATAACCATTGTAGTCTTTCAATAACTTTTAAAACGAAGGTTTAAAATCGTATTTGGAGCTCATATCTGATAAAAAAAGGGACATTATCGAAATTGACTTACAGCGATGTAGCTTATTCTATGATCCAAGAAAGATATAATCTCTGAACCAGCGTTCACATTCAGCTGTAGATATTGGAACAATTTTGATATAATTCACATAAACTTTGAGTGACGTGGCAATGTGTTGTGGAGTTTCTTTGTAGGTGCGAAGATTTTTAACTATTGACGCACACATCCTTTCGCTTACAAAGTTTGCCTGACATCTCACACACCTTCACAATTATCTAAATACCATGTATGTGCATTTTATGGGACTGTATGCGAAAATATACCTGAGTCTTCAAACCGGCTATTCATATTATTCACCAAAGAAGAAAATGCTTTGGAACATGGTTATCCTTAACTCTGAAACTATCGTCCTTCAAGGTGAATCAATTGTTTTCGATGCTTAAAGTGTAGCCATGTCTAAATATCTAAGAAACTGAACTGACGAGACGGAACTGAACGCTTCCAGATAATCACGAACCGGAAGCCGTTCCGGTCGGCTACGGTCCATTTCGAGCCCTGACCTCACCTTATGCTTCGTCTGTGTTTGTAAAATAACAATCTACGTGTAAATATTTTGTGCCAAACTTCCTTTGTTTTCGTTTTTGTAATCGGTGTAAAATGGGCGCACAGTACTGTAGGTACTAGGTAAATAAACAAATAATGTGGTGTCCTGAACTGCTTTATTTGGGTTAAAGGTATTTTACCAGTATTGTATGAAAGACGGAATTGTCCATTTCCATCATGAAACTGTGCGCGAGGGCAGGAAACAATAAACTGAGAAAAGAAGAGCGCGTCCAACAGCAAGGCGCCTTGAATTCCAGAGGTTAGGTTACGATGAACAGAAATGTATAGCTTACACTACGTACAACGCGGGTTAAAATATTGAAATAATATATATTAGTATTTTAAACGATAGTTTTGTAAGACAGTAAATAAATTCTCAAGTCCGACTTCGCCACCCACCAAACACCCCCTCGGGTCCCAGCTGTGAGTCGCGCCCCATAGGTTGAGAAACGATGCGATCCAATGCCTTATTCCCCTTAGCATTTGAGTCGGACAGAAACAAGTTTGGGAAGAATGCTTCTGCAAGCTGTGTCAGTGTATGGCTGTTGGAAGTCTGGAGAAGGGTCGGCGAAGAGTAGGAATCAAGGAAGGAGAAAGATAACGTTTGCTTCCACAAATTAAACTTGCAGTCAGTGGCGTGCCCAAGGGGGTGGGGGATTAGTGGCGGTTATAACCCCCCGTTTGGCCCAGCATTCCTAAAAGAAAAATGTCAAAGGTAGGAAAATATGACAAAATGAGGGCAGACTGCCAAGACAAAGTATACGTAACCCCTCATTTTGTAAACTCCTGGGCACGCCACTGCTTGTAGTAGCATACTTTTATTTGCATTCTCTTATTTTAAGTTTGCAGGCAAGTTGTCCTTCACTATGTTTATAACTATGCCATATGCAATACAAAATTTAAGGATTGAAAGAAAATCGCTAAGGAGACCTAGGACAACGGCAGAATATAAAATTGCACGGCGTACTTCGGCGATAACATAAAGGGGATAAGTTCTATACAACCTCTCACCTCACTGAAAGCAATAAACGATCTTTCAAACCCATATATTTTATCTTCATATGTTTTTATGGGTATCACTGTAGTTGAGCCTGTGACATTTTATAAGCTAAGCCTAATGGCGGAAAGCGACTAAAAAGTTGGGAGTTGTGTTAATCACGGAGGAAAAAAAAGTTTCTCGTACATTTTTAAAGCGCACACATCGCGCTCTTTTACTAGCAGATATCTGCATTTCTTATCGCTTTTATTTTCTATTTAAACTCATGTAGTTGTGGAAGAAGGGTTTCCTTTAAATAACAGTGCGTGATGACTAATTCGACTAAAATATCGGGATAAAACTAGAGTTCAACTTCATCTTCGCGATTTGCCAAAAGTGGAAGAAAAGTGAAGTAAAATCAAATCAATTAGTAGTGTGTCATTACCGGTCGAGCATCCTTTTCTCCGTCGTTATTTAGATAACGATACGATACGCAGTCTCATTCATGCATCATGATGCCGGGGAATACATATTCAGCTTCTGGAAATGTCACTTATACATTTGGTTAATGAATTTTTCAAATATACGCTCTCCTTTCTCTCTCCTCCCCTACACACGCGCACGTGCAGACTAATTCATATGGGAGTGCCTAAAGGAGTGTTTCAGTTGACTATCTGGACAATGTTAGCCTATTTGTCACAAGTTAATTTTCCCCTTTCACAGAAACCATAAGGTGTGTGAAGATGAAATTTTAACTTATGGTTTATGAGTATGCGTTTTCACGTGAGCACACGTTTTCTTATTTTTGTGAAGATATTTACGTTATTTACACATAAATAAATCTAATTAGAATTCAGTAACGCAACTGATATGCAAGAAAAACTGTATGCCATGTCTAGTAAATGGAATAATAATAAAGAGAATATTGATCTATTTTACGTACTTTGTGATGAATACTATAAATGTTGTGAGGTTGAAAAGTTTGTACTTCGCTAAAACACGGGACGTTAGAGATTTTATTGCCACAGCCAATTCCTGACTCGCACTTCTTCTCTGTGGAGGCAATGGAAACTGTTTGAGGAAATCTAATAAAACAGGGGAAAGTCAAAATTCTACAAATAACTAAGTTGGTACTTTCTTCAGCATTCCTTGGCACTTTCTATTTCTTTTCAACCGATAGCTGCACTGAGTTCACTATTCGAAGAGAAATGTACAAGAACCAGATAATTATTTATTATTACCCACACAGATTGATTTGATGGCACCCAACAAATGTCAATCATTTCGCTAATTTCCATCATTGTTGTTTCTACTGCTTGACCACTCTAGAACAGATCCTATTATTTTTTTCTGAAAATAAAATAAAGTGCATCCATAAAATATTTAGGGTACAATGACTATCTTTCTTAAAAAACATCTTGAAGAGCAAGCTCGAAATTATGACTCAAACAGTGTCATTCCATTCAAAGTACACGTTCAGAGGGGGACATTTTCTTCCCATGGTTGGGAATGAAAATATAAATGTAGAAGAGAGCATGGGAAAAATAGAGGGGGGAAATTCCCCGGTTCACCCCTTCATTCGAATACTGCTTCATCCATCCGATCCTATTATCATTCACCTTCATCTTCGTGATTAGCCAAAAGTAGAAGAAATGCGACGTCAAAAAAATCAAATCAATCGGACTCTACTTCAAACCCTGTTTTCTCTAACGTAGACTGTTGCACCACTACAAACATCGCACTGATTACGTAGATCATTTTGCAAACTATTGTGGGTATTGTTAGCATTGTATTATTATTGTTTTGTCAAAATAGTTTGCTTGACACTCGTTAAGCAATCAAGGATTTCCTCTTATCACTGGTGAATCCCGAACGAAGGGTCATCTTTCTAGGCGGATTCCAGCTTTGGCTGCAAGTCGTTTCACTCTTCTGGCTTTAACTTTAGAAAGATCCGACCATTAAAATTCAAATCTCGAGACAGCAGAGGAGACATTATTTTCATTGTTATAATGGTACTTTCTACATTCTTAATTTTTTGAGGACGCATTTTGAGGTGTTCATGCACCACTGGCAACCACCGTGCGCACTCCTATGCCCTCACATATCAATTTTAATTTGCTTCATATGTAAAAGACGTTGTTTGAAAGTGTGTTAATATCGGGTGTTTCATAGACGAAAAAGTATATATATATATATATATATATATATATATATATATATATATATATATATATATATATATTGGTTACTGGGACTCCCTGTTGGCGTAGTAGTAAATGTCGTCGCCTTGTAATCAAGGAGTCCCGTGTTCGATAACCAGTTGAGACATAAAATGGTTCGTATCCCAGTTTAAACTGTACGTCTAGTCCCGATTAACCATACTGTATGTAAAATGGACTTAAAACACGAACTCGATCAATCTATCAATTTGTTTACTGAAAGGTGCTATTCGGAAATGAGCAAAGCGTTTTCGTTACTTAAAAAAAAAATATCCAACTTTAACCAACAAAATTATAATCGAAACGTTGCTTTATATATCTCGGCCATGACTGCCTGGAAAAGTTAAAGGACGCCACGATTGTTAAATGTCCGTCAACTCATTATATTAGCACAATAAATTCTCGGTTCGAATTCCTATGTCAGTTTCATCTGTCTATGTGGCAAATAAATAATCAATTAGAACCAGAGATATACGTATATAAAGAGACAGTAAACATATCATTTTGGGGGGAGGGGTACTGACTGCATTTACGCACAGCATCGGCAGTATTAAAAACAAGGTCAGTAATTGCTTTGATAATATATCAAAAGGTAAATAAAGCAAACGTTGTTATTCACTTTGTTGATTTCTGGTTAAATATTTTTTTTACTATTTCATTATCGGAAGAAAAAATTCTTACACTCTACAGAAGAGAAATCATGTATTAATTTCCGAATAATAGTAACCATTTTATATCATATGCATATCATTAACATTATTCTGTTAAGGCTTGCATGTATCCTGCAGCGAAATAGGACACCTGCCAAAATACTTCATCGCAACCAAAGGAGTGACTCAAAGGCCAAGACAGTAGAAATGCATGTTCCAACGAACGTCAGTGGCTTAACCGTTATCTGTTTCACGGCGCCTAGAGTTGTCTCGCTGAGAGCTCGAGTTTCGGTTTCGCTTGTAAGTGAGTGAACACTTATATACACAAGCAACAGTGGCGTGTGCATGGGGGCAATTAGTTGGGAATACAGTAATCCCAATATGATTCAAGTTCGCTGTATTATTAACTTCAACTGCAAATAAAGATGGCGAAAAAGTGTGAATGTTTTCTGCTATCGCAATTGTCCCCAATGGCGTAGTGGTAACGGTATCACATTTAATGGTGCGGTTAGGCGTTTGATCACCATTAGAACCTCAGCGGCTGTTTCCATTGGATGATATTCAGCCAACAACTTCCCCGAAAATTGTTTGCGCGAAATCACACCCATTGCAATGATTATGGCAAACCTTTCGGAGCGTGTTCCAAACACTTTATAGACATTGCACCTTCAGTGATTGTGGCAGTGATTGAAGGTGCAAATATAACGATTATATTCTAAATGTAGTCCTGCATTTTGTTTAGTCTCTCAACAATGACAAGACTATCTATTAGACTAGATAAAACGATGTGTAGGGCCTCCCACATTCCTCAATCGCGGCTAATTTGGAGGTGCTGTGATGTGAACAAGAAAAAGCATTGATTCAATATTAACATATTATTTTGAGGTTTAGAGAATGATAAAATATGACGTGTGTAACACTCGTGAAATAATTCGTTCCCTATTTATTAATGATGATAATTTTGCAATTATTTGCAACAAAAGAGGAAATTATTCATTAAAAAATTGCTTCTTGAATTTTAATGTTAAAAAGTATCAATATCTATTCATGTTACTGATTGGGAATGATCTACCAAAAGCGCGGATTTTCATAAATGACTAGCATGTGAGTCAATATGGGAAAACAACCGTCTCCTCGAATTAATAGCACGGAGTTAGTGTAGAAACTAGAGCCCCTGGTAGCAGCAGATTTTTCATTTATCCTTTATTAAAGTTCAAGTTGCTGCTTCTCATATAGTACATGCATGCGAAATATTGAGGACAGAGTGCTGAAAACAATTCTCCCTCTTTCTTTGTTGCTACTAGCATTTCTAGTTTTAGATGAGAGTATTTACGTTTTGAACGAGTTTCCCCTCTTCCCTTGAAGCAACAATGCGGCGAATTCAGCAGTCTTTCAACAACCACCCCTTCGCCCTCTGTGATGTCCCCAACTTAAAATATATATTAGCTTCAAGTACATTAACTTGACATTTGTGTGAAAATGTAAAACAATTTACCAATTGATTTTAGGCGAGTTTAACCACAAATATTTAATTTTCGATAGTTATAACTGCGAAAGTCAGTTAACAAAGCAACACCTTAAATCCACAATCATGCAATTATAATTTATTTTATTTTAACGGTTATCCCATTTTTCATATGTCCCTGGTCATTAACACTGTGTTACACATACATATCTGTAAGTTGGACGGCAGAAATACAACAACTTGAAGTATGGGGCATACATACTATTCACCTTGAAACCACATCAAGTTGAGGTATTGATACCGATATGGTTGAATGCTCGGCGGAGACCTGAAGGCGCCAATGCAAGTCTTATTCATCTTGCCACTTTTATCGTGTGCGTCTCGAGAATCACTCCTGCAAGCACAAAGTATTTCAGGTCGGCTCTGTGGCTGAATGGTTAGCGTAGCGTGCAACAAAACTCGGTGTCCTAGGTTCGCATCCTGGAAAACCTGGACATGAAATTATTTTTGTTCCAACAATCTGTTTCATCATTCATCCTAACCTTCATGTTATATGGGATATCTGCGAGAGGAATCCTCAATTTGAGGAAGACACAGCCATTTGCTGGTGTTATATAGAGATTAATTCGACTAATATTACTTCTCGCTTTTGTCTCTTTTGGTCAATCGCTAAGATTAGGATGGAATTGATGCGAGGGCAATAACAAGAATGTATGGGCAGTACGCAACAGACTGAATCTGAGTCTAGACGCGAAAGCACCGATTGTCTGCAAAATGTAGCCCATCCAGAGCGGGATATATAGAATTTGGACTATCCTTTATTTTGGGCACTGTAGACATTTTTATTAATAATTTGTTCTCATGGTACTTAATTTTCACTAACTGCATCATGCTCTGTACTAATAACACTTGTAAAGTTCAAAACATTGATACATCTGATTAAAAATTACTCATTAAACTTCGTTTTCCTTTGAAACAGCCACTTTCAATATATATTTCGCCAGACAACACTAATACCGCACACGCACTAAAGGAAAACGAATCAACACTACCTTATGGTAGCCACACTGCACGCGAACCGGTAAATCGGTAAACAATGATGTTGATTTTGGTCGCCAATATCCCCCCAATTGACTTTTATTTGTTGGCATTCAAAATGTTTACATTAGTTTTTTTCGAGGAACAATTACTTATATTCGAACAATAGAGTTGTACATACTCTTTGTATGATCTAGGTGACGTTTGAAAATAGGCCATGGTGAAAGAACTTATTTAATTGCTAGATAGTCCTTCGTTAACGAAATAAGCAAGTAAAAGGATTTGGCATGTTTCAATTTGCCATGGTTTTCACTTCTGCCCCTTCAGCATCTCATTTTTGTCTGGCCCTAGGTTATAGCCTAGGATAGCCTAATGGCAACCCCCCTTCCTCCTTGAGTCCAGGACGTGGAAGAGAGGTTGACATTTAGGCTCTTGCAGGAAAGCCATGCATTACACCCCGCTTCTGTTATCGTTATTTAAGGAACCCTCTCCATTTTATTTGCGGGCAGTATTCCCCACGCTTTCAGTGCCGTACTCACAAATGCAGTAAAGGGATGTGAACATAAGGTGGTTATAAAGGAGTCCCGGGTTCGAATCCCGGTGCAAGCACATGTGGTTCGGATTCCACTTTAAACTGTAGGTCCAGTCCCGATTAGCCTTACTGTGCATAAAGTGGACTTCAAACAACAAATCAAATCAAATCAAATCATAAGGGGTTATCAGATATTTCTTACCACTCCTAGATCATGCCATATTTTCCTAAATTTTATTTTTATTTTATTTTAAGGAAAGTTGAGCAAAAATAAGACTACCTAGTTCTAAAACTCCTTCTAAATACGCCACTGTTCTTAACTTTACAGCTGACATATCATAACACCCATCTATCACCCAGTAACAGAATTCACCTCCGATTAGCGTGAAACACAATAATAGCATGTTTTGTTAATATTTTCTCGCCAATCTTATATAAAATTAATCATCTCCATAACAGCTACGATGAAAAAACTCCGTGGCGAAACTGCCATGAATAACAAAGGCCTCTTAAGTGGTTTCCTTATAAGTTGACACGTGGTCAGCACATCGAATCCCTTTGCCTCTGTTATCTTTATCCTCTATTTCACGTAGCTCCCAAATTGCCTTCAAGAAACCGAAATGTTCGGTAATGGAATTGAGTTCTAAGTCTACTTTATGCAAAGATGGGCTAATCGGTGCTGACCTATAATTAAAAGTGGTATGCGAACCACAACGTGTCCAACAGTAAGGGAGCGGTCGGAGCGTGGGTGACGCAAGCAGCTCTTTACAATGTCATGCTACCCCTGCGTTGTCAAAATGTTAAGCATTCTTGAACAGATGGTCGTCGCCTTTATTCAGTGCTAAGCATTTGTATCATCATGAACCTTAGACATCGAAATAAGAGATGTAATATTTTTCTTTTTTGAAGCTTTTGACAACGTAGCTATGAAGGAAACTGGCAACAAGGCGGTACTCGGCTAAAAGCGATGTGGAGAGGAGAAAACAAATGACTGTCAGTGACGAATCTACATATTTTTGGCCCATTATTCAAGTTGCCTTGAATGTAAAACAAACACACTTGTGAAAGGAAATGGTAAAACATTTCCTCCTGTTCAGTTTCTTCTATTTATGTATGTTGTTTGCGTGTGTCTGCAAAGATTTGATTTTGTTATTTAGCATCGCTTTTATACCACTTTGGCTAATCGCGACGATGAGGATGAGTGATGATAGGATGAAATTAGGAAATTGATGCAGAAACACTTACAAAGTACACCCACGTCCAGGGGGAGATGCGAACCGTAACCATTGGCTTCATAAACACTGTGCTAAGCAGTCCGTGCGGAGATCGGAGTTTTTTAAATGTATAGTTTTAAGTTCACTTTTTTGCACAGATCGGTTAAATGGGACAGGACCTATAGTTTTAAAATGATATCTAACATGGTATACCTCTGTAGAGGGAGGTAGAATTGGAGAGGTACTGTTTGGCAAAATCATGTGCAGATGAAACTTTCGATAAGTCACTTGTGACAGATGTTTAAGGATACAATTCAGCTGGGAATGATGGACCAATATCTATTGCATAATATTTCTACATTTGCTCGCTTTTACTTTTAATTTGTCGAGATTTGGGTTGGGTATGCAGCGGTTGTTAGGTAACTAAATCACGTTTGATGATTCCCAATGTAAATAGTACTTTCGTTCTATCCACGGGATTTTCGTCCCTGTCGCAATTATTAATCATTCATTGAACAAACCATTCGTTAACTTAATATTACGCACGTTCTCTCCAAGAACCAAGTACTAAAGTTAACTGTTGCATTTCGAAGTCCCTCCCGCCTTTCGTTTCACGCTACGGGGTTAAGAATTTCAAATAAGACGTCCTTATGTTTCTTTGTTTGATTTTCCTTGTAGATACAAGATTTAAAGAAGAATAATATAATATATAATAACGAAATATTGGATCACAGGTCTGTTTCCTAACTAAATCGTCAAAGAAAAGTAAACGCTGTTATTAATTTCGTTGATTCATAGTTCATTCTTTGCTATCTTCTTTATGTTAATTTTAGCGAAAGAGAAAACTATTTCACTAATTAATCTTTAATAATAATAATAATAATAATAATAATAATCGCCATGTTATAACACATGAGGTATAATTTTGTTACACATTGCTTGCAGCCAGCAGCGAAAATTACATACCAGTCAAAATAATTGAAAGCACTACTACTCTCGCAGCCTGGCAGGTGGAACACGGGAGTGTAGATTACTGAAGCAGATAACATCCACTCCTGCAAGCAGCAGAAGAGCTCTGAAGTTGAATTATATCGAGCTGAGGCATTTGTACATCTTATCATGATGCAAGAAAGGACAAGTGCAAAAACATGCTTTTCTGGGTTTCAAACACTAAAACTTTAACCTTTCGCGCTACACGTAAACAAAGACGGACTGCAAATAGAGAAACGCTCGTTCATTTTTTTTTAATTTTTAGTTGATCTTTGTTATGAGGGAAAGGGTATATGCAGCAGATCTTTGGAAACACTCATATAGTTTGCAGGTAATGATAATTCCGTGTTAAAGTATTATATTCTGTGAAGTAAGGTATTTTTTGGGGGATCAGTGTAGTATTTTTTTTGTCACCAAGTAACTTGAAGTTCTAAATTATAATTTGACTGGTACAGTCCGGCCAAGGGAAACGAAACTAGCTGGAAAGTACGATTCCAAACGCGAGAAGGGAAGCAGGTAGAACACCACCCTGTGGCTCTTGCTTGCTATAGTAAAACCACAAGCAAAAAAACCTGCTCAGACCAGCAAAGCCTGTGCACCGTACTCCTGCGAGGAGAGGAGGGGGAGAGTGGACCAGGCTTCCTTATGGCACGAGCTGAACGCTGGGACATTTCGTCCATGGTTTTTTTCCTTGTGGTCGCTCTGTATGGTCCGCTTGCTGTGTTTATTACTGCTTTCTGTGTTGTGTTTGTGATGTCTCTTACAATTCGTAACAAACCGTTTCGAAGTGGAACAAAGAAAACAAAGACGTATTGGTCCCTGTTGCACATTCTACAAAACACCCTTGATATAATACACAATGCCACAAACCAATCAGTTACTACATGTTCTTTACTGTATTTATAATAGTTTGCATAATAATACTGTTGATACTATTCTGATTACTGCTGTGTACATTTGTGCTAATTATACGATTTAATAAGGATACCAATTTAATTGAATGACCGAAAATGAAGTTCCATGTTTACAAACAAGTTTATCTACTAATGTGACGTAATGAATACTTTCCTGATATGTTCCGTTTGCTTATATAGTATATGGATGGTTATTTCTTTCATTCTGTACCCTTACATAATTCGTAAACATCTATACGTATTTTGGCGGCGATGTTACTACGTTTGAAACTTCATTGTTTTTTCAACAGCTGACGATTTTCACGAAACCGGCTTCCTGAACAAAGTGCCCCTATTTTGCCAATGCGCACTTTCGTCCATGGTCTCAGCTAAGGTAGCCAGACAGTATGTCTGTAGGGCCACCCCGATGGTGGCAATCTCTGTGCCTTGTAAGCAAGGGGTCCTGTGTTCGATGGAGACACGTAGTGTTATAATTCAACATTAAACTCTAGGTCCACCATGACTAACCTATTTGTACATAAAGTGGATTTATAATAAAACCTCAAATCAATTTAACTGATTCTTCTAAGCTTTTAGGCCCAAAACATTAACAAAATATAGGATATATATTATTCGTAACTCCTTTTCGCTCTTAAATTTTACAGTGATTTTATACTTCTTTTTTTTAAATCCTGCAATATTGTATATTTCCCACTATTGAAATTTTTCTATACATATATTAATGCTGGACTAAGAACGCCTCAATTTCCAATCAAGCTTTGTAATCAAGGGGTCCCGGATTCGATGTCTAGTAGACACACATATTGGTTCGGATCCCATTCAGTCCCGATTAGTCTATCTGTTCACAAATCAGACTTGCAACAATCCATTATCTCTTTACCTTAATATCCAGGAACGGTAACTTGTCGATCTGAATTCTAATTTGCTAATTCTTCACATGTTTACCAACACGAGTCTGCGAGGAGTAGCGATCGACAAGCGAAAATAACAATTATACCAATACAAAATTAGATTATAGCAGTATACATTGACTTGCATTTTGTTACTTCCAGTTTGCAAATGCAGCAGTAGTCACGTTGTCATTGTGCACATATTTTGATTGAAAGAAAAGCTATAAGAAAACCGAGGACAATGTCAGAATGTCAAAGAACACGGCACACAGTAGTGGCAAGAGAGAGGGGTGAAGGTACACGTCGCGAAAATTGGTTGCTATTGCTAAGACCCTTCATTCATTTCTGACATTCACTTGCAACCTCGCAATTAGCCAGAAGTGGTAGAAATGCGACGTCAAATAAACTAAGTAAACTAACAATAAGTATAAAACAATTGCAAAAAACATGCATGACGCTTCGAAATATGGATTTTTGAATTTAGTAATCCTCTCTCAACAGTGGCGTAGCAACATATAGCGAAGCCCTGGATGAGATTAGAATGCGAGGCCCCCATCCAATGGTGGAAATTAAATGGAAGTGGGGGTGAGCAGTCGCTCCCCTCTTTTTTCAGAACTGTGCTGAACCTTATCTGCCAAGGGAAACTAAACTGACCTTGTAATTTTTGTTTTCTAATCATTGATGCGTGTTTACAAGACATTCCAATTTAGTCGGAACAGTCTATTCTTTCAAATCCCTGTCCCAATTTCTTTCAAACTCAAGTCGTAATTTTACTAAATGTTTCGAGGTTTTATTTTGGAGGCGTTAACCCCCATTTAAACATGTTCTTCATTTTAATAATGATTGCTAATTATTAATAATAATTAATTAATAATTATTTCTTCCCGATACTTTGGACCTTAACATTGCAACTCTACAATTCTACAATTAGGAAAGATAATAGTAGGCAAATTGTTCACCACCATTTTAATTCTCTCATTACTCTTTAGTGTTGCCCATGGGACGAGACGGGACAGGCTTTTAAAAATTCGAGACGAGACGAGCTTGACCATGTGTCATAAGACAAACGAATATTTTCGAGACGAGACAGCATTTCCACGAGACTCCACGAGACGAGATAGGCCAAAGTCTCGTCTCGTGGGCAACACTACTCTACATCCTGTGTTCTTCTAAGGGGTCATTGATTCTTTTGATGCGAAGCTTATGTTGACTGCGTTTCTATTTCAACCCATTATCATGACACTGTGGAAAACAGACTGAATGAAAATACAGTGGAGATGGACATATTGCTTTTACCGTTGGGTGTACACTTAGCACTATTCGAGCTACGAGCTAGCACTAGCTCGTACAATAATACTACCGAAACATTGGTGGTCACATCCAGTACTCCCAACAGCATTTCACCGACCAGGGTCGACCACCTGGTTAGCACAACGCGCTACGACGCTGTGGGTTCCGGGTTCGAATCCAGGGTTGGGCATGGACGTTCTTTGTGAGTGTTCCGTGATCAATTTTCATCATATCATCACTCATCCTCATCATCGCGATCAGCCAAAAGTGTCAGAAAATCGACGTAAAATAACCTAACTCAACAAATCCAATAGAATTTCGGATCTTCTCTTTTGTTCCACATTTTCGGATCTGTCTCCAACCTCCTCAAAAAAATTCTGGGTACGGGCCTGTTCTAGGAAGGAAGGAAACAACGCAAGCGTTGAAATGTCTCGCGCTTGCTTCGTGCCAGTTAGAGGTGTTTGTTGTTAACTTATTAAAATCGGGAGTGCAGGGTCAAGAGATTGAAGAGAATACAAGACAAAGGACGTTCTATTCAATGAAAGAATAAATGTGTAAAAATGTCTAAGCAAGTTTTCGTAAATTTTTCCTAACTGTTTCACATGAGAAATACGACGATCATTTTTTACTTCTTTCGTGCCCCTTAGACCTGCCTGCCTGTATGTTATGTCTCTGATTGGACGTATTCTTTCAAATTATAACGTTTAACTAGAATTTAAAACCAGATAAATACAGAATGTTTTAATATTACTGCTCACAAAAAAATAGCATTTTCCATGACCCCCCCCCCCACTTCTATTTATAACATTTTTCATATCAAGCTCCTTTAAGCGCTAAGTCCCGTGCGGTCGCGCACTTCTTCCACCCCTTGCTACACCCCTGCCTCTCAATGCCTTGGATTGTCTCGAAAGTGAATATTCTTTACGTTGCTAAACTAACATTTTCCCCCTAGGATAGTGAAATGATCCACATTAATGAAGCGACTGAAGAATGCGACGTATGTTTACGTTAATTTTAAGCGTTTTTCTACGTCGTAGGTTAATCGTTAATGAGCATTAATGGTGGAATCCGAATGAACACGATGATATATTCATTCCTCACCCAGGATTCAAAAGTAGGGCTTCTGGCTTCGTAGCCACTTCTTCATGGAGGCTGGAAGGTAAGTAATGAATACATTTGATTAGATGATTTTTAGCGTCGCTTTTTTCATTTTTGGCTAATCCAAACGACGAGGATGAGTAATAATATGATGAAATTGATGAAGGGCACCGTCAAGGGAACACCATGCCATGTTCCTCCACCGCGTGTCGAACCCGCGACCCCTAGATACATCAGAGCGTGGTGTGTATCATTCATGTATCCTTCACTACGGCAGAGATCGAGAATGTGTGGAGCCATATCATTTGCTCGAATGGTGTCACGGCAGACTGCCATACACAGGGGAGAACTTTACCTTTTGTAGCAGTCGCCACAGATATTTTGATGGCATAAAATCTTCGCTGTCCCTTCAAGTACAGTTGCTTCTGTAACTTTGTAAATATTGTTATATAAAGACCACACTGAGGGAAGGAATACGCTATCTTTCACTAAACCTGAATACTGTGTGACCATTTACTTCATTGCATTATTAATTATAAAATTCAATCAAATACACGGCTATAAATTATCAGGTTTAGAAACGGGAAGAGTATTTATGTCGTTTACATTTTATTTTGCCATCTAGAAAGTAATGTTTACTACAGTGGATTTAATATTTTCGTTAAGGTCATAGAAGGCAAATATGTTGTTTTCAGGCATTATATAAAAAATTAAATCGATGTCTTCAACTCGAGCTTTTTCCCTCAAAGTTTTCTGGTGGGGAACATTATCAAATGTACATGTCATTGTTCTCTCGGTTGTTTTATGCATAAGATGGCGCAGTGGTAGCGTCGTTGCCTTGTAATCAAGGGATCCTGGGTTCGATAACCGGTGGAAGCTCATAGTGGTTCGGATCCCACTTTAAACTGTAGGTCCAGTCCCGATTAGCCTTATTGTGCATAAAGTGGACTTAAAACACCAAATCAATTAATCAATTATGTATAAGCGAATATCTCTGCGTAAGCATTTGTATGTTATCTTTTTACATTTGAACTATGAAGAAACACACGCAAACCGAAGTGACGAGCAGGACACAGTTCCTACTTTGTGAAAATAACGCAATGGAGAGATCAAGCGTAAGATACCGTGACAACAGACACAGGGGGAAAATGCGCGGTGAAGTTACTACAAGCAGGGAAGCAATTGTTTTGCCCCTGCGACGTTGTCGGGTGAAGACTTTCCCCTCTCGTTTAGTCGCACGTTAAACAGAGAGAGCGAGTACAGAAGACGTCAAATACGTGTAGCATGCAACGTCGCAAAAAAACATCGCAGCTCTCTGTCCACGGTTTCGGCACGGCTGCAGAGGCGAGAGTGAAAACTTCGCTTCACTTATCAGTGTTGCCAAACACGACTGTTAAAAAAGAACTGCATTGAAATTAAATGTAGTTAAGGATTGCAATCAAGCCGTTAACTTTGAGAAGTATAAACGTTTGTCTTCGTGTTCTACGAATAGTGATCCTATGTTCGAATACCGTACGAGTCTTGGGATGCTTTCAGACCGAAGCGAGAAGCGACACGTGTCACTTGGAAACAAACACTCAATAATATATGCTATGCTGCACGGGTAGTGTTACTTCAGTGAGAAACCCCTCCTTGCTCGTCGCTTCGTCCCAATGGAACTTTCGTACCGAAGCGATAAATGGCTTTGGAAACAAAAATTCTTAAATAAATAAAACTTTCTAACAAATGTGATATGACAAACTACACGTGCCACTTGCATGTTTCACGCACTGGGGACGTTATGGTGTTACTTCGGTCTGGTGGTCATGCCTACGCATTGAATGCTTTCTTGCAGAGAGATTTTAAACCGAAACGACAGGCAACAAGTAGCAAACGACGGCTGCAAATGACACTGAAGTTCATACCGAAGTGACAAGCGAAAAGAAAGACAAGCCACTTCAGTCTTCAAGTAAGCATTCACTGTTAAAGCCCGAACACCAGACCTAGGTGACCCAATTCAGGATATTGACAAACGGAAGTAACAGGCGAGACTTGCTTCTTCGTTTCGAAACGTGTCGCTTCTCGGCTTCCGCTTCTGAAAGTCATGGATGTCATGCAGCGTGTCGCCTTGGTCTGTTAGAGCATTTGAGAAAAACGCTTGCTTGTAGACAGAGGTATCGTGTCACTTGTCACTTCGATATGAACACCCCCTCCCTTTTGCCGGATCGCTTGTCGCCTTGGTCAGAAATCTCCATTCTTATCCTCATCATGGCCGAAAGGAGACAAGTAACGAGTTTCTACTGATAGCATCGTTTCCTGGTAATGGAAGAAAATGAGCTTTACAAATGGATTTCTGTTTACCAGTATTATAGTAAAACCCAACTAATAATTTGTTATAGGCACATATAGAAGGGTCACATTTGGTGGAATAAATTCTATTGTAGCATTTTGTTTGATTGCAGGATTAAAGCCGACCCCCGTGGTGGAGTGGTTAACACATCGCGCTACGACACCAGGGTTCCCGAGTTCGAATCCCGGTCTGGGCATGGATGTTGTGGGAGTCGATTCATCAATTTCATGATATCATCAGTCATCCCCATCTTCGCAAATTAGCCATCAGTGGTACAAAAAGCGAAGTAAAACAAAACAAATCAATTACAATTACACTTGGAGGGTTAGAAGATAATAGAAAAACAGATCTGGTTCCAAAGTTTTAAGTTGGCAACATTGACAGCTCGGAAGCAACAAGACGGCCAGGCGAGAGGGGAACCCCGTCGGCATTTGCACGTACCTTTCCTCGCCTCTCAACCCCCTGGGATGTTCGGTACCAATACATGCGAAATAGATCCAAGATTTTACACACCCACACTTCTCGGTACCAAGGGATGCGATTAAACACCACAGTTTTACACAGCCTTGAAGGTACCAGGTTTCACCAGCAGGTGGCAGAGTGTAACACAGCGACATAAACACTAATCCAACAAATATGAACTTTTTGGTACCTTCGAAATACTTCGCGTACAGGTCGCAAGGGCTCTCAGGAGTCTCGAAATGCCTTTTCCTTATTGGGACCGGCAAAAAGTCCCAACATTTTTTTTGGTCCCATTAAGAAAGGTGTTTAAAGATACGCCGGTCCTAAGAAGAATATATCTGCGTACCCACACACACACACACACACACACACACACAAAGCACATTGTTGAACCCAACTGATATTTTTTATTAAGTATAGAGTTTTGATTTGAACCCCAAGAATTTTTATATAAATACCAAAGCCAAAAATATTCACACACATACACACACACGCACACTAAATATACAAAACACACTGCTGAACCCAACTGATATTTTTTTATTAAGCATAGAATTTTGATTTGAACCCCAAGAAATTTTATATAATAAACATAACAAAATTCTAATATTTATTTTTGTTTAACAGGTACAACAAGTTCTGAGCACATAAGCAGTTTCTGAGGAATACAAGGCAGCAGCAGCAGCAAGCAAATAACTTATAGAAGGCAGTGTGTATCCTATCTAATTGCATGGATAATCTTGACACAGGATTTTTTGAGAGAAGATGTATTTCAAAATACATAAAATCTAAGTCACTTGTTGATGATTTAAAGCTTAGATTCTTTGGCCTGTCCGAGTATGACCTGTTTGCTGTGCAGAATGAAACTGAAATGCAGTGGGTGCTTGCCAGTGACAGGCCATTCCAATGCCTATTTCTCAATTTTATCAGCAAGTTTGAAAGGCTTGTATACAGCAGGTTCAGGAGAATTGTTGGATTGTTTGTTAATTTTTATACAGACAGGTGCCATTATAATTTAAGGTTGAAATTGTTTGACAATTATTGGTTCAACAACTGCTATGAGCATTGTTTTGAGTATAGGATGCCCATGATTGCATCTCAGAGTTTAAATTGGAGACATTATAAATATTCAAATAAAATTATTAACAAGATATCTAAAAATAAGAAGATTGAATTTGTTACAACTGATAATGGGAATTTGTACAGTGGTGAAGATTTCAATCCAGAGTTTGTATCATATTCCAACTATATATATTTGAATGAGCTTGTCATGTATTTTATAAGGCAAAAATTTAGAGATTGCACTTATGATTGTATTGTTGAGGCACTGGGGCAGAATAATTTGCATGACATATGCAACTGTGGGAGAGTTTTGTCCAGCCTCTCAGTGAGATTTCAGGCACAGGAATCTGGCAGTTGGGAATCAACTCGCAGCAGGCAGCCCTGATTATTTCAGCAGAGACAGCAATCAAGGTAAATAAATATTTGCTGCAAGTGTAAATCCTTGCCCGTCATAGCCAGGCTCGGGTCTGTATGCAGGAAGAGGCAAGATATTTGTTTGAAATCTGCTTGGGTATAATTTTCTGAATCCTGTACCTAATAATAGCATCACAGCATAACTCTGGTAGAGATAGGGACATTGAGTATCAATATTCAGAACAAACCTCTATAAGATATGACAACCTGCAACAATCTGGATGTATGAGATGTTTTATTGATTCTCTATTTTTCAGGCTCCCTTGTTACGATCTTGTTTCTCTCTATTGCCATCACTATAATAATATCTGCCACATGTTCTATGATTATATGCTGTATAGGATCTTCTCATCAGTGTAATAAATTTCCTGTCTTGTTTCACATGCAGTTCCAAATCCCTGCCCATCACAGCCAGGCTCGGGTCTGTATGCATATAATCTGATATGGTATAATTTTCTGAAGCCTGTACCTAATAATAACATCACAGCATAACTCTGATAAAGAAGCGGCTATTAATCCAGATATTTTTGAAAACAGGGACAGGCAAGACAGTGACCCTGGAGGTAAATCCAGAGGACACTGTTGCTGCTATAAAGCAGAAAATACAGGATAAGAAGGGAATCCCTCCCGATCAACAGAGGCTTATATTTGCATGCAAGCAGCTTGAGGATGACAGGGTGCTTTCAGATTACAACATGCAGAAGGAATCAATAAAATATAGTTATATTCAGAACAAAACCTCTATAAGATATGACAACCTGCAACAATCTGGATGTATGAGATGTTATGTTTCTGTATTTTTCAGGCTCTCTTGTTATAATCTTGTTTCTCTCTGCACCATCACTATAACAATATCTGCCACATGTTCTATGCTAACAACTTCATAATCGATGCATGAAAACATATCTGTAATCAATAATTGTCAGTAATCAATTCTAACAAGTTTAATTCTTAATAGGCTCTTCTCCTTATTAGTGCAAAAAATTCCTGTCTTGTTTCACATGCAGTTCCATCCCTGCCCATCAGTGCTGTAGAAATATCAGCCAGGCTCGGGTCTGTTTGCAGGAAGAGGCATGATACCTGCAGTGGTACATAAAATTTTGAAATCTGCTTGGGTATAATTTTCTGAAGCCTGTACCTCATCACAGCACAGCTCTGTCAGAGATAGGGATATTGAGTATAAACTTAATTGAAAACATATCTGTAATCAATAAGTCACTAACAAGTTTAATTCTTAATAGGCTCTTCTCTGTGTTGTTTCACATGCAGTTCCATCCCTGCCCATCAGTGCTGTAGAAATATCAGCCAGGCTCGGGGGGTCTGTATGCAGGAACAGGCATAGTTGAAATCTGCTTGGGTATAATTTTCTGAAGCCTGTACCTAATAATAACATCACAGCACAGCTCTGTCAGAGACAGGGACATTGAGTATAAACTTTATTGTGAAAACATATCTGTAATCAATAATCATTATTCTTGTCAGTAATCAATTCCTTCTCATCAGTGTAACAAATTTCCTGTCTTGTTTCACATGCAGTTCCATCCCTGCCCATCAGTGCTGTAGAAATATCAGCCAGGCTCGGGGGGTCTGTATGCAGGAACAGGCATAGTTGAAATCTGCTTGGGTATAATTTTCTGAAGCCTGTACCTAATAATAACATCACAGCACAGCTCTGTCAGAGACAGGGACATTGAGTATAAACCTCTATAAGATATGACAACCTGCAACAATCTGGATGTATGAGATGTTTTATTGTTTTTATGTTTCTGTATTTTTCAGGTTCTCTCATGTTACAATCTCATTGCCCTGCCACATGTTCTATGATTCTATGCTCTAACAACTTATCTGTAATCAATAATAATTTTTCTTGTCAGTAGCTCTTCTCATCAGTGTAACAAATTTCCTGTCTTGTTTTGCATGCAGTTCCAAATCCCTACCCATCAGTGCTCAGCCAGGCTCGGGTCTGTATGTAGGAAGAGGCAAGATATTTGTTTGAAATCTGCTCTGAAGCCTGTACCTAATAACAGCATCACAGCATAACTCTGTCAGAGATAGGGACATTGAGTATAAATTTAATTGAAAACATATCTGTAATCAATAAGTCAGTAATCAATTCTAACAAGTTTAATTTTCTTCTCATCAGTGTAACAAATTTCCTCTCTTGTTTCACATTTCCAAATCCCTTCACATCAGTGCTCAGCCAGGCTCGGGTCTGTATGCAGGAAGAGGCAAGATATCGGTCAAAGTTCAGCCAAGCCTAAAAAAACTAATATTGTAACTTTCTGTTACAAACTTTCACAAATGTCATCAGTATAAAAGAAAATGGCCTGTCGAAACTGAGAAGTGTATACGAAGAATTAGATATACAATTTCCCAATTCATTCCAATACGAGTAATTTGTTTTGTGTACATCATTGCAAGATGTAAAATCTACCTACTACAAAGTTTCTCTGATCTTGGTGAAGATGTTGATGAAACAATAGTATTAAATACATATTAAAGTATGTATATTAAAACCAATTTTTTGGCACACCATGTTTATTATTATTATTTATTTATTTACACTGTACAACATGGTTGATATACAAAAGGAAGTGAATTTCCTGTCTCAATGCTGCTTTCTCTTCAATAATTTATTAATTTCGAAGGTCCACCATTTTCATTGGCTTCATGTTAATGTCACCTTGGATACAGGTTCTGTTTTCGAGACTCGATGAACTTGAACACAATCAATACAGCAGACCTTCAAAATGAATAGCTTTCTGAATAGAAACTGGTTTAGATTTAACATATAAGTTTATTCTTGGCCAACCTAGCATTCCAAACGTCTGCACAGAACTTTGTACTTCACAAAAAATATACACAAGTTTAGATGTTCCTTTTGAGATAACCTACGAGAACTGCAGTAAATCTTTGGAAGCTATGAACTGGTGATGTGACCTGATTAACTCTTTATAAACCTTAGTTTATGAAGACAGTAGATATTAGTTTTTAGTTCATATGGTTGTGACTTTACCTTCCTACTGTCCTTTCTGTTAAAAAAGAAGGAATAACAGTCAGTTGCAAATTCACCCTTTATCCACTTTTATCTGAAATTGTAATAATTATAAAATAAATCCCAATTTTGGCATGTAATGGGTGGCATATTATAAATGACCAGTACAATGTTCCCTATGGTATGGTGTTTATTGAATTTGAATGCCCCGCACCTCCACCACGTAACGCAACTCCCATGCTGCGTTTGGGATCGAACCTAGAACCTCTAGATTTAATTGGGTGATGTAGTTATTTGTTATTCATCTCTCAGATGGTTATCACTCGCTTGGCCTAAATGTGACAAATGCAAGAGGTTACCTTTTAAAGGAATGGCGATAGAAATTAACTTAGATTAGATATGGGTTTTATACTCTCCGTGACTGAACCGATATGGATTGGTTAAGGAAAGGATATTACTTGCCTTACAAATATATGGAGATTGTTCCTAGCTTGTCCTCTCAACTATCACTTGTCTCTTGTCACACACCATCGTCCAATAGTCGTTCCCCACTTTGCTCCTCTCTCACAATCCGTAGTCCTTACTCTCTCTCCTATTCTCGCCAACTGCTCACACCTCCTGACAATCCCAACACTCACCTCACGTTTGCCTAATTGCTTATTCTGCATTCCTTTCTCTGCTTCCTGCTATCCTAAGACTTTATACTTCTTACCCAATACCTTGGGTACGATACGGTATGCAGGAAGAGGCAAGATATTTGTTTGAAATATGCTCTGAAGCCTGTACCTCATCACAGCACAGCTCTGTCAGAGATAGGGACATTGAGTATAAATTTAATTATATTCAGAACAAACCTCTATAAGATATGACAACCTGCAACAATCTGGATGTATGAGATGTTTTGTTTCTGTATTTTTCAGGCTCTCTTGTTACAATCTTGTTTCTCTCTGCAACATTGCCATCACTATAATAATAACTGCCACATGTTCTATCTAACAACTTCATAATCGATGCAAAAAAATAAACCTGAAAACATATCTGTAATCAATAATAATCTTGTCAGTAATTAATTCTAACTCATCAGTGTAACAAATTTCCTGTCTTGTTTCACATTTCCAAATCCCTGCCCATCAGTGCTGTAGAAATATCAGCCAGGCTCGGGTCTGTGTGCAGGAAGAGGCAAGATATTTGTTTGAAATCTGCTTGGGTATAATTTTCTGAAGCCTGTACCTAATACCTTAGGTAATACCTGTACCTAAGCCTGTTGAAACATACGTTGAAACGTTTATATAGGAACAATGGTGGAAAATATCAGAATCAGATTATCAGCAGCAGCTATAAAGCAGCAACAGTGTCTTCTGGATTTACCTCCAGGGTCACTGTCTTGCCTGTCAATATTTTCACAAATATCTGCATTATATGTATATTTATAATGGCTGCTTCTCTATCAGAGCTATGCTGTGATGCTATTATTAGGTACAGGCTTCAGAAAATTATACCCAAGCAGATTTCAAACAAATATCTTGCCTCTTCCTGCACACAGACCCGAGCCTGGCTGATATTTCTACAGCACTGATGGGCAGGGATTTGGAAATGTGAAACAAGACAGGAAATTTGTTACACTGATGAGTTAGAATTAATTACTGACAAGATTATTATTGATTACAGATATGTTTTCAGGTTTATTTTTTTGCATCGATTATGAAGTTGTTAGATAGAACATGTGGCAGTTATTATTATAGTGATGGCAATGTTGCAGAGAGAAACAAGATTGTAACAAGAGAGCCTGAAAAATACAGAAACAAAACATCTCATACATCCAGATTGTTGCAGGTTGTCATATCTTATAGAGGTTTGTTCTGAATATAATTAAATTTATACTCAATGTCCCTATCTCTGACAGAGCTGTGCTGTTTTGAGGTACAGGCTTCAGAGCATATTTCAAACAAATATCTTGCCTCTTCCTGCATACAGATCGGAGCCTGGCTGAGCACTGATGTGAAGGGATTTGGAAATGTGAAACAAGAGAGGAAATTTGTTACACTGATGAGAAGAAAATTAAACTTGTTAGAATTGATTACTGACTTATTGATTACAGATATGTTTTCAATTAAATTTATACTCAATGTCCCTATCTCTGACAGAGTTATGCTGTGATGCTGTTATTAGGTACAGGCTTCAGAGCAGATTTCAAACAAATATCTTGCCTCTTCCTACATACAGACCCGAGCCTGGCTGAGCACTGATGGGTAGGGATTTGGAACTGCATGCAAAACGAGACAGGAAATTTGTTACACTGATGAGAAGAGCTACTGACAAGAAAAATTATTATTGATTACAGATAAGTTGTTAGAGCATAGAATCATAGAACATGTGGCAGGGCAATGAGATTGTAACAAGAGAGAACCTGAAAAATACAGAAACATAAAAACAATAAAACATCTCATACATCCAGATTGTTGCAGGTTGTCATATCTTATAGAGGTTTATACTCAATGTCCCTGTCTCTGACAGAGCTGTGCTGTGATGTTATTATTAGGTACAGGCTTCAGAAAATTATACCCAAGCAGATTTCAACTATGCCTGTTCCTGCATACAGACCCCCCGAGCCTGGCTGATATTTCTACAGCACTGATGGGCAGGGATGGAACTGCAAGTGAAACAAGACAGGAAATTTGTTACACTGATGAGAAGAAATTGATTACTGACAAGAATAATGATTATTGATTACAGATATGTTTTCACAATAAAGTTTATATTCAATGTCCCTGTCTCTGACAGAGCTGTGCTGTGATGTTATTATTAGGTACAGGCTTCAGAAAATTATACCCAAGCAGATTTCAACTATGCCTGTTCCTGCATACAGACCCCCCGAGCCTGGCTGATATTTCTACAGCACTGATGGGCAGGGATGGAACTGCATGTGAAACAACACAGAGAAGAGCCTATTAAGAATTAAACTTGTTAGTGACTTATTGATTACAGATATGTTTTCAATTAAGTTTATACTCAATATCCCTATCTCTGACAGAGATGTGCTGTGATGAGGTACAGGCTTCAGAAAATTACACCCAAGCAGATTTCAAAATTTTATGTACCACTGCAGGTATCATGCCTCTTCCTGCACACAGACCCGAGCCTGGCTGATATTTCTACAGCACTGATGGGCAGGGATGGAACTGCATGTGAAACAAGACAGGAAATTTTTTGCACTAATAAGGAGAAGAGCCTATTAAGAATTAAACTTGTTAGAATTGATTACTGACAATTATTGATTACAGATATGTTTTCATGCATCGATTATGAAGTTGTTAGCATAGAACATGTGGCAGATATTGTTATAGTGATGGTGCAGAGAGAAACAAGATTATAACAAGAGAGCCTGAAAAATACAGAAACATAACATCTCATACATCCAGATTGTTGCAGGTTGTCATATCTTATAGAGGTTTTGTTCTGAATATAACTATATTTTATTGATTCCTTCTGTATGTTGTAATCTGAAAGCACCCTGTCATCCTCAAGCTGCTTGCATGCAAATATAAGCCTCTGTTGATCGGGAGGGATTCCCTTCTTATCCTGTATTTTCTGCTTTATAGCAGCAACAGTGTCCTCTGGATTTACCTCCAGGGTCACTGTCTTGCCTGTCAATGTTTTCAAAAATATCTGCATTAATAGCCGCTTCTTTATCAGAGTTAAGCTGTGATGTTATTATTAGGTACAGGCTTCAGAAAATTATACCCAAGCAGATTTCAACTATGCCTCTTCCTACATACAGACCTGAGCCTGACTGATATTTCTACAGCACTGATGAGCAGGGATTTGGAACTACATGCAAAACAAGACAGGAGAAGAGCCTATTAAAAATTAAACTTGTTAGAATTGATTACTGTTATTGATTACAGATATGTTTTCAGGTTTAGATTATGAAGTTGTTAGCATAGAACATGTGGCAGATATTATTATAGTGGTGGCAATGTTGCAGAGAGAAACAAGATTGTAACAAGAGAGCCTGAAAAATACAGAAACATAAAATCAATAAAACATCTCATACATCCAGATTATTGCATGCAAATTTCAACTACAAATATCTTGCCTGTTCCTACACACAGACCCGAGCCTGGCTGATATTTCTACAGCACTGATGGGCAGGGATGGAACTGCATGTGAAACAAGACAGGAAATTTGTTACACTGATGAGGAGAAGAGCCTATTATGAATTAAACTTGTTAGAATTGATTACTGACAAGAATAATTATTATTGATTACAAATATGTTTTCATTGAAGTTGTTAGAGCATATAATCATAGAACATGTGGCAGATATTATTATAGTGATGCAGAGAGAAACAAGATTGTAACAAGAGAGCCTGAAAAATATGTTCCTATCTCTGACAGATCTATGCTGTGATGCTATTATTAGGTACAGGCTTCAGAAAATTATACCCAAGCAGATTTCAAACAAATATCTTGCCTCTTCCTACACATAAACCCGAGCCTGGCTGATATTTCTACAGCACTGATGGGCAGGGATTTGGAAATGTGAAACAAGACAGGAAGAGCCTATTAAAAATTAAACTTGTTAGAATTGATTACTGACAAGTTATTGATTACAGATATGTTTTCAGGTTTATGTTGTTAGAGCATATAATCATAGAATATGTGGCAGATATTGTTATAGTGATGGCAATATTGCAGAGAGAAACAAGATTGTAACAAGAGAGCCTGAAAAATACAGAATTAATAAAACATCTCATACATCCAGATTGTTGCAGGTTGTGATATCTTATAGAGGTTTGTTCTGAATATTTTATTGACACTCAATGTCCCTATCTCTATCAGAGTTATGCTGTGATGCTATTATTAGGTACAGGCTTCAGAAAATTATACACAAGCAGATTTCAAACAAATATCTTGCCTCTTCCTGCATACAGACCCGAGCCTGGCTGTGATGGGCAGGGATTTGGAACTGCATGTGAAACAAGACAGGAAATTTATTACACTGATGAGAAGATCCTATACAGCATATAATCATAGAACATGTGGCAGATATTATTATATTGATGGCAATAGAGAGAAACAAGATTGTAACAAGAGAGCCTGAAAAATAGAGAATCAATAAAACATCTCATACATCCAGATTGTTGCAGGTTGTCATATCTTACAGAGGTTTGTTCTGAATATTGATACTCAATGTCCCTATCTCTACCAGAGTTATGCTGTGATGCTATTATTAGGTACAGGATTCAGAAAATTATACCCAAGCAGATTTCAAACAAATATCTTGCCTCTTCCTGCATACAGACCCGAGCCTGGCTATGATGGGCAGGGATTTACACTTGCAGCAAATATTTATTTATTTTGATTGCTGTCTCTGCTGAAATAATCAGGACTGCCTGCTGCGAGTTGATTCCCAACTGCCAGATTCCTGTGCCTGAGATCTCACTGAGAGGCTGGACAAAACTCTCCCACAGTTGCATATGTCATGCAAATTATTCTGCCCCAGTGCCTCAACAATACAATCATAAGTGCAATCTCTAAATTTTTGCCTTATAAAATACATGACAAGCTCATTCAAATATATATAGTTGGAATATGATACAAACTCTGGATTGAAAACTTCACCACTGTACAAATTCCCATTATCAGTTGTAACAAATTCAAAATTTCTTATTTTTACATATCTTGTTAATAATTTTATTTGAATATTTATAATGTCTCCAATTTAAACTCTGAGATGCAATCATGGGCATCCTATACTCAAAACAATGCTCATAGAAGTTGTTGAACCAATAATTGTCAAACAATTTCAACCTTAAATTATAATGGCACCTGTCTGTATAAAAATTAACAAACAATCCAACAATTCTCCTGAACCTGCTGTATACAAGCCTTTCAAACTTGCTGATAAAATTGAGAAATAGGCATTGGAATGGCCTGTCACTGGCAAGCACCCACTGCATTTCAGTTTCATTTTGCACTGTAAACAGGTCATACTCGGACAGGCCAAAGAATCTAAGCTTTAAATCATCAACAAGTGACTTAGATTTTATGTATTTTGAAATACATCTTCTCTCAAAAAATCCTGTGTCAAGATTATCCATGCAATTAGATAGGATACACACTGCCTTCTATAAGTTATTTGCTTGCTGCTGCTGCTGCCTTGTATTCCTCAGAAACTGCTTATGTGCTCAAAACTTGTTGTACCTGTTAAACAAAAATAAATATTAGAATTTTGTTGGTTTATTATATAAAATTTCTTTGGGTTCAAATAAAAATTCTATGCTTAATAAAAAAATATCAGTTGGGTTCAGCAGTGTGTTTTGTATATTTAGTGTGTGTGTGTGTGTATGTGTGTGAATATTTTTGGCTTTGGTATTTATATAAAATTTCTTGGGGTTCAAATCAAAACTCTATACTTAATAAAAAATATCAGTTGGGTTCAACAATGTGCTTTGTGTGTTTGTGTGTGTGTGTGTGTGTGTGTGTGTGTAGGTGTGTGTGTGTGTGTATCTTGGCTTAGTTTTAAGTGTATTGAAAAAAATATCAAGAGGGGCATATTTTTAACAAATTTATAGACAACAATCTGACAGTCTGACAGAAGTGCCTTTTGTAAGTGTGGACAAATCAATCTGAGGGGGCTCATCATTTCACAGGAACTTCCCGAGGGCATTTTTACAAAAATCTTGGATTAGACGGAGTACCACACTTGAGCAAAAAGCTCATATGGGCATGTTGAGCAAGTTTTAAGTGTAGCCAAATCTGCCTGAGGGGGGTTCATCATTTATCGCGCCAATAGTATCATCAATTATACTTCTCCCACGGTTACCCTCCCCCAAGCACCGACATTTTACATACGTCCTTCGATATTTTCTTCTTATGCCACAGTAATGATATCCCCCAGTTAAGAAAATTCTAACAAAGCATCCACGACAAGGATAATTTGCATAGGCATTCCTTCACCTACCGCATTTTCTCAAAATTGATCCATACAACTACAGGCATCCCGATATCATTTCCCAAACTGGGCAAGGATTTTCACTTCGAGCACTTGGGGGCAGGGTAATATTTCATATCATACCCTTCAGTCATATTATTATTACCATTATTGTTGTCGTTGTTTTACAAATCATAAAATTGAATTGCATTGAAAATACCGTGGCGTTGTTGCTAAGTTCAGACTTGAGTTCACTATTTAAATAGAAACTGGATTCGACTTGCTTCCTTTCCATAAACATTATCATTCTTTTAGGAACAGTTCAGTGTCTTTTCGTATTTCTTCACGATGTGTATATCAGAGACTAGGGTCAACCCGATGGCGTAGTATTAATGGCCTGGCCTTGTAATGAAGGGGTTCCGAGTTCGGTAGTAGGCAACCAAAACTTCGGATCCCACTTAAAACAGTCGCTCAAGTCCCAATTAGCCTATCTGTGCATAAAGTGGACTTAAAAACAAAAACTCAAATATCAGAGACCACTAAGTCTGATTTCTTACACGACACACCTTGTCCATGTTTTCAAGCAACAATTTCACTCAGGCAGGTCAAGTGCTTCACTGCCCCCCCCCCTTCCCCAATACGAGCGCGAATGCTTACATCCTACAAATTTTGGAGTAAGGAAAGAAATAAAAGCTCATTAAAAATAATATGGGTTATATTTAAAGATTCGTGCTTTGCATTTCTGTTTTTAACAAAAGTTTTAGCATATTTAAGACTATTTCAGTCAGAGACGCAACCACGAATTTTTGTTTGGGAGGCAACCACTAGGATGAACGTATCAATAATAATAATAATAACAACAACACGATTGTAATTAATATTACTATTTTTATTATTATTAATAGTAGTAGTACCAAACACATTATTATTCACGCAATAAGGGGGGGTTAGAAGTAGGCGCCGAAGCAATAGTGTTGGATCAAACTATTTGAAATATTTTTTCAACACGTTCAATTTCATTAGCTAATAATGGAAAACAAGCACACAAACTGCATTTTTGAACGACAGAGAATGCATAACGAATATAATTTTTATGGCGAGCGAAGTGAGCAAGAAAATTTTTAGAACCAAAATTGTGAAAACTGAAAATAATATAAATTTAAGAGGGCGCAATGGCATTCTCTTTTACATTTTTTTTTCATTTGGATCGTTCGGCTCCTATGGCTGACTCCCGCCGGCCCTCTAGCTACCTACGGCTCTGAACTTGATGAGACTGTAAGAAAATTAGGCATTGCGAGCAAGAAAAATACGAAATGTATTTCTATTTGTATAAAATTTGATATAAAGGGGCGTAGTTGCCCTTCTTCGCCCCCGCTGCAGGTGCCTTGGCCGTCTAGAAGAAAAAATGCAAGAAAAACGTGAAAACTAATTTCATCTTCAGTATCCCTTTGTCATGCTACTCTTAGAGTCTGCCAGTCTTGCTATTCTTCTACTTCAATGTTTGACCCCCCTTTCGCCCCGACCCTAGAATGTATTTCCGTCCAAGGTTGGGGGCAATGCCCCTGCCCCCTATGGTTGCGCCACTAATTTCAGTTATGTCTCTTAAAACGCCATATTGCTACTACTTTGAGGGGAAAAAATTTCAAGAAGAGCCTTCTGTGGATTGCTCCCTAGTCCCCCTTTCCTATCCCTCTCTAGGGGCTTGAAAAAAGTAAACGTGTATTGATATGATTAACTTACAGGCTGTGTCGAGACAATATATTTCTCTTGTTTGCTGCGAAGAAAAACACAACATTTATGTGCGAAAATATGAAAAAAATATGTCACTCACAAAGTACAACAGGGACTACCCGGTTTTAAATTTTAAATACCGAGATCCGGAATTTCTTGCACGATGAATAATATTGATATCTCATTGTTTTTAAAGGAGGTATGAGTTCGAATGGACGATCCCATCCCCAAGATGTCTAAAATTTACAAAAAATCACATATTATGAGACTAATTTGCAATTTCCTCTACAGATGTCATAAAACGAGAGATCTCCTCCCTAACATCTTACATGTAGCAAACAGTACTCGTGGCGACGCTTCAGATGATTCTTTTTTCAAGTGACTGTTGCTAGTTACGGGGATCAACGTTTTGCGATTATAAACTTCCCTCTGCTACAGTTTTTCATTTTCTGCGCCGCATTTTTGTGAGGGATGATCGGTTGACTAGTTAGCGACTGTACGAGACACTAAGCAAATTCTGGGCCTTACCGGTGGCGTAGTGGTAACGTTGTCGCCTCGTAATCATGTCCCGGGTTCGATATCCGGTGAAGGCACATGGCACAGTGATTCGGATACCACTTTAAACTGTAGCTCCAGTTCAGATTAGCCTCTCCGTTCAAAAAGTGGACTTAAAACAACAAATCAATCAATCAAACTAATCAAATTCATCTACCGGTGACGTTCGGTATAGTGTAATGTGCAATGATAAATCGGAGAACGATAAAACTGCCGGAGAATGGGCAAGAGTGTACGAATGATCTGAACAGCTTGGAGAAGAACGCTAGTTTCTCACGAATGAACCGCGTGGACACATTTGTCCGACTGGGACATGCAAGGTGTTCTTTATGTGAATTTTTGGGGAAAGGGTCATGATTTATGCCCAGTATTCCTGCACGTTGATGAAGGGTGCCGTATAATGACATTTGTATAAAAAAGACGTTGATGTTGCCTGCAAATGTTATCCTTCACCATAACATGCCCAAGTGGTCAATTTGACAGCAATAACTCACCGAAAGGGTTTTGCTTCATGTTCTTACGCTCCGGGCTTAGCTCTTAGTGAATATCAGATTTATTTGAGCCGCTTAAAGATACTATGAGAGAGAAGAAATTTTAGACAGATGAAGCACTGACAAGATATCAAGATATCCTACATTAGCTACGAGAGCAGTCTATTTTCTTCAACGCCAAAGAACTTACGGAACTGACACAGTGATAGGAGCTATGCCTGTATGCTCAGGGAGATTCCTTTAAAAAACTCTCATCGTTTTGTCCTTGTAGGACTTGTAGTCTTGGTCGGTCAACCCTGAATGACCCTTGCAAATGTGCTATTTGAGAAAATATCAAACTAATTTCATCTGTATTTTTACTTCGCTTTTCTGACAATTTAGCTAATCGCGACGACAAGGATAAAATTTTGAAATAGATGGAAAGACAAAAACACATTATGCCTTGACAAAGATTCGAATCCAGGAATTCTGGCACTACACTTACTTCTCTGCCACAGAAGACGACCAAACTCAGTAGCGTACGCAGGATTTTATCAAGGAGGGGTTTATTTCTAAAACTTTCTCCAAATTCACATTACCATTGTTTATTATACTTTAATTAAATAATAATCATCACAATTAATTAATAATACTTATAATTAATTAATTAGCTGAATTACTACTAATACCACTACTACTATTAAGTACTAGAGATCTACATAAATATAGTATTTACGAAAGCAATAGAACAATATCACTTTCTAGTCATTCGATTTTTATCAAATTCTGGGTGCATTTTTTTGTTTCTTTGTGACGAAATAATTGTCTGGTCAACGAGGTGAGACATTTTAAGTGTGAAGAAAATCCATAAAAACAAGAAAATATATTAAAATAAATTAAAATAATCAAAGTATGGAACTCATCCAAGGAGCTGCGGTGGTCTGGTTGATAGAGCGTCTGACAACCACGCGGGAGATCCGGGTTCGATTCCCGGAATTGGTTGGAATTTTTCCGGCTTCTTCCCCTCACAAATGTCCCCGATAATTCACATCTGGATTGTCTCTCTGTTCTTACCAACAAAACATTTTACAATAGTTAAGCTTATTGTCGTTTGAATACATGTCTTGTCAACAAGGTGAGACATTTTAAGAGAGACATTCAAACATGCTGCGGTAAACAATGGGAAGGCGGACTGGTGACTGTTCTTGTCCGCCGAGCCTTTGTCTATACATTAGCAGCTTACAACGAACCAAGAACTTTCTTTAGTTAATTCTCATTGTTCACACAAAAAAATACATGTTCATTGAACACTGGCGTACGTAGAGGGGTGGCTGATGGGGTTACAGCCCCTACCGAAATTTTGAGAAAATCAGAATTTTCAAATAAAAATCCGTTAAGAACTTTAAAAAATCAAAATGTGTAAATGCAAAACCTCTTTTAAAGTGAGTCCCGATTACCATTTTTGTCTTTGAATACAATTTTAATAGACTGAAAAGCTCGAAAAATACGAAATATTTTATTATGCATCCTGCTCTCCAAAACGAAGGCATGTGTTATCCACATTTACTATTCCAGCCCAACCCGAAAAAAAAAATCCTGCATACGCCAGTGTATTGAACATTGTTGCAACTGAGATACAAAACAAGTTTTCTCTCTTTTAAATCATAGTTGCCCTCATATTTTGTTTTCAAGAATACTTGTTAATTTTCAAGGCTTTCTCTCTGAAAGACGCATGTGTTTGGAATGCTGTGCTTTTCTCCGTTGCTGCATGGAAATAATAATTCAAGTTATTATTAATTTTATTATTATTATTAGTAGTAGTAGTAATAGTATTGTCCTAGATCTTTGACTGTGGTAAGTTGGCCATTTAATTATTTTTTTTCCACAGCATTTTTCATAACATTTCACAAGCTCAAGGGGGGGTTTAAACCCCTTAACCCCCTCCCCTGCGTACGCCACTGACCAAACTAATTACATTTTTCAAATTATTTAGAGAATATTTTAGTTCACTGTAAATTAATGGAAAGACCAAAAAGCATCAAATGAAATCGGTCTACAAGTTAGATAAACTAAATTAACACTTACAGGAAGAAAGCTATGTTTCGTTTCTTTTCCTTATGCCTCAGATCTATCCGATGGCATCAGTCTGCCTGTAGTTTGTGCAGGAAGCAGTTCGTAGCGAGCTCCGCTCTTCGCGTGAGAAGGCTTAGTGATCGAACTGTCCGAGTTAGCTAGGACCGTATACGGTTGCTAGTGTTGTGTTAATTATTTTTTCCTTTGAAGTGCAAGCGAGGTTTTGACTACAATTACCGTGAGCCAGTGAAGATACGATGAAATAGTTCACGATGAATACAGAAAGAGAAAACACCTTGAAATTTGTTTTCATTGATGTCAAAACGCGACCTACGTCATTGGATTTTCATCGATGGTTTCATGATGTCTACCAAGTGCCTACGAACCAAGTGCTCAGTTATGAAATAGATTACTTTCGTAAGTGTTTGTACGTGAAATTTGCGACAAAAGTGGTAGGAGAACGGTTACTAAATGATTTTGGTGCTGAGGTAATCTATAGTGACGTAGATGGTGATCATAAAGTTGAAGTAGAATGGGCCCACCAGCGACATGTAATTGTCAGAATCCATGTAGTCCCAGTTGAATTAAGTGCATGAGGTCTTATGGGGAAGTGTTAAAAATTGAAGACGAGACATACTCTGCAGATCACATTTACCCTATTCAAACTGGACGTGTCTTGATCAAAATGATACTACGTAAACCCATACCCTCATATGTAATAATGAATGGAGACTCCTATTGGGTAACATACCCTGGGCAGGTGCGTACGTGCCTTGCGTGTTCGGGGGAGGGTCACGTAGTGGCTGAGTGTCCTAAGCGTCGATCCACTGCGAACCAGCCCCGCAGGGGGCCGGTTAATATACCCGCTGACAATGTACCGAAGGTATATGAACCAACTGTGCTACCCGTATGGTCTAAACCAAGAGATTCCGCTCCATCAGTTGCAGAAGTCCCTGCGTCAGGAGATGATAATGGAGGGACCACGGATAGCCCCAGAATCACCGAAGAGGAGACAGGTACCAGACACGAAGTTAGTGTGAAGAATGCACCAACAGGAAGGGAAGAGATGGAGCAGCCAACATTGACCACTTCAGAGGAGATGCATCACATACCCCCGCCCCCACCCCCAAGTGCTTTGTTCCCGGAGGCAGAATTCCCCGTAGTTACCTCTCCTAGGAAATCACGGTCAAGATCGGTATCAAGGTTACGGTCAGTGGCGGAAGAGTCCATGGTGCTACGTAGAAAGAAGAAGAAAAATAATGAATGCGTAAGTTCCACAATAGTTCATAACGAATTTAGAGTAGAACCTGGTACCCCAAACCAAGATGTTTCAAAGGTTAGTTTAACAAGTAACTCAGCAAATGTAACTAAAGAGAAACCTTCGACGAGTAACAAACTTACCCCAGATTTATTTAGTGGAAAGCATAGTTAATGCATTATAGGCAGAAATTAGAGATCAGTAATGTTGAAGAATGTAAGTAAGTTTAGTTTTCTTTTGTGGACAGTTATAATCATGCAAACATTTACCTTGGCATCTATAAATTTGAATCAAATGCAAAGTAAGACCAAAATAATTGCTCTCAATGACTTTCTCATTAAATCGTCTATTGATGTGGCCCTCTTACAAGAGGTCGCCATAGACGATTTTACTGTACTGAGCATGTTTAAAGTATACAACAATTTTACTCCCTTTGCACAAGGGACTGCCATAGCATGTAGGCGACACTTGGATTTACGTAATGTAGTGCCCCATCCGACGGGCAGACAAATAAGTGCCAAATTAGGCTCAGTGTTTCTCTGTAATGTGTATGCTCCGTCAGGAAGCCAAAACAGACGGGAAAGAGAAGATTTTTTTTCAACAGTTGTAGGGCCCGAGTTGACATCCCACACACTAGACACTATACTAGTGGGAGATTTTAACTGCGTCATTCGTTCACAAGATCAAAATCCAGGATACAACTTCTCACGTGCGCTCCATGAATTAACGCAGAGGTTACAACTACGTGACGCTTGGATACACGCGAACGGCGAAAGTCAAGGTTACACACATATCACTTCCAATAGTGCGTCAAGGATCGATAGGTTTTATGTCGCACCAAGATTTCAGGAATATATAATTAGTGTTCAAAATTTTCCAGTATGCTTTAGTGACCATAGTGTCCCAATTCTCAAAATAAATTTAGATTTGATCAAACCCCGACAAGGTAGCGGATACTGGCTTATTACGCAATGGTAGTTATGTCCAGCTAATCAGGGAAACGTGGAACGAACTCAAGGCCTTTCGGCCAGTGCAAAAGACCCTAATCGAGTGGTGGGAAACTCGAGTTAAGCCTGAATTTCGTCAGGTCAGTAAATTCTTCAGTGCAGAAGTTAGTAGAGATCAAAGAAACAAATACAATTTTTTGTATGCAGTCTTGAATGATCTCCATCGTTTAGCACTGCAAGGTAATTTCGATCGTCCCTATGCAAATGAAATAAAAGCGTAATTACTTGCTATACATAGGAAACGAAAATCTGCAGCAATAATAAAGAGCAAGATTCTTCCTATAGACCCTGAGGAGCAAGCCACACTAAGTCACATTCTTCAAGAACATAAACACGCCAGGAGTCACGTTCAGGCACGTATCCAGAAATTCTTTTCGGGGGGGGCTAAACATCATTTTTTACAGGGGCATAGATAGAACCTCGCAAGGTTTAAGGTCGATGGTGGCGATTCAGTTCCAAAATGGTGGGGGGGAGGGGGCAAGAAAAGTTTACTTTCTCTTGGTAGACAAATGTTCATGAAAAAGCCATAGTGCGGGGACAAAAATGGAGAGCAACTGTCTCCTAAATCTGCCACTGTTTAAGCTGCTGTTTTTTTTTCCAGGACGTGATATCGGGACATTTTTTATCACTCGACTCCTCTGTTACAATGTACAAACGTTGTGTTTGTGCCGAAACGATCTCGGTATGTGAATGTGTCCGTTCCACGAAGCTGTTATGCAATGGACAATCCATTCGAATGTTTTGATTTGATTAGATTGATTTTATTTTACTTCGGGTTTTGTGCTTCTTGGCTAATTTGCGAAGATGGGGATGAGTGATGAAATGATTAAATTGATCAAGGACATTCAGAAACAATCATGCCCGAGCGGGATTCGAACCCGGGACCCTTGGCGTCGCATCGCGATAACCACTCAGCCACAGGGTCCGGCCCATTCGAATGTGTTCTCCCAGGTTTGGATATGATCCTTTATGGTGTTGTCGCCTGCCTTCGAAACATAACCTTAACAAAAATCCTAATTTTCCATCCTTGTGACTTGGATCTTCAAGATTTAGGAAGAATTCAGACCGAAGGCACACACACGTCGTTTGCAATGAGTGACCCAATCAACAGAAACTTTTCACACCGTAGCGGCACGACAGGCTGCACAAACCTGTGTTCGATTTGTGAAATCCTCAAGCGACATGTATAGCTTGTAGCTTCGGTGTGAAACTTGGTGGGTCAATCTCATTGTCACCTTGAAACGGCAGCTCGTGTTGACCACAGAAGAAAAATATCTTGTCAACCGATGGGAATGTCCCTTAGTTTTATTCTATCTCCTTTTTCTGTGCTTGTTAATTAAACAGGCAACATCTTACGGTTGGGCATACACAAGAGATGTGCCATGCATAAATTTTAGCGGTAAATGCAGGCTCCACCAGGCATACCGTGCCATTGCTCTACAGCGACAGCAAAATATCAAGCGAAGCCAAGGGTGACTCGGTAGCTCACTTGGTAGAACAAAGAATGGCACGGTATATGCCAGAGACCCTGGTTTTCGAGTCATGGTCGAGCTTGCTTTTCCCACTAAAATTCCACATATACAACATCTTCTTGCTTTCTCTTCTCGACATTCATTAAATTTTCGGCCTTCATGGCTGCCCCTTTGTGGTAGTTAGTGTTTGAGTGTTTTTCCAAAACAGTTGACTTAAAAGTCCTTTTTTAACCCATGAAACTCTCTGACTGCATACAGTAAACTTAGTCCGGTCACTAATAAATCGTCACTCAAAACTTAGATTTCAGTCGATCTGTGCAGCTTATTTCCTTTTTTTTTTTTTAAAAAAAAAATGATGCTCCAATGCCCATTATTGCTAAAATATTTACTTTAGAGACCTTCGATCTTTTCGGATCATGACCCGAAACTAGCACTACACTGTCGGCAATGTCTCCAGCTTTGGACCCGAACTTGTAATAGTGGTAGACTTCAGCACTTTCCAGCAAAATGTGTCACTAGTTCTCCCCCCCCCCCCTAATCTCTACATCTTATAAAACTGTCAATGGACACTGACTAATCACTAATCGACCGTCACACTTACTCCTGAAGTCTTATTGAATGATTCTGTTGTACAGACCAACCGTGAAATTGAATCCGCGTATTTATATCCATATTATATTCTGGAATGTTCCGCACATAAAATGTTTTGTAGTTCGACTCCACCTCCTATTCAAGAACGTTCCCTCTCGATAATCCAACGAATCGCCCGACTCCGGGCGCTGCCTTCAACAGTGCTTTGTTTGCAACTTCCAAATGCTGACAAATCTTTAAATAATGCTCAAGTTCGTTGCGACAACACCGAAAGAGCAAGAAAAGTTTACATACAATATTATCAATAACAGGGTTATTTTTCAGGGTTCTAGAACATTCTCCGCTTTTCCTCGATAATTATATCTCTCTTTAAATTATAATCACAATATTTCATTTCACACACACAAGCCAAAAACCTCATTTTATCTAGTGTAAATCGAAAAATTTCGGAGGGGGCTCGAGCCCCCTGAGCCCCCCCTCTGGATACGTGCCTGGTCACGTTATTCATAAATTAACTTTAGATTCCGGTAAAGTTGTCACCAGCCCTCATAGTATACACGGCAGGTTTTTGCAATACTATAAAAATCTTCTTGGTCAAGCCTTTAATCCAACAGAAACGCAATGTAATTTTTTGAACTACCTCCCTGCATCACTGAAGGAAAATGAAAGAACTGAGCTCACACAACCGTTTAGTAAAAAGGAGGTTCATGATGCAGTATTCAAAGCTCCGAGGAATAAAACTACAGCCGAAGATGGATTACCATCAGAATTCTATCAATGTTTCTGGGATCTAATAGGAGACGAATTAACGGAATGGGTCAACGAAGTGTTGACAACAGGGACAATAGGGAAGACCAGTAGCACGGGAGTTATAGTGTTAGTTCCCAAAAAGGCAAATCCAAAATTCGTCACAGATTTTAGGCCAATTTCCATATTGAGCAGTGACATCAAACTTATAAGTAGGTGCATAAATCAGCGTTTAAAAAAATATATGGTTAAACTTATTGGCAATTTACAGTTCGCTTGTAATACGTCCCAAAGTATACATCACTTGCTGCAAACGATAAGAGACGTAATTATTACCAAACAAAATAAGAATGCATCAGAGGCAATTCTATCTTTACATTTTTCTCAAGCATATGACAGAGTGAGCCACGAATATCTGTACAAAGTCTTAGAAGCATATGACTTCGGAGACACTTTTCTTAATTGGATAAAAACATTATATAATCATATGCTGCTAAAACTCAAAATAAATGGTTTCTTGACAACAAGTTTTAAAATGCGACGAGGTGTACTACAAGGTAGTCCCTTGAGTAGCACATTGTACGTCCTCACAATAGCCCCCTTTTTGTTTAGTATCCAGCATCATTTACAGGGCATTTCTATGGCTTCCACCACAATACAAGTTGGCAGTTTCATGGACGACGTCACGATTTTTCTTAAGGATGAAAGAGATCTGTACAGTGTTAAAAGCCAAATACATACTTTTGAGCTCACATCAGGAGCAAAACTAAACAATCGAAAATCATTGCTGATGCCCCTTGGCAAGGAGAATCCTTTCACAAACAATACGGAGATCCCTGTAGACAAGAAAATAAAAGTTTTAGGTA
Source organism: Lepisma saccharinum (assembly GCF_977018435.1). NCBI lineage: Eukaryota > Metazoa > Arthropoda > Insecta > Zygentoma > Lepismatidae > Lepisma > Lepisma saccharinum. Next base: position 98,501,135 of record NC_139230.1, on the reverse strand, counting down.
TAAACTTCTATGCAAATATCGATGAAACGATCGAAGCCAATAGTAAACTGACGTGCGAGAGGGCAATCTACGTCCTCAGAGTGAACAAGATGTGCTCTCTGAGTTTAAAAGCACGAGTAAAATTTATCAACGTTTTTGCTCTCTCTAAACTTTGGTATGTAGCAAAAATCCTGCCCTTCAAACCACAGCACTTAGCCAAGGTCAACAAAGCTGTTGGCTGCTTTTTGTGGCACGATACAATTTTCCGGGTGGCAATAAATGAGGTCACGTTATCAGAGAAGACAGGTGGGTTGGGACTAATACACGTGAACACACAAGCAAGAGCAGTGTGTGTACAGACTGGCCTTCAAACAGCTTTCTCACTGCACGAGTCAACGACCCAGGCATGTATACAGACGATAATACGGAACATTCCATTAGAAGCTCCCATCGATATCCAAAGTATCCCCAAAAGGTTTTTGTTTTATAAGGACATTGCTTTACAGGTATGCTACCAGTTATTACGACATGAGACAATTACACCATCTGTTAAAAAGTTATATAGAGAAATCAATAGTTTCAAGCACGCAGTACCACGAATAGTCAGGGATTTCAATACACATAATTGGCCACAAAAATGGGAAAATATCTCCGCCAAACACCTTTCAAAAGCGGGCCAATCAATATGGTACAAAGTGGTTCATCGTGTTGTAGTGACAAGAGATAGGACATACCAATATGGAATCAGTGATTCTCCTAACTGTATATCATGCAACGTGCCTGACTCTTTAGCCCACAGGATAACGAAGTGTCGAAACTCCTCCACGGCATGGAACAAATTGCGAACGATGCTCAGTCGTATATGCCGCACCTCATTAACAAAGTTTACGATACAGATATAATTTTTCCTGATTTCAATTTTTTTCCACCAACAAAACAACGAGCAGTACAATGGTTGATAACTGAATACTTATTATATATATTTCACAATGACGAGAGCAGTTTTCAGAAACAATTCAGTATATTCTTGCAAGAACAATACGAAAAAATTCCTCTCCAAGCAAGGAAGAAATGGTATGCAAATTTCTTATTAGTGCTTTATACTTAATTTAGGTCAAACAAAAATGTAAAGGTTAACCAGATAAAATACAATTTTGTAATAGCAGTAATACACTTATGTCAAAAACAATGTAATTCCATAACTTGTATATCGGAATGAGACAATAAAAAAAAAAAGAGTGGTTAAAAAAAATGGCACAGTGGTAGCGTCGTCTCCATGTAATCAAGGGGTCCTGGGTTCGATACCCGGTGGAGGCACATAGTGGTTCGGATCCCACTTTAAACTGTAGGTCCAGTCCCGATTAGCCTTACTGTGCATAAAGTGGACTTAAAACACCCAATGAATCAATCAAAAACTTTATTCCTCAGTTTGCACAATTTCTTTTGGATACTTTATTCTTTTTCCCACTGTTTCTTTTACTTAAAGGGTGTGAGTGATCGGAGTTTATGAGTCCGTAACGGGATCGATACGGTATATAAAACTATCCCGATCTTCAGGACAGAAAATTTCACGTATTTCCCGACTAGTTCAGAAAATTTTATGGATGGGTTATGTTCAGAATTTCCTAACACTACTGAAATTATTGAGTTCCACGCACATTTTGTCCCCCAAACAAATTATTTTCGGTATTTTGATGCCATTTCGAGAAGATTTCCCTTCCGATAATTAAGTATATCCAGAATTCTTATTTCGCGATCATTCTAAATTCCTGACCTATCGGAAATCCCGAAAGTAAGGATATAATTTCCCGAAGATTCCCGGGACAGGACTTCTGGATCCCGCAAAGTGAAGTCTGCTTTCCGTTGGGTTACCGGACGTTTTCCTTGATAGTATGTCAGAGGTCCCAGGTTCGAACCCTCGTCATTGTGTTTGTTCAATCAGAATGTTCCTGAGTTCGTCAGTCATCCTCATCGTTATAACTAAACCGCAACTTCGAATGACGTGAAATAACCAGAATACGTAAACTTTAATAAACAAACATCGTATCGTATCCGACGCAGAGGTGGGCTGATTAACATCTGTATATAAGTTGGACTTGAATCTAGGGATGTACAACATCGGAAATTTGATATCTCGATATATCGTCAAGAAGATATCGTCGCAGACGATACGATACGATATTATTTCCGTATCGTGATATGGGTGATATATCGTCTCCCTCTCCACGATATATGTATATCACAAAAATATCGCGACGATATATCGTCTAGTTAATATCGCCTGGACGATTGTTTCTCGATATCGCGATATATCGTCTGGACGATATATCGCCGAACAGTACTTAAATCAATTGAAATGTCGGTTCTGACAACCTAAGGCTTGGTGATTTGATGACGTTACTATGGTCAGAATATGTGTTCCTTGCACCCCACAGAGAGCCATGTCATAAAATCGGACACTTTTGAACGTTCGTACCGCCGAAAGGACGCACCGAAGACAAACATTATACTCGCATTACAAAAAATCATTATGACCTGCGTGGGTTACCCACTGGATCATTCACTGTGCCTGCACTTCCTTCTTCTTCTTCCATGATATGTGGCGCCGTTCTTTTCCTTCAACATGTTTACAGTTAATCGAATATCATGAGCAAGCAGTTGCAGTGGAAGGAATGTTTCAAACCGAAAAAAAAAACATATTTGTTTCCCCGCCATAATGAATTCACGGTGGCCTCCTCCTTAGATATAACACTGACATAGTGGAATCTTGAAATATGGAAAAATTGATTGATTGATTGAGTTGGTGTGTTAAGTCCACTTTATGCACAGTAAAGCAAATTTGGACTGGACCTACAGTTTAAAGTGGGATCCAAACCACTATGTGCCTCTCCACCGGATATCGAACCTGGAACCCCTTGATTACAAGGCGACAACGCTGCCACTGCGCCTTGGGGGAGGCCATTGTGAAAAAGGCTACACACAGAAAACTAAATACGTCATATCTATTGATGCACCAGAACGCCTCAAGTGTATTTTATTTATTATTTTATTAAGAATCAGATTCACATTTGATGCAATTGGTTAATATAATTTTTGATTATCGTAAGAGAAGCCCCGAAGTACATCACATGATGGAAGTGGAGCAAAACTGCGCCTAGCGTCAGAAAGGAAGAAATCGAGTGGGCAGAACGAAGCAGTACACTCTGCTGTGAAGACTGGTAACTGCAATCGGTGTTCCCTCTTCACGCAAAGCCATTTCCTCTCACCGATTCATTGTCTAGCGTCACCACTTGCGCAGAGACATGTTCCCGTTCGCTTGGTGTAAATTGATTAAATTAGTGAGAAGTAAATAATGCATTCAACAATAATAATATATTATCATATCATCACTCACCTCCATCTTCGCATTTAGCCAAAACTGGCAGAAAAGCGAAGTAAAATAAACTAAATCAATAATTTAATCATAAATAAGTTATATGCGCTAAATGTCACAATTAATATTATTTTGATATGTAAAGTCACATTTTAGTTTCTTTGACTAAAATATTGATTTTACCCATGCGTTATGTCGCCCCTCCTTCCTTGGAAAAGTTTTAGACCCCCTATACTTTTTGAGGTCATCATACTCTTCCTCAACATAAGATAACAACATTGTAAGGCCCCTACTCACTTGTGCACCAGAAGTAATAAGCCTTGTGAGGACATCATACACTTCTTCAACATAAGATAATAACCTTGTGGGGACACTACTCACTTTGTGTCAGAAGTAATAAACCTTGTGAGGACATCATACACTTCTTCAACACAAGAAAGTAACCTTGTGGGGACACTACTCACTTTTCATCGGAAGTAATAAACCTTGTGAGGACATCATACACTTCTTCAACAGAAGAAAGTAACCTTGTGGGGACACTACTAACTTTGCATCAGAAGTAATACACCTTGTGAGTACATCATACACTTCTTCAACAGAAGATAGTAACATTGTGGGGACACTACTCACTTTAATAAACCTTGTGAGGACATCATACACTTCTTCAACAGAAGACAGTAACCTTGTGGGGACACTACTCACTTTGCATCAGAAGTAATGAACCTTGTGAGGACATCATACATTTTTTCAACAGAAGAAAGTAACCTTGTGGGGACAGTACTCACTTTGCATCAGAAGTAATAAACCTTGTGAGGACATCATACACTTCTTCAACAGAAGAAAGTAACCTTGTGGGGACACTACTCACTTTGCATCGGAAGTAATAAACCTTGTGAGGATATCATACATTTCTTCAACAGAAGATAGTACCCTTTTGGGGACACTACTCACTTTGTATCGGAAGTAATAAGCCTTATGAGGACATCATACACTTCTTCAACAGAAGATAACAACCTTGTGGGGACACTACCCACTTTGCCATCATAAGTAATAAACCTTGTGAGGATATCAAACACTTCTTCAACAGAAGATATCATCCTTGTGGGGACACTACTCACTTTGTATCGGCAGTAATATACCTTGTGAGCACATAATACACTTCAACAACAAAAAGTTAAACTTGTGGAGCGAAAAGTTTCTTAAACGTATATCGAATTTCTATCGCGAATTGAAGCCATGATTTCCTTATTTCAAAGCATGCGAGCACATAAAGTAAATTGATTGAATTTGTGAGATGTAAATAATGCATTAAAGAATAATATATTATCATAAATTAGAAATATACATATATCAATAATAATAGTAACAGTTACTGTTAGTATTTTCATGACGTGTAAAGTTACACTTTAGCTTCCTTGAAAAATATATTGACTTTGCCCATGATACACCCTTCCCCCTTCCGCTTGGAAAATTTCTAAGCGCTTGTATACCCTTGAGCGCACTATATATTTCTTCAATGGAAGATAACAACGTTGTAGGGACACTACTCGATTTTCCATAAGAAGTTATATCTATTGTAAAAGCACTTTTTAAATTATTGATTCATTTAATTTAGTATCACTGTTGAGCCTTGTTTCATGCGTTGGTCAGCATTGTAATGTTTAATTGAATTTCGATACAAATTAACATTTAACTTAAAACAAAGCATGATTCGATATGTATATAAATTAAACACAAATAGTTTGTGAGAACAATGAAAGATACTTTGCATATATCACATTTTGCATCGTTTCTTTCTGGCTTTTTTGGTTAATCGTGACGATGAGATAAAATTGATGAAGGGACACTGGAAGAATATAATCGAACTCAGAACTTCATTGAATCAATTTCAAGTCCTATATCCCTCTGCAAGATTTCCACATCATATCAGATGGTATTATTATTATTATATTATTATTATTATTATTATTATTATTATTATTATTATCATCATTATTATTTGTAATCCGCGTGCTATGTAGCTATTTACATTTTGTCTTCATGTTAAAACACAGAAGTTTGCATTTCTACCCAAAATAGCACAACACTCGTTAGTATAAATATTTTGCTAACTTTATTTGTCAGTCATTTAATTACATCCACCGTCAGATCTCTCCTACTTCATGTAACATCTGTTTCTCTTTTCCAGTGATTTATTCTCTGCAGGACAAGTATTTACGATTTTGTTTATGAAAAATATCATAAACGACAAAAACTGGAAAAATTTACAGACACTAAAAGTATTTCCTCTCTTTTATTTTCAAGTACCAACAGAGTAGCATTTTCAAACTTATTTACACATCGGTCCCCACAGCGTCTGTACAGAATCAATCGTGTGTATGGAGTGTATGTGCAAATTTTCATGAATCTATTGGACCTTGTGGGGACCCGAGGCCAACTGATTTCACAGGCCTTGTGGGTACTGGTGTCCCCACAAGGATAGGAAACGTTTTTCTTGTATAATTTGCTCACAATGTAGGTTACTTTTAATTTTCGGGAGTTTATAGTTTACTGTGTTATTTGTCACATAATTTCAACAAACACATCAGACTACGACTGTGATTTCTCCCATTGTATTTTCTCTACTCAAGGGCAATTACATAATTAATACATGATATCTGTCATACACAATTGTTCCATTTCGCTGCCTTTCAGATGAAGAACACAACTAATCTGCTCAATTTTCTCGCATCACCACAAATTTTTAATTTTTGGCAGATTATAATTTGTAAATGCCCAAGGGCCATGATAAGCCGACACCAGTTGTAGGTATTTTATTAGTGTAAATATAAACTACTGGCTCCCTCATATAACATAACAAATACTTAAGGGTTCAAAGTTGTGTTTACGAACAGTGTGAAAAATCTACATTCAAAAACCATAAGATTTGTACTCGTAATAATAAGGCTGTTTACAAGCATATTTACTTATCGCCAGGCGACACAGCTTTCCCATATTTTCAGTATTATCATTTGATAACGCCCTTTTCTAAATTTCAAATTTTTCAATGTTAATCTACATTTTTGTGATATTTATTCCTTAATTTGCAAAATTTGCCATACATTTGGGTTCGTTCAACATCTTTTTTGTTATATATTTCCTGTATTAAAAAATCCCACCTTCCCCTTAAGATTAGAAAATAAAATTTCATAAAAATCATCTTCACGTGTATTCTTTCAAAGCACCCGTCATAATTACGCTCCTATTGCATATTTACTATGTCACGTCCATGGGTGATAATACAGAAATCGAATTATTTAGTGTATTTCAAGATATGCAATTTCTCCGACAATGCAGTTATTACTTCAAATACGTTACAAATGCTTTCAGAGATAATCAGTATTATTATTTTTCGATGGCTTCATATTGATTCTTATGACCAGAAGATGATTCAAAATCATTATATAAACAGTTTCTCTACATAAATATATATTTCTTACCATAATTTCGACAATTTGATTACAAACTTTATTACTAAATAATAACGACAATTTGATTACAAACTCTATTACTAAATAATAACATGTCTGATTTGTTCATACTTATACTGTAAACAAACAAGCAAGGAACAACCGGACACGGAACATAAACACTTTCGGTGTGCACAGTCAATAAGAAAAAGTTATATACCTCTGGTTCTGCAGCACTCTAGGGTTTGTAAATACAGGAATGGGGCAGGTCTCTGAGTCGAACCTCGGTGCTGGTCCTGGAGTGTCTTGCCTCCAGGCAGGCCCTAGCTTGGACCTCACGGCTCTGATGGTTCTGTAGTGGACTCTTTGCTCTCCGCAACCGGAGGTTAGACGTAAATATCCTGGCATACTTGCCGGCTTCTGGCGGTCCCCGTGTGTTCTCCTCCCTAGGCAGGTTGCTTACCTCTTTTACAGTGCACTCGGGAGTTGGGCAATGATGTTGAAGATAGGTTTCCGGGTGTGACTGATAACGATATAAAGAACCAATCGAAGGGCTGGATCTTATGAACCGTATGTTTTGGAATGCTGATGATGTACATATTATTGGACCTAGTGTAGCAAATAGTAGCCTAGTTCTTCTGGTTGCTTGTGTGGCAATCTATAAATTGCTACAAAACAGAATTTTTTATATGCTTTATGGATTGATTCAACCAGATCAGAATGTTTCTTCCAAAACTTGGTCCAATATGCCACGAGTCCCTGTTTGTATTTACATTTTTTAAATGGGTTTTGACTTCTTTTTTTTCTGATGGAAACACAAAGACCGGGCTATTACTACAGATAATACCAATTCAACAAATCAAACTGCCATCATCCCATTTCCTAATTTGTGCCTCCGACTACCCTCTTTTTGCCTGTTCCATGGGCACCCACTGCGCACTTTTGTTTTTATAATCTGTGTAGCGTAAACTTTTTAGCACAAATATAAATTTCCCTTGCGTTACTACACTATTGAGAGGTATCATATTAAATAGTATGTCTTGAAGTCCTTAGTAGTAAGAAAGAATCTTTCTTCCGCCATGTTTTGCCTAATTCGTTAATCTTGCCTAACTTCTGATAGGGAAGCTGGGGAAATATTTATTGGAGAAATATGTAGTCAAGGGTGTTTTTTGAAAAACATAGTATCAGGGAAACGTTCATTTGACGTATGAGTGTATTAGACACTGTAATGATGCGATCATTACTGGATCCTTTTTTATGTTATAAATTGTGTATGTCTATGTATTCCTGTACGTTTGAGTTCTTGGCCGTTGGAGTAGGTAGATGTGTCGCTAGACAGCCGATCAGCGGTAAGTTTCCAATAACGAGTTAAGTCATTAGCGGGCCTATAAATAGGAAGGGCAGGGGAGCATTGGGTGTCAGATGTTTGCCGGAGTACAGGGATGTAAGAGGTCTCTAAGGGGAGCGGTTGGGCGAGCTTTCTTTCCTTGCTATGTGAACCGACGGGATTATATTTAAAAATAAATGGGCGTTAAGTTATAATTTGAAGAAGTACCTGTCTATTGCCTAAACTAGCATCCACAGAACTTCAGGTACTGCAAGTTTTGAACCTAGGGACAAGGTTGTGTATGTTGCTGAGAATCGCCTTAAAAGCACAAACTATACCTATGCAACACGAACACTGTAATTCTAGTTTCACTAATATGAATTATGTGGATTTGAATACAAGAAGTACGAATTCAGTGGCCCTAGCGTATCTTTAAGCATAAAATTAATTCCGTTCCTTAATCAAACCCGCATGTAAGGTAAATAATATATATATATATATACGTTTTCCGTAGCTCGTATACATTCATATTTACCCTTCTCATAATGTACAGAATGTTTTATTTCTACTTCTGTTAGTTTGCGACACTCCTCTACTCTTGGATTAAACGCAACGATGCTGGTGAATTGTGCACTGAAGAAATGCATGGTTGCACCACAAACATAACCACCTTCGTAACCCGGGAGAGGTCGCAGATTTGTATTATTGAAGTTAGCAATCTCGTTTCAATATCCAACCTCCGTTCACATGCTTTGTTCTATCCAAGGGGAAGGTTTTACACACCTCACTCACTCATCAATTGTTAGTTCTGCTCCAGACCTAGTGAGAACTAGTTTTCCTTTGGGCTTGGTCTTATCCACCCAGTGCGACCTACCGTGTTTTATATTTCCCGGTCTTTTTAACCACACGAGACCTGACTTGTTTGACATTTTACAATGGACCCTGCTGAGGACGAGAGGATTTTGAAGCTGTGGGGGAAATTTGAAAAGGAAAAACGGCAATATATTCAATATATAGAATCAGTTTACTGCTGATCCAGGGAAATGAAAATGAGAATACGCAGCATCATAAAATAAAGCAACATAGGAGAAAAAGGGAGGCGGATGGTGGACTACCTAGACAAGCCAAACAACATACAACAACTGGTCGTTGCTCCCACTGCGACTGTCGAAAACCCAGAAAAAAAAGGACGCATTGTCCCGAATGTCAGTCATACATCTACAAATTACAATCAGCTTAATATTGTTTGGAATGTAGTAGGGCAGGCACTAACGAAGACGAATAAGGTTGTTGAAATTATGTTATGATTATTTCCAATACTTTCTTATCTTGTAATATTGTAAACATATTTTTAACATTTTTTACTCGTCTAGTGATTAGGTTCAATATCAGGTTGTGTTACAATAATTAGTAATATTTAATAAATTATACTATGTATAATGTTATTTACGTTTCACTCTACTGAATAAAAAATGAAAATAAAGTTAAACAGAATGTATAAAAAAGTATAAAATGAAGTAAAAGAACTAAAATAGACCCAAAAATATCCCAAGAAATAGAACAAGAAAATAAATTAATAAATTATATAAATACACAATTAAAACTAAACTGGTCGAAAACACACAGCGCGAATTCTCGCGTTCAAAAACATAACGCGACCTCTGCCGGGTAAACGAAAGTTTGAACCTTGGACATTTTGCTCAGTAGCGTGTTATGCTGACCACGCCACCACAGAAACTGGCCAATGTGTTGAATTGGTGTTAAATAATATAAAAGGCTTATAAAGTTTTATATCAGTCATAGATCAGAACACATAATTAGAAATGCAAAATAAGTTAACTCAGTGTAAGTTATGGCGCTCAATAAAGAAATAGCGAAAATATTCAATCAAACTAAAAATATTTCAATCTTCTAAACTATTGTTTTAAAATTTTGTAACAATAACAACAATGCATATTCGCATCCAAATTTGATCTTGGCTCTTCAATTAACTTCTGCTTCATATAGTTGTAAATGATCTGCGCATACTGTTGACATTGTAAGCACATTGTAAATTCAATTAGCTTGCATAATGGCCATTGAAGAGGCTATTTGCTCGCTTTCTATGTCAATATTTCCTTTGTGTTTGAACACTTCAGGAGTTGCATTGCAAGTACAAGAGGTATTACCTCTGTATCAGAAGCATCATCACCGAGTTTGAACGTGATGCGTGAATAAGCAAAATATTTATTCATTACTTGTAAGCATTCCGAGGCAACACACTCCGCCCAGGCGGCCCAACATGAGTCAACTCACGATGTGGCAATTTAAGGATTTCATTTCGTGTACCGACGTTGGCATGGTTTGTACATTTTTCTTTATTGTCTCCACAAACATAAAAGGTAACAAAGTAGGGAGAATATTTACATGAAATACAGACGTGAATGATTTATTTATTATTTTGTACCTGCTTATTCCGGAACCGATGGATCACCGAGTCCAGGAAAGACAGAAATGTGATCCGAGTTATTTCTTACCTGCACATTTTGTAATATATTAAACTTCATTCTATTCTTTGACTTAATGTTAAAAATGTTGTTTAAATGAATATGATGAATAGATACACACAAATAAACACCCTCGAAAAAGGCCAGAACTCGAACCTGTAACCTGCTGTGTGAGGTGTGTTTCTTGTTCTTACCACCTCTGTATATTTTCGATATATTCATGGTATTTCGTGAGTTGGTTTGAACAAACAAAATAAATATATCAGACAGGTGGAAGGGAGTGGAAAATCGAAGCCATGAAACCATTGAGAAGATACCCTTCGCTTCGATACAGAACCTCTATATCCTCTTTTGTTAGAGAACCTATCAGAAGAATGAAAGGACAGACGAAATGATCAGATTTGATGTGTGTCCTTTGTCAAAATGCCTGGAAATCAATATTACACACTTCTCCACTGATAGAAAAGATGTTTTTTTGCTCTTGGTCGTGATCGAACTTAGGTATCGCTGATGAAAGCTCTCTACCCTAACAACACTCTACTCTACACTACATTTTCATTTTTTAGTCGGTCTGTTTTCTTTCTCAAAACCCGAAGACGAAAATGCATCTTAATTTCTATAATAGTCGTTTCATTGTCTAATACGAAAATCCACGTATATGAAAAATAAATGTGTTCTCTCTGTGAAAAATTCCTTTTCACATGTGTTTCTCCATTTAATGTTGCAGAGACATTCACTTGGAGATTAAAACTTAGCTTTGTGTGTTTGTTTTCACGTGCGTGTGTGTAAGAAGAGTGGCGTGCTCGTGTGTTTGATGTTCTTCTAAGTATTATTAACATCCAATGGATTAACATAATTGTAAAATAAATAATTTACAATAATGCAAGGAGTGAAAATGTAAACGAAGTCCGTCAGGATCGATTCAAAACAGCATTACATAAATGAACATTAATTGGGCCAAGTATTATGCCATGTCGAGACCAGGAGACATTACGTCCTACAATTTTCATCTCGTATTTATCTTTGGCATCACTGAAGAATTTACTGAGATGTATACCTGTGATTTGTATACAAGTAGCAGAATACAATGTTGGATGGGTTTTCTATACACAAGGTGCTTGCTGGTCAGATATCGAGGGCTTACTTCAATGTTCTTTCAATAGTGTCGTTAAAGGCCAGAAGTGTCCGTGACTGTGCATGCTTGAATATAGTGACTTTTAACACTGCAACGGCGAGAATTTTTGACATTGTCTATATCAAGCATTGTTTTTATAAATATCTTTAAAGTGGTTTATCGGCAATTATTTGAAAACATTTGTAAAATGGAATCACTTTTCTACGAATCCAGTCAATTCTCACAGGATATATATTTACGAGAATATAATTTGAGCATGATCATTTCCTTGTCCCAAATTACCATCGCTTCAATAAATTATTTTGCTGAAGTTGAACAATTTGATTTTTTTCTCTTCGCAGACGAGAAGAGACTTGGCCTTTCTAAGAAGCGCAAAGTGCTCATACTTAAGATATATCACAAATGAGGGTATATACACTCATCTGTGGTTATACGTTTTGTTCTATATATTAATATATTGGATGAATATAGTTTCTGACTACATGTTTATCGCAATAATGTAAGTCAAGAATACAGGGTAAGTCAAAATGATGCACCCGATTACAGAAATTTATTCTGTGAAATCTAATAAACATATATTATTGTGAGACATGCGCTTCGAAAGGTTAACTTTCAAAGTTTAGTTTCCACGCAGTGTTACCACTTTCTACCGCTAGGAGTCCGCAGCAAGCAGGAAAATGGCGTTGACTGGAGAACAGAGATCTTTCTGTGTGCTTGATTATCATGTGAACAAGTCTGTGATTAGTATGCAGCGGCATTTCAGTACCAAATATCGGAGAGAACCACCTACGGGGAAGGCCATTCGTAAGTGGTATGAACATTTCAGAGATTCGGGCTGCATCTGTAAACGAAAATCGACTGGCCGTCCGTCGACTGGGGAAGAGACAGTGGAACGAGTGCGCACATGTTTCGTGCGGAGTCCACAGAAGTCCACCTACCGGGCAGCGAGAGAACTTCAACTTCCACAGAAAACTGTCTGGCGGGTTCTGCGGAAACGTTTACAAATGAAACCCTAGCGCTTGCAAATAGTTCAAGCCTTAAAAGATTATGATTATGCTTTGCGCGCGTCCTTCTGTGCTGATTTCCTCGCATTAATGGAAACGGATGGGTTCTCTGAGAGGTTAATTTACAGTGATGAAGCAACTTTTCACCTTTCAGAGAAAGTGAATAGACACAACGTAAGGATTTGGGGAACGCGATTCTCCCAAAGTGAATGCCTTTTGTGCCATTTCCCATGAAAAATTTATGGGCCCTGTTTCTTCCATGAACGTACTGTCACAGGACATATTTTCCTTGATATGCTGCAACTATGGCTCCTTCCACAGCTTGCAGAGGATAGCGCAGATTTCATTCTCCAATTGGATGGTGCCCCTGCGAATTACCATGGCAGCGTTCGGGACCCTCAAAGGGGCATTGGAACAGCTTTGGATAGGCCGTGCATCTCCGGAGGATCGACCTCTCCTTCATTGGCCACCTCGTTCACCCGATTTGTCCCCATGTGATTTCTTCAAGTGGGGTTTTGTCAAGGATCATGTTTACATACCACCACTTCCAACAACATTGGATGACCTGCTTGCCCGCATCACAGCAGCCATTGCTGATATTGACCGCAACATGCTACACAAGGTTTGGCAGGAGATAGACTATCGGCTTGATGTGTGCCGTGTTACGCGAGGTGCTCACATAAAGCACTTGTGATTTGTTTGAAAAAAACTTTGACAGTTTACCTTTCTTAGCACATGTCTCACAATAACATTTGTTTATTATATTTCACAGAATAAATGTCTGAAATCGGGTCCATCATTTTGACTTACCCTGTATATGTATAGCAAAAATGTAAATCTTTTACAACTCTCCTTTATGTCTAATAAAAGGCTATACTCTGGTGGCGCTCCTTACGATTTGTGGACTATGAAATATTTCCGGTCGGTCAGATAACGTTTGGAGATGTGAACATACACAGCAAGTAACTATTCCCTGACATACACAAAAATAGACCAAATTACTGAACAACATAGCAATCACATGCTAAGTTATAGAGATGCCCAACGGAAAAGAACGTGTCACTGGCCTAGCGTAGGTATCGGCCAATTGTACAACAAGCTTATAACGTTCACAGTCAATGTTTGTAGAGATTATAATCCTGAAACTCTTCTAATCTAAACTTATATACTTCTATATAATATACTTCTGTACCTTCGAAAAGTCCCCGCACTCAAACTTTTAAAAAACGCTATTAAGGCATTCATCTCAAAGGGTTGGCAAGCCTGCCAGTACGAATTGGACCTTAAAGAACGAGTTTGTGTTATATTTAGAAGGTGCCACTGTTACAGTTCTCGGTGAGAGACGTACAATCACAGTTTGTCAACGATGCCTTTTAAGCACATCGTTACTGAGATTCGGGGAAACGCGGAGAAATTCGGCAACAGAACTTCTGTTGTCTGCTTTTGTTGAAATCAAGTGGTGTAAAGCACACTACAGGGAAACACGCAGAACCGAAGCAGAATTTCCGTGCAAGAAGTCTGCAGGTTATCTTAAAGGTTATCGCTCTTTGAGATGGCGGAAACGCGTCAGTTGCTTGCGTTCTGTTGCCGCGTACCTCCGCGTCTCGGTGGGCGTCAAGCTTCATGCGCACACAGCGAATCGCTATGTTGAAAGCAAATTTTTAGTATGTCATATGAAAGATGTGTGGAGAAATGGAGAAGTCTATATCCCGATGATCCGGCACCAGCTAAAACCGCAGTGGATGATTTTTTTCAAATTTAGTTTCAATATTCTTTTTGTGTATTTCAACGCGCGGAAAATGGTTTGCCGTCTTGACAGCGTGTTACCGACATCAGGGATTGCAGTATTACTCACATTTAGTTTACATTTTTCTTTGTGTGTATTTCAAAATATAGTTAGCAAATGTATGTATTCATTACGTTGAAAAGTTCAATAAATTATAAGAAACACATTCTCAAACTTTGAGTGCGGGTACTTTTCGAACGCTCTGTATTATATTATTGGACTTATATAAACTTGAGGATTCATCACAAGACGCCCCCGGTTCGAGGCCCGGCAGAGGCACCGGGTGGAAGGTTTGGATACCAGTTCAAAATGTAGGTTCAATCCCTATTACCAGTTGAGTGCATAAAGTGAACTTAAAAACAAATGCATCCAATCATCCAAGGCTCATCTAATCAAACATAATTGAAAATATCAATAGAAGCTGCATTCTGCACATGTTGTAACTAATTGTTAATTATGATTTTCCTTAATGAAAGTCATATATCTATCAGTAGTAACTGGATTGTACAGTCGTCAATTGTTTGTTCCATCGAATATTTTGTGGATATTTTCTACTAGATTAATATTTTTCCAGACACACATTCAGTGTACATTTACAGAAGTAGAATTAAAGTGGTATTCATCACTTTATATTGAAGGGCATCATGTAAAATGTTTCATCACTGTTTCATACTAATTAGATGCAGTCGTAGTAGTAAAACTTGAGCTAATATACAAGAAAAGATTCCAATTTATATATTTATTTATTTGATATATTCACAATTAATTCAACATTTTGTTAATGTTACAATGCTGTTCATAGAAACATAGCTTCAAATAAAAATGTTATAATTCATGGTTAAAATATATAAAAAATTGTCAAATATTTTATAAAATCTATATATTTTGGTTTCATTTTTAACCCTTCATAAGCTGTTCTAAAAGTGTAAGACATATACATTTTCAATACCCAACACCTAGCACTTCGATTAATAAGTCAGTCTATGTTTATAGTTGAACCTTATAATTTTCAGGCACATTAATTATAGAGATGTATAGTCATTTATCCATTGTAGGCAAAGGTACTGTACCTTCTAATTGAACGCCTCTTGAAATGTGCTTGTGAGATATCGTATTTCACAGCTGTTGGCCTTTGGATACTATCGGTACCCTTATTAATCGTTTTTATTAATATTACGACCATTATCATTACCCACCATCATTTCCATATTTCAGCTGGCTATCCTTTCCATGAATAACATTATGTTGATGTTCTTTCTTGCATGACATTCTAGGGAGATAAGAAAAACTTGTTTTTAAGATTATGTATTTGTGAATCAATAGGAGCAGTGCAATAGTAAGAATTTCAATTATGGAATGTTCCTAATATCTGAAAGAACTTTCAAAGTACTTTGTTTAGCCTATTACGTGTAAGGTCTTCTAAAGGGAAAGGGATCGTAGAGGACCAGCGGCATCCCAAGGGAGGGTGGGAGATAAAACAAGATTCAGACCCCATCAGACGCACCTCCATCTCTTTCTAATTACGTTATGAGTTCCACCAATCCCGTGCCTGAGCTCAGTTTCTTGAAACTGTTTTTTTTTCGTCTTTCTTGAGACACAAGATCTGATTCTTCATTAGAAGGCAAGAAGACCCGGCGAAAGGTTAGTTAGAGAGTCATCTCCTCTAATCGCTATCACCATGGTAACAGAGCTTTTCTTCCTTAGTACTTTCCTCCGCCCCATCTTCCCTGATATTGAAAGGTGCAAAGAAGAGAAAAGAATGGAAGAGAAGAAGTCTTCATTGCAGCCATCGAACAAGATAAACGATACTGGTAACTCTCCGTAGACACCAACATTGTTTATTCGTAACAAGCTTGCGTCATCGTTTTGCTGACGGCAAGGATAGCCGAGATTTACTCTGAGTTAGACGGCAACAAGAAATCACAATCCCCCCAAGAAAGAAGAAAGATAGAGAAGAAGTAAAATCGAGAAATCGTGTTGTTGCTGTGGACTTTGAGGAAGTACGGTTCGGTTTTCCACGTTCTCCTTATGTATGTTGACATGAACATCTTACAGAAGGTTCATTCGAGGAAATCGAATCAGCCACAAATATATACAAATCAGTCCTATGTAATAAAATATTGGACAGGAAATATTCAACGTCGTAATGTAAACCCACATTTAAATTTGTCCAGGCTTGTAATTACACGATTCATATCTATAGTATCCTGCACTTCTTTTTTATTTTATTCAGAGCTATAACTATGGGAAATATACACAAATAATACACTTCTTTTTCACCAAAAAAGCATTGTGCATTCTATTTAACTGTTGTTATTTATGAATAGATTCTATCGGGCTATAGACCAGGTGAGTTGTGGAAAACATTCCAAGTTTTCGAGAGCTAACGTCACTCTCATCTTCAACACTGAAGATGAGAATGACGTTAACTCTCGAAAGTTTGGAATATTTTCCACAACTCACCTGGTCGATAGCCCGAGAGAATCTATTCATCATTCGTCGCCAGAAGAGCTTCAAGTCTTACTTGTTGTTATTTAGTGTCAGATTTCTGCCGCATTGAGCTAATCGCTACAATGTGGATGAGGGATATATGAATAAATTGATAAAAGGACACACATACCCAGGCCGGGATTCCAAGCAGGAACCTCCAACATTTGATCTCATACAAATATACACATCAAAAATATTTTACATTTGACCTAGCGCTCACTAGCGATTAAAAATCACTCTGGTTGAGCAACTTTTTTATCACCGTAGTAGAACGTAAGAGTTGCGCACACTATAACTAACAGATGCAACTAAAGGTACAATTTGTAAAATCATTAAATCTGAACTTTGAAAATATACTTGGAAACAAACATTTCCTCTGAAATTAGATGAATGAAGTGTGAAATTTTAATAGTCAATAGGTCCACCTTTAAGTTTCAAGCACATTTGCACACGTTTTCTCATGCTGCGGACCAATTTCTGGCATTCTTGGGCGTAATCTCATTCCATACTTTGGAGATCTGTTCACGAAGTTCCTGAACATTCCTTGGCTGGCGTCTGGCTAACCAATGGTAGTCCATAGGTTTGCTATAGGATTCAGGTCCGGACTTTGTGTTGGCCAAAGCAACAATGAGATTTTCCTCGCTTGAATACAAGCTATTGTTGCTGCTGACGTGTGGCAAGTCGCGTTGTCCTGCTGGAAGACGAAGTACCCGTTGTGGAGCTTCTGGGCGGACGGAAGCATGTTATGTTTCATTGTTTCGATGTATTCTCGTGAATCCATGGAGCCATGAATGAATCTCAAAATCCCTCATTATCGCTGGAAGAGGGGCTTTACGGTTATTCTTTGCCACTCTCGCGATAATCCGGTGCTCGCGTACAGACGTAACCTTGGGGTGGCCGCAGCGTGGTTTATCAACCACTGTACCTTGCTGTTTGAATTTGTTTATTGTGTTCGCCATGCAGGTTTTACTCACATTCAATTGGACTGCAATTTCTCTATGAGACCTATTGAATCTGTACATACCAATTATTTGCCATTTCACGGCCACGGGCACAGAATTTTTCTCCATTATCACGTAGCTTGCGATTCAAACAGCCTGTTTATTATCAAGGGTATCGAAAACAGGTTTATACTTGCACAATGCTGCTACTCGAGATATGTCTTTCTACGCCATATATTGACACACATTTCAAATAATGACTGATAAAATTTGTTCACTCCAGCGCAGTTGCTGAGGAAGATATTGTTATCTGAAGACCACTCAGTTTTCGCTGTATTTTTTTTATTTTGCAAATTTTAGAAAAAAAAATATAAAACAGGAGAACATTTACTTGGAATTTTTCTGCGCCAAAAACCTTCGTTCATGTTCCACAATACTGGAAAAAAATCATTACTGTCATAACGACGTCGGTTACGTGAATACACATTCATCTGTACTTCAAAATGCTGGATTTTTTAGTTAAGAAATTTGATTTTCCACTTTCGTATCTCAAGAACTACAAGACGTATACCAATATTTTTTCGTCAATATATGCCTCACACACCATATTATTCCATACAATTTTACTCCATATTTGTATCAAAATCTTTCGGTCGGGATTTATTTATATGATAAAATATGCTGGTCTTATAATTTTGGTGCGGACTGTACTTCAGTTTGAAAAGAAAAATAACGGCATGGAGAACGCAGACATTTACTAGTAAAAGAGCGTAATTCCCAAATCGTGCAAATATTTTATCTCTTGTGTGAGCTTCATAAAAGTACGATCAAATATTTATCAGTGATTAAAAGATCGCCCAACTAGTGCTCTAGTACGCGCTAGCCCTAACAATGTATGTACGCCTCAGTCATTTACCATAGGATTTACTAAGATGGAAAATATGAAGGGTTTTTCTGCTTTAATGCACATTGTATGCAAATGTTAATTGGGTCCTATTCTAATTTATCGCAACGCTACACCCATACAAACGATGCAATTGCATGAATGAACAATTTATCTTAAAGCATGAAATTGCTCACACCATTTAGTATTATTCTGTGGATCAATTAGAACTGATGAAAAGAAATGTGCGCTTTACTTGTTCATATTGATTGCGTTTATTTCCTTTATTTCTTTTTATACTTCAAAAAATCTACACTTAAAGTCTGTGTATCATTGGTTTGAACGTTACCTAAGACTGTTATAAAGGCAATTTTGTGTCACAATTCGATAACAGATTACAGAAGCATTGTCATGGCGACGGAGTGCTATGTAGCCATATCTCTGAGTAAATATAATCAAGGTCGCTACAGTTTGGTTCACATTGGTTAGTGGCGGGTAAATGGACTTAAAATGAAATAATTAGGAGTTGAGCAGTGTATTTGATTATCATGATTTTAATTACATGTTCTTATAAGAAAAAGATGTAATGTTATTATTATTATGATTATTATTATTATTTATTATTAAAGTAGTGTTACACTTAAGCTTACAATTTACTTTACATTGATTCTGTAACTATTACAAACAGCTTTTTGTCATACATGATTTAATATACATACTATTTGTTTATAAGTATGCATAATATGGAATATTATAAATTTATATTTGAAAAATATACGAAATAAAAGAAAATAAACTTTTCTGCAACTGCGTTATGTGAAGGAGGCAATAAGGTAGATGATGCACGTTGTCAGTATTCATAGATTAATGTCCTACTCTGTAATTTAAATTTTGTCAAATTTTTCTCCTTTCTGCAATTTACAGGTTAGTTGATTCCATGCTTGACTTGCCAGAGATGACATGGATTATGATCCGTATCTTGCCTTGTTACATTTCGGTACTCAGATACTATTGGTGTTATTGGATCGTAGACAGGGATAATGTATATTAATAGATACCATTACTTTTTGGCTTAATAAGTGGTTGTGTGTGTTATTGCCGTTATTTTTTTTGTTGAAATGAATATTTTCGCCTGGATTTAAGCATGGGTAGTTGGAGCTCTTCTTTAATTGCACGTGAAATCGTGTGCGCCGTATTTCTTATGCTAAGAATAGCCCAATTTTGCATTTTCTTTTGTTTCATGGTGTTATTTTCTGCTAATCCCATAAAGTACAGAGGAACAGTATTCAAGTAACGGCCTAATAAATGCTTTGTAGAACGTTAATTTGTGGGCACGGTGTGCAGTGGTGGAAAAAAGTTCTTCGCCATAAGACTTCAATGGCAGTAAATAGTGTAGAAATGCAGGCAACACACATTGCACTTTTCGGTGATCGGGTGATTCTGTCTGTCTCAAGAGCAACTCGTCTTTCATTCAAAAGCCAAAAGACACAGTAAACGTAGGAAAGTCACGTGACTTGTTAGGTGGAATGTTGGTCTTCAGAAAATAGCCTGTTCGCAAAGCCAAGTCGCAGAACCGACAAGAGCTACACTTTATATGTCCGAAATTGATTCACCTAAAATCGTTGAAAGAAACGATAAAATAATTATTGTCTTAATTACAATACCATATCTGCCGCAGTAGCTCAGTCGTTCGTCGGCCTCCGTGGCGGTGTGGTTAACTCAGCGCGCTACGACGCCAGGGGTGAAGGTTTCGAATACCGGTTAGGGCATGGATGTTTGTGTTTGTCGGGGGATACTACAGCATAAGGGTATTCCTTTTTTAAAAAATACAAAAAAGTCGTTTAGGGTATTTGATTTCAATGCGAGAGATCCGCGGGGGAGAATCGGGATATTTTCCAAGTCTAGCTGAACCCTCCGACGCCTGCAGATCGAGTTTTCGCGTTTGCTGATTCCGTGTGGCAGGCATTAGGTAAGGTAAAATAGTCTCAAATGAATCGAGGAGAACTGTTTCGTAGTACGTAAACGTTTGAATTTAAACATTTGGGTGCGTCAGAACTTAGGCTATTTTGCACCCGTCACATGATACGGGGTGCAGCCCCTTACCGTAACTGAAATAACATAGCTGTAATTTGTGAATACGGTGAAGTGCTCAAAGTGAAAGAAGAGAAGTATTCAGAAGAACACATTTGCAGAACTCGGATTAAAATGGCCCTGCGGAAAACAATCCCTTCATACATTACAATACAAGGAGATAGATACTGGATAAGTTACTCTGCCCAGGTGCGTACGTGCAGCTGGTGTGATTTGGAAGGGCAGAAATTCTCAGAATGTCCCTTGCAAAGACCCCAAGTGAATCGAGCGAAAAGAGGACCTGTTAATTTGACCTCTGAAACGAGCCCTGTGTTATCTCAACCTACAGTACTTCAAATACCGACATAACTCCAAATCACGAATACAACCCCAAGATTAGAGGTAATCGACCATAGATCCACCCCAATTTCACAGATGAAACAACAGAGAGACACGCCACTGAACCAGAGTTTTAACCACAGTCAATGCCAAAAGCCCCAAGCCAAAGGAAGAGCACCGATGAAGGCAAGCAACAGGATGAACAGCAAGGTGAAAATGAAGGAGGAAAAGAAGAAAGAAGCAAACCTTCCAGCTCCCTTTCAACCCCTTTAACAATACCAGACAGGCCTGAAAAGAAGCGACACACTTCAGAAAATATCTCACAACTCGGGAACGAAGCTGACAAGAAGACAGAATTGAAGAATGTAGATACCGCCACAGAAGACAGATCCGGGGATGAATCGAAAACAGAGGATGAATTTCCAGCGATCAACAACGATAAAGGACAAAGACGCTCGACAAGACACAAATTACCCAGTTCACGATTCGTACCGTAACAAGAAAAAAGAAAAGACCCGGGGTATCCATGAGTCAACATCCACGAGTACCCGCAACACCAGAAGAAAGAAAGGAGTGACTTCCCTTAGTGTAGTGCATGAAATTATTTGTCTTGTGAGTTAAACCACCCTAACATATTGTTGTGATCCACAAGTCTCAAGGGACTACTACTTATTTTCTTTTCTAGTGTATGTTTGTGTATGATTTGTAGCACACGTGTATGCACCGTGAATATAAATGGTATAATGACACCAGTCAAGTGTAAAGTGCTTCAATATTTTGCACGTGTGAATTCAGCGGCCGTCTTATTCTTGCAAGAGGTATGTATACCAGATGTTTACTTCATGTTCGGTTACGATAACAACATTGTAAATTTAGACACCCATGGACGATGAACGGCAATTTGGTTAAAACTGGAATATAAATACGAAATGTAAAAGATAAAAAAAGTGGGGGGTATTTGTTATCAAAGTCAAAACTATACCTACTTTTGTTATCATCTGGACATCAAAATAGACAGCATCGTTATCAGTTTTATCAGTCCGATTTAGTGACACTTGCATAATTCTAGGGGGTAACTTTAACCAAGTATTTCGACCTTGTGATTGTGTTGGAAAATTTTAGAATAGCCCGACATTATCAAACTTAATTAGTGAACTGCAATTAAAAGACGTGTGGATGGAGAAAAGATCGGATATAATTTACACTTTAAGAATAAAGCAGGTTCAAGAATAGATAGAATACAGACCAATAAACCAGCTCCAACACATCACTTCAATTGAAGCTTTACCAGCTTTCATCATTCGTCGCCAGGAAAGCTTCAAGTCTTACTTCAAGTACTTCTACGGGGAGGAAGTGACACTTGTATAATTCTAGGGGGTAACTTTAACCAAGTATTTAGACCTTGTGATTGTGTTGGAAAATTTTAGAATAGCCCGACATTATCAAACTTAATTAGTGAACTGCAATTAAAAGACGTGTGGATGGAGAAAAGATCGGATATAATTTACACTTTAAGAATAAAGCAGGTTCAAGAATAGATAGAATACAGACCAATAAACCAGCTCCAACACATCACTTCAATTGAAGCTTTACCAGCTTTTATCATTCGTCGCCAGGAAAGCTTCAAGTCTTACTTCAAGTACTTCTACGGGGAGGAAATGCTACATCACACCCGTAGATTCGAGAACTTACGGATCAAGAAAGCGAAACTACTCTCAAGCTTAGCTTTCGTACTTCGATGCAGAGACAAGAACGTCATCCCGATCTTAGCTACATTAAAATACCCCGTCAAAAACATCGCTACCAGTAGGATTTTAAGACGCACCAGCATGGCGCTGGTAAGAGAAAAGATACACTCCACACGCCGGGAACGTGAGCACGCCGACAGGAATCTATTAGGCATCCACCCGGAAATTGCATCTTCTGTATGTCCGATGGACTGGGAATGGATCGACTCCACAACTAGAGCCCGCATGGAACTACAAACGAACTAGACTACAGCAAAGCAAACAAGAAAATTCAGCCATCTGGAAGCAGCCAGCCTACCAACAGCCATGCCAGCCAGCTAGAACACAAGCCAGACCGTTGTCAACCTAACGGACAGGACATTTGACGAGGCCACAATATTTATCCTTTCGATAGCTTTAAACTACGCTGCTGCACCAAGATGTATTCGCCTCAGGGACATAATCAGCAGTATCGAACAGACTGTAAAAGGTCTTCCCAACGAGACCTCTCAAGAAATACGCCGAGAAACATATGTGACTCTAAAAAGGGCCGTTGCACCGAGACCCATCATTTCACCAGCAGATAAAGCAACACTCATGGCACTAAAAGAAGACATGGACATCCTCATATTACCAGCAGACAAAGGGAACGCATCAGTAATTCTCCAGGCCGCATATTACAACAAAACATTTCAGAACTTTTAGCAGACTCCACATACAGGAAACTCACCCGAGATCCCACAGCAGCAGTTAAGAGGAAGACCAGAGCGCTCTTGAAAATAAGAAACATCTTTTCAAAAAAGATTGTGGACAAATTAACACCGGACGGAACAATACCGCCACGACTATACGGACTCCCCAAAATACATAAGACCGCAGTACCATTAAGACCAACCGTCAGCGTCATTGGATACCCAACGTATAGACTCACCAAATTCTTGACAGCCCAGCTTCAACCACTCATAGGGAAATGTGAACACAATGTGAAAAACTCCGCTGAAGTCATCAAGACGTTGCAGCAGATCAGAACATCACCAGATGACATCTTAGTCAGCTTCGACGTAGTGTCACTCTTTACCAAAGTGCCACTTCAAGATTCACTGGAATTACTAGAATGCCACTTCGGGCCAGAAATCACCAGTCCGTTCAAACACACACTGACCTCTACCTACTTCAGCTACGGTGGACAGTACTACGAACAAACAGACGGTGTGGCAATGGGCTCCCAACTCTCTCTTGCCATAGCCATTTTTTTCATAAAAAACTTTCAGCACGAAGCGCTGCGCACAGCTCCGTTGAAACCCGCCGCCTTCTACAGATACGTCGACGACACCTTCGTCGTCTGGCTTCACGGTAAATAAATTCTCCAGCCATTCTTACACCTCCTAAACAATCAACACCGAAATATCAAGTTCACCATGGAGATTGAGAAGATTTACAGCCTGCCGTTCCTGGATATTCTCATCAAACGCAAGACAGACGGACCCTTGGGACACAGTGTATACCGGAAACCGACTCACACCGATTTATACCTTAGTGCCAGCAGTTCTCACTACCCGTCTCAACGAGCCACAGCACTCCCTACTTTATTTCACCGGGCCATCTCCATGAGCGAAGCGGAGAAGAAATACAGCATCTTCGCACGGCTTTCAAACAGAACTGGTACTCGGAACACAACATCAACAAATCATTAAAACAAGGACTATCCAAGAAGACCAGGACATCAGGGAATCCGGATACATCGGGGAATCTGGACACATCGGGGAATCCGGACACATCGGGAAATCCGGACACATCAGGGGACCTGGAGAAAGCTGATCAAAATATAGCCATCCTTCCTTACACCAGAGATATCTCCGGTGTTATAAGCCGAATTCTCAAGAAACATAACATAAAAACAATTCACAAACCACCTCCGAAGATCAGAAGCCTGAAAATCTGGACTAGCAGAACATTCAATCAACGAGGATCATGAACCAGATTTCAGCAACACAGAAATCATAGCCAAATCTTCAAACTACTGGGACTGCATTATCAAGCAATATCTATTCATTAGGAAAAATATAATCTTAATCGCGACAAGGGGCTCAAACTGGACCCAGCTTGGACGATTTTCCAGGATATGAGTGGTGGCAGTTGTCGGCGAACATCATGGGAATTCGGCGGCCACTTCGATCCACACAGTGAACCAAGGGGGAGGGGGGAGCGCGTGCGTGGATACCTAACGGTCACAACAAAGCGCACAGCTCGACGCACGACTCACGTACCTGGACGTACAGACCGGATCAAATGAAATGTACACTTCGCAACATCTTATTTGACCGCCCCGAAAGAATTCTAAGTCCCGAAATCGTAAACTTAGCAACATTGCACTTCAGCTCTAGGTGAGAGTAGCCAACTTTGAGTAAGTCCTTCCACTAGACGAAAAATGCTGCAGTGATAGGTTTTCAATTTAACACTTTCCATGAACTTAGAAACTATAAACCGCCATTATAATACGCAATGAAACAGAAATAATAAATTGTAAAAATAACCTTGAAGGATATTTACGATTCTCTTGCTCGACTTGAAATTTGGGTGGGTTTGAAACACTGAATAGAGTTTTTCTCCACCTGGAGGAAATTGCCATCACGTTCGTGCAGAAAGAAGCAAATTTGTGAGGAGTTTATGCGACATTTTATTTACAATACCTTGCATAATATCGAACAGTTCTCAAAAACATATATTTTGCACGACTTGTCGAGAAAATGTGCTTGAAACACAGGAAGGTGGGAGTCTTCATAAACGTCAAGATGTTTTTAAGGGTATACGTCATTAAGTTAACGTAGAGCTGTTGGTTAGGCGCTGCTTTCCTTACTTTTCATCAAGCGTGAAAGGTCACGGGTTCAAATCCCACCCTCTCCTCATTCTTTTTTTTTTTTTTTTTTTTTACAAGAGCAGATACCGTTCATATTAGAATATTTAAAAAATGAATCGGATGCACACTTGAGGGACGTCCCTTCTGCGCATATTTCCCGTTAGAAGTTTGAGATTTCCAGGATTTAAAGTTAAAACTTTTCTTTTTTAGTTATTGTTCATATGTTGTATTAACACACACATCATGATTAATTCACAAATCACATATATGTATTCAGGATGCAAAATGTAATGTTATTTAAGTTATGTATTGTTTGTTCTTCACTGACACCTAAAATATTGATTATTTGATTTCGATATACTAAAAAAAGATATACAGTTATGTTAAGTAGTGATGTAGTGCAGTACTGTAACGAAAGAGAGCGTTTAATGAGTTCAAATTGCTAAGATTGGTAATTTTATGTCCGTCGTTCCTTCGTAATGACTGTTGTCATTACTAATTAACATAAATAAATTGTTATTGCGACGAAGGCCGATTCGATAAGAAACTACTAATAAGTATTTATATAGTGAGTGACAAACAAAAAATTCAAAACCTCATAATGATCGTTAATTCCTCATTCCTTTGTATCTAAAATGTTTGTCTACCTTGTATCAGATATAACAAACTTTCCGCACTAACTTTGCAATATTCGAAACCACCATTACAGACTTAGCTCTATGTAACTTCATTCTGTGCATTCCATGTGGCATCCTATCATCGAAATAACTTTCTCTTACTATTTCCTTTCACCTCGTGAAATACAGAGACCAATGTTAACTTCTTAGCACGGTGGATAAACTTTACACCCAACGATATACTCCTGAAAAAAATCCTGCCTAGGTGGGGAATCGAACCTACGACCTCCCTCGTAAGAATCAAGCATGTTACCGCTTCTCCAGGTAGCCCATGTTAAAATTTGTTACCAGTTTGAAGAAACCAATTCACACATAATGTCATATCTATAATTTCCTCATGGCAATTTTCATGAGGAAACGAATTCAGATAAAATCGAGAAACGCTGAAAGGAAAAAATGATGAACATATCTATTGTCGTTTTGTCAAATTTTGTAAATTGTGTAAAAATTCCGTGTTTTGAGAAGTATTTTGTTGTTTGTTTAAAGTAGGAACAGGAGAGCGAAAAGGAGTCATTTGAACCAGACCCCGTTTGACAAGAAACTTCAGCTTTTTTCCAAAGACTGTATGAAAAGAGAGAGGAACGTATGAAATATAAAATATGTGTGAAATTAAAACAATGGAAACCTTGAAATATAATACTAACGAACGTCAAACTATGAAAAACATATTTTTGTGGTGGAAAACTCCAAGTCATTTTCGAAATATGAACTTGATGTTTTTCTATATTATGAAGTGGAGATATGGGACGATACGATCCCTCTGCAAGAAAATTTCAAGTAAGCTACCTTCAACATTTTCAATGGTCATAATTACTAATTAGGGTCCGGAAGTTGATGAAATATCAACTTTTTTTCCGACCCTTAAAAACAATGCTAAACCTGATATCATGTCCGTTTTCCTTCAGTGAGAGCCGGAAAACACTTTCTATTTTACATTTTTTTTTCATTTTTCGGCCTTTTTTGGCTTTTAGTTTATTTGTCAGTATTTTTAACAGTTTTTGTTGCATTTTTACTTCATTTTTGAGGTTTATTTTTCTCCTCCCCTGTTGTTTAGTGCATTTTAAATGCATTTACTAGTAAAACTAACATATTTAGATTTCTCGACATGGTCCTTTTAGCAAATTCACCATGAATCGAAAATACGGTCAATGGAAAAGCATAATGTTATTCTTAACTGAAATGTTTGGCAATGGATTAAAATACTTTGTGTGAATATCTACTTTGAGGTTCTTTTTCTGGACACTATTATCGCTTTAATCTGTAGTTTTAAAGTAAAATTAGTCACAATTTTAAATGCAATTACACTCTGGTATACACGAAGCAGAACTGTATTTTCGGATGCTGGCCGACTACAGTATCATAGAAGGAGATGAATTGGTAGATTTGGTGTTTTAAGTCAACTTTATGCATAGTAAGGCTAATCGGGACTGGACCTACAGTTTAAAGTGGGATCCGAACCGAGTGCATAAAATAACGTGAACCGTGTGGTGTAGGGGGATCGTTTGCTTATGGAATGGAAGGTCATGGGTTCAAACCTAAAATCTTTTTCGGGAATTAAACGGCTTTGGACGAGAATGCTTATCTACGTTTCTTGGATATTTCCGTTGATATTTATGCGATTTCTGTTCAGCATTTCCGGATGGAGAAAGTTGACATGTAAGTTCTTAACATGTGTTAACTTATAACAGCTGAATGAAACGAAAAGTATTTCCTAAAATCCTGCCAATCACTGAAAGATTAAAAACATTAGTAGAAGCATTACTTGAGGCATGCACAGTGGCGACGATTATGGAGTGTGGAGGGGCAGATGACCCAGCACTATGCTAAACATTATCTACCAAGGGAAAGAAACTGTTCTTGCCCTCCCCACTCCTCCCACCTTGCCCCATCAGTTTTGAAACCCAATCGCCGCCACTGAGCATGCATCGCATAAATATTTACAGTAATATCATATAATATAATATTACGTTATTAGAACACTTCGTACTCGGTAAATAAAAAGGAAAAAATAATAAGGAAACGGTGGGATTTGAACCTACGATGTTTCGATCTTGACGAAAACAGAAAAAAAGAGAATGTGCTGTCATCTAACCAACTACTCCAGAAGATTGCCAACCGAAAGCTCACTAAAACACGTTAATCTCAGTTGAAGCAACATTGTGCCTGAGTTTCGAACCATTTTTCGCCAAGAACCAAGAAAAAGACACACTTTGCGGAATCGTTGGGTGTTGTGCAAGGTATCTTTACTAAATATTCGCATAAAATCATCATAATTTGCCTTCTTGCATTCAAAGGTGACCGCAATTCTTTCCAGGTGGATGAGAAGCTGTTCAGTGTTTCACAATGCACATAAATTTCCCTATTTTCAAATTCAGAACGAAGAACCTTGAAATATTTTCAACATTCGTATTTCTACTTAACATTTTTTTGTCTACTCATATATTTTATTACTGCTTTAGGGTATCTTTACTTTATGGAATGTGAAAGAATGAAAAAAAAATCACGAGCGTTTACATTCAGGAAGAAGAAATGTTGCAAAGTTGGCTACTCTTAGTTGGCTCTGAAGCGCTATGCTGCCAAATTTACGAATTCCGGACTTTGAAATTTTTCAGGGCGGTCAAATAAGATGTTGCGAAGTGTACTTCCCTTTTCCTACCAACTCAGAAGCGAGTTGGAAACTCTTCATTGCTCCTGTATAGATAAGAAAGTGGGGGAGGGCAGTAGCAGACAAGGCCAACACGCAAACTTGTTTCCAGCAAGCTTTCTGTTGGAGTATTGGCAGTTTGTGGAAGGATTTTGTGTTCCTATCCCCCCGCCACTATCTCTCTCTCTCTCTCTCTCTACTTGTGTTTGTGTGTGTATGCGTGTGTGCGAGCGCACGCCGACACCTGTTTCATTTTAAGTTTGACGTATTTTTATTTCATGGACTAATTGCTGTCATGACTGGGAATGAACCAGATTAGCAATGAAGACATAATGAAGGATCAAATATACAAAAATTGCTGGCATGAGTAGTTAGTAGTAGTAAAGGTAAGGTAAAGTTCGTCGTGCATATAGCATCTTGTAATGAAGGTACATTTAGTGGATGTGACAGTAGAGCCCCGCATATTCTCGAGTTCGGCCGTTTTAGAGGTCATATGATCAGCACCACGCTCCAGCCGTTTTTACATCCCAGGGATGTAGTAGAAACGAGAAAATAAAAATGTTTTACATTTCGCGTATGTGACAGTACTTTTTGGATATTTTCTTGGAAGTATCTGTTAACATCTTAACCCGCAATTTTGTTTAAGGATAAACAAGTTGAAGATCGCGAGTGTTGCTGAGATGTAATGAGCATATCACATAATGCGCAATAGTTTAGCTCGCGTTTCTCGGAAGAAAAACATATATTTCAATTTTGAGGTCCTCCATGACCGAGTGCATTGCATACTGCTCTATGAGATCGGAGACCCTATGTTCTATTAATTGACTGATTTGCTTTATTTTAATTCGCTTCTTGTGCCACTTTTGGCTAAACGCGACGATGAGGATGGTCTATGAAATGATGAAATTAATGAAGGGACACTCACAATGAACACCGAATGAACACAATGCCAAGGCCAGTGTTGAAGCACGCTGTGCTAACCACTCTACCACGGAGGCCGGAATCCTTTTTAATGTATAGGAGAAATCGTTCTTTGACATCTAAGAACAGTTAATATGCGTCACCTCGGAGTTATTATATTTTAAAATTCGAACAATCAATTGAGATTTATTCTTAACCATTATTTTGCCTACATCAAAACTTCCACACAATAAGATCAATTACACTAAGGACAACAGCGTTAGAGTCTACGCGTATGCTTTAAGGAATGATTAAGCACACGATAATGACGAAAAATAATTCACATGATTATAGTGATGCATTACATCAGTGAAACATTAATTTTCGGTCATGAAGAAGAATTGAAAAACGCAGAAACACAATATCCGATTGATTGATTTATTTTATTTGGCTTTTCTTCCACTTTCGTGCAATCACAAAGATAAGGATCAAAGGTGTGTTAAGATGAAATTTGTGAAAGGACAACTATAAACGTAGATGGATACGTAGGACACAGTCCAAACCCCACAGACCATTATATTGGCCTTATGTCTAGATGCCACATCCTCGTTAGTGTGCAAAATGCTCTCCATGGGCACAATGACGTAAGCATTCGTAGAATTGATTGGTATATCATTATTATTATTATTATTTTCGAAAAACGCGAGCTAAACTATTGCGCATTATGTGATATGCTCATTACTTCTCAGCAACACTCGCGGCCTTCAACTAGTTTTATCCTTAAACAAAATTGCGGGTTAGGATGTTAACAGATACTTCCAGGACAATATCCAAAGAATACTGTTACATTCGCAGAATGTAAAACATTATTATTTTCTCGTTTCTACTACATCCCTGGGGTGTAAAAACGGCTGGAGCGTGGTGCTGATCATATGACCTCTAAAACGGCCGAACTCGAGAATATGCGGGGCTCTACTGCCACATCCACTAAATGTACCTTCATTACAAGATGCTATACGCACGACGAACTTTACCTTACCTTTACTACTACTAACTACTCATGCCAGCAATTTTTGTATATTTGATCCTTCATTATTAATCTGGTTCATTCCCAGTCATGACAGCAATTAGTCCATGAAATAAAAATACGTCAAACTTAAAATGAAACAGGTGTCGGCGTGCGCGCACACACACGCATACACACACAAACACAAGTAGAGAGAGGGAGAGAGAGAGATAGAGGCGGGGGGATAGGAACACAAAATCCTTCCACAAACTGCCAATACTCCAACAGAAAGCTTGCTGGAAACAAGTTTGCGTGTTGGCTTGTCTGCTACTGCCCTCCCCCACTTTCTTATCTATCCAGGAGCAATGAAGAGTTTCTAACTCGCTTCTGAGTTGGTAGGAAAAGGGAAGTACATTTCATTTGATCCCGTCTGTACGTTCCCGTTTGCCTGCCGGACGAGACTACTCCGAAGTTTCTTTCTCCAACGGGAAAAGCTTAGAGTAGGTAGTTTGTTCCCTGGTTGCTACTGCGAGGACACTAAACACCTCCCGAGTGTTTCAGGCTTTACACGCAACCGTGCAGCAAATGTAAGCAATGCAAGCTGCTATGAATCAGAACATGCAGCACATGATTAACATCTGTGCGCAAATAACAAGTGTGGTAGCATTTCCTGTTTATGGCAGACACCCATAACCAGCGCGCTATTCCACACCTGATTCACTGGAACGCCAGAGGTCTCCTTAAACGAATGACTGAGATCTATCCCTGGCTGCCCGAAAGCAGCCAGAAATAGCGCTACTATCCGAAACACATCTTAAGCCGACCGACACGGTCAACTTCCTTGGCTACGTTGTATACAGGGAAGATCGAAATATAGCCGCAGTAGGAGCAGCACTATTAATAAAAAACGATATAGTGCACTCCCGCATTCCAATACCGCAACTCAGAACAATAGAGGCGGTCGCAGTCAAGGCACGGATAGCATCACGCGCAATCATATTCGTATCCGCCTACCGAACCCCCCGGAATGACAATAAAGTAGATCCTGAGCACATTGCAAGACTTCTCCAGCTAGGACCCTCAGTCCTAATAGGTGGGGATCTCAATCAGTGGCGAATGCTGGGTTTAAAACCTGGGCTATCTCTTTTTATCAAAATGTTCAATGGGAGGCTCTTTTTTGTTCATTTTTTTGGATTTTAAGGTGATGTGACATTGCGATTAAAATACATACATTACAATTTACTAATAATTATAAAAATATCACTTTCATTAATATAAAAACAATAAGGAAAACATTTCAAATATTTCATGGTTATTTATAAAATATAGAGGCCGATATTGTGAAATATTTATGTAGGCCTACGTGCGAGAATAAAATATACGCGTATAATAAACTTCTTACCTTGAATATTTAATTTGGACAGGAACTCAATTCTTCTCTTAGGCAACCTCTGTGGTAAAATGGTTATTAGCACAGCGCACTACGACGCCAGGGGTCCCAGGCTCAAATCCAGGCATGGACATGGGTATTCTTTGTGAATGACCCTTCATGAATTTCATCGTATTGTCACTCATTCTCATCGTCGCGATTAGCTAAAGTGGCAGAAGAGCAACGCAAAATAACAAATCAGATCCATTCTTCTCTTCTTTGCGATGCCAGAGGCCTGCATATCTTCACGATTTGAAGTTTATCCTCATGCAAAAGGAGAGTAAATTGTTTCTGCAATAGTTCGTTAATTATGTCATTCATTTTCGTTCACTACACGACGCAGCACAGATCAATCAAAACATATATACGTAATTCACTCACTTAATACATTTAAGAAAATCCACACAGTAAGAAACCTAATTTTCTTAAACTTCCTTGCGATTTCCACTCGCAAAATGCCCTTTGCCATCACCGGCCAGTCAGTCTACCCCAGCCAGTCACAAAAAAGCAGCAGAGGGGTTGAAAGAAAACATCGTAAAGCGTGATTGGTTGAAGGTCAGCGGCCTGTGAGTTCTGCATGTGTTCGATGGGACAGTGTTGTTTTGGCCTAGAGGACAAATTCCCTATCACATGCCAGCCACTCTTTTCCCGTTCCTGTAATAGTAGTTTAGTTTCAAAATTTCCCTTACCTGGGAAAATCCCATGCAGGTTAGCGCATTGGCATCGCTGTGAGGTTTTACCACCGTTGTAAAACGAAGAGTTCCCTGTCTAAGAAGCCACTACAAATACGTCACCGACCGCCTCCAGGCGCTGGTCGGGGAAGAATTTAACCGCTGAAGTATTGTGGTAGTTTTAAAGGAAAAGAGTCCACCCCCATGTATAGAGCGAGCACAAGGAAAACAAACCTTGGACGAAAAATACCCCGCAGCCTTTTCTTCCCTTCAGCTCGGGCCATAAGGAAGCATGGTCCAATCTCCCCCTCCTCCTCTCCTCGCGGGAGTACGGTGCACATGAGTCGCGGGTTTTATACTACAGGGTGTCCCACTAGCTTTCGAACCCGAAAAAAACGTTATAACTTCCGAACAAACCTACATAGGAAAATGAAATTCACAATACACGTACACTTCGCAACATCTTATTTGACCGCCCGAAAGAATTCTAAGTCCCGAATTCGTAAACTTAGCAAACATTGCACTTCGGCTCCAAGTGAGAGTAGCCAACTTTGAACTGGTCCTTCCTCTAGACGAAAAACGCTGCGGTGAGAGGTTTTCAATTTCGCACTTTCCATGAACATAGAAACTATAAACTGCTATTATAACACACGATCAAACAGAAATAATAAATTGGAAAAAGAACCTTGAGGAATTTTTACGATTCAGCTTGCTCTACTTGAAATTAGACTGGTTTGAAACACTGAATACAGTTTATCTCCACCTGGAGAATATCGCCATAAAATTTGTGCAGAAGGAAGCAAATTTGTGAGGAGTATATGCGACATTTTATTTACAATGGCTTGCATAATATCGAACAGTTCTCAAAAAATAATATTTTTCACGACATGTCGAGAAAATGTGCTTGGAACATACGAAGGTGCGAGTCTTCATAAACGTCAACATGTTTTGAAGGGTATTACGTCATTAAGTTAACGTAGAGCAGTTGGTTACATCCTGCTTTGCTTATTTTCGTCAAGCGTGAAAGGTCGCGGGTTCAAATCCCACCCTCTCCTCATATTTTTTTTTGCTGAACAGAGACCGTTGATATTAGAATATTTTAAAAATGAATCCGATGCACTCTTGAAGGACGTCTGCGCATATTTCCCCTTAGAAGTTGCATATTTCCAGTTTTTAAAGTTATTTTTTTTAGTTATTGTTCATATGTTATGTTAACACACTCATCATGATTAATTTACAAATCACATATATATATATTCAGGATGCAAAATGTAAGGTTATTTAAGTTATGTATTGCTTGTTCTTTACTGACACCTAAAATATTGATTATTTTATTTCGATATACTAAAACAAACATATACAGTTATGTTAAGTAGTGATGTAGTGCATTACTGTAAGGAAGGAGAGCGTTTAATGAGTTCAAATTGCTAAGATTGGTAATTTAATGTCCGTTCCTTCGTAATGACTGTTGTCAATCCCCTCACCACCATCTTACCATGCGTCTAAAAATAATAGTAAATCGCCAATTAACATAAGTAAATGGTTATTGCGACGGAGGCCGATTCGATAAGAAACTACTAAAAAGTATTTATATAGTGAGTGACAAACAAAAAATTCAAAACCTTATAATGATCGTTAATTCCTCATTCCTTTGTATCTAAAATGTTTGTCTTCTTTGAACAGAAAGTACGAGTATCAGATATAACAAACTTTCCCCACTAACTTTGCAATATTCAATACCACCATTACAGACTTAGCTCTACGTAACTTGATTCTGCGCATTGTACGTGGCATGTGACTTCCTCCTATCATCGAAACAACTTTCTCTTACTATTTCCTTTCAGCTCGTGAAATACAGAGACCAATGTTAACTTCTTAGTATTGTGGATAAACTTTACATCCAACGATACTGATAAAAATCCTGCCTGGGTGGAGAATCGAACCTAGGACCTCCCTCGTGAAAATCAAGCACGCTACCTTTCCTCCAGGTAGGTCATGATATGATTAGCTACAGTTTGAAGAAACCAATTCACACATAATGTCATGTCTATAATTTCCTCATGGCAAATTTCATGAGGAAAGGAATTCAAAAAATATCGAGAAACGATGAAAGGGAAAGTTGATGAACATGTCTATTGGTGTTTTGTCATATTTTGTAAATTGTGTAAAAATTCCGTGTTTTGAACAAGCAATTGTTTAGTTACGAAGTCTTTTGTTATTTGTTTAAGGTAGGAACAGGAGAGCGAAAAGGAGTAATTTGAACGAGAACCCGGTTGCCAAGAAACTTCAGCTTTTTTCCAAAGACTGTATGAAAAGAGAGAGGAAAGGGATATTCAACGTCTGAAATATAAAATTTGTGTGAAAATAAAACAATGCAAACCCTGCAAGGTAATATTAACGAACTTCAAACTATGAAAACATATTTTCGTGGTGGAAAACTCCAAGTCATTTTTGAAATATGAACTTGATTTTTTTCTGTATTAGAAAGTGGAGATATGGGATGATACGATCCCCCAGCAAGAAAAAATTAAGTAAGCCGACACCCTCCCTCCAACTTTTTCAATGGTCATAATTAGTAATTAGGGTCTGGATGTTGAGGAAAAATCAACTTTTTTTTCTGACTCTTAAAAACAATGTCAAAGCTGATATCATGTCCGTTTCCCTTCAGTTACAGCCTGAAA
The DNA here is from genome assembly GCF_977018435.1 of Lepisma saccharinum. Lineage (NCBI taxonomy): Eukaryota > Metazoa > Arthropoda > Insecta > Zygentoma > Lepismatidae > Lepisma > Lepisma saccharinum. Next base: position 98,465,281 of record NC_139230.1, on the reverse strand, counting down.
ACACTTTCTATTTTACAATATTTTTGCATTTTAGAGCCTTTTTTTTGGCTTTTAGTTTATTTGTCAGTATTCTTAACAGTTTTTGTTGCATTTTCTACTTATTTTTGAGGTTTATTTTTCTCCTCCCCTGTTGTTTCGTGCATTTTAAATGCATTTACTAGTAAAACTTACATATTTAGATTTCTTGACATGGTCCTTTTAGCAAATTCACTATGAATCGAAAATACTGTCAATGGAAAAGCATAATATTCTTAAATGAAATGTTTGGCAATGGATTAGAATACTTTGTGTGAAGACTACTTTGAGGTTCTTGTTCTGGACACTATTATCGCTTTAATCTGTGGTTTTAAAGTAAAGTTAGTCACAATAATAAATGAAATTATACTCTGGTGTACGCGAAGCAGAACTGTATTTTCGGATATTGGCCGACTACAGTATCGTAGAAGGCCCACTCTGAAAGGAGATGTATTGGGTTTATTTGGTGTTTTAAGTCAACTTTATGCACAGTAAAGCTAATCGGGACTGGACCTACAGTTTAAAGTGGGATCCGAACCACTGTGCAATGAGCCTCCACCTGATATTAAAATGGGGACAAATTGATTACAACATGCTGTTTAAGAACATGTATTTATGATATATTAATTCTTAATGTGTGTTAACATAGCTTTTGACAGATAAATAAAAAGAAAGGTCTTGCCAAAAATCCTGCCAATCACTGAAAAATCAAGAAGATGAGTAGAAACATTTCCGAGGTATGCATTGCATAAATATTTACAGTGATTTAATGTCATCTTATATTACATTATTACAACACTTCGTACTACGTAAATAACAATAAAAAAATAATCATGAGTGGGTGAGATTTGAATCTACGATGTTTCGTTCTTGCCAAAAATGCAAAACGAGGCGATTGCTTATCCAACTGCTCCAGGTGATTGCTAACGTGAAAGCCTGTAAAACAATTTGATCTAAGTTGAAATAACATTTTGCCGGAGTTCCGAACCATGTTTCGCCACAGATCAGTGAAAAGACGCTCTTTGTAGAATCATCCGGTATTGTGCAATTTTTCTTTACTGTAATTTTGCCTAAAATCGAGAGAAATTTGCTTCATTGCATTGATATGTGATTTCAATTCTCTCCAGGTGGTGGAGAACGAGTTCAGTGTTTCCAACTGCACATAAATTCCCCTATTTTCTATTTCAGAACGAATAGTCTTTAAAAAAATCAACATTTCTATTTCCAATTTACGATTTTTGTTTAATTACGTATTATATTACTGGTTTAGGGTTTCTAACTTCATGGAATGTGAAAGAATGAAAGAAATTCACAAGAGCGTTTTCGTTTAGAAAGAAAAACTGTTGCTAAGTTTGATACTATTTTTGGACTCTGAAGCGCTATGTTGCCAAATTTACGAATTCAGGACTTTGAATTTTTTCAGGGCGGTCAATTAAGATGTTGCGAAGAGTACCTTGTTTCATGCTGAATACATGATCGTCACAGCAGGTGCTGCAAGTTTCTTCCCTGGACGTCCAGACATGTTTGTACATGGCGTTCCATATTGTGAAAAGTCCGATGTAGTGTCTCCGCTGTGATCTCGTGAATCGCATTCTCGATGTTGTTTCGCAACTCTTGCAGTGATCGTGGTTTGTTTCTGTAGACACAACCTTTAAGGAAACCCCCATAAAAAGAAACCCGGAGGTGGCAAATCTGAGGATCTTGGAGGCCACAATCCTTTGGAGATGATTCTGTCACCAAAAAAAGACTCAATTTCTGCAATGGCCACGTTGGAAGTATGGCATGTCCCTCCGTCTTGTTGGAAATAACCGCGACGCAGTTCTTCATCGTCCAGCTTGTTTCACAAATACACTGAAGATGTGTAAGTAAACTTGTGTGTTTATTGTATCTTCAAAGAAGATGTGTTCAATGATACGCTGTCGGGAAATTGCACAACAAACTCCCACCTTCAAGGGATGAAGTGGAGTCTTGTGGTACACATGCGGATTTTCGGCGGTCCACACCCGGGTATATTGCGAGTTCACATACCCGGAGAGATGGAAACAAGCTTCATCAATGAACCAAGTATAGTCTAAAATTTCTGGATTGTCATGCAGCAAAGCTTGCATCCAACGACAATACGTCACGCGCTTTCCTAATCTGTAGCCTTCAACTCCTGGACGACTGTAACGCGATAGGGATACAGCTTGGCTCTTTTGGCGACTCTTTGCATAGTTGACTTTGACATCCCTGCCTCCTGCGGCTCTTCTTAGGATACTGCAAAAGACGTTGCCGCACATTCTGTATTGTCGCCTTGGACATCCGTGGACGCGCGCCTCCATGTCCCGTAAGCAACGTTCCTGTTGTTTTGAACTTGTGCGCCAAATGATGTATTGATGATTTCGATGGTCCTTTACGACGTCCAAATTCACGGCAAAATTCACATTGAACGGTCTGATACGATCCCGATATCCAATATTTCTTTACAATGAACACGCGTTCTGGTACGGTGTACCGATCCATCCTCGCGATGCAGGGACTCGCGTCACACTAACCCAGTGTTGCCACAATCTGTAAGCCCAATTTCACTTTGCAAGGGGTAAAATTTCCCCTTTTTCGCCCATTTTCCCCTTCATCTAAAGAATTATTATTATTATTATTATTATTATTAATAATAATAATAAAATATCGTTTACCTATGTTCGTATGTATGTACAAAAATGTTAAACAATTTAACAGCAGGGGGTCCCGGGTTCGAATCCCGGCCTGGACATGGCTGTTTGTGAGTGTCAATTCATCAATTTTATCATAAATTCACTCATCCCCATCTTCGCAATTAGCCAAAAGTGGCAGAAAAGCGATGTAAAATAAACCAAATCAATGAACAATAAAGTCAATAACTTTTAAATGTTCCTTTTTTTTGGGCTAAACCAAGCCAATTTTTTCGTTTTGCGATGAAAGCTAGAACATTACATTAAAGCTGACAACTGAGGTTTTTCTTCAGTAAAAGGCAAAACACATGAACAGAGATTGGATTTAGGGAGGACAATGCACCTTGTCTTCACCACACCATCAGAAGAAAATGAAAAATATTGCACACAAAATGCTGTTCTAGTAAGACGCAGATGAAACGTCATTTCCTTTAAATATGAAGAGTTGGTGTGGAAATCACACTTTTTGCCATCCCATCAAAATTTTTAAATTCGGCGCATATGTATACAAGTTTTATTTTTTTTTAAAAAAAAATATATATATATATAGTACATACCTGAGCAAATGTTCCACTCTGTATCCTATTTCCATTCTGGTAAATTTCAAATATTATGTGGAAAATTATAAAACACAGCAAGTCTATTATTAAAATTTAATCCATTGAGTCTGAGAGGAATTGTTGGTCACTTGCACAATGTTTCCCATAACATCTCACATAACACTATTACGAAACTAAGTTTTATATACACACACGCACACACACAAACCTCGCTTAAAATGCATTGTAGTTGTCTATATACGTACATTACTTTAAACAAAGCGCAGCACATCACGACTCCGTTCTGCTGTACATGTTTATCTTCAAATGTTCTGGCGTAACTTTAAAGTTTGTGCAATTCACACCTTTAGCCTGGAAAGATGATCGAACAATTGCCACTGCAGACAAAGCCTCGGTTCCAATGCGGTTTCTCTTCTTGTTTTTCACGTCTGTCACTAGGCTGAAAATCCTCTAGGCCTCAGCATTAGAATGAGGCAGGCTGAGTACCAGAGATGATAATTTTACAAGGTTGGGAAACTGCACTTTATCTTCAAAAGTCTTCAGCTGGGATATATAATGCCACATTTCATCAACTTCCATTGCACTTATCTTACTTTTTTCTTCTTCGCTGAGGGAATGAGGAAGATTTCTCCATTCAGAGATCACTTCGCATGTGTCAATGTAATCACGAAAGTGATTACGTAGCTGGTTCAAATCTTGTGCACTTCTTTTAGCACCGAGAGCGACACTTGGATGGAGAAACTGCATTTCTTGGAAGAGAGGATTTGTTATTGGAAGACGGGTCTGAATTTCTGTAGCTGCCACGATGTGGTAATCCAAGAAACGCACCCGAATTTGCTTGGTTCCCTCATCAGGAAGATGTAGTAAAAAATCTTCGCATTCTTGGCCCAGAAAAACTTCATTCAGCGGCAGAAAATGTCTTGGATCCGAAGCATTGCCATCGTAATCACTACTGAATTTCGACTGCAAAAAGTTCTGAGTAAGAGTGCGGAAAAGTTGTCTCGAATTTTCAGCAAGGAGTGGAATAAGGACTTTTCTAGATTGGAAAAGGGCATTGAACGTGTTGAAATAGTTTAAGACATGTTTTAGAAACAACAAATACGCTTTAGTGTATTGATTGTTTAGTTCTGCTGAAATAAATTCAGCCGATTTAAGCTTATCTTCGAAAACTGCAACACGAAAGTAGCTCTGCAGAACAGTCCAGTTTTCTAAAATTCTAGTAACACATTGTTGCAAGGAAAGCCACCGCGTTCCAGACAATTTCAAGATTTTTTCTTTTCAGAGTCCATATATTCTTGAAATGCAACAAGTTCTGCGCAACGTTTCGCACTATGAGAAAAGTATGACGCTATGGCACGAAGAAGATCTTCTGGAGTTCGCGGAAGCTTTTCAAATGCTTTGCTTGCCACAATCGCCGAAGAATGGCAAATGCAACGCATGAGAATTAATTTATTGCAGTCCTTTTCAAGCAGAGTCGAGAATGATTTTTTCGATCCGACCATGACACTCGCTCCATCACATGCTAGACCAATGACATTCTTTACAGGAATATCATTTTGCTTCAGGCAGTTCCTGAACGCAGTGTATATTTGTTCAGCGGAACAATTCTTCGCGTCTAGTTGTACTAATTCTAACAACTGTGTCCTAACACGGCCATTGATAGGAGACACATATTGGGCCATGACACATATTGTCTTCCCAGATGAAATGTCCGTGCTCTTATCTACTAAAACTGAAAACGGAACTTGTTTTAACACTTCCTTAAGTCCCTCCGTTTCCACGCGAGCCACTACATTTTTTACTAGAGCCGTGCACTTCGTCCTTTTTTAGACAAATCTTCTGCAATTTTGGAGTCGCGAAACACGTCTTTCAAGACCAGAACTAAGTGATCAACAACATGAAACGCTACGTTATGTTCGGCAAAAAAAGTAGCAATTTTTATTTCCGCTTCCTTTACCGCGTTATCGTGGTCACTAGTCTTAGATTTTATTACAAAAGATTTCATGGAGGGTGTACTTCGGAACATTTTCACGTTGTTGCTATGTTTCTGTCCTTTAGCATGCTTTTGTAATTCGCTTTTCTCACAATTTAGCACAACATTACATGCTACGCACTTACACTTGCAGTCATCGTTTTTCACTGGTTGAAGCCAACCTTTGAATTGCGGATCTTCTTGCCACTCCGCACGGAATTTTTAAACTTGTTTCCGCGGTGTTTTTTTTTCTTCCGATAATTCCCCACGACGTTTTCTAACGTATTCTGGAGCTGCAGATCGTTTCCTTTGCTTCCCTTGATCTTCCATCGTCCAAGACGGGAACAACCTTCCACCAAACACTCGCACACGAATAACCCAGTGTCCAATGCAGACTATGCCTCCCCCATGGCGCAGTGGTAGCGTCATTGCCTTGTAATCAAGGGTCCCGGGTTCGATACCCGGTGGAGGCACAAGTGGTTCGGATCCCACTTTAAACTGTAGGTCCAGTCCCGATTAGCCTTACTGTGCATAAAGTGGACTTAAAACAGCAACTCAAACCAAATCAAACCAACTCCAATGCAGACTGAAGTAAAGATAGTTTGCGACAAAGGGAACATTATGGTTTGCACGTGCAGTGTTTGAGGCAAATTTCAGAGAACCGCGCAAATCTTTACATAAACAATACCCTCAGACTCCCACTCCCAAAGGGTGAATGGTCAATGACCTCCGGCTCCAAACTGTAGCCACATGTGGACCAACCCAAATTCCACCCTTCCTCTCAGAACAAATTATACGACAAAATAAAAAAAAGAAGAAGTTCTCACTTTCAAAACTGAAATCCCTTATAATGTTTAATATAATTAATGTTGAGTCTGTCTTAAAATTTCCCTGAAAATTAGCTATTTTTCATCGAATTTCCCCTTTTCCCTTAAAATTAGCTCCAAATTTCCCTTCAAAAAGGGAAATTTCCCTTCATGTGGCAACACTGCAATAACCCACACGCACCACTCCAAGCAGCACTTCACCTGGCGCCACCTACCGTCTTTGTTTTGACGCGCGCGCTTATATTCAACCCTGCCTCGTGTTCAGCATGAAACAAGGTACGTGTATTGTGACATTTTCCTATGTATGTTTGTTCGGAAATTATAACGGTTTTTTTCGGGTTCGAAAGCTAGTGGGACACCCGTTATAATTTTTTCCCCAAGGTCGTTGTTTGAGAGTGAAGCATCAGTCACATTTGATAGTAGATTATTTTCTGTATTTAATCTGGGCTTCGGCGATAGCCTAGGTAGCCTAGAATATACGCGCCTGATCTCAATGCTAAACATCCGGCGTGGTACAGTTGCGTACATAATCCCAGTGGCAACGTTTTACTCAAGTATATCCAAAACAAGCCAATACTGTTGTACGCGCCTACAACACTTAACTACTACACTGATAACCCTAATCAGCTACCGGACGTATTCGACATCGTAATCCTAAAAGGACCGCGAATAGTTACCGACCAGGAATCGATCTCAGCTCTTTCGTCTGACCACAACCCGGTATTGGTCATGCTATGCTATTCAACAAGCCGGTGCGAAGGGCACAGATGAAACGCTACGATTACAGAAAAGCCAACTGGGAAGCCCTACACACAGATCTCGAAACAAAATGTGAACGAACAACGTCAAGCTCCAATAACGAGTGCAGCCCAAGCCGAGAAACGTGTGGCCACAATCACGTCAAAAGTCAAAGGTGCACTGGTCAAGCACATCCCGCTTCTGAGGCCGGCGAGGCCTGATTCGCCGCTCCCGACCCCCAGAAAAGAGAACATTCGACCTCGCAATAAGATATGGAAACTATTCATGCGGACGCGCCAACCGTTCTACAAACAAGAACAAATGGCGCTCATAAATAAAATCGAGAAAGACATAAAGAGTTACCGGATAGCGTAGGGACGGGAGGGCACGACCCATAATAATTGAAAAGAAAAAATGATTTTGGAAGGTTGCAGATCGGATTCGCAGAGATGCCAATTTTTGCTGTAAATGGCCTACTATGTTATGATAATTATTGCAAATTCATGCCTGGAACAAATACTGTTACAGTCAATTACAATTACAAATACTACAATCAAAGTAAGGACTTACCTTGTCACAAGTGATGCTGTAAATGGTGTCACATTTCTGACATTTTTTCAGGAAATTTCCATTTACACGCAACAGTTTCGTGGCGTAGCGTTTCGTCCGAGTAGCGTATCGTCTGAGTTGCCTTTCGTCTGAATTCCAGGAACAGGTAGCTTACGGTACCTGACCGAGTAGCGTTTCGTTCGAGGGCTATCATCCTAATAGTGTTTAATGAAGCATTAAAACCTATTGTTCATTGCTTAGGTTTACAGTGAGATAAGGTCCATGTCCATCTCTATGAAAATAGAGGTAGGCCTGCCGTATAGCCTCGCACTTGGCATGCACGACAGGGGGTCATAAGTGACCCATGGACCCGCACGGATAATCCATGGATATTTTAAGTTGTATTTAGAATGTTTAAAATGCTTAACAGCTCCATAGAATTACCGCACTCGGCAGCAATCTAGCAGCAATGGAACGAAACTACGCTATGTTACCTTCCGTTCAGAGCCGCTGGACTGTAATCCGATAAGTAGTTTCAACAGCATACTGGTTTGTAATACGTGTATTCTTCTTGAATGACTGTGTACTTTAAGGATAGCTTGAAATAGGCGAATGTAGGTAACTCTTTTCTTGTCAGGAAGCAACGCAAAAACTGCAGGCGTAACATTTGTCTCTTCTCTAGTGTTTCCTAAATCTACGTGAACTGTATACAACTGAGCAAACTGTTTGCTAACATTTAAATATTCCATCCAAAAAAATATTTTTTTGTTGTTTTAACATTTCTTTCCCTCTGGAACTTGCAAATATTAATAATCTCTCACCTACACAGTCGTCAGCTAGTAAGAGTAGTGTATTTGGTACTATTATTGGCGCACACATAGTGTACAAATGAAGAGGTCATTTGATTAAACAGCCCGATTTGGCTACACTTAAAACTATGCCAAGATGCCCATATGCCCCAATTGCTCAAGTGTGATATGCTCTCAATCCCAAGAATCCTGAATCCTAGTGTACAAATGAAGAAGCCTCAACAGATTGATTTGGCCATGTGTACAAAAGCTACATCTGTGAGATTGTTGTCCATAAGCTTGTTAAAAATATGCCTCTCTTGATATTGTTATGGCTACACTTAAAACTAAGCCAAAAATGCTCATAAGAGCTTTTGCTTACACAGTAGTATAATGTAATATATGCTTAAATACTTGTTACCTGGAATATGCTCAATATTTTAATTGGACACCAGGCCCAAATTTCTTATCTAGTACTAAGACAATGCATTGTGCAGAGGCCTTCTAGCATTGCTCTGTGACTCTCTCATTTCTTACATCATAAACATATGATTTTTCACCTATAAGAATAACACTACATATAGTGTCATCAGGGAGTGTATCATGGAATTCACAGATAATTTTAATGTTTGTCCTGTCATTAACCACAACTTGTTTCCTTTTTGAGGTGTTGATTACAAACATGGGTCTCTGTGCTTGGAATTCATCTGGTGAGTAATACATGTCACTATTGCCAGTGGTGACCCTTTTGTATGCTGTAAATGCTTCATATAATTTGAGAAAATCATCCTTGGACATGTTTAAATTATAATTTTCTCTAGGGAACACCTCATTTCTGCCATTTTTAAGATATATGTTCTTGATGTTGCAGTTATCAAATTTACTTGAATTTTTTCTTGATTATTGTGTCTTCCAGTCTGAAACAGTACCACCACAAAATCTGGCATGTCATATTGTATACTGGAGAATGAGTTTGTAGCATCAAATTCATAATAGCTTCCAGTGGCAGGCTTCTGCACACATTGATATGTATAAAATTGTAAAGGCACCTGTGGATTTTTTAGGATATCTGCTTTGTATTTAAGAGCATAGCTGGCTTCATATTCAACTACTGGCATTCTTAGCTCCATAGTCTGAATAAGGCACTTGCCCTCATCAGGTAGCGTATTAGGCAGAGCTTCCCCTGTAGAGTTTAATGTACTGTACCTCATCAAAGCATTATTATCATTGGCAGCTCTTCTAAATGTGATTCTTAAACCACCCTTCCACATAATATCTTTGTAATCTGAGAAGAATCCTGGCAACAGGCGCATGGAGAACAATACTGTGTGGCTCTTGGATAATATTTTATCACCAGCCTCAAATCCACCTATTTTGTAGTATGATGCCTCGGTTTTGGATAATTTTAGTGTGGCCAAAGCTGTAGAGGTAATACCAGGGTAATCCACTATGTTTATAACAACACCATGTTTTCTGATCTCCATTTCAGAGAACAGATGTGGCACAAAATTGTCTACCAATCTTATATTTGAATTTGCCGGATAATCTGTACCATCGAGCTATACAACATCAAATTTGATGTATAGATCTGCTCTGTGGGGGTGTATAAAGCCATCCCCTACATCAAGATCAACCTCAATCTCTGTGTTGGGTTGATTTAAATTTACAAATGTCCTCCTGTTTGGGGGGAATGATTGTAGCTCTTAACTCTCAATATTTTCCATTTTTTTGTATGTATTTTTATTTAAATATTAATTTCTATGATTACAGTTGTTGTGGCTCCAGCAAAATCAACTAATTCTTCTTTTTCATTAGTGACCATCAACTCAACATTATCTATTCTATTATGGCACACAGGAAAATATAATGTTGGGGATGGAGTGTAGATGATTGGCTCCATAAATTCAGAGTTAGGTTTGAATGTTGCAATGATGCCAGTTTGTTTGTGAGTGCCTATGCCATTTGATTTGGTGATCATACCCTCGGCCACATTACAGTGAATATTCAGAGTTTGTATGGCTAAGAATTTAGGTATATTAATAGCAGTGTGTTTAATGGCTGGTTCAAGTTTTGTGTTGTTCTCAAAGCCTAACAGCTCTCCTATAGTACCCAGATCCACTGTTTCTGTAGCAGACACAATCTCTACTCTGTGAGTGACAGAATTTTGAGTTAACACTATACCTCTGGGTAACTGAGCATTTAGAGTAGACAGATTATATTGCCCTGGAGTGATAACCATTTTTTGATCACCAACTGCAATCTTGTTGTTGTGGTGTGTAATATTAGGGACCAAGTACATGCCATAAAATGCTCTGAGAGCTATTGTTTTGGGATACACTATATCATCATGTAATCTGAGTTTGAATATTGAATTTTGGTTGGTGAGATGGAATACCCCCATTATGTTTTAAATACCACAGGGCCTTTTGAAAATCTTCAATTGATGGTTTATTTATTTGAGACAGATATCTAAGAACAGATAAACACAGATGTCCACAATTAACATCTTTGAAGTTATGAACACGGGCATTATTGTAATAAAGATTAGTTGATTTTAGATATTTTACTAAATTTTCAGGTGGAATACCTCCAAATGAATCAAACACAAATGCCTCATCTTTTAAATATTTAAGATAACAGATCCAGTGAGTGCCCTGATTTGTGTACTTATCCAAATTAACTATGCCACACTCTTTGTTGAGTGGTTGTTCTGGTAAAGAATCAGACATGTACACACCTCTAAAATTTTTGATGCCCAGTGGCTTGATTAAAGCTTCAATATCTTGGTTTGTAAGCGGCTCTTGTTTTTTTTAAACTTATTCATGGTTCTCTTAACACCTTTGCCTTGTTTTTCCATAGCCAGATTATGGCGCTTCAATTCATCTAATTCTGCATTATTATTCTTAGCATCTATTACTGTTTTTGCTATAGCAGCTGATCCCCCAGCCAAGCTCCCAACAGCCCCCAAAGCTGCTAAGATGGCCGGGATAGTAAATATGAAGCCACCTGTATGCAATTTTTTTCTAGATTGCTGTAATTTTTTTAATTGAGGGGTACTAAGTAATAATTTCATACCATGGCCCTTGGCAAGACAAGAATTTTTTTTCTTGCGCTGCTTTTGGTTAAAAGACTATCAATAGTTTTAAGAGATTTAAGACCTGCATAAGGTATCTGATACATAACACCCTTGGCCTTCATCCTAGGTTTATTATATACATATTCTGGGATTACATAGTTTAATTAAGTGGCTTAAATTTATTTAATCTATCACAACCCCCACCCCAGTTTTTGTTTGGTGTTCATAGCTATGGTGGTCCCCAATGCTGCTATTGTGTCACTTAAAGAAGCATCTTTGCTTACAAATCTACCAAATGCAGCCTCTTCTAATTTCTTGTCTGCAACATGTCGCCTATCAAGATCAGAATGTGTGTTGTATGCTATGTCATGGTCTCTACAAGCAGCATCTAGAGGATTAACACCAGGATCACCTCTGTTTAATCTATGGTCCAATTTTGTACCGGGACCACAATACTGATAGCCTGGAATGTGTAGTTCAAATGGCAGCTTGTTTATGGTGTCATTAAGCAGCCCCCGACTCTCAGAGATATTCAAAAATTTAGGTGGTAGAGCATTAATAATTTTTATAAGATATCCAATCCCCTTAGTGTCATTCACTATAAAATTAGACAATTTGGTGCTTATCATGTCGATAATTCCAACCTTTTCATTGTAAAAATTTGTGGTTGCCAGCATTTTCTTCCCCAGCTATGACCAGCAACCTATCTACAAGTTTCCTGACATCATCAACCCACACAAATTCTTTAGGCAGGGTGTTGTATTGTTTGATTCCACTACCTGTCTTGATCTGTGACCAAATGGGCTTGATTAAGTTGTATTTTGCTCCACTGCTAGACTTGACTCTTTTTTGTGTGGGATCATTGTTCTGGTATAGAGCATCTGATTTTATTAATATTTCTTTGTAATGCTCATAATCTTGATCTCTATAGCTGCCAGGTCTCTTCCTAGTCATCAGTTCCCACAATCCTGGTGTGCCAGGGTACTTAACAAAAGCACCTCTTTCTCCAAGATGAGATTCTGAATATACAATCAGATCATCTCCCATAAATGTTACTCTGAAATTGCCAATTCTATGTATGATTCTACCATCACGCTCTGTGTCAGCATATAAACCAAAGACCTCATCTTTTTTTGTCTTTAGGTGTGCTTAAATATTTTTGAGCAAGAAGACCCAATTCAATAGGATCCTGAGTAGCTTCAATTCTTCGAGGAGCAACAGGACTAGGTGTATGAATACTAGAAAGTGGGGTGATTTGATAATCTAATATGTTCCTAGCAGCTACAGGTACAAGCTCTGTGATCAAATTTTGATTTTGCTCTGTAACAGTTTTGATATTTTTACCTAATTCACTAATAGCATCAATAATAGGTTGTTCTGTTTGCTTGTGTTGTTCATAGATTCCTCGGTTCTCTGATTTCCATCCCTTAAATCTTTTTACAAGATAATCTCTTAATTTAAGATCATCAATGATTGGCCTTTTCATGGTTATTTATATATGTTTCAATGTCTAGAAAATTGTTGATTTTATTTCTGTATTTGCCACTATTGGGTTTCCTTGTCATATCAATTGTGACAAACCCATAGCTGTCCTGGTTCCAGCACCTACTGGAAAACTTGGAAAAATGATTGTAGCTCAAGTCCCCATCTACATATTCATCATGTATGTGTTGGAGGTTGGTATGATCTTGATGAAACACACATATAAAATTGCTGTGTTCTCGGATCAGCTGCTTCGGTATTTTAGAAAAAGTCTGTGCCAGGTAGAAGCAATCTATGTTTTTGTGCCGCCCCTGTGTAAAAAAAATTCTAACCTTGTTTTGATTATCCAGTATAATGTCATCAAACACAACAACAGAGTTATCAAGACATTCATGTAGTGGCTTAACATCTGGTTCAAAAGTGGCTATATCCAGTCCATCATATAGCTTCATCAGCTGCTGATATTTTAATTGTTCCAAGCTCTTAGAGAAGACATACAAGTGCCTGTTTTTGCAGTCTAACCAGTTGGGTGCCAATAAAAAATTATCAATCATTAGTGTAGTTTTACCACAAGCCAATGGCCCAACAATAAGACATCTAATATTATCAGGCAGCAGCTTTCCATTTCTCTTATTCTGCTGTTCAGGCTCTGGCAGTCTCTTTATAACATCCCAGGTGTTCATAGTATCACTTTGTCTGCCTCGATCCAGCTCTGTTCTGGGAGACCTAGCCATTTCACAAGTATCTTGTTGCCTTTTCTGCGGATGATTTTTTCTATGAGATATGTGTCAGGCTACTTAGTTTTGCTGAGTTCTTCTTCATGAAACCTGCCTTTGAGAATTTCTCCTCGGTGGTCTTTTGTTATATATGTGTATCGGGTCCCAGGTTTAACTTGAACCACTGTAAATAATTCAGTGCTCCAGTTTCTGGTAAAGCCTCTTTTGAATAAGTGCTTATATTTGCTGATTCTTACTTGATCACCTACCTTGTATTTGGCCTTTCTTGTTGTTGGCTGGTATCTAGGATAATAAACAGTACTGATCAATTTTTGCTCATCAGATGAAGTTACCTCAGAGGGCTTCATGTTGATTGTGGAATGGACCGAGTTGTTATATTGATGTAGAAGTTCTGGTAGAATACTGAGTCATTTATAATTACCTTGAAGTGTGAATTGTTTATACATATGATTTTTTAGGGTTTTGTTGAATCTTTCCACAATAGAGGCCTTGAGATCACTGTAACTCGAGTAATGTTGTATTGACTGGCTTTTAATAAATTGTTGGAACACCGAATTATAGAATTCTTTGCCATTATCTGTTTGTAGATAGCACGGTGATCTTCCACTCTGATTGATGATTGTCCTGAAGGCTTCTGTAACACATTTTCCAGTCTTGGATTTGAGTGGCACAGCCCAGGCAAATTTTGAAAATGTATCTATGACAGTGAGTAGATACTTGTAGCCCTTGTTGATCTTGTCTAAGTTTTTCAGCTCTCCACTTGCCATCTCAACCAAGTCACACTGCCATAAATCATCTATGCCTTTTGTAACCACTGGCAGTCTCTTATAATTATGTCTGGCTTGTCTGTGTAATTCATCAACAATAATTTGTCTAGACATAGTATGTAAACAAGAATATTGCAACTATAGAGTGTTCAGCAGCTGATACTAGAGGATTTTCTAAATATAATTTGTCCCCTATTTGTATATTAAATTCCAGAGAACATAAGATGTTTCTAATGTATCGGGGTCTGTAAAATCCTCTAACTCTGCACTGGTGATTTTTGGTTTGTTGTCAGCATTTGTTATTGATAAGGTAGGGTAGTGGTGTGCCTGTGGTTGTAGCCAATATTTGATCTTGATTGGTCTAAGTGTGCCCCCAACAAAAAACTGGTAATTAAATTGTGCAGGGTAGAGCATATATATTTTTCCACCTGGTGTAAACGGTGAATCATATTCTTTGTTGGGGATACTGTACAATTCAAGAATTACTGTATGTTTAGGATTCTCGATTAGGCCAGTTATTTCTTTTTCTGCTGTAAGCAATCTACTTGTTACAGATTCAAGGTGCTCATTGATAGTCCTAACAACATCATCATGGCCTTGCTTGATCTTTATGTCCACAACAAGATTTTTGTATTGTTGCACAATTTCTTGTAGCTGGGTGGCAAAAGCAGACAAAGCATTTGCTTGGTTGGATTCCATGCTTCCTAGCTGTTGCTTGATATTAGCTACAATTTGCTGTAAATTTTCAACAACTGCCAATTTTGAATTTTGAGCTGTAAGATCATGAACTTGTCTTCTGATATCCTCAAACAAGGCATGCAGTTCATTAATATGTTGATTAGTTGGTAGAGTGGCTACTGTCTGAGTAAGTTGTTTGATCTCTGTCTGGATATTCTTGATATCTTCTGATATCAATATACGATTCACAGCTCTCTTAATATTTTTAAGTTCCTGTGATGTAGGCAGATTTGATACAGTATTCTGCAAAGATTCAAGTGCCAATTTCACATTATTTAATTCAGAAGCATCAGCCACACTTTGCATAGCATCTTGGAGCAGGGTTATGTCTGCCTGAGTAGGTGTTGATTGTTGTAAAATTTCAAGCTTTGTTTGGATATCATCGATCAAGTGATGAAAATGAGATAGCTCAGATTCAGTGTTGAGGTTTTCAAGTTTTGTGATCTGTTGCTGGGCACTGACAAGGGTGTCTACAATACCAGGCAAGCGGGATTCTAGAGATTCTTGTACATTTGTGAGATCACTTTGTACTGCTGCTATGGTACCTTCAAGATGGGTTATGGTACTTTGAATTTTTCCAAAATCTTCATATGTCTCAAGTTGCAGCTTGATGTTGGCAACACTCCGAGTTATAGCACTCAGAGCATCAGAAGATGGCAAGTTGTTCATAAAATTTTCAAGTGTCTCAATTTTTTCTTTAACCTCGGCTATGGTATTGTTCAGAGGGTCCAGATTAGGTATCTGTAGTGATTGAATCTGTTCCTTTAGAGTGGAAATCACTAGATCAAAATCTTCTTGTGACTTTATGCTTTTGACAATTGTTTGGAGCTGTGCCTGAACATTATTAATCTGCTCTTCCAATTGTTGTTTCAATTGCTCCGAGTTGGTAGCCTGAGTCTAAAATTTGGCTTGAAGATCTGCCACAGCTTCCTCTAAATTTTGAAAATTATCTAATGTTGCCAAGTCAGTATATTTTTGAAGCAGCAATTTGAGTTCTGAATCAATTTTAAGAAGAAGGTCCATGCATTGTGATTGTAAATTTGTAATTTCTAGTTGAAGACTGGCATTGAGTGTGGTTTGTAAAGCTTGTAAATCACTTCTTAATTTATTAACTCTGACATCAAGCATCAGAATCTCATCACTGTGATCTTCATGCCTTGTATGGCCAAATATATCATTAGGCATTTTGATTTAGTGGTTATTTATTATTGAATATCTAATTCTTAATTCTATATAAAAAGGTATAAGCTTATCATAGGATCCCGGGACCTCAATATATAAGCAGTCACCAGCAGAAACAGTATATACTGTGCCAGAAATCATGTTTGAGTGCTTAATTCTATAAATATTTCTCCCTATTGAAATCTTGACATTACCCTCGGGGGTTGTAATAAATTGTAATTGACCACCTACAGGTAATTGGTAATGATTTAAATTATTGTTAAATATGTACAATGTTTTACCTGTTTCATCATCAACATCTGTAAGTATGCTGTTCAGATGAATAATTAACAAAGCACTTAGTTTAGTTATTATAGATTGTATATCAGAAGGGGTTGCTGGTGTTGGGAGGTCCATAATAGCCTGTTTTTTGAACCCAAATAAGTTCATAGGCATGTTTATTTATTTCAAATCATGTTCTGTAATTGGGCATTGTTTGCCACTTTTCAAATCACAATGACCCCATGGTAGAGTATGTATGCCACATGATAAAATGCATCTCTTATCATCATGTGGGTCCAGAGCCACTTTTCTTACAACATTTGTAGTCAACAAGTGATCCTCACTCTGAATTCTGCATTCTGATGTTCTTATTAAACTCTGGGTTTTGAGACAATTTTTGTAATCTTCAAATTCAAGCTTTTTGTCTACAGTTACTCTGCCAATGCCCTTGGCCTTTTTGGCAACAACACCACTACATGTTTGAAAACTGTACATCTTGGCCCTTAACCCAGCAAATGCCACAATAACATCACCAAGTGTCTCATCTTTTAACTTGCCAGGCACCTTTTTGTTGTGGGGTTGAATCTTTGTATGTTCACTGGTATCAAAATATTCAAGCAATGCAGGCTGGGACATATCTTGATAAACATCTTCTGTCTGAATATCAAGGATAAAACTATCTGTGTCCATGTACATCAGTTTTACACGATCATCATAAAAAGGCTTCAATACATCATAATATAGCTTTAACATGTGTAATTTGGCCAATTCCAATATCACAGCCCCTACATAAATAGGCTTATCAAACTTAATCTTTGTTTTTTTCATGTTGAAAAGTGCCATATTTTCATCATAAATTCTTCTATAATTGAAATTAGGCTTTGCAATCAATTTTTTGCTCAAGCTGGGGTCAGTAATTAATTTAACATCAGTATGTTTTCTGACATTTTCTATGGTTTTGCCATACACTGAATTGACCATCAATTTAAACAAAGTTTTCTCAAATTGGCTCATTGCAGATGTTCGAAGCTCTGTGTTTGTATCAATATATGGCTTCAACCATCTTGAGTGCCTGAACCTTAAGACTTTGCCAACTTTGGTCACTTGAACACCATGATTCATTAGGAACTGGAGGTTTTTGTAATATATGACATAGCCTTTTTTTGGCTCTAGAGTCATCATTAGCTTCTTCTGTTTAGAGCCAGGTGAACACTCAACCTCAGGAATTGGGGGCAGATCAGAAAATGTGTTGTGTAAATCATCAGGAATTGTCAGATCAACCTCTAAGAACAGGCCGTAGTTACTGTCATCAAAAGTCTGAAGATCTTCAATATTGAAATCTTCAACCCACTCAAGCCCTGCATATGGCAAATTATCCATCATAGCATAACCATACAGGCGGGTGGCATCTACATACAGTATATAATTTGATGGCAGGGCTGGATCATAATCAGGAATATATTTGTTGTTGGCTCTGGCATATCTCTGAGAACATTGCACCATGCCTCCTCTTATACATTGTTCCATAAACAGATACATATCTTGATCTTGGATCAGATCCAACTGCATTTTAGTGTTTAAAAACATTGCAGACCATGCTAGGCCTGGTGCACTGTAGAAATACATTGGATCCAGTTTATAATTTTCCATCGATGATTTTCTAAATGCCTGAAGTATATCAGCTAAGAGAGTCACATCAAGTTTTAAATATGCCTTATGATAATCACCAAATGTCTGGCATTTTAAATTGTTCCACATCAACTGGGCATGGTGATAATCATCATCAGTAATTCCAGATGCCCTGAGTTTACTGTAGAACTCTTGTTGTGGTGGCAGAGAACACTCATTAAATTTAGAAAAATCTGTAACATAGTCATATGGGTATACACCCTTCCGCCTAATTAATTTCAAGTCCTGATTTGGAAACATAGCACATGTGATTTTGAATTGATCATCAGATAATTGACTGGCCAGTGTAGCCAGGCTAGCCGACAGAATTCTGTAGGAATCAAGAAATCTTAAGTGAATGGGAACACCATTAATTTTAATTATTTTGCTAATAGCAATATATTTCTCATTATTTTCTGCTAAAATATTTAAATTCTGCTTGTCAAACACCTCATATTTGATCAAATGATGAAAATCATAATTGGATGCACCATGGCAAAATATAGGGACAAATTTTGGTCTCTGGATCTTAATATTACAGCTATTACACAGGGCCATTAAGAATTTACCATCTGTATGGGAATGGTGTTTCACCTTGATATTTGTATCTGAAAATTCAGAATCACATACCGGTCATTTTTCTGCATTGTTGAAATCTTCAATCTGATCCTGTGTTAAAGGCAACATGGGTTTTGATTTTAATAAGATATTAGATGCTATGTTATGGCACTCATTTTCTATTCTATGTGCAAATTCTTTGATGTCATCTGCTCCTATGTATAAATATTCTTCACTAACAACACCATCCTGTACAACAACATAATAAAAACTAGAAGGCTCATGTAACTGGTATGATGTAATTGAAGATTCATCAGGATCTGGGCTGCATAATGCAAGGGGTTTGAGGTTTGATTCAAAATCACAGACTATATATGCTGGATGTTCCAACAAGGCTTCAAATTTTTTGAATTTGGCATTTCACTTGGATTAGGCATCACCATATGAACAGGTTTATGGTTGCCACAGTATTTTAGATGCTCAATTAACTTGTTGTTAGCAATTTCTGCATTCACTTCCCGAAGCCCATTCTCCATTTTTCTACCATCAAATACAGTCAAACATCTTCTGCACAACTTGAATATTGTATTGGATTTGCCTTGTTGTTTTCTGACTAAAGCTTCAAGACTGTGTATCAGAGTGTAATGGTATGTGTCATCCCCTTCAATTAAGAGCAGATCAATCGGGACAGTAGAATCATCATCAAGTGTACTGATTCTGAGAGGTGCTATCAAGCAATTGCCACGGCCAGTAGAACAAATAAAAACATTAATAGATAATTGTTTACCATTGATATCCCTGGCCTTTTTTTCAAATTTATCAATATTCTGAACAGACATTGGATATTCTAAGCCCTCCATAGCATCATCAAAATCATGTTTATATTGTTTATAATAAGTTATTCTTTGTGGATCCCTTAAAACTGGATACAAAGCAGCTAAAATACGCCACAGAAAACATTTCTCATCATTATTTTTTATGTTAACCACGGCTCTTTTGTTTTTGATATTGGCAGGTAATAGCAGATATGTAGATCCTTTTAATGGGCTAAATTCAGAAATATTAACATAGAGCTTGTGTGAAGTTCCGCATAGGCTCCATCCTGATTCTTTTGCTGCAAATTCAGAGTGTTTAATATTCAATTGCTCTATCAAACTGCTTATTATTTTGTCTAAATTTGCATTTGAATATACAGCTACAGTTTCTGTTATGTGGGGCTGTGTAAATTTTGTGCCATTTGGTTTCTTATATTGTGTAAACAATTTTAGGGACAGCTTATAAGAGCCATTTTGTGCATTTAGAATTGCCTGCACATCAGGATTTATACTGTTCAAAAAATTCTTAATGTCACATCTTGGTTCTGATTCAAAACAGTGATCCCTAAGTTGGCCAGCAAAACTGCTATGGATAGGTGGTGCATAGCGTGGCTGCTTTGCTGCTCTAGCATTAACAGGTGTTTCATGCTTCCTTTTCAGACCAGATGTAAATGGCTGTGAGGGCAATGTTGATGACTGTACATAACAAGTACACTTATGTCTATTGTAATATGCTTTGCTTAATATTTTATGGCATCTTGGACATATTTTTGTAGCCTTTCTGCATTTCTGAGGATCACAATTATGCCGGTGCCTAGCCCAATTAGAACTAGATATATTTTTATTGCATTGATTGCAATATTTCAAGTTTGGCATTTTTATTGTTTGTTTATATAAAATTTCTTGGTCCAAAAAAACAGAACTATGGATAGAATGCCAAAACAATTATAACAGCAGTTAGTGGCTGAGCTGGTGCTTTTATACCCAGACAACAGCAGTAACTAGGCTCTGGTGATCCCCAATATAAAATAGTTTTGCTCTATTATGCTGTTGTATAACACACTTTACCAGGTATCAAACCTGGGAGCTATCAGCTGGATATCAGCTAAATACAGTCAAAGTTGTACTTTAAATCTGCAGTGAATATTCTCAAAGTCTCATGTGTGGGGATATTATTCTGCCACATGTATTTCAATCTCACACATTTTACCAGGTATCAAACCCGGGAGCCTCTTGATGACAAGGCAATAATACCAACACTTTGCCATCAGGGAGGCCTACACACTTTACCTGGTATCAAACCCGGGAGCCTCTTGATTACAAGGCAGCAATATTAATACTTCTCTATGGGGAGGCCTCAAACCCAGGAGCCTTTGATTACAAGGCATATAAGCTATGGGGCTATGCCCACACTCTCTACCAGGTTTCAGACCTGGGAGCTAAGAGCTGGATATCAGCTAATACAGTTGTGCAGTGAATATTTTCAAAGTCTCACGCGTGCATATATTATTTCAGAGCAAAGCCTTTTAGAATTGAACTCAGGAAGTGATGTCCTTTTAGTAAGAATTTCCCCCCTATTACACAGAAATATTAATTGAAGTTTCATGCCCTTTCCAGTGAATTGGAGTCAATGGCATGAAGGCCGGACACATGCTATCATGCAAAAGGAATTTTCCCTAGAATTGCCCCCTTTCAGCTTATATGCGTACCAGCATATAAAAGCCCCCATGCGTGCCAACAATAATGGAATATGAAAGCCCCTAAGCATGCATAATTTATTGCCCGGGGCAAGCAATGCATCAATTTTCCCAATCGAAACTGTCTGACAGACTAATGCATTTCTGAGCTAAGTAATTACTGCCCCGGGCAATAAACTGATGAAAGATTAGGAAGAAAACAGGTAACAGTTCCAATTTGCAACCTGCCTTTGTCCAAGGTAATCCTGTAATCTGTAAGGCACCTACATAAGCATTTTTGGCTTAGTTTTAAGTGTAGCCATAACAATATCAAGAGGGGCATATTTTTAACAAGCTTATGGACAACAATCTCACAGATGTAGCTTTTGTACACATGGCCAAATCAATCTGTTGAGGCTTCTTCATTTGTACACTAGGATTCAGGATTCTTGGGATTGAGAGCATACCACACTTGAGCAATTGGGGCATATGGGCATCTTGGCATAGTTTTAAGTGTAGCCAAATCGGGCTGTTTAATCAAATGACCTCTTCATTTGTACACTATGTGTGCGCCAATAATAGTACCAAATACATTACTAGTAAGAAAGTGTTGCCATCTGCAATGACTAAAATTTCTCGATCCAAGCAATTCATTAAACAGTCGCGGACGAACTGTAGCATTTTTCTACGAATTTCGCTTTCGGACGAACTGCTACTCGGACGAAACGCTACTGAACCAACAGTTCAGCGTCTGAAATTGTTTCAGTTTCTCTCCTGATATTCTCATTTAGTTCTTCTAAAGAGTGTGTGTTTGTTGCAGAGTCTATATTTTTCAATGTCCCACATATATAAAAATCACATATAGTAAGATCAGGAGACTGTGGGGGTCACAAACCTTTGCAAATGACCCTGTTTTCAAAAAATTTCTACAGAAATTCAATAACTCTTCAGCTGTGTGTGAGGTGGCCGAGTCTTGTTGGAAAAACCCTGACTGACATTCAATGTCAGTAAGTTGTTCAAAGAATGTCATCCCTGTATATTTGTGCATTTATGGTATTTTCATAAAATATGAACCCTGTAACTCTGTATGCATTTAATGCGCACCAAACACAGAATTTGTGGTCATGTAAAGGAGTTTTGTGTATGAAATCGGGTTTATCTGAGCTCCAATACCAATACCTGTTATTCTGTTACGCAACATGGCCCCGTAAATGAAACCATGCTTTGTCAAAGAAGTATATTAACCTTAGCAGGACCAAGGTGTGGCATAAAGTACCACTTTTGAAGTTTTGTGTTGGTAATCGAAACTGCCTTGAGCAATTGAATGAAAAATCCTGTTTATTGTCAATTCGGATGTGTATTTTCATATTTGCTAAAATTCAAGAGAAAATTTTATCCATTTTGATTTTTAAACTGAAGTTTATTGAGCCACATGTAGCAGATAGAGCAAAGAACATTGAGGGATTGAATGCAAATACAGGTACGGCAATTGAAAACGTTCTTCAAAGGAAAATTAGGTTAACGGTTGACAAACCCATAGATATATCTACTTATGCAACTGCTTCGAGAAAAGGAAATAGGTGTTACATTTGCATTTCCAATGGAGAAAGAAGAAACAAACTCTCACGAACTACAAATTCATGCAATGACTGTGGTAAATGTATCTGTGGAAGACACTGCATGAAAGTTCAGATCTGTGACAACTGTGTAATTTCTAATAATAGTGAGTAATGCTGAAGAACTGTAATATACTGACAATGTAGAACTGAAATGTGTTATAATGTTATAATGTTTTATTCTATTATTGTTAATAATAAATATGCAGATGTACATTTCCAAATAAAATATACTTAACATACATTAAAAATATACAAAATATGACTTTCTTATCTTTCAAAATAAAAAATACTTAACAAACATTAAAAATATACAAACTATGACTTATATTAAACAAAGCATACTAGTAGTGCAAAATAACTAACAAATATAGCGGAATAGTAAAGTGGCACAAAATGCCACCCTTAGTCCAGCATGTAACAGATCAAACCTAAATCAATTTCACCCCCTTTAACATTTCACAAAATTTAGTTACATACATTTAAACGACTCTCTTTATAGGATGGTAGCAGTTCCTGGACAACAGTGACCTTATACGGTATCAGTTTTAAAAATTTGGTAGCTGGCCATCCTGTTGTTACGGAAATTTCTGTTTCCTGTGTAAGTCGTCTGGGTAATGTTTGAGAAGTATATTCTAATCTCTCTCCGACTTTGTCCAATTTCTCCTCGGTAAGTACACTCCGTTTTACCATTCGCTTCTGATCGATAATATATCCTGTTTCCAATTTGTTCACAAGCTATTGCACGGTATTTCTGTATGGAACAGGTACACCTGGGAATTCTGTTGGAAATCGTATACGAACATCCCTGCAAGAATTTGTAATCACATACGAATCGTATATAAAAACGTTTTGTTGTAATGTGTACGTATGTGCCATTATTAAACCTATAGCAAAACACAAATCACACTTGGAACACTAAACACTTTATAAAACAATAGTAAATTAAAAGAAAACTTGTAACACGTAAACACTTTAAAAATACGGCTGAAATGAAATGGAATGCGATTAAGAAATTCACAACTTATGCGCAAAGCCTGTGTTTCAGTTGCCGCTCTGTTGCCGCGAACACAGAACTAAATATCCAGTTAGTTGGTGCTGAACTGGCTACCTGCCCGGATGTGATGGCTGCCTGGCTGGCTGCTTGACTGGTTTGGAGTAATAGGTAAAAAGGTAAAGTGCTCCCCTGTGCTTAGCCCCACGACATGAAAGCGTATAGGGGGTGTGGGGGTAACGCCCCACACTTTCTTCATCCGGTGGTTAGTGGGAGTGATGTTATCAGCCGGAGCCACTTCCAACGTTAGAAAAGTTCCCGGATTTTAACCGGCCGGGGATCGAACCCTGGACCTTTAGCATGGTAGTCAGACGCGTTACCGACTTTTTTTTATTGGAAAAGGAATAATACCCCTACGCGGTGGTATCCCCCGTCATTGATACTTTTTCAACTTTTATACTTTTCAATTTTTATAGTATTCTCAGTTTTTCACGTTTGGACAAACACAAATACCCATGCGTTACCCGGGACTCGAACCCGGAACCCCTGGCGTGTCAGCGCGCGGTGCTAACCACTCCGCCACGGAGGTCGACATCTGCGCCACCGCGGCCACTTGGAGGAATATGACATGTACTATTTGCTATTGGCTCTCTTTGACTGGATTCTGTGGAACAGCCAATGAGAGCAAAGTTCGGCCATGTGAATATAATCTGTGAGTTTGCAAAGGAGAGTTTTTTGTCTGTGGTTTCCGAGTGCAGGCTGTAGTTTCTCCGTTTCTCGATAAAACATAGTAAAGAGATGAGGTTCAGTGCATTCATGTTCAGTTTATTAATATTTAGGTATTTATGCAAAGCGATGAGATGTGTACGTGACAAATATGATTAACTGAAAATGAAAAAAAAGAAATATACAAGTGTATTAAAGGTTTGACTTTTTTTTAATGAATCCTGCGAATCTCATGTATGAATAAATTGAATATTAATACCTGAGTTGATCATAAAGCTTGTTCGGTACGCATTGATTACAATATATTTTCGAGACAATCTCTAGTTCATAGTTATCTTTTTTAATTATTAATAAAAGCAAAAATCAGTAATTCTCCTACAACATTCTTCAAAATGCTCGTCCATCTTTACAGATTGTCTGCCCTGCGCAGTGTCTTATGGGAACAAAAGTCTATCGACAAGTACGGTAACGAGTATCGTGTGAGGCGAAAACTAGCAGATGGGTAGCCAGTCCAGCGCCAAGTAGGGCATTCCTACTGGAAATGCAGTTCCGTGTGATTCGGGAATAAGAAACGAAAGTGCCCTTTTAGCGTGTCTTCGTACCAAAGCTCTACGAAATTTCCTTAAAACGGACCAGAAATGTGTGGATGCACGAGGACAACATTTCCAACATCTCCTGTGACAATGAACGTGCTTATTTTGATTTTAATTGTAACTGTAATTCTGAGAATTTGAAGTTCTTTCTACCTGAGTTCATCATAAAGCTCGTTTCCACAACGGAGATATAACACGCTATTCGCCAATAGTTGCCGCCTGGCTGGACGCCAAGGGACGACGATACGCACTGTAGAACATTTTCAATGCCAGCTTCTACCATTGCCGTAGAGTGAGGCAGCACATTTACCGCATTGCAGGGAGGCGAGTATTTCGGGATCTAGGTGTCCAAATGTTTATTGCCTGTGACTGTACTTTTACATTTAACAGATGTATTGGAAGTGATGCCCTCTTAATTTTTCCACAGAGAATTCATATTAATGATGTGGATGTGTTTTATATTTAAGCATACATATTATTATGTCTCAAACGCTATTGCTCCCTTAAGATAATTTAAAATTTGAAAATTCTTTTTGCGCAATTATCATTATGAAAATAGGTATATTTGAAAGTAATAACAATAATAATTTAAGTAAATACAAAATACATTTTCAGGTTTGATTGTGAACATTAGAAACGAATAATCAACCACAAAACATACATACGAGGATTGGTGATTTCCACTCTTCACGTGTACTCTTCAATTAAACTAATATAATCTCAAATATCTAATAACAATGACACGTATTTGTCCATTTTCGTGATGTGATATCTTCTCCAGTTATTTATTCCAATTGTAACAAGATCTTTCTAAAATATAAAAATATTTTTTAATATGGAAGTATGTCATTTTCGTGATTTAGCCCTTACAGATATCCTTACGTCATTGCAGAATTTAATCTCTTCTCTCCATGGAACCTGCTGAAACTCAGATTACATCAAGGTTCTGACGGCCTTGCTAACGTGTAATTTTTAAGTCACTGATAAAAGTACGCATCACGAGCAGTGAATATTTTATCTCGAATAACAATGGAAAAGATATGCATGCCACAACTTCTCCCACCCTTTTCCGCATGAAAGCAGAGGCGGGCGATAAGATAGTATCAACAGACACTGGGATCGTCATCTGGGGTGAAGATGACGGCTTGCTAGCACATCGCATATCTCAGAAAATGTGGGTCTCGATGAAAAAAGGCTGCGTCGTTTCGAAAGTTTTGCATGTTTCGGAGCACGGCGTTCAGACTCGCTTCTTCTACTTCCGTGTAGAGATACAAGATGGAAGTTTCAATATTCGAAACAGGGGTAAACTGTGATTTTTTTACGAAGAGTTTATGCAGTTTCACAACTATTTGCGTAAGTAAATGTTTTACTTATTCTCTTTGCAAACATCGCTGATATCATTCTAGATAATTACCTTACTTAAGTTGTGAGAAATATGACATCAAAATTCAAAATTGAATATTCTGCCTTCCTACAATGAGCATTGAATATAATAATAATACATTGGTTTCTTATTAGGGCGAGGTTCAGTTTGGGGGAGTTCTGCCACCTAACATTGTCAACGTTATATTACAATATAAGTTACGCATAGAGAAGTAAGCCACATGTAAAATAATGCTCATGTATACTTGTGGAAATACATAAAATAAAATCAACACTTAAATATTTTGAATACAAATACAAGAGATATTATAAATAATATAATTTCAAATAGGTCGTCTTGATAGTTTCAGTATGTGCTATCATTGTGCCATTGTCCCACTAAGAGTTAATTTTGTACTTTCACATGATATTGTCTCTTAAGGAGACTATGATTTAAACAAATACTTTAGAAGTGCTTCATGAAACATGAAACGGAACAAGTAAGGACAGATATTGAAATTGAAAAAATTTTAGAATTACGATTGAAGCAAATGTTAACTGCACATTCCGTTTTGTACGGCAGTACTTAATTTCTACATTATATTGCAGACTTTATACAAAATTATCTTCATAAATTTACAGGAGAAAGTTCAGTGTATAATTTGTAAATATTTATAAATATTCGTGCTCTTTAAAATTCTCAATCCTTTTTCCCTTAAAGTAAGTAAACATGAAATTCTGCACCCTTGTCCTATTTATAATAAGGCGATTTTGAAAGAAAAATTTCAGAAGAAGCGTAGATACAAAATGGAATAGAAGTAAGTTAAACGTGTTCTGCATAGAAGTTTATTGCTTGTATGTGGTAGGGACCATTCAATATTTTCTTGAGTAGAAATTTCAAGTTTGGAATCTTCTCTCACTAAACACTATTTTCCAAGGACAAAGTTAGTTAAGTATTTAAAAAGTCACTTAGTGTGTCCATTTTGGTGCCGAAATATATGTTTTGGAAGATAATTTTTGGCAAATAAAGTTTTTAAAACAAGAGATTTTTAAAAATATAACAGTGTTGAAAAAATGCTTAAAATTCATCATGTTAATTTTTTCACATGGTGGGAAAATTTTTTCTTAATACAGCATTATTACAGTTTCTTATGTGCAGAATTCTAATGTGTACTAAATTATGTTTCATTTGATCAGGGTGAGTATAAGATTAAATAACACTGTATTTCAGTTTATAATATTTTCAGGTATATTAAAATTAAAAAAAGTTCTTATTCGCATTATTTAAAGGAAAATGAAGATAGAAATTAAAACTCAAATTGCTGTACAGAAGAAAATTATTTATTTAGAAAACTGGAATAAAGTTAAGCAAGAAGCAAAGAAATTATTTATTCATTTTTGGTTAGTTAAGAATTAAACACAGCTTTGTAGCGTATCTAAATTATTTACGCAAATTGATCGCACAATGTCCTAAGTCCTGTTTCATAGTTCTTCACGAATTATACTGGTTATTTGTTTTGGAGCTAATATTCAGTCATTGGAAGTAACTGTAACATTTTCTTCTAGTAACAGTAACTAATTACGTTATTTTAGTGCTTGAAACTCGGCTATTATTCTATGCAACAAATAATTAAATTGAAAGTTAGTCGTACAATCACTTTACTATAACTAAGGAAAAGAAATTTCTTTTCGCTTCCATATTTGCAATATCTTGAAACATGTGCTCGGTTGATAGAATGAATGAATTGGTGATTATTAAATTTTGAGAACATAAAGAAGGATCTTAAATTTTTATCGCGAAGAGCCATAATATATCCCAAGCGTATTTTTATTAGAATACACACAACATAGAACTATATAATCTCTGACAATCCTCGTGGGCACACCACAGTTATTTAGTTCAACAGTAATTCTAAAAAATATTATGGTTTTATGATCAAAAATTTAAAAAAATCTGTATTTTGATGCAACAGAATATTTACTGTGGATTTTATTACTGTGGAAATTATATTTATTCGTGGTCATCGGTGATGAATAGAACAGCGCGCTTCCATTTCATGTTCCGAACCACACCGTACGAGATGTAACTACTCTAGAGTAGAGTAACTGTTATAACAACTTTATAAAGCAACAATAATTATATCTGAATTAATTTCTCACATGATGAACTTAGTTAAATCTAAAACGTAATTTTCCAAACACTGCTGATGTCTCAGACTTCAACATTACATAGGTACGAATTATGAAGGAAGTTTTCTCAAATACAGTATTGTAATAATTACCATTTTGTTTGCAACGACTACTAAGACTAGACATTCTGAATATAAGAATTAATATTAACATTTTTGTTTAAATGCATCTTCATTCTATTTTCATTTTTATATCCTGCAAAACATTACTTTCTTCTCCCAGATTTACTTACGTATGCTTTTTGCTGCTAGGGAATCATCATTTCATTCAGGAAACACTGAATGTCTTACGATTTTGGGAAAATGCCCTTAACACATACGTCTCATTGCTACAATTTCCGACAAGTTGAGTTAATAATGAAATAAAACAAAAAAAAAGAACTTGTAGTAGTTGTGCAAGTAGATGTGAAAATAACACATCTAAACGGCATTTTTATTGTGAACGTTATCGTCCTCTTAACTCTCTGGTGCATACAACTACATTATTACATATGAGACCCTTATTAAAAATAATAGGAAGTGAGCAAGTAATATCACAAATGAAACTGTTCGTGGATATACTGACTGATATATTTCTTTTGGAAGTAAATTATTACAATTCCTTTTACTATTACTATAATGTACAGTAAAATACAGTACAATTTAAAATTATAGAAATAATATTCACACGTAAAATATGACAAACATTTTGTACTTCATATATCACTAGTCAACATACAAAATGTTGACTCATGACAGTCTATGCACAACAGCTGACTGTGTACCTTGAATATATTCTTGTTACTGTTTACTATAATTGTTGGAAAGTAAAATAAATATAAAATCACACTTGATAACAAATATTTGCTACTTTACATATTGAAAGTCAGCATACAAAACTTTTTCAATCACTCATTACAGTGGATGCACAACAACTTACCGTGTTCTTTGCAGATATTCTTGTTACACTTATGACAAGTCATTGATGATTTGCGAGACAGTCTGTGAGGGCATATGTAGCAGCTCCTCTTGGTTTTTACAGACACTTCTTCTTCCTTTTGTATCTCTTTCAGAGGCATGATGTTGAAAATTCTAAAGGCATGTAAGACAGATTTCTTGATTTGAGGAATATTCACTCTATCCATCGTATAAGGTCTAACGAGTTCCAAAGCAAGATCTTTCAGGAAAATTCTTCACCTGCTAGAATCCTGCATCACTCGGGGTTCTGTTTTATGTACAATATATAGGGTAAGCATACCAGTTATTGGCACTTTTAGAAGAACTAGTTGGAAAGACATGAATTACACATATAGTATCAGTACTTTTTTTGGATTTCAGTATTTTATAAACTTTGGCACCTGTTCTGAAGTGAAATAGATTGAGACATATTAAAAACAGAAAGCAGTTATTTAATTATTTATTGTTTATTCAGAACCTGATAATGTCTAGTTGTTGGCATACACTGACCAGTTACTGTCACATATGTGCCCACTTATTGGCACTCCATATTTACAATGTGCTAAGCCTCTAACATTCACAGTTATTGTAGGTTACGTAGTAGCTAAGCCTATATCGTAGATAAAAACAATTCAAATAGGAATATGCCTAATGAAAATTATGAAAGAACTCAGAAAAGTAAATCATTGAAATTGTTTAAATAAAGAAAGTCTGTACCAACATTTGTCAGTCTGAGTGCTGGAACTTGGCACTGGTGGCAACTACTGGTTAACATAAAGCTATCAAAGTCAGAACACTCGCAATGTTATTCTTATGTTTTCAATAGCACCATGGTAGTGTTAAAAACATGCAAGGTTTATTTCTTCCAAATTGCAAGTTATTTGCCCTTGTGCCAAGTAAATGGGCATCATGCACATTAGCAATACCAATTATTGGCGCCCTTGAAAGCATGCAGCGATTAAACAATTTGTCGGCAATGGGACGTCAATGCACTTCCTTTAGGGTCTAACTAACCGCTAAACAAGAACCATGTGCAATAATTGCATTACAACAATAAACAACAAGAGAAACATGAAAACATATTCCTTAACCTACCTGCTTAGAATTGGGCAGAAATCTTGAAAATCACAAAAGCCTTCCAGATATACGCGATTTTTCCACAAGAAATAACAAATGAAATAGACGCAGTTTGCAAATGTCATCAACGGAAACCATTGTTGCCAGTTTCACACAGATCTTAATTGCTACAAATATTCCTCAACTTTGCCAAAAAACAGGACAGTGCCAAATACAGGAAAGCTTACCCTATGCATTGAGAGCTGCAATATCAACCATATTATAGCACAAGACAAGTGGCCACCTCTTAGTTTTGCGTTTTGCTGTGTACCTTTCAACATGCTGATCCATAAGGTCAACGCCTCCCTTGATTTTGTTGTATGCTAGAATTATTTCGGGCTTTTTCTTGGAATTGTTACTATCGATTTGGCCATCATGGTGCATTGTGCTTAATACTATTACTGCTTTACCTTTCTTGGGAACATAGCTGACCATTATTGTGGAGTCTTTGAATCCAAATTCTGAGGAAAAATTTCGCTGTTTCTACAAGGTTTGAATTCATTGGGAATTTCAGGCTTTTTTAGTCTCACAGTTCAAACTGTTGTAATGTTAATCTAAACAGTTGTTCAGAAAGAAGCAAACTCGTAAAATATTTGTCTGTTTTCACATTTCGTCCAGAATGACGAATTGACTCTGTGAGTTTCAGAACTACACTTTAAGCTAAGTCCCTCTGAGGCTGTTCATTTTGATGCTTTCTTGCAAATAGCTTACCCTCAACTGCATAACCAGACTTTGCTTCACACATTCAAAATATTTTTATGCCGTATTTAGCAGGTTTTGCGGCATATACTGCACACTAGAATCAGTAACCCTTACCGGACATTAATTTATTCATAACGACGCTCGGCTATTTTTATTCTATCATTTTTAATTGATATTCATTACTATTTCTATTCAGTTACTACGGGTGAGGCTATTGTTAGTTAATCAAGAGGAGAGTATAGGGGGAGGGGGAGGAAGATTAGTCATGAATAACTCATGCGCCCGTGGGAGCTTGGAATTAATGGTTTTTCATTAGTGCAAAATAGTTACTATTATGTATCCCGTTCTACCCTAACCTAACCCTATTGTTGTACTTTATATATGCGTTACAGCCAGATATGAGTCATGGATGATTCATGCTGGCGTTTTAGCTTGATCTTAATGGTTTTCAATTAGTGCACAATAGATACTATTGTGTATCCCGTTTTGGGCCTTTTGCATCCCCATTTATGCTTTTCGTATATGTGTTTCAGCCGTATGTGAGTCACGGATGATTCGTACAGACGTGGAGCTTGGTCTTGATGGTTTTCCATTAGTGCACAATAGATATTATTATGGAATCCGGTTCCGGCCTATTCTAACCAAAGGAACCCTGTTCAGGCCTCTTCTAACCCAAGGAACCCTGTTCCGGCCTACTAAGGCAGTTTATGCTTTTCTTATACGCGAGGATGAGTCAAGGCTGATTCAGGCAGTCGTGGGAACTTGAAGTTAATGCGTTTTATTCACTAACAAGGAGACGATTCCGGCCTATCTAAGCCAATTTTTGGCGTCATCCGTAGTTTGCAGTCGTCGATGACGTCATGAGCCGACATTTTGGCGTCGGTGGTGAGTCATATTTGGTATAATTGAGGAGCTCGAAGGGGCCTTGGTAGATGCTAGAACACATTAAAAAATGAGAGAAGGTTTTAATAAATGAATCAATTAATCAGAGAAGGGCAATGAAAAATAATATTCATATTGAGGGGCAGTTTGTCTAAGAATCTATAAATAACAAGCGGAACACGAAGCGGTCCAAGAGAGTTCTCAAGTGTTTGGCTTGAAAGACGTGTTGATTTTAGCGTGACTGAGTTATTGCAGTGCAACTAAAGACTTTTTAACTTGGTAAGTATCTCTCTGTGTACTATTCTTTATTTCAAGTTGTTTTTCTTACTGCCATGGTAACAAAGTTTAAGTGTTTTACATTATTAATGAAAATATTATACAAAGAATATTAGAAAATAACACTAACAATATGTATTGTTATTGTTCCGGGTTCTCTGTCTCTCTCTCTCTCTCTCTCTGAATTCAACGAACAAACGAAGAATGGCTTCAAGCTCCAGGCCCAACATCAGTGCGGTGAGTACTGCCGAATCCCTTTTTAAACAATTTTACCCTGAGATTTTACACTTCTCCAGCTGATATTATTAACGCATATTACAACTTTTGCGAGAGGGTAGTTTTCTTAGACGATTACCCATATTCAGATCCGACCTTGTTTTGTGAGACTGCTCACAATATTCTGAATCAAATTGGGGCGGGGTAACCTAATTTTTCAGTGTTTGGATAAAGGGAGAGATATTTCAGGCGGTTTGCAATGCTAGGACGGGAGGTTTCCATTGATATCCCAACGCAGGTAGTCGGGGACCCTCAATCTCTTGTCAGTGCGATGTTCCAGTTTCTGATGGGAAGGTTTTTTTATGATGTTGTACCCGAAAGTCAAGTTGGGGTGATTATTTCTGCAGGAGATAACGACAGGGATATCTATATCCCTTGGCGTTGCCTTTCAGAGCTAAATGCGAACATTATCCAGCATTATGTTGCGAACGTGCTCAATAGTAACTAGTCTGTCTTTGTGGGGAATACCATTAATACCATTAAACCCACTAGAATCACAAGAACCTCTAAAACATTAGTGGACGTCATCGTTGTAGATGATCCATCCATTGTACACTCCGCTGACGTAACGGTGCCGATCAGCAATTCAGACCATTGTTTGACTTACATCATGGTCCTTCTTGAGAAACCCGACAAACGTTTCAAAATAATTTCGTACAGAAACTACTCATCGTTCGATATGGAGAGTTTTGAAACGGACGCTAAACATTTTCACTGGGACAATATTAAGCACTTATAGAGTATTGACAAAAAAGTAAACTTTCTTAATAATGGTATTAAGACTATTTTCGATAAGCATGCCCCTATACGTACTGCACGAATAGCCAAGAGAAAAGTACCGTGGGTAACCGACAATACCAAACTATTAATGAAACTTAGAGATAATGCTCTCAGAAAATATAAACTGACGAACAATCCGTCACATTGGGATTATTATAAAGAACTGCGGAATTTCACCACGTCGGTTATAAGACAGGAGAAGAAAGCCTACCTCTCGTTCCACATCAATAGAAACGTCCATGATTCAAAATTAATGTGGAAAGAGATAAAGAAATGTGGTATTTACGGAAAGGTGGAGCCGAGTGTCCCACACTTTTTAAATGATCCGCATTTGTTAAACACTCACTTTATTGACAGCGCCAGTCCCTCTAACCAAGAAACCGATCTCATCCTCGAAGAGTGCGAACGCTTCCTTACAACTACATTTACTGAAAACGGCGACACCTTCTTCTTTCGACCCGTCAAAGAAGTAGAAATTGCACAACTCGTGTCCAAAATCCGTTCCAATTCCTGTGGCACAGACGGCATAAACCTAAAAATGATAAAGCTAATTCTTCCACACATTCTTTCACCTCTTACTCACTTGATAAATTTCTCGTTACATAAGAACACCTTTCCCCTTGCATGGAAGGAGGCTAGAATCCTGCCCTTGCCGAAGAAACGACACGTGACCGACATGAACGACTTACGACCAATTAGTATATTACCTGTCTTATCAAAAGTTATCGAGAAAGCAGTGTACAAGCAGATAGAAAGTTTTGTTACCAAAAATCAAATATTGCCTGCAGTACAGTCTGGTTTCCGACCTTCCCACAGCACCGTAACGGCGCTCATGAAAGTAACAGACGACATTTTACAAACACTAAACGAAAGTAAGGCTGCAGTCTTGGTGTTGCTTGACTTGTCCAAGGCGTTTAATCTTGTATCTCATCAGCTACTCCTTTCGAAAATGAGTTACTACGGTTTTTCGCCGGGAGCAATAAAATGGTTCCAGTCTTACCTTACTGGGCGAGTGCAATCGGTGACGCTTCCCTCAGGAGCTACATCGACTCCCCTTACGATACCCTCAGGGGTTGCGCAAGGAAGTATTCTAGGCCCTTTTCTATATTCCCTCTTCACCGCCGACCTACCCCTAAATGTACGACACAGTGTACCTCATTGTTATGCAGATGACACGCAGCTGATGATGCCAGTAGACCCCAAAAATGCAAAACCAGCAATTGGTCTCCTGAACCGTGACCTTCATGCTATTTATAAATGGTGTAAACGTAATGGTCTTGTAATCAACCCCTCTAAATGCTGCTTTACATTAATTGGTTCTAGCGCTGCCTTAAATAAAATTCAAATAAATGGGTTATCAATTAATATTAATGATGAGAGGGTCCCACAGTGCACAACTGTTAAGAACTTAGGTGTGATATTTAATGAGAAACTTGACTGGCAAAACCACGTAACGTCTCAAAGTTCAAAAGCTTATGGTATACTTAGATCACTCTATAAATCATCGCACTTACTTTCGACTGATGTTAAATTGCGCCTTATGCAAGCTCTAGTTCTTCCAATTTTCGATTACTGTGACGTTGTTTACGGTGTTAATCTAACAAAAAAGAATGCTAAAATTGCACAAAAAGTACAGAATTCTTGTATACGTTTTGCATTTAGCTTGAAACGAAGGGATCACATACTGCCTTACTTAAATGACGTTAATTGGCTGAATATGACACGACGCAGAAAACTACATCTGGCCTGCACAATATTCAAAATTCTGCAAACAAAAACACCCACATACTTATACGACAGACTCCAATTTAGACACGACATACACAACTACACGACTCGACACTCTAAGAAACTTAATCTGGACAGATTCTCAAAATCCATATTCCTGTCATCCTTCAAAGCTGCTTCTGCATATTGTTGGAATGCGCTGCCACCAGATGTTACCTCGTGTGCGACATATAACAGCTTTAAAAGGGCAGTAACAAAAGTATTTCTACATGAGCAAGGACAAATCATCAGTACACATGACTAGATTCAGCATGCTTACGTTGAAATCAAATCAAAACAAAAACGAGCAGATTCGAACCCAAGATGAATATTTTGATGTGTGTGAATGAGAAAAATTGTTTTTTATCTTTTTAGTGTGTTAATTACTGAAATATTTAGAAGTGAAAATGTAATGGAATTCGTATGTTATAGTAGTAATTGTATTTTGTCTGTTTTATTGTAGTAGATTTTGCGGGTTAAGTGGTAGAGCAGCCACAGGCTGAACTTCGCCCATGAATAAAGAAATTCTAAATTCTAAATTCTAAATGCACGGCGCATATTGTGGAAAGGCGACGTGGCATGGGTAAATTGTGTCTCTACAGAAAGTATGCACCCCTGTTGACAGCGAATAATCCTAATCAAAGACAGCGGGCTATCACCGTAATAAAAAACGATGATAATCTTTGTCTCCCCAGAGCAATTGTGTATGCCCAAGCCAAAGTCGATAAAGATGCCAAGAAAATCGATATTTTTCGAATGTATGAAAATAAATTTAAAGAAGCCGCTATGCGCTTGTGCCATGATGGAAGCGTCGACCCTTCCAATGGCTGTGCTGTGGAAGACATTATTAAATTCGAGAATAATCTTTGTCCAGAGTACCAGATTGTTGTTTTTGCGCCGAAAGACGGGGAAAGGGACTACGAAGTGATTCTTGCTACTCCGTTCGCCCCCAGACAAATCAATTTGTTGTATCATAACGAAAACTTTGACATAGTCAATTTAGTTCGGAACCTTCTTGTAAAAAATTACTACTGCCGCAAATTTCAAATAGGATTTTCTCACAAATAACAACATACTTAGTGTACATTGCATTGTTCTAAATGTGAGGCAAGTCACGTGGAAGAAAATACTAGTTCTGTCCAGCGAAAATCTGAAGCATGTAACCGAACGTTTCTGTCCAGAAACTGTTTCCAGAATCATTTACTTACAGAAGGGAGAAAATCAAGTGTGTGCCAATCCATTCACCAGTCTACCATCTTTTGCAACATCATTAATACAAGGACCCGCAAAACTCCCCATAACTGTGAAGAATTCTTTTGCAAAAGCTGTAGTGCTTTTGTCGGTCCTACACAGAAATGTTATATTCTCCCGGTCAAAGTAGATCCAATCACTAAATTTCTGTATTTTTTTTATTTTGAATGTATGTTGGTTGACGGGGAAGATGCACAGAAACACGAAGTGAACCTGGTTGTTGCCCAGCAGGCTTGTCACGCTTGTAATGACACTGAAGCAGATTTCTGCGAAATGTGCGTCCCTCGTATGCATATTTTCCTCAATATTGCGGAGTTTGTGCATTATATTCAAACACCAAAAGAAGGTTTCGAGAAAATTGTATGCATTGCACATAATGTGGGACGTTACGATACCCATTTTTTACTGAATTATTTGATCAATGAAGAAAATATTATGCCTTCAGTAATTATGAAAGGTCGTAATATTATTGAAATGATCGTGGGCAAGAAAATAATTTTCCGTGATTCGTTGTATTTCATGTTAATGAAATTAAAGGATTTGCCTACAAGTCTGGGTCTCGGGGATGAACTGCGCAAAGCCGACTTTCCCTATCTTTTCTCTACGCCTGAGAATCAACATTATGTGGGCCCATACCCTGATATTTCTTTTTATGACGTGGATTATAAGTCCACTAAAGAACGCGAAGAAATGCGCAAGTGGCATTAAGAAGAAACTATTCAGGCTGGGAAAATATTTGATTTCCAACAAGAGTTACGACAGTATTGTATTAGTGGTGTGGAAATCCTTGCAGCTGCGTGTATTAAATCTTCAAATTTAATTGAACAATTGTCGGGAATTCAGTGCTCCCTGAAATGTGCCACACACATCGTTAGCCTCATTGATATTCAGGGCTAAATTTCTAAAATAAAACATGCTTATCAAGATACCACCGATGGGATTCAGGGACCAGGATACTTATTCATTAATTTAGTTCAAATTGATGAAATGGTAAGAGTACACCAACAATATCACATTGCGGCATGCCGGCAATCTCGTGGAAGTGAAAGTAGGCTTTTATAAGCTTAACGGGATCCATGAAGATACTAAGACTGTGTACAGTTTCCTGGGGTGCTACTGTCACGCCTGCAGCTCATGTTCCCCTGAAAATAGGAATCAACCCCTTAATGAAACATGCGAAACATTAAGTCAGAGGTACGAACGCACAGTAATAAGAAAAGCGTTGCTGGAGCAAATGGGGTAGACGGTAATTAAAAAATGGGAATGTGAGTTCCATGATGAAATCAAACCAATGTGGAACAATGCAAATTTATTGGTGAGAACTGCTACTCCCACGACAGCCCTCGTATCCCCAAACAAGCCTTCAATGGCGGTCGTACTGAACTTTTCAGGGCTGTATACGAACGCCAAGATGGCGAGAAATCATGTATGAAACTTTCAGATGTTGTTTCCCTTTAACGGCCATGATGAAACAGCGAGAGATGCTTACGGGAAAACCTGTTATTTACTCCTTCGAGTTTCCCCCACTGGAGAACATATTCGGGGTAGTAAAGACTTATATTTACCCGTGCTTGGCATGGAGTGCAATAGTAAGTCAATGGTTGCTCTCTGCCAGGCATGTGCACAAAGTGAGAATCAGGAAGAGTGCCCGTACAGAAAAACAAACACCTGGGTATCAGAAGAACTCAAGTTGGCTGTAGAGAAAGGGTACAAAATAATCAAAATTTATGAAGTATGGGATTTTCCTTCTGCACAAGAAACAGAAAATGTGTTCAGAGAATACGTAGATACTTTTCTTTTACTGAAACAACAGTCCTCAGGATATCCTTCCACTTGCAGTACAGAACAAGACAACGACAAGTATATTCGAGATTATTTCGAACATGAGGGTATTCAGCTTGTCAAGGAAAAAATTGGATACATTGCTGGTCTGCGTTACATATCCAAAATACTCCTTAACTTTTTTTGGTAAACTCGTGGAAACAATTTTAAAAAATAAGTCTGTTTATGTCAATACAAAAAAGAAATTCCATGATATTCTATTCAATCCACAAGTTGAGATTAAAAATGTTGTCCCTATTTCTGAAAAATGTTTGCTAGTAAACGTTGTAGGTTTGGAAACGGCGTGTTCGCCGTTAGTATTGTCCAATGTCTTTGTCTCGGCTTTTATCACTGGTTATGGAAGAATGCATTTATATTCCTTTATGGATCGAGTAAAAGAATCGATCCATTACGTGGACACTGACTCTGTATTCTATGTTGGAAAGCAGGGTGAAAACCTGTTACCTTTCTCGATTGACTGACCGATGAGATTAAAGACCCGTATGAAATCTCATGATTTCTTGATGCTGGATCCAAGAATTATGCATATAAAATAGAAAACAATTATGATGCAAACGATGAGAAACATGTGATTAAAGTGCGTGGTATTACCATGAACTACAGAACAAAATTGCAAATTAATTTTGACTATTTCAAGCAACTTGTTAAAGGAGAAATTGAAGAAAGAGTGGTTGAAAACTGTCGAAAAATTAAACGTGTAGCTAATTTTGAGGTAGTCTCGCAAAAGGAACAAAAACTCACCAAGCAGTTCACACGAAACGTCGAAAATTGGAGAACTATGTCTCCTTACCATACAGGATGTAAATTCTTCAAACACTGAAATATTATACTCTGGCAGAAGGTTGTGAGTTATGTGACTTCGACATTTTCAAGCTCATGCATAAAGTGACTCTAGGTATCACCTAGCCTCAATGCTGATTCCATTATATCATAAACATGCAAGAACAAGAATACTCTATCTTATATATTTAGGAAACTTTACCTGCTTCTAAATAACAAAGAAACCCTAAAATATCCAACTTTTCCTATGTATTGTGCATAACCTGTTCTGTATATCTTTATTTTTTTTTTACCAACCATTGAAACTGATATCACGTGGGTCTTATCGTGACGTATATTTTGATTATAGCAAATGTCCCTTTAGTTGAGTGAGTGTCAGCCACAAAGTCGGATCAAAATATGAGAGCCGCTATCGATTTTATAGAATTTCGAGATAATCATGGAAAATACATTCCAAAAGAAATATCTGTTGTGGATCCAGAATCTAATTGTTTGCAATCATGGGTATTAAATCCACCCTGCACATGGGAAGAACTTGATATCATAATACAAAATGAAAATTTATGGGAAACTCAAAATGTGCACGACCTCTCTTGGCAAGCTCGGGAAGTGAATTTTTCCAATATGTCCACTATTTTATCCCGCTGTACCGAAAATGCCTCAGCCATTTATTCCTTTGGAGCAGAAAAGTGCCATTTTCTTTCTACCTTACTTCACTGCACTGTGATTAACTTGGAGCAGCTTGGATGCCCTAAATCAGCTCCACTAAGTTT
The DNA here is from genome assembly GCF_977018435.1 of Lepisma saccharinum. Taxonomy (NCBI): domain Eukaryota; kingdom Metazoa; phylum Arthropoda; class Insecta; order Zygentoma; family Lepismatidae; genus Lepisma; species Lepisma saccharinum. Next base: position 98,425,321 of record NC_139230.1, on the reverse strand, counting down.
GCCTGCATATAGCTGCTGTGAGTAGAACCACCGCCTGAGAAAAATAGCTTGTGCTCTGAGAAACGCTCACCTGTACGGACAGTTTCTACACCACTACAGTTTCATTCAGCACGTTGTTCCTGTTTGTGCATCAACACAAGGCGAGAACAACTCAACATCAGACTACAAAGAAGGCAGCATCTCGTCGTGAGACGAGAACTTATATTCATTGAATTCGGCTGCAAAATGGATACCATAAGCATTGCCATGATAGTACATCAAGTGAGTGTTCTATCTGAAAGCTTCGTTGGACTGGTACAGACAATATGTTACCGAAAAATATCAAGTTTCAAAACAGACAGTGATTCGGGGTCTAGGATATATTTGGACTGGACTGTACATTGACCCGACTTGCCACGGAACATACTTTAACAATTTTGGTGAAATCCCAAGTGTTTTTTTATAGTGAACTGTATGTGTATAACCAGAATAATTATTCCTTGTCCAATTTGTGGCAGGAACCGAACTATGTCATACTATGCATCTTTCTTTGGGAACGATTTGAAAAAGAATGACCGCATAGTGAGAGAAAACAATTACAAATGTGTTTTCTTGACTTTTTTCGCAGTGTGGATGCTGTGAGACCCAAATCAATGAGCAGTGCCTCGCGGAAGCTGGGGGTTCACTAGCCTCAGTGTACTTGGATAAAATGTGAACATGGATACCAGAATCTTGAGTGAAGAGTGAAACAGAAAAACAGGCAGACTGGATAACACCATTGTTAAGAAATTATATTTGAGATAAAAAAACCGTTAGTATAACGGTACTTTGTAGTAGAATAGTATTCTCTGATATGTAACAAATGAAAAAACTATATGTATTACATACTTTGTAGTAGATTTGTTAGTGAAAATAAAAATCTCGTGTGTAGAAACCATTTGTTTCATTTAAAAAAAATGGTATTGAGTTAGTAAAATTGTATTTAAAAAGTAAATATACACCACAAATACAGTATTAAAAAAATATATTTACAATTCCCATTGGCAAAGATGACATCTTAGAATTGAACGCTTTTCTCACCACACTCCAAAGTAACAATTTGGTATTAGATTACAAGAGGAAGCAGCTTTATACCCCAAACAACATAAAGTACCTTATTAAAAATTCTAGCCTTCATTTTACCCGCTAACTTTGTTATTCAGTTTAGCAGTCGCATAGTAGCCCTCCCGGATAACTTATTTCTTCCTATTTAGAATGTGAGATACGTATGTGGCATGTCTCTGTCCAGTAAAACTATCCATAATCGCTAAAAAATTATAGATGTTTTTTCACAGAAGTCTCGACTATCATTGGGCGCGTGCAACTTTCAAAGAAAAAATATTGACGACAAATTAAAGTACAATTCAAAAATCTTAATCATCATAAAGCCCTTTAGATGAGAGAGAAAAAAACCTTTTAGCAACGACCGCGAGAACTAACGGACGAACGACTGGTAGGAAAATTTCCCCCTGGGTACGATTGTGTTTGTGTGTGTGCGTGTGCGTGTGTGTGTGTGCGTGTGTGTGTGTGTGTGTGTCAGTCTTTCTTTGCTCCCTGAGGCTACTGATGTCCCACACTTGTTCAGAGGATTTTATGAACCGAGTCTTCTATGCTTTAGGAGTAACGATTATTAATGTCAACCTTATATTTTCCTTTCATACACATAATATATATATATACACTTGATCACTTGGATATTTTTTAACATAACCAACTTTTCACGTGTAGACCGTGTCCGGATAGCTTTGTTAGTATAGCATTAGGCTTTTAACTTATCGGCCCAGGGTTCGAGTCCCTGTCTGGGATGTTACAATTTTTAAAATTTTGTCATCGGTCTTTTGCAAAAAGCTACTTACGTAGCATAATGTGCTTTTGTAATTCTCAAAAGATATCTTGCTACATTTAGCTCCTGTTATAGTATAAATCGAAGTCTAATTAGTGTTGGGTAGTAAGTGCATCTGGCGTATGTAGCTATATAAAAGCCGAACTGATTCTTTTTCTTTCGTAGGAACCATGTATTGGCGAAGATTTCTGTTGCTTTTCTAGTACTTTGTGCATATTTTGAAAAATGTGTATATATATATATATATATATGCAACAAAATCACTGTAAGAATTGCAGTCTACTAGATAAACACACTAAAAACACAACATGAAACCAGAAAGCCAATACAACATTGATAGCAACAAGGATGTCGTTATTAGAGGTACTTTCACGGACACAAAATTGATTTTGAACCATGAAGAAAATTACATTATCTTTGATAGAATAGAGTACCCGGAATACATCTACGGATCAGATGAAATCTACAAAACTTACATGGAAACACTCTCCATACGTACAAATGTGCCGAACAGAACAAAATCCCTGTGCATATCCGGAGACCTGTACAATGTCTTCAATGGCTGGGGAAAAAACATAACAGTAGAAATAAGCAACAGCACAAGAGAAGTCACCCTCAACTTTGAACAGTGGCGAAAATTTCTCTCTTACCACGAAACCCTCGTGGAGGATTTCCAGCAGCGGCAAAATCGTAATGACTATGTGACTTTCGCTTTTTGGTAGACTACTTTTCTTGTATATAAGTCTGATATATTCTTGAATTAATTATTAAATAAACTTTCAAAAGAATACATCAAATGTTTAATTTGAACCCAAAATGAATATGTAAACTAAAGAACAGTTAAAAGTCTTTGGTGTGTGGTCCTATGCCTCCTACAATCCTCTGTAATGTTCATATTGTCCTGTGAATTATAAATAAACATGCTAAGTAGCCTATTTACAACCTTAGGTTTAAGCTTCAATCAGTGGGATTTAGTTCTCTGTGATATATAGTGATTGTAGTAAAAATAAGCCTCGTATGATATAGCAGATACGCCCTGATATTAAGTCAAACACTCAAGAAAACCAGTAATACTTGAAAAAGGGCTTAGAAGGCTAAAACCCAACATAGAAAACAATTATGTTTTCACATATCCTTTATTATTTGCACTAACGTACATTACACATTGGTAATTCTAGTATTGTATCATGATACAAGTCTTTGTACATTTCTTATTGCACAACCTTGTGCAGATTGATACTTACACAATCCTCCTTGAAACATATACACATTTCTAAACGAAGGACAGTTTGCACTTTGCAAATCTACAATATTATAAATATTGAACAAATCTTTGAGAAGTTTGGATTTTTCTTCTCCCTTAGAATAGAAAGTTGAACCTTGACAGTTCAAATGTCTAATTACACTACGAACATAGTACACTTCACATCCCAGAGGAGTATCGTACGATAATGCATGAATATTTTATTACACCCATTGGGATTCATTATTGTCTTTGAAATATTCTGGCAAACTTACAAGAGCATAATACACAGTATCCAAATTTGTAGAACTAAAACATATCTCACGCAATATAAATTTATTATTGTACTTAAAACCTTGCGCATCAATAATATATTGCGCCATTTTCACTTTAGATATTTACAAATATTGTTTGTTAACCCTGGGCAAGCTCTGGTTCACGTATAGGGGCTATAAGAGTTTTTAGATGTTCGAAGCCATTTGAAATTTCACACAACGCACTGTAAAATCTCTGTATCCTGTCGACTCCTCCTGTGCCTTCAAAGCATCAGCTACATCTTCATGGTTAGCAAGATAAAAATCAAAACTATGTCTTGTATTGTCCGTATCATTCAAATAACACTGGATTCTTTCGCACATCCACTCTACACAATTCTGGCATTCATTCACTCCGCATTCCTCTTGGCAAATTATAAAACAATCGGAGAGTTGAACTTCATCTTTACCGCGCACATCCTCGCACTCGTAAAAATGCTTAATAACGCAATCGTGGGCTATTTGGTTGCCTTCATTTGAATAACAGCCCCAGCATGTAATGTACTTGTAAGGAGTATAATTTTTCAAAGCCTCCAGAACACAATCCTTATCGATATAATCGAATGAACATGGACATATAAGCACAAAATCACTCATCTCCCTGGTGACCTGCTCAATAACGTCAGTTTTCATTATTCGTTTCATCCAATCAAATAATTATCGGCCCTTCAGTTCTTTGCAGAGTACTTCACAACTGATTCTCAGAAAGAAACTGCAACAATAACAATTCATATTGTTAGTTTTATTTTCTAATATTTCTTGTATAATATTACAAAAAAACATCGCAGTGACAAAAGTTTGATGGTCTCCGACTACCTGCGTTGGGATATCAATGCAAACCTCCCGTCCTAGCATGGCAAACCGCCAGAAATATCTCCCTTTCTCCAACCACCGAAAAATTAGGTTCCCCGCCCCAGTATGAATCAGCATATTTTGAGCAGTTTCACAAAACAAGGTCGGATGAGAATATGGGTAATCGTCGAAGAAAACTACCCCCTCGCAAAAATTGTAATATGCGTTAATAATATCAACTAAAGAAGTGTAAAATCCCAGGGTAAAATTGTTTAAAAGAGATTCGGCAGTACTCACCGCACTGATGTTGGACCTGAAGCTGGAAGCCATTTTTCGTTCGTTCGTTGAATTCAGTGAGACAGAGAAAACCAGGAACAAAAAAAATAAATATTGTTAGTGTTACTTCCTAGTGTTATTTGTATAATATTTTCATTAATAATGTAAAACGCTTAAACTTTGTTACCATGGCAGTAGGAAAAACAACTTGAAATAAAGAATAGTACACAAAAAAATAGTAACCAAATTAAAAAGCCTTTAGTTGCACTGCAACAACTCAGTCACGCTAAAATTAGCACGTCTTTGAAGCCAAACACTTCAGAACTTTCTTGGACCGCTTCGTGTTCCGCTCGTTATTTATATATAATTTGACAAACGGCCCCTCGATATGAATATTATTTTTCATTGCTCTTCTCTGATTGATTGATTCATTTATTAAAACATAATTACTCTCATTGTTTAGTATGTTCTAGCCTCTACCAAGGCCCCTTCGAGCTACTCAATTATATGAAATATGACTCACCACCGGTGCCAAAATGGCGGCTTATGACATTATCGTTAGAATAGGCAGGAACCGTCTCCTCGTTAGTGAATAAAACGCATTAACTTCAAGTTCCCACCACTGCGTGAATCAGCCTTGACTCATTCTCGCGTTTAAGAAGAGCATAAACTACTTTAGAATAGGCCGGATCCGGGTTCCTTTGGTTAGAATAAGCCGGAACCGGATTCCATAGTAGTATCTATTGTGCACAAATGGAAAAACATTAAGACCCAGCTCCACGTCTGTATGAATCATCCGTGACTCATATCCGGCTGAAACCCACATAAGAAAAGCATAAATGGGGATGCAAAGGCCGAAAACGGGATACACAATATTATCTATTGTGCACTAATTGAAAACCATTAAGATCAAGCTAGCACGCCAGCATGAATCATACATGACTCATATCCGGCTGTAACGCATATATAAAGTACAACAATAGGGTTATGTTAGGGTAAAACGAGATACATAATAGTAACTATTGTGCACTAATGAAAAACCATTAATAGTAGTTATGTACCACCGTTGAGTCCGATAAATCAATTGATTGGAAAAGATCGATCAAAGATCAATTGATGATGTAGGTGTGTGGGCAAGCAAGTGTATTGTTTTGCGTGATGACGTCATAAAAGGGGCGTGGTTTATTTTGTGAGTCTGATTTTGATTGGTGCGTGGGCGGGGTTTTGTTTTGTGTGTAGGATTTTGATTGGTTGTTGTGGAGGAAAAGTAGTGGATTCCGGTGACGGTTTCTCGGAATTGGAGTACGTGTTTCCGGTGTCTGAGGAAAGATGGCGTTGATGTGTTTGAAATTCTGGGAATCGTGATACGTGTTTCCGTTGTTTGAGGAGAGATGGCGTTGATGAGTCATTCTGGGGAGGAGATAACTGTTTTTTTTTCGGAATATGGATTTTCCCTGATTGGCTGAGTGAATTGTGACGTCATAAATTTGGCGTGCGCGCAGTTTTTGTTGGAATTGTGATATGTGTTTCCGGTTTTTGAGGTGGCGTTGATGATTTTGAAATTCTGGGAATTGGGAGGGGAAATGAGATAAGAATGTGCGTTTAATTAGGGAGATAGGATGGTAATTGGCATTTATGAAATTGTGGTGGGGGAAGGAGGAAATTCGGCGACGGCTGGTTGCTTGGAAGTGTGATTTTGTCGGTCGTTAATTGAAAAGGACGGGAAGGAGTGTGGCGTGTTTGTTGTGATGGAGATAGGGGTTTCCGATTGTTATGGAATTCTTGGAACAGTTGAGTGATATGTGTGGCGTGTTTGTCGGGCTGGAGATATGGGTTTCCGGCTGTTAATGGGTCTGTGCCGGTTGAAGAAGAGAAGGGAAACGGTTGAGCGTAATCTTCTAGGAATTGTGCCTGTTTGAAATATGTTTAACGGTGAACGTGATGTTGGATAAAAGAAGGTAAAAATAGAAGGGATAAAAGATAATAAGATCTGGTAACGGTTCTTGTGTGGGGAAAGGTTTGTTCGTTTCTTGTAGGTAAGAAATGTGGTGTCTTTTGAAAATAAGGAGGATAAAAAGAGGAATAGGTGAAGATGGGGTTCGATAAGAGAGGAAAATAATATATTCAAAAATATGAATTATTTGTATGAATCTTGAATGGGTTATGTAACACTCAGGATAAAAAGAATTGGAGGAATATTTACCATTACGGTTATATAAATTTTGGGATAAAAGATAAGATGAATAAATGGGGGTGCGACAAGAAAATAATATATGAGGGTTGTTCACAAATGGGGGAATTGCTGTCAATATTATTTATAGTAGTGGAAGTAATTATTGAGGGACATACTACATTTTCGGAAAGGAGTTAAAGTTCAGGGGTATACCAAAAATATTGGAAAAGGGTAAGGGTGTTATTGTTTGGATTTAAGATATTGTGTGGCGGCGGAGATTTTTGAAAATGTTATGTGATATTGAGAGGTGTATGGATATTAAACACCACCAAGTTTGAATTTGATGTTTTCAAAATCTTTCTAAATATAATCCAGATGATATTCCCGTATTTCCATATATGTTTCTTACAAATGGAGAGTATTTTCTTGTGCACACACGATTTCGTAAGAATTATGCAATTCAGTTAAGGATACAGCTATTTGATATATAAAAGGTGTCCTAATAGGGTTATAATAAATTTCTAAAGAGTCCCTGTTATATCCATATAATGCTACGAAAATTTCCATAATATGTTCCAAACAGGAAACATCTTTTGTACATTCCAATAACACCCAGAAAATGTTAAAAAAGAACAAGTTTTATTCATATCTAAATCGTTTCCAGATAAGATCCAAATGTAATCTAAAATGTACTTTTTGTATCCACACAATATCCAAAGTACGTACAAAAATGTCTAACTAAAGTATATTGTCTAGATAACGTCTACTTGGTGTACAAAAAATTCCAAATATGATCTCGAATTGCCCATAATACATCCAATTCTGGATATCCCCTGGGTCCTGTCCCAATTACCCTATATGTGCATAAAACTGAAATTAAACAGTAATCGAGCCAAAAATAGGGAAAAGTAAACTGTCTTTGCCCCCAGTTTGTCACTTTGCTCCCCTAGTTTGGGTGCCCCCAGTTTTGGCACTTTGCCCTCCTAGTTTTGGAACCTAATCGTCGCCACTGATAGAAACCTATACTAAAGTACCCGTATGTTAACAAAGAATGTGTAAAAAATATCTAAAAAACTGTACTATGAGTTGAAGTAATAAAACAGTTTGTACATACAAGTAAATGTTATTATTGTATCGAAATAAATAGATGTAATATACGTACAAAATTATCTCCCTCCATCAATACAACACTGTACCAGTAAAGACGTTACGGAAGAATGAAAACTCTGCAGTGATGGTCACAACACATACATATCAGTTCTATGTAGGGTTTAGTCATTAACAGAACAGATGCAACTTCCTTGCTGATTATGCATGCCAGAGATAACCAACCACAACTTCCTTTTTGAGTCTGCGGGCAAGAGATAATTTTAATTGCGGTGTAGGGTTTAGACATTATCGGAACGGATGCAACTTTCTTGCTGGCCATGTACTGTTGAAGCGTCGGCAGAGAAGGAAAACTTTGTAATGGTTACAACACATATGTTCGATGTAGACTAATTAGCAGCGGTTATCGTTATCATATAACGATTTCCGTCTGGAATGCGAATTCGATAGAGGTCTATTCATAGAAGCACGACTTCCTTGTTACATCCTGCCACAGATTCACTGGTGTTAAAAATTAAACACTCACAACCGAAAAATGGAGAACGCGCCTGTGAAAACAATTTAGCTAACCGGGGGCTTTTAGTACAGGGCCTACAGTTTTAAAACGTGGTAACGAACACGCCCAAATCTGTAATTAGTTTTAGGATAGACAGGACCGGGGTCCCTTATCTGCAATTAGTTTTACTCGGGGACAAACAGAGTCGGAACAGGGGTTCTTTGAAACTTGAGTACAGGGCCTACAGTTTTAGAAAGGGGTTCCAAACGCACAGATTCCGAATGTATAATTACTTTTGAGGCAAAGAGGATTGGAGCTGGGGCCCTTATCTGCAGTAAGTTTTAATGTGGGCCAAACAAGGTCGAAAATGGGGGTTCTTTGAAACATGAGTACAGGGCCTACAGTCTTAAAAGTGGGGTATGTGTAGATTCCGAATGTACAATTACTTTTACTCTGGGGCAGACAGGACACTAACTGAGGGCCCTTTGATTGATCGATTGATTGATTTAGTTTATTTTACTTCGCGTTTTGTGCCTCTTGGCTAATTTGCGAAGATGGGGATGAGTGATGAAATGAATAAATTGATGAATGGACATTCACAAACAACCAAGCCCGACCAGGATTCGAACCCGGGACCTCAGCCTCGCAGCGCCATGTGCTAACCACTCGGCCACAGGGTCGGGCTGAGGGCCCTTTGAAACTAGAGGTCTGGGGAAAATAGGGCCGTAACTAAGGTTCCCTTTGAAACTTGAGGACACTTTTATTACAAGACGACGAAGCTGTTGCCACTACGCAATCGGGGAGGCCAATAGTGGTGAAGAACATAAGTATAGGTAATGTTACTTTCGTCACGTTATGATCAAGGTGGTCCCTTCTTCGATACCCGATGGTGACACCTAACAGCGCTAATAGCTTGTATCTTATGCCTCTCAAAACGCGTTCGAGGCGATAAGAGGAAGCGAATGTTTTAGGCGCGTAGGCGGTTGTTTCCAACTTTTATCGAAGTAGTGTTTTGAGAGGCATAAGATAGGTAAATTTGAAAAGTTGAAAAACCTGTCCGGAAAATTTTAAAGGGCCTTCCAGCCGGCCCTAATTGAACTTGAGTGAAAGGCAATTGTAAATTTCGGAATCTGTACGTCAAGACCTTTCCATAGAGTATATGGACGGTGGACTACGGTAAAAATGACAAAAACCAACATGGCGGCCAAGATGGCGGCCCCCATTGTCATAACAATCTGAGATGACAATTAATTGTATAATATTACATAGTAATTGTGGGTGATGTTTATTGTCAACTCGTTGTTGTAGATAAATTTGAAAAGTTGAAAAACCTGTCCGGAAAACTTTAAAGGGCTGTCCAGCCGGCCCTAATTGAACTAGAGTGATAGGCAATTGTAGATTCGGAATCTGTACGTCAGACTTTTCCATAGAGTATATGGACGGTGGTCTACGGTAAAATAATAAAAACCAACATGGGGGCCAAGATGGCGGCCACCATTGTCATAACGAGCTGAGATGACAAGTAATTGTATAATATTACATAGTAATCGTGGGTGATGTTTATTGTCAGCTCGTTGTTGTAGGTAAATTTGAAAAGTTGAAAAACCTGTCCGGAAAACTTTAAAGGGCTGTCCAGCCGGCCCTAATTGAACTAGTGTGAAAGGCAATTGTAGTTTCGGAATCCGTACGTCAAGACCTTTCCATAGAGTATATGGACGGTGGTCTACGGTAAAAATAACAAAACCAACATGGCGGCCAAGATGGCGGCCCCCATTGTCATAACGAGCTGAGATGACAATTAATTGTATAATATTACATAGTAATCGTGGGTGATGTTTATTGTCAGCTTGTTGTTGTAGGTAAATTTGAAAAGTTGAAAAACCTGTCCGGAAACTTTTAAAGGGCTGTCCAGCCGGTCCTAATTGAACTAGAGTGAAGGCAATTGTAGATTCGGAATCTGCACATCAAAACCTTTCCATAGAGTATATGGAAGGGGTCTACGGTCAAAGTAACTCTAGAAGGTACCAAATTTTCTACCATGTCCTCGTATATTTCTGTTACATTTAGCCTCAGTGTGTAAAAAGGATTTGAAACAACGGTTCAATCCGTTATTCGGTCGGCCCCTCAAAAAATACCACATTTTTACAATGCCCTCCTATATTTCTGTTCCGATTAGTCTCTGTGCATAACACAAATTTGAAACATCGGTTCAATCTGTCATTCGATCGGACCTTCAAGAAAATACCACATTTTCTACCACGCCCTCATATATTTATGTTTCGATTAGCCGTAGTGCATAAAACGGATTTGCAATATCGGTTCAATCCGTCACTTGATCAATCGATCGGACCCCGAGAAGGTACCACCTTTTCTATTATACCCTCGTATGTTTATAAACAATTCCCGTTTCCCTTATGTTTTTACAATGAAATAAGTGCAGTTTAGCATTATATTCATTTAGAATTTATTTTTTTAAAAAAAAGTCGAAATTTTTTTTGGAAAAAGGTGACTTTTTTTGGAAAAAGTCGACATTTTTAAAAAAGTGAAATAAGAGTTCACTCAGTTACGGCCCTATTTTCCCCAGACCTCAAGTTTCAAAGGGCCCTCAGCCCAACCCTGTAGCCGAGTGGTTAGCACATGGCGCTGCGAGGCTAAGGTCCCGGGTTCGAATCCTGGTCGGGCTTGGTTGTTTGTGAATGTCCATTCATCAATTTATTCATTTCATCACTCATCCCCATCTTCGCAAATTAGCCAAGAGGCACAAAACGCGAAGTAAAATAAACTAAATCAATCAATCGATCAATCAAAGGGCCCTCAGTTAGTGTCCTGTCTGCCCCAGAGTAAAAGTAATTGTACATTCGGAATCTACACATACCCCACTTTTAAGACTGTAGGCCCTGTACTCATGTTTCAAAGAACCCCCATTTTCGACCTTGTTTGGCCCACATTAAAACTTACTGCAGATAAGGGCCCCAGCTCCAATCCTCTTTGCCTCAAAAGTAATTATACATTCGGAATCTGTGCGTTTGGAACCCCTTTCTAAAACTGTAGGCCCTGTACTCAAGTTTCAAAGAACCCCTGTTCCGACTCTGTTTGTCCCCGAGTAAAACTAATTGCAGATAAGGGACCCCGGTCCTGTCTATCCTAAAACTAATTACAGATTTGGGCGTGTTCGTTACCACGTTTTAAAACTGTAGGCCCTGTACTAAAAGCCCCCGGTTAGCTAAATTGTTTTCACAGGCGCGTTCTCCATTTTTCGGTTGTGAGTGTTTAATTTTTAACACCAGTGAATCTGTGGCAGGATGTAACAAGGAAGTCGTGCTTCTATGAATAGACCTCTATCGAATTCGCATTCCAGACGGAAATCGTTATATGATAACGATAACCGCTGCTAATTAGTCTACATCGAACATATGTGTTGTAACCATTACAAAGTTTTCCTTCTCTGCCGACGCTTCAACAGTACATGGCCAGCAAGAAAGTTGCATCCGTTCCGATAATGTCTAAACCCTACACCGCAATTAAAATTATCTCTTGCCCGCAGACTCAAAAAGGAAGTTGTGGTTGGTTATCTCTGGCATGCATAATCAGCAAGGAAGTTGCATCTGTTCTGTTAATGACTAAACCCTACATAGAACTGATATGTATGTGTTGTGACCATCACTGCAGAGTTTTCATTCTTCCGTAACGTCTTTACTGGTACAGTGTTGTATTGATGGAGGGAGATAATTTTGTACGTATATTACATCTATTTATTTCGATACAATAATAACATTTACTTGTATGTACAAACTGTTTTATTACTTCAACTCATAGTACAGTTTTTTAGATATTTTTTACACATTCTTTGTTAACATACGGGTACTTTAGTATAGGTTTCTATCAGTGGCGACGATTAGGTTCCAAAACTAGGAGGGCAAAGTGCCAAAACTGGGGGCACCCAAACTAGGGGAGCAAAGTGACAAACTGGGGGCAAAGACAGTTTACTTTTCCCTATTTTTGGCTCGATTACTGTTTAATTTCAGTTTTATGCACATATAGGGTAATTGGGACAGGACCCAGGGGATATCCAGAATTGGATGTATTATGGGCAATTCGAGATCATATTTGGAATTTTTTGTACACCAAGTAGACGTTATCTAGACAATATACTTTAGTTAGACATTTTTGTACGTACTTTGGATATTGTGTGGATACAAAAAGTACATTTTAGATTACATTTGGATCTTATCTGGAAACGATTTAGATATGAATAAAACTTGTTCTTTTTTAACATTTTCTGGGTGTTATTGGAATGTACAAAAGATGTTTCCTGTTTGGAACATATTATGGAAATTTTCGTAGCATTATATGGATATAACAGGGACTCTTTAGAAATTTATTATAACCCTATTAGGACACCTTTTATATATCAAATAGCTGTATCCTTAACTGAATTGCATAATTCTTACGAAATCGTGTGTGCACAAGAAAATACTCTCCATTTGTAAGAAACATATATGGAAATACGGGAATATCATCTGGATTATATTTAGAAAGATTTTGAAAACATCAAATTCAAACTTGGTGGTGTTTAATATCCATACACCTCTCAATATCACATAACATTTTCAAAAATTTCCGCCGCCACACAATATCTTAAATCCAAACAATAACACCCTTACCTTTTCCAATATTTTTGGTATACCCCTGAACTTTAACTCCTTTCCGAAAATGTAGTATGTCCCTCAATAATTACTTCCACTAATATATAATAATATTGACAGCAATTCCCCCATTTGTGAACAACCCTCATATATTATTTTCTTGTCGCACCCCCATTTATTCATCTTATCTTTTATCCCAAAATTTATATAACCGTAATGGTAAATATTCCTCCAATTCTTTTTATCCTGAGTGTTACATAACCCATTCAAGATTCATACAAATAATTCATATTTTTGAATATATTATTTTCCTCTCTTATCGAACTCCATCTTCACCTATTCCTCTTTTTATCCTCCTTATTTTCAAAAGACACCACATTTCTTACCTACAAGAAACGAACAAACCTTTCCCCACACAAGAACCGTTACCAGATCTTATTATCTTTTATCCCTTCTTTTTTTACCTTCTTTTATCCAACATCACGTTCACCGTTAAACATATTTCAAACAGGCACAATTCCTAGAAGATTACGCTCAACCGTTTCCCTTCTCTTCTTCAACCGGCACAGACCCATTAACAGCCGGAAACCCATATCTCCAGCCCGACAAACACGCCACACATATCACTCAACTGTTCCAAGAATTCCATAACAATCGGAAACCCCTATCTCCATCACAACAAACACGCCACACTCCTTCCCGTCCTTTTCAATTAACGACCGACAAAATCACACTTCCAAGCAACCAGCCGTCGCCGAATTTCCTCCTTCCCCCACCACAATTTCATAAATGCCAATTACCATCCTATCTCCCTAATTAAACGCACATTCTTATCTCATTTCCCCTCCCAATTCCCAGAATTTCAAAATCATCAACGCCACCTCAAAAACCGGAAACACATATCACAATTCCAACAAAAACTGCGCGCACGCCAAATTTATGACGTCACAATTCACTCAGCCAATCAGGGAAAATCCATATTCCGAAAAAAAAACAGTTATCTCCTCCCCAGAATGACTCATCAACGCCATCTCTCCTCAAACAACGGAAACACGTATCACGATTCCCAGAATTTCAAACACATCAACGCCATCTTTCCTCAGACACCGGAAACACGTACTCCAATTCCGAGAAACCGTCACCGGAATCCACTACTTTTCCTCCACAACAACCAATCAAAATCCTACACACAAAACAAAACCCCGCCCACGCACCAATCAAAATCAGACTCACAAAATAAACCACGCCTCTTTTATGACGTCATCACGCAAAACAATACACTTGCTTGCCCACACACCTACATCATCAATTGATCTTTGATCGATCTTTTCCAATCAATTGATTTATCGGACTCAACGGGGGTACATAACTACTTTAATTCCAAGCTCCCTAGTGCTCATGAGTTATCCATGACTAATCTTCATCCCCCTCCCCTATACTTTTCGCTTGATTTATTAACAATATCGTTACCCCTCGATACTGAATATAAAAGCCATTAATATCAATTAAAAATGATAGAATAACAATAGCCGAGCGTAGTTATGAATAAATAAATGTCCGGTAAGGGTTACTGATTCTACTCGACACAAAACCACAACGACCACTATAAGGAACAAGTTGTTCGTCTATGGTCAGGTACGGATCTGGAACGAAAGCCCTTTTACAATTATCGATGAAAAGCTGCCATATATAACTGAAAGCGGCAAGTTTATCTTTCGCAAGTCTAAAGTCCTTTGTTCTCTTGTCATCAAAACGAATAAATCGTCTTATGGTCTCGCATCTATTCGTTTCCATACTTATACGATAAAATGGATTGGATCAAGAGTTGGGAAATAGTTCCTTTATTGGACCTTCCCAGCTTTTTTCCATGCCAGCATGTATTATAATTCCAAAAAATGATTTTAGTTCATTTAGTGTTACATCACGATACTCCATATTTTTTTGTAGCAAATACTCGACTTCCTTCAAGATTCGTGCATTTCAATATTTCATTCAAAATATTAGGTGAAAAGAAAATGAACCATGCATCACTTACACTGTTTGATGTTACTCCCCGAGCTGGCCCAGGAGCAATGTGAACAACGTTGTGGGTAGCAGCTCGCCGTTGAATTGGAAGGGTAGAATTCCATTTGGTACCATTTCGGCTACTTAGTGTTCCATTGAAGGCTTCTGTGACATTGGGTTCATCTTCGGTGTCTGTAGATGCACATGTTTCATCATCATAACCGCTGCAGGCACACTCTTCATCACTGCAAACTGATACCTAACTTTCCTCATCATTTTCACTGTCAGATTCATCAAAGCAGTTCGAGAACAGTTTGAAAACTTTTATCTCCTGCTCTTACATATTTCATTTTGTGCAGAACATGTTCACTTGCGGCAGACATAACGGAAGCAAGCACAAAACCCACGAAGAATTGAGAAACAGGAAAACGTGACTTTTCTGGAGCTACAAACTACATCGACTGAAGAAAGTAAATGAACAAGTGTTTTTCAATACTAAATGTCTCTGGTGTACTATTAATAAAACAACTGCCACGCGCGCTGCGTGGAACTCTACATCACACAAAAACTGACAACCCATTATCCTTAAGTGTCTCGCAGACCCCTGATATGTAAAATAAAAACGCAATGATGTGGAAAACCGGATATAACGAGAGGAATTATATAAGTAAGGAGCCAAGCTCTTGAGCAATGTTAGCGTAGTTAGTAATCTTAAAAGTCAAGATAAAACAAGAAAATCAGAAATGTTCAGTCGGGGAATGGAGTAACAAAATGTTCTGAAGGTCTCGTAGACCCCTGAAATGTATCGAAAAGATAATAAAGGGTTATTGTTTGATTCACCGTATAAGCTCACTTTAGTGCCTCCGACCTAACTTCGTAACGAACGTTAGACATGAAAAGACCAAAACAGAAATGAAAAATAAGAAAACAAAGCATTACAGAAATTGACATAATAATTGTTAGAGATACATTCATATTAGTGTTGTGATTGCAACGCTTTATGGCATCAGGTCCCTCTAAGTTAATATGCTGGTTACATGCATGTATTTGTCATTGCGTTTGTGTCGTTCATCCATTTCATCCCTATCATCCCAAGTGCACTTTTTATTTGATTTATAATTTCCAAAACTTCTTCACTTGGGTTTGAAAAATTATATGCTTATGCACATTGTTATCTAATAAAACAATAACATTATAGTTCAAACTACATATATACAGAAGGTTGTTTCACGTTGATGGTAACGATTTCGATCACCAGGGAGAAGCACGTAGCTACAGCACTGAGCAGCCAGAGCCAGTAGGACGAAAGTACTGTGTGTTGACTTTCAAGCACGATGGTTGGTGTGTGAGTGAGTGTTTATATGACACCATAAATTCCAGTCTTTTGGGAGGGGTACATCTGTGCCCTTTCCGAAGTTGGTTATAGTTATAGCCATATAATTAAACAGTGCCACATGAAAGCATTCCATGTGTCAAAGAAGGGCATCAATGCAGTGTTGAATCGCCATAAAGCTTGCACCGTACCTGTTGCTGGAACCAGTCAAAGTGGGCCTCAGACATATCGGAAACCCAAGCGTTCCTCCGATGTTGTGCGGAAAGTGAGATCCTTGGTGCGATGTGAAAACCCTGCAACGTAAAGAGTGATTGCACAGGCAGTGTAATGTTTCCCTGCAACTGTGAATCGCATCATAGCCCAAGATTTACAACTTGTGCGGAAGCACAAGGCTCAAGTTCATAAGTTGCGTGCCTCACATGTCCAGGAGAGGAAAACCAACAGTCGGAAGCTCTACGAACGCCATCTAGCAGGGGACCGCTGGAAGTATGTGGCGTCCCTGGATGAAGCATGGGTGTATCTGTCGGGATGTGGCAAAAAAAGGGCCATCTACTATCGTCCACGTGATACAAGAGGTCGATATGAGTTGGTACGTGAATGTGCT
Organism: Lepisma saccharinum; assembly: GCF_977018435.1. Taxonomy (NCBI): domain Eukaryota; kingdom Metazoa; phylum Arthropoda; class Insecta; order Zygentoma; family Lepismatidae; genus Lepisma; species Lepisma saccharinum. The sequence goes on along the minus strand of NC_139230.1, from coordinate 98,408,472 downwards.
GAAAGTTTTCCACGCGGGTTCATGGTTGTTGGTGGTTACTGCCATAACGGCAAACTTCCACTGCGCAGAGTGGGAAAAGAGGCTAAAATAAATGCAACCTATTACCAGACGAATATTTTGGAGCCACATTACAGACATGATATTCCTTCTCTCTGTGGCAGCGACACATCTCGTGTTGTCATCCACCAGGACAAGGCTTCCAGTCATACGGCAAAGTCCACGCAGGCATACATGGAACAGGTGGCACGTGAAACGGGCATTCATGCAATCCCCTTTACAGTTATCCCTGTGAAATCCCCCGACGCCTCTTCCATGGATTTTTGTGGGTTTACGTTGTTGAAACGAGCCTTGGGAAGCAGACGGCCCCGCACAATTGAGGGTCTTTGGAAAGCTTGTCAGGAGGAATATGGTCGTTTGGACCAATGTGTTCTTCAACGCAGTCTCTTCCAATGGAAACTCCGCTGCAGGGCCATTGCTGCAAGACAGGGGTATCACGTGGAGCACCACCGCTCGTGACGTCACGGTTTTTCTTAAGGTGAGGTGGGTTCTAACTTTGTTACCATGGACGTGAAACGACCTTCTGTATATTTTTAAGACAAAGAATGATTTAATTAAATGCACGTTATTGATGTAATCAAGCTTCAAACTCACTGGTATTCAAAGCAAACTATTTAGCACAAACGACTACAAATTCAAAAGTATAATGAACTACATATATATACGTGACATAATCAGAACAAAATATGATTTCTATGAAGTTCTATATTGTCCACAAATAAATTATTACCCTTGTGCTTGCAAAATATGGGAGCCAATAATCTTTACCAATTTATACGCATTTGTAAATTCTCAGTAAACATGTACAAGGGTTGGATAAGAAGTAATGGCAACACTGCTGTCCCGTGAAAGGGGTGAGTCACAGCGCCACAAGCGTTTCGTGGCTGATAAAGGAATGTCAGACGAGGAAGTATAGTGAGTGGGAGCGATTGTATGTTATTCAGTCAAAAACAGCAGTGCTCTGAAGCAGAGGACGAGAGTGCAAGCGCCCTAACAATATGTTTAGGCAAGAAGAACAACGTCTCTTAGGCAGACGGTCAACGCAGCCTACTTCTGCACCTTCTTGCAACACCACCTTCGTCTCGCATTAAGAAGGAAGCGACGGCACGGTGTCCCATCATCCTGCTTGACAATGCAAGGTGTCACACTGCGAACAATGTGACGGCGCTCCTGCATAACTGGTAGTGGGAGGTACTGGAACATCCGCCGTATTCACCGGTATGAGACCGTGTGATTACGACCGTTTTGTCAAAATGAAGGAACCACTGGGCGGGAAGCAGTACGACACGCGTGAAGCCATCATACGTGCTATAGGGCGGTCACTGCGGGACATCGACAGAGATGGACGCGCTGACGGTGTACGACGCCTTCCATACGTGTGACAGAAGGTCGTAGAGATGAGGGGCGATTACTTTGAAGGAATGAAATACGTGCTCCTCTGCCAATACAGTCAAGTACCAATTATACCAGTGTTGCCATTACTTTTTATCCAACCCTTGTAAACTATTGTTTGGTAAGACTTTGGTCTCTTAGCTGTTAGGATGTATACTTTTACACTTTATTTGCATAAATCATGAAGATATTGGAAATAATGCACTCTCTCATTACGAGCTGTTCTAAATTAGAAGGCAAGAAAACCGAAGAGTTTTATATAGTTAAACAAAACGTTTTCTGACGTGACTCTGTGAAAGAAGATAACAGAACAGTGTCCGAAACTTGCAGAAAATCTCACATTAAATTTATTTCAATCAAACCTATCTTACCCTAACCTACTTAATGCATATGAATATTTGTGAGTTGTATAAACTGTGTTCTAGTTTGAAAAATAAAGAAAGAGTAAAATCTTGTCGAAGCATTTTGCGCAGTATATTGAGACGAAACGCCACTTCAAAAAATCATATGTTCATGGACTACTTTGTGAAGGTACGCATTGTATTTATCTTTTCACATAGTATTTCAGATACGTCCACCTACACTTTTGATTCGTTGTTTCACACCAAATAATCATTAATTCAAGAAATGCACTGGTATTATCAAGAACTACTTTATCAACGCCATCCGTACGCCACAGTTTGAATATGAGGGAGATGTTTTTCTTTCTGTTATTTACTTAAATGCATTTAACTTTAACAATATTATAAATAATCCAAAGTGTAGTGAAAAAAACAATGGTTTATATATCAAAATTCTTTCTTACGGAATCTGAATTAGTAATACGTTCGTGCAAATGAATTTGGGTCTATGCGTCAATATATCTTTTGTAATCCCTTAATCCAATCTTGTATTAATTATGAAGCAAATGTTTTAAGAAAATATTTCAAAATGTGTTGATTTATAGTAGTTGGATTCAAGCATGCTTAGACCATATTTGCCCGCTCCCACCCGCCCAAAAAAAGCTGGCTCCTGAGAAATGGGGCTGGCACCTTAAAATAATTTTCTTTTCTTTACCCCCACACCCTCTATACGCCTTCATGGCGTGGTGCTATGCACAGGGGAACACTTTATCCTTCTGTATATGCCGGGTGTTTCTGAAACAAAATGATCGGGGTGATACAAATATTTATTGCAAGTAAAGCATTGAACCATCGTTAATGAAATCAGTCCAAGACGAACGAAGAACGCAAAGAGTTTACTGACACCCACAATTGTTGTACACTGCGGGTGACACGACACACATCAACACGAGACTCTAATTCTTGACACACTCACATCAACATTGGCCTGTCGATAATGTATATCTCTGCGAGGAAACGCTCCCTTAGGTCTATGATATATCACGCGGCATCTTCGGGACGATTTCTTCACACTTGTAGCAGGGGTTGATCCCTGCATAGTTTTATTCTGAATTAATTAATGTTTAAACGACGCATTTCCTTTTATTGAAAGAACCCTAAACATTACTCTCTTTTCAGCAAGGTTCCCCAAACCCCTGTATTATACGACGGACTTGTTTAGAAATTGCGAAAATACACACTACGTATAAGTAAATAAATTGTTATACCATTACTGTCTGCGTGTTACAAACAAATCAGGGAAAAAAAATCTTTTTGCATTTGTCTATTTCACCAACATATGCCGCACGTGTGTCTGGCGATTATTGATTTGTATGACGCACGAAATACGATGGTCACATTTTAGAACAAACAGTCTTGAATTTCAGTTTAATTTTTTTCGAAATAATTTGTGTTGGTCAGATTGTAAATACTATAAATACTTCTTAAAACATCGCAAGTACCATTATTCTTTTGTATTTTGCTCAGGTAAGATTCTCAATTGTTCTCTTCAAGTCGCCTCTTAATCCAGTCCCTGGCCAAAAGACCCGCAGAAATTTTGAGGTGGACGATCTTTATCTATTTATTCTGTAGACATCAGACATACCGGGTCCAAGTTTTCTAGGGGCCCATAAATTCAAGATGGCCGCCGCTTCACGCACCAACAAAAGAAATCGATCATAACTCCTTTAATATTTTTTTTGATAATTTTGCATACAGACATATTTTGTTCAGAATTGAAAACGAAACAAAATATTATCTTACAGTTTTTTGTATATCTTGCACTGTTATGGAGTTATATCCAGTGAAAGAATTCCATACCCTTTCCTGCAAGGATTCTAAGCAATATTTTATATTGCCAGTTCCAGGCCATAAGACCCGCAGAAATTTTTGATGTGGACGAGTTTTCTATTTTGAACCTGTTAGGGCATGCCTAAAGAAAGAAAAAATCTTGGGTAGAAATCTGGCATACTGTGCCTAATATTTCTAGGGGCTCATATTCAAGGTGTCCACCGCTTCACCACGCACTAACAAATGAAATCGATCATAAATCCTTTAAAATTGTTTTTTCACAATTTTGCAGAGACATATTTTGTTCCGAATTAAAAGGGAACAAAAAATATTTCTACAGTTCGTTTCATATCTTGCACTGTTATGGAGTTATATCCAGTGAAAGAATTCCATACCATTTTCTGCAAGGATTCTAAGCAATATTTTGCACTTTACTTGACATTCCGGTATATAAAGGGCAAATAAATTACTGCCTGTGATACTTTGTTGATGCCTACTGTTGTGGCGCATGACCTGTGTGACGTTATACATCAAAGATGGCTCTGAAGACATTAACAAAGAAAATCGACCATATCTCCTTATCTCCTTCAGAAGTAATTTTGACCACTTGTAGGTTCGTTGGGATTTTGAATGAAGGGAAGACATGTGTATGGAGGATGCCTTCATTATGAGGCATGCAGTCATAATTATAATAGTAGGTGTTTTGCTGGACACTGTGTCAAAAGAAGGTACATGGGGTCGGGAAGGCCGCCACGGAGGTTCTGAGCAAAAAATACTCTCCATATCCTGTTTTAGAGTTCGTTTATCAGAATTTCCCAGAGGTATTATTTGGTTATAAATAGCTAGTGAAAATATATTATTATAATTTTTGTAACTACAGTAGTGTCCAAAAGTTAAGCATGACTAAGATATGAGAAAATGTGTTATTGGCGAAGTGACAGAACTGCACAAGAAAGTGAAAATTTATCAAAACGTTACATGGATTAACAATTGTTTTAGTGTGAAGACAAGAAGTCCAAAAATAAGAAGATTGACGATCGCTTCCTTAACAAGAAAAAGAGGTTTGTATCGGGCGTGGTCATCCCCAACAGCACCCCCATCAAAAATTTCTGCGGGTCTTATGGCCAGGAGCTGGCAATATAAAATATAGCTTAGAATCCTTGCAGAAAAGGGTACGGATTTTTTCAAAGGATATATCTCCGTAACAGTGCAAGATATGAAAAATACTGTAAGAATATTGTTTTTCCCGTTTGTAATTCTGAAAAAAATATGTTCGTATGCAAAATTGTAAAAAAACAATATTAAAGGAGTTATGATCGATTTCTTCTGTTGGTGCGTGAAGCGGCGGCCATCTTGAATTTATGGGCCCCTAGAAAACTTGGACCCGGTATGGCAGATATATACCCAAAATGTTTTCCTTTCTTTAGGCATACCCTAACAGGATCAAAATATAAAACTCGTCCACCTCAAAATTTCTGCTTGTCTTATGGCCAGGGATCATAGCGATTGTTTCCTATGTTGTGTTGCATACATACAGGGTAGATTTTAGGCACTTAAAGCGCAGAAACCAAGCTCTTTCGAGGTAATGTTTAAGAGGAAACGTTACTTTTTTATGATATCTACCAGCACCAATTGCTTTTTGAAGTTGCTTTGCGACACTCTGTGTGGGTATGTGTGGTGTATACATATCTACATACATACATACACACACACCCACACAAGCGCTCCCACACACGCAAACACACACACACACACACACACACACACACACACATACGTGTAAACGTGGTCTTATAAGGCCCGAGTGAGTGTACATATGTTGTTGGAACCACTATAATTTGATAAATTAGCATAATCAAGGTCATTTTAAAATGTCGAGACCATGCATGTGATTACAAATACCACCGTGGTTTTTGAAAATTATCATTTATGCAGTTTTTCTCACGAAAAAATGGTTACTATTCTTGTTGGAACCTGGTACCAATATCACCTGTCTGATTTACGTGTTGTAATTTTTAATACAATTGCATCCGTTGTGGGTACCAATCAATATTGCAAAACCCGTCCAACCAATCACAATTCTTGTAGGTCCCATGATTTCCTCCTGTGTGTAAGCAGCTACGTGCCATACCGAATTGGGCAATAAGTTGTGAAACGCGCTTTACAGCGTCGTATCTGTCTCGGCGCAGAGCATTCGGAAGGGGGAGGGGAAAAAGAAAGAGTTCCTTTCGCGGCGGAGTTAGGAAGGGATTAACTGCTCCGCAGTCAGTGGCGTACTTAAGGGGTTTTTGCCCCACTGTGGAATTGAGAAAATAATCACATTTACCCTAATCGCTGACTCTTAATTTTTACTTTGCATACTTTTTGTGTTGTTTGAAGATTTCAGAAATCAAAGCAGACTTGTGCGGCCTATCATGCCGCAACGGTGTGAACTTTATTGGCACGCTACCAAGCGAAAAGCAATAGGTAACAAGCGACAACAGATACGTATCGCTTGGAATTGAACCCTCAGTAATATATTCGACCTTTCACATCGATGCGACAGGGAAAGCTGCACATGTCGCTTTCGGCTCGATGCATTAGGATTTTCGCGCATTAGCGGTGAATTTCTTGCTTTAGATTGAAGTCGCCAGTGTTCATGGGCGTCCGGAAGGGGGGGCAAAGGGGGCGTGCCCCCCTGGAAAATGAAAATCAACCAAAAAGTATATATTTCACACATATAATTTCATTTCAGCCACAATAATATGTGTTAATTAATGCACGAACTTGATAAATTCAAATTTAAGCAATATTTTTTGAGAGAACATTGGGGAAAATGTGGCTTAGTTGCCCCCTGGAAAAAAATATATTCCTTGCCCCTCCCTGGAAAAAATCCTGCTGACGTCCATGTTAGTGTTGCCTGTCGATTGTCGCCTGCCACTTGTCGCTTCGATCTGAAGTTTCCTTGAAGGGGCCAGGGGAAGAATTCTGATCGAGGCGACAAGCGACAGTGTGCTTCCACATCGACAAGAGACACGGGTCCCTTTTGTCTTGTAGACTAAAATATTCACCGCCCCTGCACGACAACAAGTGGAGGCGTCACGATGCACAACATTGATAAAGTAGCCAGTTTGACTGACACAACCAAGCGACATGCAATATTTGCAGCTTACCGTGCTGTATCAGTTCAAAACGTTGCATTGATTACCGAGGCTTGTCGCTTGTCGCTTTCGCTTCGGTCTGGAATCTGCTTAAACGGCATAAACGGCAGGCGACTAGCGACATGGATATTTTATACCAAAGCGACAAGCGACAAGAGACATTAGACCATTCAATATAAGACGAAACATTCACCGCGCATGCGCGAACAAAAGTACGAAGCGACATGATGCACGGTATTAACAAGACTGGGCAATCAGAGCGACACGCAAGCTACAAGCGACACCTGCATCCTGTCGTGTCGCTTCTGTTCGAAGGGTTCAATTCATTACTGCTGGTTCGCTTCCAAAGGGCACGTGTTGGTTGTCGCTTTCGTGTGAAATCTCCCTTACAAAGCAAAAAAGCTGCAAACGACAGACGACAAGTGACAGGCGACAAGCGACACGGAGAATTCACACAGAAGCTGCAAGCGACACTAGCACAGTTAGTTTAAATTCAAACATTCACCGCGCATGAGCTAACACGGTATTGAGAAAACTGCCTAATCAGAGCGACACATGCAACTTGTCCTGTCGCTTTCTAAATGCTGGTTTGCAAGTTAAGCGTGTCACGTGCCACTAGCCTCTGAAAGCTACACCAAGCTATTGTTTTATTCAATTCTCCTCAGGGAAGGAAGAGAATGCTTATACAAATACAGTCTCAGCAGATCATTTGCGAAGCCACTCAATATATTTAAAACTATATTTTCTGTGCATATTCAGCGTGCACTATAATCTACTGAAGCGGCCCTAACGAATTATTCGCTGGAACTAGGATCTCACTTTCCTAATCGTTGTGAAGGGTCACTCGAAATAGAATTGTTACGATTTTATCTCTCCGGTTGAGAACAGAATTTGGAGACTATAGTCCACAAAAAATTTACTTCTGTTGGAGTTATTAGATTGGGGGAGGAGGGTGGTGCTTCAGATGGCTGCTCCATGTAGACTGTACATTTGAACAAAAGGAGCAAAGGAAAAGTAACTTATTTAATTTATTTGTAATATGAATTAAGTGCTAATTTACCAGAAGTCCAGTACAGTAAAACTATCCAAGCATATAATGGTGTGAGTCTTAATGGACATTTTAATTAAACCTTTCTTCACAAACTGATTCAAAATTGAATAGGGCAGTGGTTCCCAAAGTGTGCTCCGCGGCGCCCCGGGGTGCGATATTTTCACTGAAATGCCACTTACTTGTTAGTCTACACATGGTTTTAGATATGATTGTTCCAAACATTTGCTTATTTAGTCCTTTTTACATAAACAATGTTTCTGAACTTGAAATATGTGCTTATTTTTTAACATAAGGCAAGCAACCTAACAACACTAACTTAGCGTTGCAAGTTTTAGATAGGCCTATGCCTACATTCTGATTTGGGCGTCGCGGAAAAATTTAAAAACTACAAAGTTTGGGATCCCCTGAGATAGGGCATAATTGTAATAATGAATGATTGACGTATAAACTTGATGTGAATCGTACAGAAATGTTTGTTTCGCGAATAGAGCGAACAATAAAACGTTTTATAAATCTCATTCCTTGCAACCACCCAATCACAGTAACTGTTCATCACCTGACCTCTACTTCCACGTCACCCTTGAAGTTTGCTGGTGTATTTTTGCGTCCTATCACCTAGACCACAAGCATTTCGTTTTCGCGCCTATTTTACCGGACGCCCGGTTCTTTCTTACTTCGGTAGTTCTTCTCGTAGTCAAGTAGGAGGGGTACAAGTACACCTAAGACCTCCCCGATGGCCCTGTCGACCTCCTTGGCGGAGTGGTTAGCACAGCGCGCTACGACGCCAGGGGTTCCGGGTTCGAGTCCCGGTTAAGGCATGGGTATTTGTGTTTGTCCAAATGAGAAAAACTGAAAATTGAGAATAACCGAGAAATGAAAATCTTGAGAATATAATGAAAAAGGGGGATACTTCCGGTTAGGGGTAATCTTTTAAAAAAAATGGCGTAGTGGTTGCTTCGTCGCCTTGTAATCAAGGGGCCCCAGGTTCGATACCTGGTGGAGGCACTTCGTTGTTTTTGATTCCACTTTAAACTGTAGGTCCAGTCCCGATTAGCCTTGCTGTACATATAGCGGACTTAAAACACCAACTCAAGCAAACGAGTTCCACCTGCACCAAAAGCAAGCATACAGTCAAGAAGTTTAAATATCGTACGTCTTCATGTCGTACCCAGTCTCAAACGCAGGATAAAAAATAACCCTTTTTATCACCTTGCTACCTCCATATCACAAACACGTCACCCTTGCAATACGCAACCACGATTAAGAAAGAGAAAAGAACCAACGTTCTCGAGGCCGAGTTGGGAGAAGTATATTATTGGTAAATAATCATATCGTAGAGTCACGGACACTTCTGTGTTGTAGCAACACTATTAACTTTCAACGGAATCATTACTACCCAGAAGTGTCCGTGACAGCATAACCCTAAACTGATGTTGCGTTACATTTTTTTCGAATGTCGACTAAAAGACACTCATAACATGTCGCAATAAAACAAGTGGCTTCACCAAAGTGAGGTAGAGACGAACACACCATTATTCTGCACTGTTATCTCAAGAGTCCTATATTAGCAACATAGGGAGACATTTCTTAGTCACAAGAAATGCTTTCACTTAATTACTTATAAAAAGTAGACGGTATCGTCTTGGCAGAACATACTGACTCAAATACAAAAGCACAAGAAGCTAACTGTCTCAATTATATACGGTCTAGTTTTATTATTGTGTGTAGTTTTACCAACTAACCTTGAAAGAGACAGTTTGGATCGACGTACACACGGAACATTTTCAACCAATGGCAGCACTAAACATGTCGCTACTAATACACAGCGACGTAGTGCCACAAGCCTACCAGCATACAATGAACAATCTCTATTTTATAGTGGTATTTTAAGACTTTAGACTTTAATGTCGTTGGAAAGGTGTAGAGTTCTTAACACAAAAAATACTAATAAATATTATGAATGTGAAACATGCAAGGGTAAAGTAAAGTGCATTACAGTGTTGCATGGATGTAGTTGTAAGGGGCACATATTATATCTCACTTAATGTCCCACTATTTTGGAACATTTCTTGATTTAGGGCAGTTATTTGGAAAATAATGTCCGTCGACGAAGCTGCTATGCCTGCAGTCATCTGTAGAAGACACAGAAAATCTCAGTCCGGATACGAGTGCATCAGCTCAATCTATGGCGTAAACTCGTTCTGACTCTTGTAATTGTTATTCGGTCCAGATTTGAAAGCACCACTGATGCAAGGCCTCTTGTTGAGTGAGCGTGTCATCCGTTTCTTTTCCTACCTCCTAATTTATGATGGCGGGCCTCACGCAAAAACTGCACAATTTTAAAGAGTGGGAAGTTGCATGAACGTTTACTACACCCTAGCTGAGAAATGATGACTAGAATGACAGAAATATATTAATGTTGCAACAAAGTTATCATTGAGAAATTACAACATCTTGTAACTTGGATATCTAGAAAAGTATTACAAGAAAGTTTGAACATTGTATTTTTGACTTCATTAAAATGTGATGAAAAAAGTAATAATAAAATTTTTATTAGATTCTCGTGTTTACAGTCAAAAATACAATTAATACCTGCTATTTAAAATATTCTGGCACAATATGTACTGGGCCTCCCCGATGGTTCAGTGGTAGCGTCGTCGCCTTGTAATCAAGGGGTCTTAAGAAATCTTGTAAATAATAAGTTGAGATAGGATTATTTGTGTGTAAAATATTTGTGGTTCACCTAAGCAAGTGAAAAAAAACTGTACTGTTTGATCGGGGGAGCAGACATTTCCGTTGCAGCTGTAAGGGATTAAGGGATTAGCGAGCTAGCGATAAGTAGGTCAGTGGTACAAACATGGTTCGAAGGTCGATATCTCCTTCTCAGGACGAAACAGCCGAAATAGGCTGGAATAAAATACTTGAAGGCTGCGGCAATGAACTTTGTTATGAGGGGACAATGGAATGTAGTTTTTGTAAAAAGTTGTACCATAAATCTTGCGCGGGAATGAGCGAAGAAGAATTTACGAAATTTGAGTTGCATAGAAGAATTGTTTCCTTCCAAGATATGCTGCGCACTGTCAGAAAAGATTAAGTAAAAGTGCACAGGGTGTTCAAAAATTAACTGACGAGAATATAGAAAGCGTTAGCCTGACGACACTTTTATTATTTATGAAGCAGAGTAGAGAAGAGGATAGGCAAGAGCAGCTTAAATTTAGAGAAGAGGATAGTTTTGGCTGCAAGTCGTCTCACTCTCTTGGCTTTAAATTTAGAAAGATCCGACTATTAAAATTAAAATTTCGAGACAGCAAGGGAGACATTGTTTTCATTATTATTATAATGGTTGATTCTACATTCTTAATTTTTTTTGGACACATTTGGAGGTGTTCATGCACCACTGGCAACCCCCGTGCTCACTCCTATGCCCTCACATATCAATTTTAATTTGCTTCATATCTACAAGATGTTGTTTGAAAGTGTGTTAATATCGGGTGTCTAATAGAGCAAAGAAAATAAATTTTACACTGTTACTCTTCTTTGTACTCATAATATATATATATATATATATATATATATATATATATATATATATATGTTGGTTACTGGTACTCCCTTTTGGCGTAGTGGTAACGTCGTCGCCCTGTAATCAAGGGGTCCCGGAGGGTTCGATAACCAGTTGAGTCATAAAACGGTTCTGATTCCAGTTTAAACTGTAGGTCTAGTCCCGATTAACTATACTGTATGTAAAGTGGACTTAAAACACGAACTCGATCAATCTATCAATTTGTTTATTGAAAGGTTCTATTCGGAATCGAACAAAGCGTTTTCGTTACTTACGAAAAATTATCCAACTTTAACCAACAGAATTATAATCGAGACGTTGTTTTATATATCTCGGTTATGACTGCCTGGAAAAGTTAAAGTACGTAATGATTGTTAAACATCGGTCGACTCATTTTCTTAGCACAATAAATTCGGCTTCGAATTCCTATGTCGATTTCATCTGTCGTATGTGGCAAATAAGTAATTAATTAGAACCAGATTATATATATATATATATATATATATATATATATATATATATATATATATATATACATACATACATACATACATACATATATATATATATATATATATACATATATATATATATATATATATATATATATATTAGTCATGCATTTTGTTTAGTCTCTTAACAGTGGGGCGTTACCCCCACACCCCCTATACGCCTTCATGGCGTAGTGCTAAGCACTGGGAAGCACTTTACCTTTCTTTTACCTCTTAACAATGACCATACTATCTATCAGACTAGATAAAACGATGTGTAGATCTTCAAACACCCTTCAATCGCGGCTAATTTGGAGGTGATGGTGATGTGATGTGAACAAGAAAAAGTATTGATTCAATATTAACATTTTATTTTGAGGTTTAGAGAATGATAAAATATGTGTAAAACTCGTGCAATTGGTTCTCTTTTTTTCAATGATGATAATTTTGCAATTATTATAATTATTACATAACTGCACCTAATATAAACTACAAAGGAAGAAATTATTCATTAGAAAATAGTTTCTTGAATTTTAATGTTAAAAAATATCAATATCTATTCATGTCACTGATTAGGAATGACCTACTAAGAGCACAGACTTTCATGAATGACTAGCATGGGAGTCAACATGTGAAAACACCGTTACGAGTAGAACCCAGTATACAGAGCCCCCTGGTAGCAGCAGATTTTTCATTTATACTTTAGGAAAGTTCAAGTTGCTGCTTCTCATGTACTAGTACATGCATGCTAAATATTGAGGACAGAGAGATGAAAACAATTCTCCCCTCTTTCTTTGTTGCCACTAGCGTTTTAGATGAGAATATTTACGGTTTGAACGCAGAGTTTCCCTCTCCCCTTGTATGAATAATGCGGCGAATTCAGCTGTCTTTCAACAACCACCCCTCCACCCTCTGTGATGTTTCAAATTACACTATATATAACCTTCAAGTACATTAACTTGACATTTGTGTGAAAATGTAAAACATTTTACCAATAGATTTTAGGTAGCCTTACTGTGCATAAAGTGAACTTAAAACACCAAATCAACCAACAACTAATAGATTTTAGGCGAACCTAACTACAAATATTTAATTTTCGATAGTTATAACTGCGAAAGTCAGCTAAAGCAACACATTTAATCCACCATCATGCAAATATCATTTATTTTATTTTAACGGTTATCCCAACGTTAGCATTTTTCACATGTCCCTTTGTAAGCAAGGGGTTCTGTGTTCGATGGAGGCATATAATGTTATGATTCAACTTTAAACTGTAGGTGTCCACTATGACTAACCTATTTGTACATAAAGTAGATTTAAAATAAAACCTCAAGTCAATTACCTGATTCTTCTAAGTTTTTAGGACAAAAACATTACTCGGAACGAATTATTCGGAAATCCTAGTAACTCCTTATCGTTCTTAAATTTTATAATTGTTTTTTACAATCCTGTAATATTGTATATTTCCCAGTGTTGAAATCTTTCTATACATATATAAATGGTGGACTAAGAACGATGCCACTTTCTAATCAAGGTTTTTATTAAGGGCAAGGTCCGTGAAGACTTTCTCCTACCTCGCTTGAAGAGGTCTGTCCATAACAGCCCCTTTTCCGCGAGGGGTGGGGGTCGTAAACTTGTGACGTCACCTCGGAAGGAAGCTTCTCCTCTGCCTTGACAAATTCATTTCAAACAACGACGAGGTGTCAATATTTTCCAATAGTTACAACAAAATATTTAACTCATTATATGTTTTATTTTATTTCTGGGGTATGACATGGATGCAGACACTTATCTAGAAATATATTCCGGGAAGGGTTCTTGAACGTTGGTCAATTGTATCGCATATAATAGTATAATATGTATCACACAAAAATGTCTTGGTATTACAATATCTGCTAATAATACTATGTTAAAAGACAAAGAATAGCCGGATCTATGGCCGAGTAAGTAAAGGGTTGACTTTCATAAAAAAGGAATAATAATTAGTATTATGTAATAATTATGGATGATTTGTGAATAGAGGCAGGGAGCTGCGGTGATTAAGTCAGTAGGGCGTCTGACTGCTACGAGACCCGAGATTATTATTTTTATTGATTTATTGATATTGATTGAAATGCTTTATTTTACTTCGCTTTTTGGGCCATTTTTGGCTAACTTGCGATAATAATAATATATAATTATTATTATTATATTATTGCATCCAAAGTAAATATATAAACACAACATCTATCACGTCTGTCATTTCAGGAAATTAGGTACTCAATTACAACTTAAACTTATAGCACTGACCGAAATGTATTTTTTTTTTCTAAATTTTCGGACCAACCACCGACAAGAGTAAAATTTAGTTTGAGATCTTTCTCCTTCCTCCTTACCTATGGACTTTCGTGTATTATGTCGCAGCAGGAACTGAGTTCCTTCAACAAACAGAGTTCCAGAGTGTTCCGGCTCACTGGTCATACTGTAATCAAGTATTTTGATTTTTAAATTTAAGTTAAGGACCATTATCAAATGTACATTTCATTGTTCTCTCGGTTGTTTTATGTATATGAAAATGCATTATACGCATATGATAATTCGAATATCTCTGCGTAAGTATTTGTATGTTATCTCTTTATATTTGAACTTTGAACACACAGACACACAAACCGAAGTAAGGAGCAGGACACAGTTCCTACTTTGTGAAACTTACGCAATGGAGAGATCAAGCGTAAGATACCGTGACAACAGACACAGGGGGCGAGCGATTACAGAAGACGTCCAATACGTATAGCAACGTCGCAAGAAGACATCCAGGGTCTCGCCGTGGTTGCAGGGCGAGAATAAAATCTTCGCTTCACTTATCAGTATTGCCAAACACGACTGTTAAAAAAATAACTACATTGAAATTGAATGTAGTTAAGGATTGCGATCAAGCAGTTAACTTTGAGAAGTATAAATACTTGGTTCCGTGTTCTACGACTAGGAATCCTGTGTTCGAATCCCCTACGAGTCTTGGGGAGCTTCCCGACCGAAGCGAGAAGCGACACTTGTCACTTGGAAACAAACATTCAATAACAAATGCAACTTTTCAAACCTTTCGAACCGACATGACAACGTGCACGTCTCCCGTCGCGTCGTTGTTTTCTGGTGGCATCTGCTGGTAGCGCAGCTGCAGTAAATGTTCGACGGGTTCGATACCCGGTGGAGGCACATAGTTGTTCAGATACCACTTTAAACTGTAGTTCGAGTCCGATTAGCTTTACTGTGCATAAAACAGACTTTAAAACACCAACTCAATCAATGTACTTTATAATCAATAAATGTAAATCATATTCTTAGTTCTTAAATTCTTATTTACATTTTATTGCTCGAACAAATTAACATTGGTCAAACAATTACATTACATTTACATGTAAATGTAACGTAATCGTCTATTTCGACTGTTAATGTCCATTTTTAGTACCTGAAAAGTTTCAAATGATGAACAGAATACAGTGTTAACTAACTGCTACGATCCTAGCTGTAGTTCAATACCAATTCAGGATAACAAAACTATTGGAAAACAAACTTTGTATTGAAACTTTCCAGGATTTATCCATGCTGTTAAGCCGCGTTTACACCGGGGTTGCTCCCACACGTCACCAGCAAATTTTGGTAATATTTCGAAAAACGCTTGTGAATTTCTTATCAACATCTCACGTTAGCAACAGATTTCCCGTGTTGGAAACAGAAATGTTGTTATCCACTAGAAGTCGGTAAAGATCAAAGGACACTTCCGCTACAATTAGTTCCTGCCCGCAGTGAAGGTCTCATCCAGAATCTTCTGTCTTCTCTGTTGCGCCAAAATGACTCATGTTGCCACAGAGAGTACAACTTCCTCCACAGTCGGCATCTTGCAGCCAAAATGTTAACAAAAGTTATTAACAAAAATAAAGTAAAAGTAGTGTTATGGCAACCAACATTTGTTGGCAGTGTCTGTTCTTAACCGTGTTGGTAACAAAATGTTGATAACATTTGTAGGTAACATTCGGTGTAAACGCGGTTTTATCTGTCCCGTCCCGCTTTCTGCAACGGTTGCCATTTGGCAGACACTCGTTATCTCCACATGCAGGATCTTCTGTAGCTGGAATTTATACACGCACGTTGCATAACTGCACTGTCGTGGTTTTCGAGAAAATAATTTCTGTAGAAATGACGTTTAAATTCCCGTGACGAGAGTATCGATCGAGGAAGAAACTGTAGTTGAATCTGTGACGCTTTGTTATATGTAGTTAGGCCTAGTGGCCGTAGCCGTTAAAGAGTAGGGTGATTTGTTAATTACCAAGAAAAAATGTTGCTAGTACTTTTGTAAAGCGCGCAGATCACGCTTTTTTTACTAGCAAATGTCTGTGTTCCTTTTTTCTACTCAAACTTATGTAGTTGTGGAGGAAGCGTTTACTTTAAAAAACTGTGCACGGTGACTAATTGCGACTAAAATATAGAGAGAAAACCAGTGCTCATCCTCATCTTCGCGATTAGTCAAAAGTGGCAGAAAAGAAAAGTGAAGTACACCAAAACAATCAATAATGTCCAATTACCATCCTTTTCTCCGTCCTTATTTAGTTAACGATACGATACGGAGTCTCAAGGTCATGTTTCATGATGCTGAGGAACAGATATTCAGCTTTTGAAATGTCACTTAAAGACGAAAGTAATGGAATTTTAAACTATACGCTCTCCTCTCCCTACCCATCACACACATATGCATGCATGGGAGTGTTAAGGGGTGTTTCAGTTGCCTATCTGGACAGTGTTAGCTTAATTGTCATGCGTTCATTTCCCCCTTTTCACAGAAACCATTAGGTATATGAAGATAAATATTTGACCTTATTGTTTATGGGTATTCATTATCACCTTAGCACAGCTTTTTCTATTATTGTGAGTTGTGACGGTATTTACACTATTTATATGTGCCGCCACTGAAAATCGAATCAGAGACATCTTCATTACAGGCTGATAATGTTACTATACGAAAAGCGTTAATACACACCAGCAAAACGGTGACTGCTATATCAGTTTTGCACCCCCCCCCCGAAAAACAGATTAAGGAGGCCCTATATAAATCGAGTAGAGTAATTTCTCGTGCAGTATGTAGTACGCTAAATATTTACACATAAATAATCTAATTAGAATTCAGTAACACAATTGTTATGCAAGAAAAACTGCATTGCTATGTCGAACAAATTGAATAATAATAAGAATGGTGTTTGAATGTGTGATGATATCGGGTGTTTAGTAGGTAGAACAAGAGAAAGTAAATTTTACACTGTTACACTTCTTTGTACTCGTATTGTGTTTGTTTGTTCACTGGGACCTCCTTGTTGGCGTAGTGGTAACGTCGTCGCATTGTAATCAAGGGGTCCCGGCTTCGATTGCCGGTGGAGGCACATAGTGGTTCGGATTGCACTTTACACTGTAGGTCTAGTCCTGATTACCCACACTGTGCATAAAGTGCACTGAAAACACAAATTCCATCAATCACTCTTTGTTTACTGAAAAGTGCTATTCTGATATGAGCAAAGCGCTTTCGTTACTTACGAAAAATTCTCCTACTTTAACAGAATTGTAATCTAAACTTTATTTTATATATCGCAGCTATGACTGCGACTCATAATCACAGCTCCAAAAATTCTGGGTTCGAATTCGCATATCAGTTTCATCTGCCTAAGGAGGCCAATAAGTAAATAGTTAGAAATAGAGAGCGTTGGAAGAGACAGTAAACATACCATCTTGGAAGCAGGGTTACTGACTGCATTTACGCACAGTATCGGCAGTATTTAAAACCAAAGTCAGCTAATTCCTTTGGTAATACATCAACAGGTAAAGAAAAGTAAATGCTGTATTCATTTTGTTGATTTCTGATTAAATACTTTGCTATCTTGCCGTTGTTAATTTTATCCAAAGAGAGATAATAATCCATGTTATATCACACGAGGTAATACTAGCATTAACATTGTTTTATTATCCCTTGCAACAACCCTGCAGCGAAATACAGACAGCTGTCAAAATACTTCATCGCAACCAAAGCAGTGGAACAAAGCCACGACTGTAGAAATGCAGGTTCCAACCGAACCTCAGTTGCTAAACCGTTCTCTGTCCCTGGCGCAAAACTTCCTGGAGTTGTATCGCCACTTGTGTGCTAGAGAGCTCAAGTTTCGGTTTCGCTTCTAAGTGAACAAGCCCAAGCAACAGTGGCGTGTGCATGGGACAGTTAGTTGGGAAATAAGTACTCCCTGTTTCTTTCAAGTTCACTGCACAAATAATTAACGTCAACTGCAAAGAAAGATGGGGAAATAGTGTGACTGCTGTCCGCTATTGCAATTGTTCCCGATGACGTAGTGGTAACGGCATCACATGAAATGATGCGATCCGCCGTTGCCCCCCCCCCCTTCCCCGTTAGAGGCTCAGTGGTTCACTTTCCACAGCCATGATCTCGGAAAACGTTTCGGAAAAAGCACTTGATAGGCATTGCACCTACAGTGCTCTTGGCAGTGATTGAAGGTACAAAGCAAATATAACGATTATATTCTAAATGTAGTCCTTCAGCATTTTGTTTAGTCTCGTAGCAATGACCAGACCATCAGACTATCTAAAGAGATGTGCAGGGCCTCACATACTCTTCAGTCTAGGCCAATTTGGAGGTGATGTGATCAGCAACACGTTCTTGCCGCCTTTAACCCCCCCCAGTTTAACCCTAGGCACCCGTTTGTTTGAGGCTGGGTTAGCTCCAGAGCCGTTTTATGCATGGACAAGGCCGGAAAAAAATTGACCTTAGATCATCCACGGGACTCCCGTGGGAGCCAGGATCCCTACTGTATTGTGTATAACCTACTTAGTTTCACTACAGCCCCTTTCCCCGCGCTCTTAATTAAAATGTTTATTGTTAGCAATAGCTTATCCGTGATGGGCAGGGGGGAGGGAGAGACTCCAAACCCACCACCTCTTTTTTATCGAATTTTCAACTGTTGATATTTGTATAAAAAAAATTGAAAGTAAATTAAAGTCAATTACAATGTTCGCTACCAATATTTCTCAATTGCCTTAGTTCATAAAATGATGAAGGTAACGTACATACGAGGAAAATTTAATTTGAGGGCCTATCAGCCCTAATACAGATGTATGTTCCGCCAAGGTACTTGGGTACCTTGTAACAGTGTACAATTGGTTGGTAATTATGGTAATTAATGTAATTATTATAACAACTATAGAACTGCTCATATGTAAACAAAAAAAATCATTGATTCAACATTAACATGTTATTTTCAGGTTTAGTGAATGATAAAATTTGTGTGTGACACTCGTGCAATATTATATAACTGCAGCTATATGAACAACAAAGGAAGAAATGATTCATTTAAAAAATTGTTTCTTGAATTTTAATGTTAAAGAAGAAGAAAATGAGTGGGCCTCTGAGGCCCCCCTTATGTAAGTAGTCTGTCTACGTTTATTGTACGCCAGGGATAAGCTAGGGATAATATAAAACTTCTTCCAGTCTTAACTGCAGTTATTTTGTTAAACAATGGTTTCATGCATGCAATCATGTCTTATACGTATAATATTTCTGCAAGGGTTCTTTGGTCAGATTCTCATTCATTCAACATTTTGACTGGCACCTAGCCTCTTCTGTCTTTTCCTCTTGAGGCAGAATAAGTACAATTCAAATGTAGCCGATAAAAGGTAAAGCTAATGTAATTTGAGACCCTTTCCTGTTCAATTCCTACAGATCTTAAGATTGTAAAGTCGTGACTTAAATAACACAATTCATTTTTGTTGGAAGAACAGGTTTAAGTAAGGTATAAATATAGTACAAATTGGTCGTGTTTCAAGTCTAGATATTAGAGAAACAAGTTACATCTTTTGAACAGGTTAAAATACAATATACGTATGTTAAAAATCAGAATAAAAACTATAAAAGCCAGTGAAATTGAAATAAATAATCGAGGTTTCACAAGTAAGCATAAAGGAAAGGAAAGCTAACGCACAATTCTTGCAGTAATGATAAAATATTACTAATTGCGAGAGCTTAACCGTGAAACGATTGCCCCGCCATCGATATGGAGACAGATGGGGAGGAGGAATACAAAGATTGCTAGGCCTCTATTTTGACGTGATTCAAGTTCCGTTGTTTTTTTTTTTTTAACAAACACTGTTTCAAAGTATGCGAGCTATACCTCCGAAGTTCTATTCATTGGGAATGACATACTAAAAGCGCGGATTTTCTGAATGACTAGCATGTGAGTAAATATGTGAAGAAATCCGTCTTCTCGGATTATAAGTGCGGAGTTAGAGTAGAACCAGAGCCCCCTGGTAGCAGCAGATTTTTTGGGGGAAAGAGGGGTTGTTGCAAGTAATTTTTCATTTTTTTTGTTTTAAAGTTCAAGTCCGTGCTTCTCAAGCATCCGAAATATTAAAAAGACACAGTGCTGAAAACAACTTTCTCCTACCCTCTTTCTATATTGCTAACTAACGTTTTAGATAAGAGTATTTACATTTTGAACGAATAGTTTCCCCTTTCCTTGTAGGAGTAAGGCGGCGAATTCAGAAGTCCTTCAAAAACCACCCATCCACACTCTACGATGTCTCAAACCTTCAAGTACATTAACTTGCCATTTGTATAAAAATGTAAAAAAATACCAGAAGTTTTTAGGTGAGCTTACCTATAAAGATTTAATTTTGCATAATTATAATTGCTACAGTCAGTTAACAAAGCAACCCCCTTAATCCACCATCATGGAATTAACATTTCTTTTCGCATGCATATCTCTAAATTCGACTACAGAAACACAATTGATTGACTTGGTGTTTTATGTCCACTTTATGCATAGTAAGGCTAATCGGAACTGGACCTACAGTTTAAAGTGGAATCCTATGTCCCTCTACCGGGTATCGAACCCAGGACCCCTTGACTATACAGAAACACAATGACCAGAAGTAAGGGAATACATGCTATTCACTTTTGAAACCACAAAAGTTATTTGCTGCTGTTATTTATTGATCGATTTCATTTATTTTACTTCCTCTTCTGTCTATTTTGGCATATCGCAAAGATTAGGACGAAATTGATGCGAAGGATAACAAATACGCATAGGCAGTATGCAACACACAGACTGATCGTGAGTTTAGACGCCAAAGCCCCGTTTGTCTGCAAAATGTAGTGCAGACAGAGCGGGATTTATAAAATTTGGGCCCTTACGATAACCTTTGTTTTGTTCACTGTCGACAATATTATAATTATTATTAACAATTTTGTTATCATGGTACTTGAATTCCACTAATTGCATGCTCTGTACTAATAGCACTTTTATAGTTTAAAATATCGATACATCTGATTAAAAATGATTAATTAAACTTCGTTTTCCTTTAAAGCCGCCACTTTCAATATGTATTTCGCCATACAACACTAATACCGCACACGCACTAAAGGAAACCAAACCAACACTACATTACGGTAGCCACACCAGACGCGAACCGAGAAACAAGGATTTCAACCGTCAATATCCCTCCACTTGACTTTTAATTGTCGGCATTTAAAATGTTTACATTCGTTCTTTCGAGGAACAACTGTTTATATTCGAGCAATAAAATTGTACATATTATTTTATTACGTGACCTTTGAAAGTAGGGTCATGATGTAAGAACTTATTTAAGTGCTAGAAACTTCTTCCATGTACGTTTCATTTTTGTGCGGCCCTAGGTTATAGCCTGGGATAGCCTAGTGGCAACTCCCCGCTCACCCTTCCGTGAGTCCAGGGTGTAATACGTGGAAGAGAAGCTCTGGCAGGAAAGTCATCCCTTACACCCCGTTTCCTGTTATCGTTACATAAGGAAATCTCCACTTGTGGGCAGTATTCCCCACGCTTTCGGTGGCGTACCCATAAATGTAGTAAAGGGATGTAAGCATGAGTTATTTCTTACCACGCCAAGATCGTGCAATCTTTTCCTAAATTTGGCGTTTGTTTTAGGATAGTTGCTCTAAAACTCCTTGTAGATAAGCCACTGTTACATAACTTTGCAGCTGGCACATCGTAACACGCTTGAATCACCCGGTGACAGAATTCGGCTCTGTTTAGCGTGAAACACAGTACAAGCTGATCTAGTGGTTAGGATATTAGCCTGTTTTGTTAATATTTTGCCGCCCATCTTACCTATTCATCAACTCAATAACAGTTATGATGAATAAACTCCGTGGCAAGACGTCCCTGTATAACAAATGCCTGTTAATTGGTTAACACGTGGTCAGAACTTCAAACGACGGAAATGTTCGAGCTCCCACCGGTAAATAAACCTTTGATCACGCAAACTCGAAGGGGGGACGAGCAGATAAACGGGGATCAACGGCTTTGTCTGTAGAATAAGATACTACGAAGTCAACGGTTGTGAACTCGATTTACTTGTGCCCGACCCTGTGGCCGAGTGGTTAGCACATCGCGCTGCGACGCCAAGGGTCCCGGGTTCGAATCCCGGTCGGGCTTGGTTGTTTGTGAATGTCCATTCATCCATTTCATCGTTTCATCACTCATCCCCATCTTCGCAAATTAGCCAAGAGGCACAAAACGCGAAGTAAAATAAACTAAATCAATCAATCAATCAATCGATTTACTTGTCGCCGGCTCCCACGGGACGAGACGGGACAGGCTTTTAAAAATTCGAGACGAGACGAGATTGATCATGTGTCCCGAGACAAACGAATATTTTCGAGACGAGACAGCATTTCACAGCAGGCCAAAGTCTCGTCTCGTGGGCAACACTAATTCTGGACTGTTCATGGATGTGAGTGTTACTTCATCAACTTCATCCTCATCGTCGCGATTAGTCAAAAGTGGCCGAAAAGTGAAGTTAATAATAAAATGAATAAAAAGTTGAGTCAGGTATAACGACCTGAGAGTTTCTGTGTGTTGGGTTATTCATCAATTGTATACATGCATCATTCAACTCCTCCCTTAAGAGGCAGAACTACAAAGTAATCACCTAGGATCTTTCAAAAGTTAAATACCTGTTCAGGATAAGAAGACCGTTCTAAATCACACTTTGTATGGAAAGCCGCAGCAGTAACAAACCTTCTCATAGGTGTGCAAACGGAGGGCAAGGGAGACATTACAATATGTGTGTATTGTCCATCATGAGAAAATTGAATTGGTCTTCTTGTGCTTAAGTGGCGGCGATTCGGTTCCAAAACCGGGGGGGGGGGGCAAATACAGTATTTCCACATACACTTACGAAATATAATATTTTAAAACTTGTTTCGTTCTTGATAAGTCGGCCCCCGTGGCGGAGTCGTTAGCACATCACGCTACGACACTAGGAGCCCCGGATTCAATCCCGGTCTGGACATGGATGTTTGGTGTCCATTCATCAATTTCACCATATCATCACTCATCGCTATCTTTGCAAATTAGCCAAAAGTGGCACAAAAAGCGAAGTAAAATAAAGCAAATCAATCAATCAATCGTTCTTGATAATTCGACAGTGATATTAATTTTCAGCGATGTAGTTTGTCCTGCAATTATGAGGCAAGTTATAATCACCAAATCTATTCTTTCTAGATTTTACAGTGACCTAATGCTTCAAAAATTCGTTTGGGTGAGATAATTTCTCCCCCAATTTCTCTTATTAAAGCTTTTACATTCCTGTGATTTGGCATAAGCAAGTGGACAGTACGACGAGAAGTCACATTCTCAAATTAATATACGATGAGCAGGCCTAGGTAAAATGGCATTTTGTAGCCTCGTTACAACACTGTATCGCATAACAAAATAATTTTGATTCTGAACTCTAATAATGTGTTTAGCAATGTATGAACGTCGTTCGACAACACGTAACGAGGTGTTTTTTTAGTAAAGCCGTATAAACAGCATTTGGATAAATTTTCAGAAAATTGATAAAGGCATCTGTCTGTACTGTATGTCATTCGGTTTTCTCTAAATTTGCTCTTAAAGCCCTCCAGGACTGCACCTGCACCCTGGCGCTGACTCTAATTGACAGTCATCTTGAAACTTCTAATCAGGTAGTTCTCAACCTCTTTCAGTCCGGGATCAACCTTGAAGGATACTACAACTCACGGGACGCACAAGCATGGCAGATTTACTTGTAGGGGTTTATAATCGTATTTTTGCTAATATCGAGTACTTTAAGAAGCCGTCTTTTACGCTTGCTTAAACAAATTTCACATACTTCATTCTAGAAAAGTTCCATACATATATAATTTAAAAGGCTGAAATTGAGAGATGCAATGGTAGGGTGCACATAACAGAAATGTAGACTGCGTACAACACGGGTTGAATTTAAAATGATGAAACAATATATCTTAGTAATTTAATAGATTTTTAAGACAGTAAATCAATTCTCGAGCCCGACTTCGCGACCCACCAAACATCGCCTCGGGACCCAGCTGTGAGTCGCGCCCCATAGGTTGAGAAACGATGCGATCTAATGCCTTATTCCCCCCTAGCATTTGAGCGTCGAACAGAAACAAGTTTTGGAAGAATGCTTTTGTAGGCTGTCTCAGTGCATGGCGCCTCGATGTCTGGAGAAGGGTCAGCAAAGAGCAGGAATCAGGGAAGGAAAAGAAAACATTTACTTACACAAAATAAGCTTGCAATCAGGCACGTATCCAGAAATTTCTTTCGGGGGGGGATGAACAACATATTTTTAAGGGTTATAGATAGAACCTCACAAGTATATGTTTAGGGCTAGTGGTGGCCTTTTTCAACTTTTGGTGCCAAACGGGGGGGTTGGGGGGGACAACGAAAGTTTACTCTCTCTTGGTAGACAAGGCCTAGCATTAAGAGGCCATAGTGCGGAGGCAAAAAATGGGGAGAAACTGTCCCCTAAATCGAAGCCAACGTTGAACGCTGCCATTTTTATAACAATGTGACGATTCATTGTGTTTGTGCGATTATTATGGCATTACTTCATCATTCTAAGGTGAAGAGAAACGTCAAATAACCAAAATGAGACACAGAGATAGAAGAAACTTTCTCCATTAAGCGTAAAATAGCCTATTCAATATACATTTATCATGGGCGGATTAAGTGGGAAATCTAATACTTTCGCCTGTGCCGAAACGTCTCAATTTTTAAAAAAAATATATTGGGTGGCCTAGTGAAATTGAGAAAGTATCAGCCCCGGTGCCTCGTTCCGAGCACAGGTCGGTGATCCTGTACTATGACGAGGGAACAGCATTCTTCTTCATAGTTCACTTGCTCATAGAAAAGTTGATTGAGACTGGATTCCCAGAGAGACAGACCCACCATTTCTTGTTTATCAAATTTTCAACTGTGAATATTTGCTTAAAAATAAAATTAATTACATTGTTCCTTGTGGATGATCCCTACCAATGTTTCTGAATTACTTTTGTTCATAAAATGATAAAGGTAACGGGCATGGAATGAAATTCACGTATTAGGCCTATCAGTAATGGACAATTCTTGCAGTAATAATAAAATATTCACGCAATGTGGAGACAGATGGGGACAAGTAATACAATTCGACAAGACGTGAATTTTGACGTGAACTAAGTTTCAGCACCGTTCGACGTGAAAGCTTCCTGGGTTATTCTTAATGAACACTGTTTCAAAGTGTGCGAGCTATATTTCCGCATTTCTATTCATAATGTCACTGATTGGGAATGACCTTCAAGAGCGTAGATTTTCGTGAATGACTAGTATGTCAGTGAATGTGTGAAGAAACGTCTCCTCTGACTAAAAGCGCAAAGTTATGGTAGAGTCCCTTGGTAGCAGAGTGCCAAAGATTTTCTGGTGGTAGGAGGGGAGGGTTGCACATAATTGTTCATTTATTACATAAGAAACTTCAAGTCCGTGCTTCTTATGTATATGCATACAAAATATTGAGGACAGAGTGCTGAAAACAATTTCCTCTCTATTTCTTTATTGTTACTGGCGTTTTAAATACGAGTATTTACATTTTGTGCACATATCCCCACCCATTCGCTTGTAGGAATAATGCGGCAAATTCATCAGTCCTTCAAAAACCGCCACTTCGCCCTCTGTGGTGTCTCAAACTGAAAATATATATTATCTTTAAATAAGTGGTTCTCGAACTTTTTCAGCCCGGGATCCATCTTGAAGGATATTACGCTTCACGGAACCCATACAAATGGGCGCTGGCAGAATTACTTGAAGGGGTGTGCACCTAGTTTATAATCATATTTTTGCTAACATCGAGTTCTTTAAGAAACCCTCCTTTACACTTGCGTTAACAAATTACGCATACTTCATTCTAGAAAAGTAAATATGTAATTTAAAACACTAATTTACTATAGTCTAACTAATAACACATGCTGAAATTGAGAGATGCCGGTAAAAAACAATGGTAGAGCGTAAATAATACACATGCAGAGTTTAGAGTATGTACGTACAACACGGGTTAAATTTGAATTGTTAAAGCAATATATCTTAGTAATTTAAATATAAGAGTTTTATGAGACACAATAAATTAATTTTCGAGCCCGACTTCGCGACACATCAAACGCCCTCTCGGGACCCAGCAGTTGGTCGCGCCCCATAGGTTGAGAAACGATGGGTTTAAATAATTTGTATGGAGATGCAAAACAATTTACCAATAATATTTAGGCGAGTTTAATTACAAACGTTTAATTTTCTATAGTTATAATTGCGGCAGTCAGTTACCAAAGCAACACCCTTAATCCACGATCCTTGAATTATCATTTCTTTTATTTTATCGGATATCCCAACGTTGGCATTTTTCAC
The DNA here is from genome assembly GCF_977018435.1 of Lepisma saccharinum. Lineage (NCBI taxonomy): Eukaryota > Metazoa > Arthropoda > Insecta > Zygentoma > Lepismatidae > Lepisma > Lepisma saccharinum. The sequence continues at coordinate 98,381,858 of NC_139230.1, read as the reverse complement.
ATATCCCTGCGCATTAACACTATGTTATTGATGCAAATCTATAAGTTGTACGGCAGAAACACAACATACTCTTCACCTTGAAACCATGAAATCAAGTTGAGGTATTGTAACTGATATGGTTGAATGCTCTGCGCAGACTTCAAGGCGCCAATGCAACAGTCCTTTTTTTATCTTACCATTTGTATCGTGTAAGTGTCGGGAATCACTCGCCCAATTACAAAGTATTTCAGTTCGGCTCTGTGGCTGAAATGTTAGCATGGCGCGCTACAAAACTCGGTGTCCTAGGTTCGCATCCTGGATAGAAGTTGTGTTTGTTCCGAAAGTCTTTTTCATCGTACATTCTAACCTTCATATTATATGAGAGACTTGCCACAGGAATCCTCAATGTGAGAAAGGTACAGCCATTTGCTGCTGTTTTATACTGCCGCTGTAACTCGGTCGTTAGGGCGTCTGACTACCAGGCGAGGGAGAACCGGGATTTTTTCCACCTGTTCAAGCGGCCTTAGCGCCCACCCAGCGTCGTACAAAGTGGGTATCTGGAGGAAACTCTGGGGGCGGCCAGGGCTTCGGCTGTGACCAAGAAAGTGTGGGGCCCAACTCCACACCCCGTATAATGGCGTGATACAAAGTACAAGGGAGGATTTTACTTTTTTTCCCTACTGATTGATTTGATTTATTTTACTTCTCCCTTCTGTCTCTTTTACCCAATCGCGAAAATTAGGTTGTAATTGATGCGCGGGCAATAACAAATACGTATGGACAGTGCGCAATACAGACTGACTGTAGTCCAGGCAGAGTGGGATTTATAAAATTTGGGCTCCTGGACTATCCCTTGTTTTAGGCACTGTCGATATTATTATTGTTATTATCATTATTATTAACCGTTTTGTTTTCATGGTACTTCACTTCCACTAATTGCGTGCTCTGTATTAATAACACTTGTAAACTTTAAAATATAGACGTCTGATTATAAATTATTCAGTAAATTTCAGTTTCTTTTCAAATTGCCACTTTCAATATGCATTTCCCCATACCACGCTAATACTGCATACGCACTAAAGGAACAGAAACCAACATTACATTACGGTAGCCACACTGGACGCGAATTAACCAAGAAACAAGCATGTTGATTTGGACCGTTAGTATCTCTCCACTTCACTTGACTTTTAATTTTTGGTATTTAAAATGTTTACATTCGTTTTTACGAGGAACAATTGTTTATATTCGAGCAATAAAATTGTACATATTGTTTATATGTCTTGATCTTTGAAAATAGGATCATCATGCAAGAACTTATTTAAACGCTAGAAACTCCTTCCTTCTACATTCATTCATAAAATAAGCAGGTAAAAGGGATCTGACATGTTCTAATCTGCTATTATCACAACATTAAGAAAATAGTCGATGGTCTTTTTCACTTCTGCCCCTTCAGGGCCTCATTTATGTGCGACCCTAGGTTATAGCATAAGATAGCTTAGTGGCAACCGTCCCCCCCTTTCCTGAGTACAGGGTGTAATACGTGGAGAGGGGTTGGCATTTTGGTGTTTACAGGAAAATCATCCCTTACACCCCGCTTCTGTTATCGCTAATAAGGAACCCTCTCCACTTTTGGTCTGTATTCACCAACTTTCAGTGGCGTGCACATAAATGTAGTAAAGGAATCAGGATTGACCTACAGTTAAAAATGGTATCCGAACCACTCTCCCGTGTATCGAACACGTATCTCCTTGATTACAGGCCGACGACTTAACTACTACTAAATCGGGGATGCCCTATATGTTAGGCCCTTACCATTCGACTGTTTCGAAGCTCCGATCATGACATGACGGAAATAAAAATGATAAAGCAAACACAGCCACAGTAATCTTTGCAGTAAAGAATCACCAGTAAATACTTTGAACAAGCCAAAGAAAAGTTTCGCAAAGATACTTCGTAACCTCGTCTTTTAGCTCTGAAAGATGGGCCAAACATTCATTTTGTAACATTTTACTGCCTATTCCGTCCTCAGTAAAACACCGAGCCCAGGTCTTGTAATGTGTTTAACATGATTAACTGAATGGAGTTGGGTGAAGAGAACAAAGGGCGCAATTCTTATTGCTTTCTTACAGAGAGGGGGAGGGACGAACGGACACGTTTTTAATGCTCTTAGCTTATCACACAAGGCGTGCTTTTCCTGCATTTACTTGAAAGGCGAAAACGTATCAGCAGCGAATGAAATGAATAACTCGTATATTCGCCCAAGTTTAATTTGATTTCGAAATCCACCCAAGAAAAGTAGCTTCATCAAGATAAGAACAATCCACTGGCGCTCTTGCATAATTTTCAACAGTAAGGGAGCAATCAACAGTTTACCATGCAATCCTGCTCCTGCGTTGCCAAAATGTTCAGCACGGTCATCATCTTTATTCAGTGCTGAGCATTTGTATCATCACGAACCTCACACGTCGAAAGTAGAGATGTAATATTTATCGTTGTTAACCTTTTGACAATGAAGCACTGAAGGAAACTGGCAACACTGCAGTACTCGGCTGAAAGGGAAAAATAAAGATACACACGCGTGAAAGGAAATGTTAAAACTTTTGCTGCTATTCAGTTTCTTCAATGTATGGATGTTGGTTGTGTGTTCGCGGTCTTGGAAAGATTTGCTTTTGTTATTTAGCGTCACTTTCCTACCACTTTTGGCTAATCGCGACGACGAGGATGAGTGATGACAGGATGAAATTTGTAACATTTGTAATCTTTGTAACATTTAATTACATGGATGAAACTTTTATTTCTGTTATTTATTTTTCTAAATAAGCATTCAAACCAGGTACCTAAACGAATACGTACTAGTGGGCATGTTAGAGATTTATCCTATAAAAAAAAAATTCTTCGTAATAAAGGAGTTAGTTAGTTAACACGAACAGTTTTCTTTCTCTTCGTCGGATACGGTGCACAGTTCACTTTTCCCTTCAACGGTTTCTCATGAGCAGACCTGTCATAAAAAACTGCAAATGGCTAAATATTGATTCGAAGTATTGAATTAATTAATAATAAAATCCTAGGTAGGTCACCCCGTGATAGTCAGACACCATACCACGTTCATTATTGCACTTCAGAAATTGCATTATAATATTAATTGTCAGAAAGGTGTGGAATATTTATTGATGATATGAATGTGAATAATGTAAAGGTAAAATAAAATTTATTAAATCGTTGCACGAATGTAGCTGTTAGAGCACACACTTCCTATCTCACTTAATGTCCACTATTTTGGACAATTACTTGATTTAGGAATATTTGAAAAATACTAGCCAACGACGAAGCTGCTATGCCTGCAGTCGTTTATAGAAACCACAGAAAATCTCAGTCCGGATACGAGTGCATCAGCTTAATCTATGGCGTAAACTTGATCTGACTTTTGTAATTGTTATTCGGCCCAGATTTGAAAGCACCACTGATGCAAGGCCTCTTGTTGAGTGAGCGTGTCATCCGTTTCTGTTCCTCAAATCCTAACTTATGTTGGCGGGATCCCACCTCACGTAAAAGTGTATCATTTTAAAGAGTGGGAAGTTGCATGAACGTTTACTATACCGTAGCTAAGAAATGCTGATTACAATGACAGAAATATATTAATGTTGCAACAAAGTTATCGTTGAGAAATCACATCTTGTAACTTGGATAACTAGAAAAGTATTAAAAGAAAGTTTGAACATCGTAATTTTTGACTTCATTGAAACGTGATGAAAAATGTGGGAAGATTTGTATTAGATTCTCGTGTTTACAGTCAAAAATACAATTAACACCTGTTATTGTAAAATATTCTGGCTGCGAATATGAGAGTTGTTGAAAGTTTCCCAATATAGCTATTTCGTTCTTTGATTTATTGGGCTGCTTTAAATAGAATTCGTGAAAGCAACGAGAGCAAGTGAAATATTCATTCGAGAATTAGACTGCAACAATTACTAGCAGAGTTTTCTGTTTCCATTCGAATCGTGCCCGCTCCAAAAGCCAGTTCCGAGCGACCCAGCTGTCCGCTGGCGCCAAAGTGTCGGGAATCGTCTCAAGCAGACCCTCAGTGAGCACACAGGCAATGAATTCGGTTTCTAACTGACACGTATACATACAAGACCAGGGACGTGACCGGGGATGGAGGATTGGGACAAAATACTTTGTTCAATTTGGACCAAATTGTCTGTTTTTACCATGTATTTAGTAACAATTGATTTGCTCGCTCACACTCTAAACATTTGTTTCTATGACCCGAAACTCAAGATTATGCTTATTACTTCAAAATTGCTATTACAAAATTGTTAATACGTGGATAATACGTGGGAGACCTTTTCATGGTAAGAGCATGATAATTACAATGGAATGAGAACCCAGGAGCTAGATATTTTGGCGCCCTAGTAGTAGGGTGACCATAATATTTTGGCCCAAAAACGGGACATCCCAAGGAGATCAGTTTACCTCCTCCCCTCCAAAAAAATAAGTTAGGCCTAATTATAAAATTATTTTTATAATTATACTATCGTTATTATTATTTGAAATATGAACTGTCGTTTTTATAATCTCGGTGTGACTTACACGGTATTTCTGGTTCCTTCTGATCAACCTTTTATGTTAGCCCTACGCTAAAGTTGAGGAGTGCAAGAAGTATTTATCAGAACAATCAATCTTCTTGAGAGCAGCTATATTTTTTCATCAACCGTTTATAAATCTCCTTGAAAACCTTACCCCACACATCTGACGCGAGATTTGCCATTTGAGTTTTTGGTTTGTGTCTTGTACCAAGTCCCTATTGAAACTGCATGTACGCTTCTTGGACATGCTTATGCACTGCTCTACAAATAACGGAACACACGCAAAACAATACAAATTTGTTTAGCATGAAATGTCTCAACTTTATACTTGGTTTTCAAGCTAACACCTAGACTGTTATAAAACGGGACAAATAGTGTTTTTAAATAATATCGAAGGGACGACCGGGACACGTCTCTCAAACGGGACTGTCCCGGTCAAAACGGGACGTACGGTCACCCTATATAAATAACAACATCATGTGACAGTCAGATTTACCGTCATTATTATTATCATTATTATTCATGTATGCAGCGGTAAAAAGACGTGTTGATTCAAAGTGTTGAGTGTTTTAATTTGTAAGATTACATATTTGATTTTTGCCAAGCCGACGGGAGGAACGAGAGATTCGCTTGTGTTAAGGGTAAGCACCTGAAGGGTCACGCTATGCGTCTAAAGCTTAGGAAATTCGACCGTAATGACAAACATTTAAATATCTCGGTTTCCAACGGTCCGATTCATGTGAAACTGATACCAGCGCAGCGGCATATGTGCAAGGACAGATGTGTGGAGTTTCGTCACGATCAAGCGACAATTACGGACGCCAGATCAAATCGGTTCTAATTGATCAGTTTGTGGACAGCGATTGCTATTGAGCTATGGGCGACAGCCAGGCGGAAGCTTAATCCGCGCAAGTCAACTTCGGACACGGTACGTCCTAGTTTGGAGACAATAGAGCAAAGTGGACTGACCCCTTCGGAAGCGTCGCTCCAACGTGCGCATAGCGTCGTTTTTCAAAATCTAAATAAAACGAAGGACATGGTTTTTCGATACACAGTCTTACCGCGATCCTTGTAGCGAGAGAAGCTCCGTGCTACCTCTCCATATACAGTCTTACCGCGATCCTTGTAGGGAGAGCAGCTCCGTGCTACCTCTCCATATACAGTTTTGCCGCGATTCTTGGAACGAGAGCACCTTCGTGCTACCTTTCGTGTACAGTGGACTTTGTTGTGTTGTGCGAACACCAGTGTGTGTGTGATAGGCAGTAAGTCTACACGAGTGCGCCTACCTCAACCGCTGGGGGGAAGTTGAAGCGAAACTGTTTCCGTGATTACCTTACGCCATTTATAATTTTTGAGAAACGAGGAACACCGGAAACTATGGCGGGCTAGAGAGAGAAGAGAGATGAGGGCGTTACGTCGATTCGCCCGATGTCAGAAGAAGCTACGCCGATGATGCCTATCCGCCGCCATGGAGAGAGAGAGAACGTCGAACGCCGCCCTATTGATACGCCGACGATGCCTACCATCCGCCACATTGACGCCCCGACGACGCCTACCAGCCGCGACAGAGAGACGTAGAGAGAGATGTTGACGCCCCGACGACGCCGACGACGCCTACCATCCGCCACGTTGACGCCCCGACGACGCCGACGACGCCTACCAGCCGCGACAGAGAGACGCAGAGAGAGATGTTGACGCCCCGACGACGCCTACAACGACCGCTCAGATGCGACGTCCGAACCGCGCCATACCACGGAGACCCACCGATCCCGAGAGGAAGAGGAGCCGGGAAACTAGGTGTTTGAATCCTTCTCGCATCTTCATCGTCGCGATCAAAGGAACCTTTCGCGTGGATACTATGTGTTTCAATCGCCCATAAAGACGCCTGGATGCACCCCGGAAGCTGAGAGATGGTAAAGTATTCATCTGTGTGAACCTTAACACGTGACGGCCCGATTGATTTAGAGAACGCCCTTGAAATTCGTCGACATTTTGAAAACGCCCACTCAACTCGAAATTTTATATCGAACTCCCGTCGCGCTTGTCATTTGTAATCTATTCGTCTCAGGTCAATTTTTCTTATTCCTTGTGATATTTTTTTATGATCTTAAATTCATTGTTGTTTGTGCTCCTTTGTATTTTTTTTAAAGTGCGTACTATTAGAGTAAAGCGCCGCCCGCTTAATTGCATATTCTACTTGAGGTTTGTTCATTTTTATGTGTCAGCGCTGTGTCGCTGATAGCTAGGTCCGGTCGCATATGTGATTATTTGTTAAAGTATTTGCCTGGTAATGTGAATTGCTCGTCGCGGCGAAGTGTTTAAGTCCCGCCTGCTAGAGAGTATATGTTTGCGCCACTCAACGGAGGTTATTTGTTATGTTTGGAACCACGTGAGGTCTTGTAAAAGGAAAACGTCCGCCCGCGTGAATGTAATTGCCGTTGAGACGCCTTTGTTTATACTGGTCAAGTAATGTATGGTCACCGCGCCGACTAGTTTCTTTTTTAAAAACAAGAGGTGAACTTAAGTAAGGGCTGGCTAGGATTTAAGTAGCACTGGAGCAAAATCACAAATGACCTGATTAGACAAAAAGTAAGATATAATTAATTGAGAATGCAATAATTAGGGCTTGTCATCATAAAACCTGTACATGTCATGTATAATTTCTTGTGTCAATGACCCCATGAGGATTGAATCTGAGAGAGAATGTGAGAGTGCAAGTGAGGGGACCTGTAATGATTCCATTTTTGTTGGTTATGAATAGAATATACTTTTTATTTTCATGTTAATTTTGGGCTATATCATTTTCGTATGCATGTCGCTACCCGTGATTTTCAGGTATGCAGCTAGCCGCTTCCCGGCTACAGGTAAAGAGGTGGTAATTTGAAAGTACATATGTCTTTGTTTTTATTCGATATGGCGTATCACTATGCACTGTTGGTCACCGGTTCCTACACACGAACTTAACCTGGACCGTAACGCTATTTCGCTTGTCCGAGGGAGATTTTGCCGCCTCTATCTAGGTAGTGGTAGCATTTGTTTTCCCGGGCAAGGGAGGGTGTTTCATTCACTCATACAATCAATAAGGACCTAATGAGTGAACTGTTGAAAAGAAGAGCGTGTCAAACAGCACGGTGTATTGAAATCGAGAGGTTAGGTTACGATGAAATGTTGCACGCAGAATGAAGCAACAACTGTCTACCTTTTATCAACACCGAAACTTAAGTCTTGATGGTTATTTATATCTCGAGGGTAGCAGCTTTGATGACGTCAGTGTTCATATAATGACGAGTAGATAAATGGTTACTACGAAGTCAACGGTTGTGAACTCGATTTACTTGTCGCCCGGCGTCCAATGTTCCGAATTCTGGACTGGGCATGGATGCGAGTGTCACTTCATCAACTTCATCCTCATCGTCGCGATTAGTCAAAAGTGTCCGAAAAGTGAAGTAAAATAATAAAAATGAATAAAAGTTGAGTCAGGTATAACGACCTGAGCGTTTCTGTGTGTGTTGAATCCATGTATCATTGAACTCCTCCTTTAAGAGGCAGATCTTCAAAGTAATCACCTAGGATCTTTCAAAAGTTCAATACCTGTTCAGGAAAAGAAGACCGTTCTAAATCATACTTTGGATGGAAAGTCACAGCAGTAACAATCCTTCTCATAGGCGTGCGCACGGAGGGCAAGGGAGACATTACAATATGTGTGTATTGTCCATCATGAGAAAAAATCACATAAGCACAAGAAGACCAATACAATTCACTAAAAAAAAAAAGAAAAAAAAACAATTTCGTGGTTGGTCGACACGTGAGCGTCAAGTTAACATAGACAATGTGTTTACAAGATAACGGCACAGCTCCGAATGCGATTGGGTTCCAAAACCGCGGGGCAAAGACAATATTTCCCTTTGAAGATAAGGTTTAGCACAGTGCAAGGACAAAAGTGACGAAGAACAGCGGGCAAGTACCCCCTCGCCCCCCTAATCGCCACCACTGCTCCACCATATTATGACCCCCTCCGGCCCGTGACAAAACAAAAGACTTTCGAATTTTATAACAGATATACAAGCACATAAATTTCGATGTTAGAGCAACGCTAACAAGTAGACCAACGTCAGGTTGACAAACATGAAGCAATTTTTAATGTTTTGGTTGCTCCGTCACTCGGCCCTTGCATACGCGGACTATGCATTCGGTGATATATTTACATACGAAATTTAATATTTTGAAACTTGTTTCGTTCTTCATAAGTCGGCCCCCGTGGTGGAGTGGTTAGCACATCGCGCTACGACACCAAGGGCCCCGGGTTCAATCCCGGCCTTGGCCTGGATGTTTGTGAGTGTCCATTCATCAATTTCATGATATCATCACTCATCTCCATCTTCGCAAATTAGCAAAAAGTGGCACAAGAAGCGAATTAAAATAAAGCAAATATATCAATCAATCGTTCCCTATAATTCGACATTAATTTCAGCAATATCAATTTCCAACGATGTGGTTTGTCCTGCAATTATCAGGCAAGTTATATTCACGAAATCTATTGTTTCTAGATGTTACAGTCACCTAATGTTTCCAAATTAGTTTGTGTGAGATAATTTCTCCCCCAATTTCTGTTATTAAAGCTTTTACATTCCTGTGATTTGGCATAAGCAACTGGACAAAAAAAAAAAAACTACGACAAAAAGTCACATTTTAAAATTAATATACGATAGGTAAAATGGCTTTTTCTAGCCTCGTTACAACACTGTATGGTATAACCAAATAATTTTGATTGTGAACTATAATAATGTCTTCAGCAATGTATGAACTTTGTTCGGCAACACATAACGAAGTGTTTTTCGCAAGGTTTTTTAGTAAGGCCGTATAAACAGCATTTGTATAAATTTTCAGAAGAATGATAAAAGGCATCTGTCTGTACTATATGTCATTCGGTTTTCTCTAAATTTGCACTGCAAGACCTCCAGGGACTTCACCTGCACCCTGACGCTGACTCTAACTGACTAATCTTGAAACGAGCAAAGGGGCAATGTGTTTTCAAGCCGTTTATATTGATGGTGCACTGGTAATGCTGTCAACTTTTTATCAAGGGTCCCGAATTCATGTCCGGTGGAGGCACATATTTGCTTGGATTCCGTTCAAACCCGATTAGGTTTGAACAAATTCTCTTCATTCTCGGGACTTAAATCAACTCTTTAATTATTATCATCAGTATTCAGAAAACGTCACCCACCATTCACTTACTCTGTACGCATTTCTGTGCGGAATTTACTTCCAATTCCAAGTTTTCCTTTAGGGCACCGCCCTGCATAACGAAGTGGGTAGTACGCCACGAGTTCTTAGTTCGATTCGCGACCTGGGAATTGGGGTTCTTTGAGAGAGTCTCTTCTTCAATTTCATTTCTCATTCTTTTCTTCGCGATTAGCCAGAAGTAGCAGAAAAGCGAAGTAAAATAAACTCAATCAATCAGTGAATCGAATCAAACTTTTCAAGGGCCTCTAATAAGGTAGTTCTCAACCTTTTTCAGTACGGGACCCACCCTGAAGAATATTACACTTCACGGGACCCACAAGTATGGGTGCCGGCAGAATTACTTGAAGGGGTGTGCACCCAGTTTATAATAGTACGTGTTTTTGCTAACATCGAGTAATTTACGAAGCCCTCTTTTACGCTTGCTTAAACAAATTTCACATACTTCAGTCTAGAAAAGTGCCATACATATATAATTTTAAAAGCTGAATTTGAGAGATGCCGGTGAAAAGCAATGGTAGGGTGCGCATAACAGAAATGTAAAGCTTAGACTACGGACAACACGGGTTGAATTTAAAATATTGAAACAATATATACTAGTATTGTAAATGTAATAGTTTTGCAAGACAGTAAGTAAATTCTCAAGCTCGACTTCGCTACCCACCAAACACCCTGTCACGGTATCTAGTGACATGTGAAACGCAGTTCGATATAAATTATTTTTGTTTATTGATTCATTTTATGCACAAACATGAAAGTGTGAGGTGATCTTATTTTGTGAATAAACTTGTATCCGAGCCAGACGTCGGGAGTTGGGGACGAGTTTTTCTTGAGTGACAGCCCCCGCTTAGAACAGGACATATTTGCACCAACGCGGAGATAAGGAAAGATTATTTTCGCCGCTACCGGGCTTGAGTCGCAGCAGGCGTTCGAACCCATGTTCACGGATGACCAGGAAAACCAGCTGGAGAGCAAGCCTGCAAGGATCCAGGACGCGTCGCTGACCGCGTTTCAAGACAATGGAGAGAGGTCATTTCCATCCCTCTGAAAGAGAAGCCAAGCCACTAGAGCGTCCTTTTCAACGGAAGAATTCGAATCTCTTATATATAGGCAGTACTATGATTCCAGACACAGTTTTTACCCGGATTTCACAGAGAGAGCATCTCCGCGCTACACTCTCACGTGATCATTGTTTTGTGTCCGTGGACTTTGTTTCCTTACGTACCGTGAGCGAATCGCAGATAGAGAGGTACCAGTGTGCGCCTTATTTTGGTGAAGATTACGCGGTGATTTGTTTTTTGCCAAGCGTTAACTACATAATCATGGGCGGCTAAAGGAGATTGAGAAGGGAGTCTGTCGACTTCCCTGACCCCGCAACGATGCATCGCATCTTCCGATGAAGCCAGTCAGCCAACGCCAAAGACGACATCAAAGCCAAACACTGCCCAAAGCCCGAAGGACGTCTTCAGAACGACGCCGATCGAAGCCCGTCACCAGAGAGAGAGATTGAAGGACGACTCCAGAACGACGCCGATCGAAGCCAGAGGGAGAGATTGAAGGACGACTCCAGAACGACGCTTCCAGAACGACGCCGAATCGAAGCCCGTCACCAGAGAGATTCCGAACCGACTCGTGACCACGTACACCCGACGCAAGTGACAAGAGGAACGCCCGAAGTTCTGAGGAGGTGCAAGTACACCATATCGTCGCAATTATTCTTCGTCGCGATCGACCTCGGAGGACAATTTCGCCACAAAGGAACCGTGTGCAAGTCCCGCGTCCAGGAGAGATGAAGGACCACGCCATGTAGCAGAGTCTGGTACAGTATACTTCAGAGGGTCTCATGTCCATGTAAACGTGCGTCGTTAGTATCACCACCGTACAGTTAACGCCAAAGTCTCACTTATTTGCAAAGTTACTCAGGAAAACCCAAACCTAACTTCCGCGTCTAAAAATTGTTTTGGTATTGTTATAAAAAAGGGTTATTTCATGTTCAGATGTTCTAATTTAATTGTCTGCATTCAGCGTTAGAAGCTCCATTTCATTTCTTTAATATTTAGTATAAATTGTCAAAGTGTGCTCCATTTTTTGTGTAATCGACCGCCCCGTCGCGCCATTTAATTTGTCAATAGTTGACTGATGAGTCCTTTTAATTGTGGAAAGCGTAGTTGTTTTTATTGCAAGGTCGTGTGCGTGAAATAGTATTATTTGTTGCATAGTGGTTTTCAAGGTAATTTTTGCTCGCGCCGACGATTGATTTGTGTATTCCGGCAGCTGGAGCCAATTAAGTTTTTGCATCACTATGTAATTGTGTAGTTGTTCTCATTGGACGAGAGAGGCTGATGTGTATTAACCCCGTCCGAGAAACTTGTATATTGTCGTGCTTACGACTGGGTGCAAACGTTCATTCGAACGAAAGATTTAACCACGCCGACCCAATTGTCTTAGTTAACCGCTTTCCGAGGGCTGGCACTTAAGTTAATTTAAAAGAGCACAGGAGCTGGCAGACAAATGCCCTAAATTCACATAAAGGTTTGAAAAATTAAAAGGAATGATATGTTAATGAGATCCATGATTTGTATCCATACTTCACATGTAAAAATACCTCATGTGTGTGAAAGAGAGATAGAGTGAATGTTGTGAGAATTTGAGGAGGCTTTGTAAACAGTTGTTGATTGCAATATTTTTTTGTTGTTACAATATATATTCACTTTTTTACCGTTCGTCAGTGTTGTTATTTGACGTTTTTCAGGTACCAGATATTATGCTATTAGTGTTTTATGATTGTTCGAATCTACATATCAAAGGTAAACAAAACAGTGTAACTTTTCAAGGTATTAATCTCCGCCTCGCAATAGTATGACAATAAACGACCGTCTCAGTACCGAACTTGATAACTGGACCGTGAGTCACGACCGGTTTCCGGTACACATAACGACGTTTGGCCCCGTGCCGGGGTATGATTGACACGTCATTTCGGGGACCGTGAGTGCACTCGTTACATTTGGCGCCGCGAACATGGGACGGCAACTTTTGTCATGTCTTTCCAGGAAAGCCAGGTTGCGAGAGCGGTAGAAATTTCACTGTTGTATACGTCATGCATAAAATTGTTGTGTTAGGTTCCTGGTTATTTGTGTGTTTTTCGTTTTGTATTTCGAGGGTTATTTTGATGTATTTGTCGTAGGTTCACGTGTAAGGACACGTTATTGGGCGTAATTGGTAACAATAGGGCAGATATTTTTTTCGGCGAAAGCAGCAAGGGCAGCTGCATAGGGCATTTTTTATGTACTTTTTGTGTACTATTTTTGGTTGTTGGCGTAATTTATGGCATCAGGCTGAGTTGCGGGATAAGGGATTTCCGAAGGACCTCCTTTTTCTATTTATGTATCGATTTGTAATTCACATTTTGTGTGAGCTCGCGTAGGTTTGCTTAACTGTTCCAAGGTGCGACAGAAGATTGAGCAGATATTTAGCGAAAGGCCTTCATGAGATTAAGAAATCGTCGTATAGACTGTTTGAACAAGAGTGACGTCATGATGGTTTGCGAGGCTTGTGGAAAGGAATTTGCTGATTTCGAAATCGACAGCGAGGGGGCCAGACCGGTTTGCTCCCAGTGCAAGGGCCCGTTGGAAATGGAAAGGGAGATACCAAGTGCCCAAGGGGGTACACCGTCACGTGCGGACAGCGACCACAGCAAGGAAGAAGATGACGTAGGAAGTGGCAGTGGTGCCAACCAATTTCAGCTGGTCCTCCAGATGCTCCAAGGAATGGAAACCAGGATGCAGACCGAGATGCGGACCAACATGCAAGGAATGGAAACCAGGATGCAGACCGAGATGCGGACCAACATGCAAGGAATGGAAACCAGGATGCAAGCCAACATGCAAGGATTGGAAACCAGATTGCAGACCGAGGTTCAGACGAACATCCAGGGGTTGGAGACCAGGATGCAGACCGACGTACGAGGGATGGAAGAACGCCTCCAAGGGACGTTTCGCGCCTCCGGAGAAGAAATAACGCAACAACTCCTTCAGACGATCCAAGAATCCGAGGCTCGAATCGAATCCAGGATCGCCAGGACCGACGCTCGCCTTAATGAACAGGAAGCCAAGGTGGCAACACTGGCGCAGAGCGTGCGTGAACAGGAAGGAGCTTTGCAACACATCGGCCAACAATGTGCACAGCTGGAGTCAGCCTGTAATCGGAGCAACGATGCCCTCGAGCGACAGGTACGGCGAGCAGCGAGTCTAGCGGAAGGGAATTCCGAAAAAATAAAGGAAATAGAGGACAAACTGGAACGACTAAACGTAGCCGACGTTCCGGGATCATCGCGAGAGCCGGCAGCTATGACGTCACCACAGCCAGCTGCGGTCCCCTCGTCTTCAAGGCGCGCGAGTGACGCAAGACCGACTACGCTTGTCAACGGGGGAAGCGAAGTGGAACCTGGACTACATTATCCATCGCCGCGACCGTTCGAAGCCCAAACTTCAAACCGGGAAGATATACGGTCTGAACCAGCACCGACGAGAAGGGCTCTGTTCCCGCCGGAATATAAGAAACATTTCAAGAAGTTCTCCGGGGCCGACAGGATTTTGCCGTCTGCCTTCATCGAGGAATTCGAAGCAACAGCGCGGGAGTTAGGACTTGCGGATGGGGAGCGATTACTCGTGCTGAAAGGCCTAATGCAAGATCGGGCAAAGAACTGGCTGGATCGGAATGAAAGAGACTTTCATTCATACTCGGCGTTTAGGGAAGCGTTCCTGACACACTTTCAGCGCCCTATGCAAGTGGAAAGGATGCTCATCCAGCTGAGGAACGAGAGGTACTACAGGAACGGGGGACTTACTTTTTCGCAATATTTCTGGCGTAAGTTCAATGAGTTCCAAGCTCTCCAGCCACAGATGACCACGTCGGAGATAATTGCGGCCCTAATTTATCATTACCCGCAAGAGATAAGACGGCATCTCAACGGGGCGTGCGTTTTCGATGCAGAGGCCATGTCGCTCACGCTAGAGAACCTGAACCAGTGCGAGGAGGAACGCGAGAGGACGCGAAACGAAAGATGGACCAAAAGAAGGCGACCGGAGGATGAAGGAAAGCGGGGAAACAAGCACCCGCGCGTTCATTTCGTCCAGAGGAGGTACGATGGGCAGCAACGCGCTCCAGGAGCCGAAGTTCGCCAGTTTCGAGATGATCCGCCTTCGCCACGACAGAGACGCCAGTATCGGGGACAGAGACGTCGAGGTGGTCAGACTCACAGTTCACCGGGCCACTATAACCACAGCAACTTTTCCAACGGGAGAGTGAACAATGGTTATTATCAGCGTCACCCCGACAGTAGACCGGAAAGCCCGCGTTCTGACAACGGGCACACAAGGCGCAGCCCGCCGAGGGTTCAAAGGAGCCCGACGCGAAACGTGAACGGGCCGAATCCCAGCAACACATCTCCACAGCCGGGGCCGTCAGGTCGTCAGCGCCGAAGGGAGGAATGGGATGGCGAAACATGGTTAAGCGACATCGCGCCATTTTAGAAGTATAAAATAACATTGCGCCATACCCAGAGTGTATAATATGTATATTTATTATGTAAATTGGAGGTATCATTTATATCATGTGTTTTGTGTTATCGAACTGGTTTATTTTTTTGTACAGGGTGTTAAAAAAATTGTAGTCAGAATTTCATGCCCCTGAGTAGTGAAAAAATTTATTCGCCTACAGAATTTTTTGATCGGAAGGAGGGCGAGATGTCACGGTATCTAGTGACATGTGAAACGCAGTTCGATATAAATTATTTTTGTTTATTGATTCATTTTATGCACAAACATGAAAGTGTGAGGTGATCTTATTTTGTGAATAAACTTGTATCCGAGCCAGACGTCGGGAGTTGGGGACGAGTTTTTCTTGAGTGACAGCCCCCGCTTAGAACAGGACATATTTGCACCAACGCGGAGATAAGGAAAGATTATTTTCGCCGCTACCGGGCTTGAGTCGCAGCAGGCGTTCGAACCCATGTTCACGGATGACCAGGAAAACCAGCTGGAGAGCAAGCCTGCAAGGATCCAGGACGCGTCGCTGACCGCGTTTCAAGACAATGGAGAGAGGTCATTTCCATCCCTCTGAAAGAGAAGCCAAGCCACTAGAGCGTCCTTTTCAACGGAAGAATTCGAATCTCTTATATATAGGCAGTACTATGATTCCAGACACAGTTTTTACCCGGATTTCACAGAGAGAGCATCTCCGCGCTACACTCTCACGTGATCATTGTTTTGTGTCCGTGGACTTTGTTTCCTTACGTACCGTGAGCGAATCGCAGATAGAGAGGTACCAGTGTGCGCCTTATTTTGGTGAAGATTACGCGGTGATTTGTTTTTTGCCAAGCGTTAACTACATAATCATGGGCGGCTAAAGGAGATTGAGAAGGGAGTCTGTCGACTTCCCTGACCCCGCAACGATGCATCGCATCTTCCGATGAAGCCAGTCAGCCAACGCCAAAGACGACATCAAAGCCAAACACTGCCCAAAGCCCGAAGGACGTCTTCAGAACGACGCCGATCGAAGCCCGTCACCAGAGAGAGAGATTGAAGGACGACTCCAGAACGACGCCGATCGAAGCCAGAGGGAGAGATTGAAGGACGACTCCAGAACGACGCTTCCAGAACGACGCCGAATCGAAGCCCGTCACCAGAGAGATTCCGAACCGACTCGTGACCACGTACACCCGACGCAAGTGACAAGAGGAACGCCCGAAGTTCTGAGGAGGTGCAAGTACACCATATCGTCGCAATTATTCTTCGTCGCGATCGACCTCGGAGGACAATTTCGCCACAAAGGAACCGTGTGCAAGTCCCGCGTCCAGGAGAGATGAAGGACCACGCCATGTAGCAGAGTCTGGTACAGTATACTTCAGAGGGTCTCATGTCCATGTAAACGTGCGTCGTTAGTATCACCACCGTACAGTTAACGCCGAAGTCTCACTTATTTGCAAAGTTACTCAGGAAAACCCAAACCTAACTTCCGCGTCTAAAAATTGTTTTGGTATTGTTATAAAAAAGGGTTATTTCATGTTCAGATGTTCTAATTTAATTGTCTGCATTCAGCGTTAGAAGCTCCATTTCATTTCTTTAATATTTAGTATAAATTGTCAAAGTGTGCTCCATTTTTTGTGTAATCGACCGCCCCGTCGCGCCATTTAATTTGTCAATAGTTGACTGATGAGTCCTTTTAATTGTGGAAAGCGTAGTTGTTTTTATTGCAAGGTCGTGTGCGTGAAATAGTATTATTTGTTGCATAGTGGTTTTCAAGGTAATTTTTGCTCGCGCCGACGATTGATTTGTGTATTCCGGCAGCTGGAGCCAATTAAGTTTTTGCATCACTATGTAATTGTGTAGTTGTTCTCATTGGACGAGAGAGGCTGATGTGTATTAACCCCGTCCGAGAAACTTGTATATTGTCGTGCTTACGACTGGGTGCAAACGTTCATTCGAACGAAAGATTTAACCACGCCGACCCAATTGTCTTAGTTAACCGCTTTCCGAGGGCTGGCACTTAAGTTAATTTAAAAGAGCACAGGAGCTGGCAGACAAATGCCCTAAATTCACATAAAGGTTTGAAAAATTAAAAGGAATGATATGTTAATGAGATCCATGATTTGTATCCATACTTCACATGTAAAAATACCTCATGTGTGTGAAAGAGAGATAGAGTGAATGTTGTGAGAATTTGAGGAGGCTTTGTAAACAGTTGTTGATTGCAATATTTTTTGTTGTTACAATATATATTCACTTTTTTACCGTTCGTCAGTGTTGTTATTTGACGTTTTTCAGGTACCAGATATTATGCTATTAGTGTTTTATGATTGTTCGAATCTACATATCAAAGGTAAACAAAACAGTGTAACTTTTCAAGGTATTAATCTCCGCCTCGCAATAGTATGACAATAAACGACCGTCTCAGTACCGAACTTGATAACTGGACCGTGAGTCACGACCGGTTTCCCGTACACATAACGACGTTTGGCCCCGTGCCGGGGTATGATTGACACGTCATTTCGGGGACCGTGAGTGCACTCGTTACAACCCTCTCGGGACCCAGCTGCGGGTCGCGCCCCATAGGTTGAGAAACGATACGATCCAATGCTTTATTCCCCCTAGCACTTGAGTCGGACATAAACAAGTTTGGGAAGAATGCTTCTGCAAGCTGTGTCAGTGTATGACACCTCGAAGTCTGGAGAAGGGTCGGTGAAGGGTAGAAATGAAGGAAGGAAAAATATAACGTTTGCTTCCACAAATTAAACCTGCAATAGCATAATTTTACTTGGATTCTCTTATTTTAAGTTTGCAGCTGAAGCAGCAGGCAAGTTGTCCATCACTATGTTTATAACTATGCCACATGCAATACAAAATTTGAGGATTGAAAGAAAATCGCTAAGGAGACCGAGGACAACGGTAAACTATAAAATAACACTACGTACTTCGCGACAACATCAAGGGGATAAGGTGTATACAACCTCTCGCCTCACAGAAAGCAAGTTCAAGAGAAGTACAATCAATAAACGATTTTTCAAACCCATATATTTTATCTTCCTATGGTTTTTATGGGTATGTCCAATTATATTTTGTCCCTAAAATACACACCCTTCTGTCTTCCTATTTTTCCTGTTGTATTTTCAGGTTAGTGTTGCCCACGGGACGAGACAGGACAGGCTTTCAAAAATTCGAGACGAGACGAGATTGACCATGTGTCATAAGACAAACGAATATTTTCGAGACGAGACTGCATTTCAACGAGACGAGACAGGCCAAAGTCTCGTCTCGTGGGCAACACTATTTCTGGTACAATGGAAATATTACGGGACGGTTTCCTTAACTTCATATTTACCATGGACCCTGCAGTACGTGCTCAAGACACTCGATCCAAATAATCTTTGCGATTAACTGAAAGTATGCGAATGAAATATATCTAATCAAACCTATCATTATAAACAATTTTATTGGCATACGTACATTCACTAAAGTTCCAACCAACCACCGTTAAGTGGTGAGATTAACAGCCTCCAGAGCCAGAGGTAAGCGGGTTCAACGCTGGTTAGGCATAGACGATTCATTGTGTTTGTGCGATTTTAATGCCATTACTTCATCTTTCTACGGTGAAAAGCAACGTAAAATATCCAAAATGGGACACAAAAATAGAAGAAACTCTCCCCATGAAGCGTAAAATAGCCTATGCAATTTAAATTTAGTCATGGGCGGATTAACTGGGAAATGAGATACTCTCGCCCGAAACGTCTCAAAATATTATTATAAATTGGATGGTCGAGTAACATTAAGAAAGTATCAGCCCTTGTACCTCCATCGGAGTAGAGGTCGGTGATCCTCTATGACTAGGGAACTGCATTGGTTGATCGAGACTGGATCACGAGGAGAGGGGAATGCTGTCATGCCTACAATATCTTGTTATCAAATTTTTAACTGTAAATATTTTAATGAAAAATGAAAATAAATTACACTGTCCTCTAGGGATGTTCCCTACCAATGTTTCTAAATTTATTTTGTTCATAAAATGATTTAATGTAACGTGTATGGAAGGGAAATTCACTTAGTAGGCCTAGCAGTAAGGCACAGTTCTTGCAGTAATAATAAAATATTACTAATTGCCAAAGCTTAACCGTGATCGATTGCGTCGCCATCGATGTGGCAACAGATGGGGACGAGTAATACAATTCGACAAGAAGTGAATTTTGACGTGAACCAAGTTTCAGCACCGTTCAACGTGAAAGCTTTATGGGTTATTTTCAATGAACGCCGTTTCAAAGTACGCGAGCTATATTTCCGCATTTCTATTCGTAATGTCACTGATTGGGAATGACATTCTAAGAACGTGGATTTTCATGAATTATTAGGTGAGTGAGTGTGTGAAGAAACGCGTCTCCTCTGACTAAAAGCGCAAAGTTAGAGTACAGACCCGTGGTAGCAGCGTGCCAAAGATTTATTGGCGGTAGAGGAGAGGGGGTTGCACGTAATTTTTAATATATCCCATAGGAAACTTCAAGTCCGTGCTTCTTATGTACATGGATACAATTCGATATCCCCACCCTTTCCCTTGCAGGAATAATGCGGCGAATTCAGCAGTCCTTCAAAAGCCGCCCCTTCGCACTCTGTGATGTCTGAAACTGAAAATACTAATATCTAGGTATATTACCTTTAAATAAATGGTTCTCAACCTTTTTCAGTTCGGGACCCACCTTGAAGGATATTACACTTCACGGGACACACAAGTATGGGCGCCGGCAAAATTACTTGAAGGGGTGTGCACCCAGTTTAAAATCATACTTTTGCTAACATCGAGTACTTTAAGAAGCGCTCTTTTACATTTCCGTAATGAAATTACGTATACTTACTTCAAGAAAAGTAAATATGTGATTTAAAATACTAATTTACTCTAGTCTAACTAAACACGCATGATGAAATTGAGAGATGCCGGCAAAAAGCGATGGTAGAGCGCAAATAATAGACATGAGGAGCTTAGACTTCGTACAACAAGAGTTGAATTTAAATTGTTAAACAATATATCTTAGTAATTAAAATGTAATAAGTGTTTGAGACACAAAATATAAATTTTCGAGCCCGACTACGCGACACACCAAACGCCTTCTCGGGACCCTGCAGTGGGTCGCGCTCCATACGTTGAGAAACGACGCGTTTAAATACATTATTAGCCATTGGTATGAAGATATTTTACCAAGAGTTTTACTTAACTACAAAGATTTAAATTTCCATACTTGTAATTGTGACAGTCAGTTAACAAACAACACCCTTAATCCACCATAATGCAATTATCATTTCTATTATTTTAACGGTTATCCCAACGTTAGCATTTTTCGCATGTCCCTGCGCATTAACACTATCTTCCACACGCATATCTCTAAGTTGGAGGACAGAAACAGACAGAATGACCGGAAGTATGGGCTTGCTTACTATTCACCCTGAAACCACAATATCAAGTTGAGTGATTGATACTGATATGGTTGAATGCTCTGCCCAGACTTGAAGGCGCCAATGCAACAGTCTCTTTTTATCTTCCCAGTTGTATCGTTTACGTGTCGGGAATCACTCGCCCGAATACAAAGTATTCCAGTTCGGCTCTGTTTTTTTTTTGTTTTTTTTTTTATTTGATTTAGTTTATTTTACTTCGCGTTTTGTGCCTCTTGGCTAATTTGCGAAGATGGGGATGAGTGATGAAATGATGAAATTGATGAATGGACATTCACAAACAACCAATCCCGACCGGGATTCGAACCCGGGACCCTTAGTACGGCTCTGTGACTGAATGGTTAGCGTAACGTGCAAAAAAATTTGGTGTCCTAGTTTCGCATCCTGGATAGAACCTGGACATGAAATTGTGTGTGTTCCAACAAACTCTTTCATTATTCATCCTAACCTTCATATTATATGCGAAACTTGCCATATGAATCCTCAATTTGGGAAAGGCACATCCATTTGCTGCTCTTTTCTTCTGATTGATTTGATTTATTTTATTTCTTCCTTCTGTCTCTTTTGGCCAATCGCGAAGATTAGGATGAAATTAATGCAAGGGCAATGACAAATACGCATGGGCAGTGAGGAACAGACAGACTGACTGTGAGTCTAGAAGCCAAAGCCCCGTTTGTCGTCCAGGCAGAGCGGGATTGATAACATTTGGTCTCGTTGACTATTCCTTGTTTTGGGCAGTATCGACATTATCATTATCATTATTATTATTATTATTATTATTATTATTAAGAGTTTTCTTATCATGAAACTTCACTTCCACTAATTGCATGATCTGTATTAATAGCACTTGTAATCTTTAAGATATAGACATCTGATTAAAAATTATTCTGTAAATTTAGTTTCTTTTAAAAAAAACTGCGACTTGCAAAATGCATTTCACCATACCACACAAATACCGCACACGCACTAAAGGGAAATAAATGAAAACTACTGGTAAAATTCTAGCCAATTTTGATATGTCGCACGACCTCCTTCCCATTTAAATTTCTGAAGTTGAATTCAAGATGGCGGACATCAGGATGGCTGCCGACCATGCGGGTGACGTCAATGTGGTTCCCCCTTGGCCAGTCAACGATTGGTGATCGCCATTTTCACGTTCCATGCCGCAGTGGCCTTGTACTGGCGGTGTTAAGTGACTTATTGAACCATAACTTTGTGGTATTGTTAACTCTGCAACAATTAAGTTAGGTGAAAACAAATGTCACAGTTGTTTTCCTGGTGAAATTCTAGCCCATTTTGATATGTCGCATGACCCTCTTCCAATTTTAATTTCTGAAGTTGAATTCAAGATGGCGGACATCAATATGGCTGCCGACCATGCGTGAGACGTCAATGTGGTTCCCCCTTGGCCAGGCAACGATTGGTCATCGCCATTTTCACGTTCCATGTCTCGGTGGTCTTATATAAATTTAAATATAAAAATCCACGGTCGGTTTTATTTATTTTTTTGCTTTTGTAGTCAGTCCACAATAAAACTTCAACTTAGATTCTATTTTGTATAACCTTACTTGGTGCCTTGTACACAGGATATCCTTCTTGTTATTTGTTAAGATAATACATTCAACTTAAGAAATCGTATTAATAATAAGTTGAGATAGGATTATTTGTGTGTAAAATATTTGTGCTCTACGTAAGAAAGTGACAAAGAACTGTACTGTTTGATAGGGTGAGCAGACTTTTTCGTTGCAGCTGTACGGGATTAAGGGATTAGCGAGCTAGCGACAAGTAGGTCAGTGGTACAAACATGGTTCGAACGTCGATCTCTCCGTCTCAGAACGAAGCAGCCGAAATAGGCTGGAATAAAACACTTGAATGCTGGGGCAATAGAATGTAGTTTTGTAAAAAGTGGTACCATAAATCTTGCGCGAGAATGAGCGAAGAAGAATTTGCGAAATTTGAGTTGCATTTAGAAGATATTTTCTTGCACGATATGCTGCGCAGTGTCAGAAAGGAAAATATCAAGGATGGAAAAGTGAAAGTGCACAGGGTGCTCAAAAATTGACTGACGAAAATGAAAAGAGCATTAGCCTCACGACAGTTTCCTTATTTACGAAGCAGAGTAGAGAAGAGGATATGGAAGAGCAGCTTAAATATAGGGAAGAGGATATATTTGGCTGCAAGTCGTTTCACTCTTCTTCCTTTAGAAAGGTCCGACCATTAAAATTCAAATTTCAAGACAGCAGGGGATACATTATTTTCATTATTGTAATGGTTGTTTCTACATTCTTAATTTTTTGAGGACGCATTTGGAGGTGTTCATGCACCACTGGCAACCCCCGTGCGCACTACTATGCCCTCACATATCAATTTTAATTTGCTTCATATGTACAAGCTGTTTTTTTGAAGGTGTGTTAATATCGGTTGTTTTATAGACCAAAAGAAAGTAAATTGTACACTGTTACTCTTCTGTGTACTTATATAGGCTATATATACTCTCTCTCTCTCCATTATTAGAGTTTATCCGCCCTTGTGGCACTCTTTCTCATCCTATTACTGTGTTTATATATATATATATATATTGGTTACTGGGACTCGTTGTTGGCGTAGTGGTAACGTCGCCGCCTTGTAATCAAAGGCTCCTGGGTTCGAATAACCAGTTGAGGCATAACATGGTTAGGTTTCCAGTTTAAACTGTAGGTCTAGTCCGGTGCATACTGTATGTAAAGTGGACTTAAAACACGAAATCGATCAATCTATAATTTCTTTTTACTGAAAGGTGCTATTCGGAAACGAGCAAAGCGTTTTCGTTACTTACGAAAAATTATCCAAATTTAACCCACAGAATTATAATCGAAACGTTGTTTTATATATCTCGGCTATGACTGCCTGGAAAAGTTAAAGGAAGTAACGATTGTTAAATGTCGGTTGACTCATTATCTTAGCACAATGAATTCTGGGTTCGAATTCCTATGTCAGTTTCATCTGTATTACGTGGCAATAAATAATTCATTAGAGCCAGAGATATATATAAAGAGACAGTAAACATATCATTTTGGGGGAAGGGGTACTGACTGCATTTACGTACAGTATCGGACAGTATTTAAAAAAAAGTCGGTAATTGCTTTGGTAATATATCAAAAGGTTGATTTCTGGTTAAATATTTTTTTTATTATTTCGTTGTTGTTAATTTTATCGGAAGAAAAAATTCTTACACTCTGCAGAAGATAAATCATGTATTAATTTCCGAATAATAATTAATCACAATTATATATCATATGCATATCATTAACACTCTTCTGTTAAGCCTTGCATGTATCCTGCAGCGAACGACGGAAACCTGTCAAAATACTTCATCGCAACCAAAGCAGTGGGACAAAGGCCACGACTGTAGAAATGCAGGATCCAACGAACGTCTGTTTCAGGCGCCAAAGCGTCTGGATTTGTGTCGCTGAGAGCTCGAGTTTCGGTTTCGCTTGTAAGTGAGTGAACACTTATATACACAAGCAACAGTGGCGTGTGCATGGGGGCAATTGGTTGAGAATACAGTACTCCCCATATGGTTCAAGCTCGCTGTACAATTAACGTCAACTGCAAATAAAGATGGCGAAATGGTGTGAACGTTGTCTGCTATCGCAATTGTCCCCAATGGCGTAGTGGTAACGGTATCACATGTAATGATGCGGTCCGGCGTTCGATCACCATTAGAGCCTCAGCGGCTGTTTCCATTGGATGATATTCAGCCAACAACTTCCCCCACAATTGTTACCGCGAAATCACACCCATTGAAATGATTCCGGCAAAGGTTTCGGAGCGTGTTGTAAACACACTTTATACGCATTGCTCCTACAGTGCCTGTGGCAGTGATTAAAGGTGCAAATATAACGATTATATTCTAAATGTAGTCCTGCATTTTGTTCAGTCTCTTAACAATGACCAGACTATCTATCAGAATATATAAAACGATGTGTAGGGCCTCACACAACCTTCAATCGCCGCTAATTTGGAGGTGTTTTGATGTGAACAAGAAAAAGCATAGATTCAATATTAACATATTACTTTGAGGTTTAGAAAATGATAAAATATGTGTGTAAGACTGGTGCAATAATTGGTTCCCTTTTAATTAATGATTATAATTTTGCAATTATTACAATTATTATATAACTGCACTAATATAAACAACAAAGGAAGAAATGATTCATTAGAAAATAGTTTCTTGAATTTTAATGTTAAAAAATATCAATATCTATTCATGTCACTGCTTGGGAATGACCTTTTCAAGAAAGACTAGCATGCGAGTCAATATGTGAAGAAAATCGTCTCCTCTAATTAATAGCGCGGAGTTAGAGTAGAACCCAGAGAACCCTGGTAGCAGCAGATTTTCCATTTATCCTTTAGGAAAGTTCAATTTGCTGCTTCTCATGTAGTACATGCATGTGAAATATTGAGTTCAGAGTGCTGAAAACGTTTCTCCCCTACTTCTCTGTTGTTACTAGCGTTTTAGATGAGAGTATTTACGTTTTGAACGTAGTTTCCCCCTTTCGCTGTAAGTAGGGTTGCGAGATTTCTAAAATAAAAAAAACGGGACATATAGACATGGATATAGTTAAATTTATTTTTATAACATTTTGAAAATTACAAAATCAATTGCAATTTAGAGCGGGCGTGTTTCGGCCGTCTCTATCGCAAAGATAACAATGAGTCGAAGTGGTTGGTAGATGAGAGCAAATAAATACAGACGCGCACAAATATTCTCGTAGGGAATAACGTTAGTGCCTATATTACTCAACCTTACAAGATATAGGTAAATGAATGTCACCATTAAAGAGAGTACTTTATGTTGGTTACCGAAGATACCGAAAATGTCGGTTCTCAGTATATCGATATTTAGAGGCCATATTTTCGAGTACAGATAACGGATCCCGTCTATCGATGGTTTCAGCAACCGGCCTCCGTGGCGGAGTGGCTAGCACAGCGCGCTACGACGCCAAGGGTCCCTGGTTCGAGTCCTTGTCCCCGCAACTGCGTTCTCTAACGAAATTTCCTGACACTCCACTCATCTCCACTTCAAAATCAATGGAATAATGAAATAAGTAAGTTAAGAATGGATGACCACAATTAGAGGCAAACCAAAAGAGTGATCATGTGAGAAGTCGACCCCATCCTTGAAATAATTTGATTTCGATCAGTCAAGTATGAGTTTTTAAACATTTAACAACGTTTTAGATGAAAATCTTTTTATTACATGAATGCGTGCTTTTTTGTTGGTTCTCTTGCTACCGCGTTTGCCATTCGTTTCTCTGTAACGTAAAGTTTGGGGGACGGTCGAGATTCAAACCCGAGGCCACGTGATCAACAGCTTGATATGCTTTGCCCAGATGTTGGCTCGTTTTCCCCGTCGCACGGTAAAACTAAAAAAGGAGCTCCCTCTCCTATCAGGAGAAAGAAAACCTCGCGAAGTGACACACCGTAGACTTCGTGACGTGAGGTGAGGTGATACTCATTTAGGGCTAAAAGAGGCTAAAACATCACCCTAGTTGTTGCAATCAATGGCAGAGTTGCGATCCAGTCCCATGTCTTAATCTTTGCTTATGGGTGCGAGAAATCCCCCCCCCCCCGGTTTCCTTTCCCTTCTCATTTCAAGTGCTGGAGAGTAAACTTATACCTTGCAAGTGTCAGTCTCAGAATATTACGAGTATAGAGTGAGTTTTAGATACCGGGGTTCAATATCTCGAAATACCGGTTACATCGAAGATGCAGAAAGTACCGGAAAATAGCGAAGGTACCGTTTCGATATATCGATATTTCGGTGTTGCCAATACCTGAGATTCTGGTATTTTCAAGTAACGGTAAATCAATAACTCCACCATCTTTAAAAAGTATCACGTTTCTTATCATTCATATTTATTTTCTAATCACACATTTATACATATGCACACATGTGGAGGCTGTGTGCCTGTGCAGTGCTTCTTTCGGAAGAAAGTATTCAGGAACCGTTTCTAAATTCGTAATCAACATAAAAGGAATATCCAAAGTTAATAAACAACTATTTATACTCTGTTATTTACAGCTCGTTCAATTTAAAATTCTACCGCAGTCCGCCCATTTACGAATACCTAACGCAATGCATGTTTTTTGTTTGTAATGGTAACACGACGGCTGAACAGTCACGTAGCTTGGTGTGGAACGAAGAAGCAAGGAAATTAATACTTACTCTCATGATGCTTTTCCGGTGGGTTCAATTTTAAATTGAACGCACTGTATATTTTACGTGGCTTTTCTTCCTGTTTTCTTAATCGCGACGATTTTACATTTTGATACTCCTAAGCAATAATTTTGTATATTCACACGTCAACCTGCCATTATCCTTCACATTTATGTTTTTACTTTATCAGTGACTCACTGGCAATTGCCATAATGCATAGTCGAACATCTAAGGAAAAGAAGGGCGAAAGAAAATATTATCGCACTGCGTCTCGGTTTTATTTAGGGGTGAAGCCGTTGCACATTACTCTGTCACATCTGAACTGAATCTCCTACCTGCCCCAAAGGAACGATTGATTGATTATATTGCTTTACTTTACTTCGCTTCTTGTGCCACTCTTGGCTAATTTGCGAAGATGAGGATGAGTGATAACATGATGAAATTGATGAATGCACACTCAGAAACTTCCATGCCCAGGCCAGGATTCGAACCCGGGACCTCTGGCGTCGTAGCGCTATGTACTAACCACTCTGCCTTCTGACTAACTTTGTTTTGAGTCCACGTTTTGCATGACAGGCTAATCGGGAAGGACCTACAGTTTAAAGTGGGATTCCAGCCTCTGATCAATCTACCGCAAGCAGGCATGAAAGTTCGATCTCGGAATCCTTTGATTACAAAGCGACAGCGTTGGGCATGAAACAATTACGGAGGCCCTTATCTTTGAAACGGTAGGCAGAATATGGGTGTAACATCATCATATTGACTCTTCGTTGTCGCCTTGTAATAAAGGGGTACCGGGTTCGATGCCCGGTGGAGGCACATAGTGGTTTGGATCCCACTTTAAACTGTAGGTCCAGTTCCGATTAGGCTTACTGTGCATAAAGTGAACTTAAAACACCAAATCAATCAATCAATACTGACTCTTCTTCTTTTTGCTTCGTGTACATGGTGTGAAATCACTGTTTGAATCTACACGCACGTGCGCGCTAATATGTATACGTAATTAAATACAACATTACTAATTTCAAAATCACTAAATATTTAAAAATAACATTATTAAATACATTTAAAGCAATTATCTTTTTACATTTATAAATATCAGATTTGCATCAAGTAGCAAACTGATTTCCTTACTAAGTGGTTAAAGATGTCAATTAGTTTCAAAATTGTTGAAATTGTTTTATTATGGAACAGCTGAAAGATTTATTGATTGAATTGGTTTATTTTTCTTCGCTTTTCTGCCACTTTTGGCTAATCGCGAAGATTGAAACGGCTGATATACAATGAAACCGATGAAGGGACACTCACAAATACCCATGCCCAGGCCGGGATTCGAATCCGGAACCTCAGGTGTCGTAGCACGCTATGCTTACCACTTCGCCACGGATATGAAACATTGTGTTTAGTTTTTCTATTAATATAAATCAATTACGTTTCATTCTTATATTTATTGTCCTTTCTTGTTTCACTTTAATTGTGAATACGTTGCTATTGCTGCAGATCTGTTAATGATCGTTTGAAAGAGAGATTGTTGGGGAAATACCCCCGTTGCACCTTGCCCTTGGACCTCTCCGCTCCTAATAGTTCTCATGCACTATCATCCGTTGAGAGGAGATCGTTTCGAGGGATACTGAGCAATCCAGTGTTACGGTGATAAAACCTTCCTTCATTTCACTTCAGGTGACAAGAAAATCACAAAAAATAAAGTATAAAGAACAGATTGAACTGTTTGTGACATTTTGATCATTTTGGTAAGATGGTACGGGTAAGATGTACATGGTAAGATGTCACTTACCATGTTTTACACCCGAGCCCTTCATTTAATGAATTTATTTTGACTGTGATTTTAGTTTTACGTTCAGTTACTCAGCGCTGGACCTAAAGTTAACTTCTCAGCCAAGGCCTTGGGGTGCACTAGTTTGGGGTGGCAAAATGCCTTATCTTATTTAAATCTTATTTTCTTCAACATTCGTGAATTGTAGTGATAGTGAGTTGCATGTTATTGAGTATAGGAAAGCAAGCAGAGAACAGCAATTTCAGGAAATCAGGCTGTGATTCCGCCCTTTGGAAAATTATTTTTCACTTATTGCAGACGATAATTTTACCAGAACCTTTGATAACTTCCAGGAAATATCCCGTTTCTACCGTTCTGCACGCCCTCTCATATCCGCGTCGTGGTTAACCAGACGGTACAAATTAGTTACCTTCACCTCGTACTAATCCACACAATCCACAATACTTTCACAAAAAAAATACTTTAACGGTAGCCATATTATTGGTATTATAACCTGAGCATTACATTGGTTTGGTTTAGAGTACGAGGTGGTTGCATTATGAATTTTATCTAATTTTGTGTGGTGTCGCCAGTGTCGCATGTTAGTACAATGCTGAGGATTTCGGTTTTCCCCTTAGTTGACTTATATTCAATGACAACTTAAGGAAAGCTAAGCACTTGTTTATCGCAGAAGAAAATTGTTATAACAATGTAAAATGTGACAAATCCACGACAAAATTATATGCAAGGTAATTTCGTACTTTGTAAGTCACGTGTATATAACCTATACTTAATGAATGAATGAATACTGCATTTAAAGTTCTTTGAATATTGCTCATGTATTAGGGGAGTATACAGACCCCCTCCCCCCACCACCACCACCGGTACGCTGTCAGACAAAAAAAATGTAGAGTAAAAAGCAAAGTTGTTGTATGGAAATATGACCATTCTATTCAATTGCTATTGCCTTCGGTTTGTAGACCGATTGATTATAAAAAAAAAAGTGTTTTCTAAACTTTTTTCCGAAGAGCTTGCATTTTCTGCAGCTTGCGTTTGCAATGTACAAGGTTGCAACCAGTAGACAGGACAACCAGGCGATTTTGCTTCTCTTCTATCGGTATCTAAGGTTGCCAGACCTTCATCTTTCATGCTTAACTTCGCTGCTTTTAAATAACGTTATTTTTTCAACATTAAAGCATAAAGTTGGTTTACACAGTTTAAATTGAGAATATTTCTGTTATACGTTTCGTGAAGCAATGCAGAGAGAACACGGGAGTGAGCGTTCTTAGTTCTCTCTCTTCCCACACGACCTGCATGTGTTTCTGAGGCAGTGGCAACCATGCCCACTAAGTCCCTCGCCCCCGCAGACAAGGGATGAGGGGAAACCACTTTAGATGTTATCTGTAGAAGCACTTCGCAGGTTTCTCTCGCTCTTCCTGTGTAACTTGCGATAAATGCAGAATTCCTGTGTTGTGCGCACAATCGAAGGCAAATGTAAAAATAGACAAATTGCTAATCATTATGTTAATTAATTCTGTGTTCCTCAATGTGATTTCCCGTGTAAAAATACTGTAGGCTTAAGTGTAACCCTACTTCAAATAATATATAAAAATAATAATAATACAGCTTCTTAAAAAAGCCCTGCCTGGGAAAGTAAATAATGGAAAAACTATGGATATTTTGCCTGCTATAATGTTTCCCGTTGACTGTATATAGAAAAAGGACGTTTTGCTGTAGTCTTCGAAAACGATAGCGTCAAGGGGTCGTGGGTTTGATACCGGTGGGGACACGTGTACAGTGGTACGGATTCCACTTTAGACTGTAGATTCAGTCTCGCTCGAATAGCCTTTGTGTGCAAAAAGTGGCAATTGAATTCTTCGAAAAGTAGCATACATTTCAAAGGTGTCCGGTAAAAATGGCAACGGAAAAAATGGCAACGGAAAAAATGGCAAAGGTAAAAATGGCAAACGGAAAAAATGGCAAAAGTAAAAATGGCAAACGGCAAAAATGGTCAAAGTGAAAATGGCAAGTTTTCTTCTTTGGCAGTTGTCCTCTCTCAGGTGCAGAATGATCGCTTTCACTGCTTCATTTTCTTGCTGGATGCACCTGATTAGCTTCCACAATAAAGCCTAATACACGAAAGTTTGTGCTTACAGTTGCCATGCATAGCCAATATCAACACTAAACTAAGAGTTCCAGTGCATTTCTATTTTACACCCATTTTCTACCTATCGGGTTAATCGCCACATATACGCCGAATTTGCATAAATTTCATATAGTCTGAATCTCTGATTCATTCCGCATACAACGGAATATGACTCATTTCTCTAGGGCAATTAGCCTCCTATCTACACTCATTTAATTGAAACTCTACATTTTACTGAAAATCGGCTCGGGACCAAGGGGGTTACATGTGAAAATAGCCTTGGGAATCAAAAGGTTAATGTAAGAAATGGTCGAAAAGTTAACAATGTTTCCCAGTTTTCTTTGTTCAACAAATGTAAAAGAAAAATCATGCTAAAACGCTTTAGCAAGTCAGTTTAAATACAGATGTCTGAGAGATATGTGCAATCAAACCATGGCCAGTATTAATGGAAGGACTATTATGCCAACTCATTTTATACAGGCACACTTTGTGCTTGGAGGAAGTGGGTGGTCAGACGAGGCACTTTCTGCATCTCCCAAATAAATAAATCAAGATTACATTCTGAGCTCCCAGCAGCCACTTACGGTTAACAACTTTTTACTTTAGTAGAAATTTTAGACTAAATATTTGGTCAAAATTGCCGGTTTTTCCCTCAATTTTGCAAAAAAATATTTCTTGCTTTCTTCGATTGTAATATAAACGTTTCTACACGTCACATTATTTTAAACGAATTGGCGACCTACTCAATTAAAAAGTTCCCTACATAACTATTTCTGTTTTGTTTATTTTTTTTTATTTTTTGTTTGGTCTATTTCGTGATTGAATCGAGACAATGAGGTGGAATGATAAAATTATGAAGGTACAAACACGATGTCCATGTCCATATTATCGCGTTTATTCCTTAGATTTAGCTAAACTTCGCGGAAAATTGTGAAAAAGTATTAATGCAATCTTTCAAACCAGAATTTTGGTAATTGTTTGACACCCTCAACATTGGCCCATGTAAGCAATTGGATCTCCGACGCTGTGCTTCTTGCTTGAGTGCGAGGGGACGTCAAGGGAGGGGAGGGGGTTGGTGACGCCGTTCTTGGCTGATTCAAGGGTTGCCGCTTGAAAGTACGGAAAGAAGGGAGACAGACTATGCCATTCCTGTTTTCTCTGCTTTCAGGGCATATGGCCCGAGAGCGAATGATTGTCTACAGTCGGGTTAAACATTATGGAGACTCGAGTTTGAACTCCAAATAAAAATTAACCAGTAGAGATACGTATTTAAATTTCGTCACGATTGGACCACAAGTTTTTTAATTACAGAATGTCGAAGTGAGCATAGTTTGAAAAACACATAAAAAGCTGCATTTTTTGTTTTCGTCTCACACATAAAGATTGATATTTAAGATTTATTGGGGATCGAAGGCACTTAATACCGAGAAAGACTTGATTCAGTTAACATGCATTTATTATTATTATTATTAGACGTATAACATATAGCGAATACATTACATTCAGTTAGGGAAGTTGTACAGTGAATATTGTTTAAAATGTGTGCATTCATAGAGCCGTAGCTTGAGAATTCTACGCCAAAGAGAACAACACAATTCGACACACCCTTTACACACCATTAAACTTTTGCTTCTGTCGAAAGTATAATTTTAGAACATATATACTCAATATGAAGGAAAGCTCTCATTGTGAACCGACCGAGGAAATTTACTTCACTCAATTTAGGGTTAAAACGGACAATTTAGACTGGTTTGTTAGCGTAAAAAAATATGTATCTGAAGTTATCCAATATTTGAAGGCATAGAAAACATTTCCAGGTCCCTAGCCTCCCCCTTCCCTGCATTGAGGGAGCTGCTGCTGTGCAACTGGTCACCGCTGAAACCAACTTTCTTCTATTTTATGTCTTATATTTGTACAGTTATAACCCCACCAAATGATCCCCTGTTTAAAAGGGAAGTGGGGGAAGGGGTGATGGACAGCGAGATTCATTTGTGGAGTTTATGGACAATACGAAGCTTTGTCGTCTTCCAGCCCAGTATTTCATATTTATTTTACGTCGCTTTTCTTCCACTTTTGACTATTCACGACGATGGATCATGATTATGTTAAATGGATGAAGAGACACTCACAAAACAGTCTCGTCCAGGCTGACGGGACTCGAACTCGGAGTGTACGGTCACTCAACGCACTCTTCCACAGTGTCGAACCTTTAGAAGTGGGGGAATTAATCTTTTCACACCATATTTCTCAGGAAATTACGTTACGACTATGCGTCAATAAGTGATTGAAAATATCATTATATTTTAACTGACATTAAAAGTGTTGTTGAAA
Organism: Lepisma saccharinum; assembly: GCF_977018435.1. Classification (NCBI taxonomy): domain Eukaryota; kingdom Metazoa; phylum Arthropoda; class Insecta; order Zygentoma; family Lepismatidae; genus Lepisma; species Lepisma saccharinum. The sequence goes on along the minus strand of NC_139230.1, from coordinate 98,348,608 downwards.
AGCTTTGATTTCTTTCTATAAAAATATGTTTCAAAGTATGGATATTTGTGTAAGAATAGAATTTAATCGGTAGGTTTTTAGAACTACAATTATATAGTTTAAAACTTTGTTGAAGAGTTTTATTCATTTTCTAAGATTAATTCATATTAATATGATACTTTTGGAGGTTAAGGCTTTCATTTTAGACCTAAAATTCCCAATCGGTTGTTCGGTGTAGCCATAGGGTAGAAAACACAACACTGAGCGGCGCATAATATGTTGACGGTAGTGACTTGCAACAACTCTTTTGTTCTTTACCTGAATATCCAGGAAAAGTAACTTGTTTATCTAAAATAATTAACTTATTCTACACATGTTTATGTAGTTTATTTATTTATATTAATATCGTTAGAATAAAATACAAAATTTACTTAAACGTTTTCCTTCTAAATGCTTTGAATTCAAAGCTTTATTCTTCCATAGCATTTGAACTTCAGAGGGAAACAAGCATGAGAGGAATGATTGGCGCCTTGAAGTCCGGACAAGAGGCCGCGAAGAGTAGGGACGAGCAAGGGAAAGTAATTATACCAATACAAAATTAGATTACAGCAGTAAAAATTAGTTGCATTTTGTTACTTCCAGTTTGCAAATGCAGCAGTAGGCAAGTTGTCATCGTGAATATTGTACACATTGTTGTATGCAATAAAAATCGAGGATCGAAAGAAAAGTTGTAAGAAATCCGAGGACAATATCAGAATGTCATAGAATACGGCACACAGCAGTGACAAGAGAGCGGAGAACGTGGTGCAATGCGATGTGCACACGAAGCGAAAATTGGTTGCTAAGAGCCCTAAATCTCCACTCCTAACCTAACAACGTAGAATTGTCATTAGAATCAGTGGCGGCGATTGGGTTCCAAAACTGGGGGTGGGGCAAGGACAGTTTACTTTGGTGCATAAGATTTAGCATAGTGTGAGGGCAAAAGTGGCAGAAATAAGGGGACAACAGCCTCCCTCGCTCCCCCTAATCGTCGCCACTGTTTAGAATTCTAATTGTAAAAATTAAACATGCTAGTTGCTTAGGAGAGTTAAGTTTAGTGCTGTCAGCATATTTTATGATCCTGTGATCCCGAGTGGCTGTCTCTTGATATATTACAGTTTCCTAGATACAGTGTGTTACTTTGTAACATTGTATATCTGACAATTATAATACAATAAAATGTTCAATACATCCAAATGTCAACCTCTCTTCCACGTAGTACAACCTCGACTGCATTGTGAAGAAGAAGGAGGTTCTAGCGCTTGGATTCACAATCAGTATAATCCTCTGTGGGGTTTGCGTTATATGTTTGTCCCTTCATCCATTTCTAACATTCATTTGCAACCTCGCAATTAGCCAGAAATGGTAGAAATGCGACGTTAAATAAACTAAATCAACTAACAATAAAATACTCAACGTACAAACACAACTGCATAAAATATATGTGACGCTTCGAAAGACGGTATTTTGAATTTATTATCCCTTCCCATGCCTTGGATTGCCTCGAATGTAAATATTCCTTACGTTGCTTAACTAAAATTATACCCTAGGATAGTGAAATGGTAAACATTAATGAAGCGACAGAAAAATGCAACGTATAGCCTTTAACGTTAATCTGAATTGCTTTTCTTTGGTTAATCGTTAATGAGCATTAATGGTGGAATGCAGAAATAAATGAAAGAACGAACACAATGGTATAGCTGTGCCTTACTCAGGATTCTAAATTAGGGCTTCTGGCTTCGTAGCTACTCCTTCATGCAGACCGGAAGGTAAAAAAAAATGAATACAATACAGTTGATTTGATTTGAATATTATTATTTAGCGTCGCTTTTCTTTCCCTTTTGTCCAGACGAAACGATGGGATGAGTAATGTAACGATGAAATTGATGAAGAGCGCCCACAAAGGAACACCCAAGTAGCGTCGTAATGCGCTGCGCTAACCTTTCCGCCACGAAGGTCAGCTGCAATAGATTGATCGATTGATTTGCTTTATTTTACTTCGCTTTTTGTGCCACTTTTGGCTAATTTGCGAAAATGGGGATGAGTGATGATATGATGAAATTGATGAATGGGCACCCACAAGCATCCACGCTCAGGCCAGGATTCCAACCCGGTACCCTGGTGACGTAGCGCGATGTGCGAACCACTCCGCCATGAGGGCCGGCAGCTACAATAGAGTCGAATTTACTGAATGAGAACATATACGCATTGATTGATTGATCGATTGATTTGGTGTTTTAATTCCACTTTATGCACAGTTAGGCTAATCGGGACTGGACCCACAGTTTAAAGTGGGTTCCGAACCACTATATGGCTCCACCGCATATACCGTTTTAAGGGGAAGTTTAACTACATAGCTTTCATTTTTTACTATGCCTTCAACGGAGCGTGCTGTTGATAATATCACCCGCAGTACGGCCGTGATCGAGAATGTGTGGAGCCATATCTTCTGCTTGAAAGGTAGCACCGTAAGATGCACAAGAAAGAACTTTACCTTTTGTAGCACTCGCCCACACATATTTTAATGGCATAACCTCTGCCTAGGGCTTCGCTGTTCCCCTAAGTACACTTGCTTGTGTAACTTCGTAAATATTGTCTCAATAAAGCCACACTAAGGAAATGAACACGCTTCCTTTTACTAAAACTGAATTTTTTGTTGGACCTTTATTTTATTACATAATTTATTTTAATCTCAATCAAATAAACATCTACATATTATTCACGTTTAGAAACGGGAAGAGTATTTATATAGTTTTTTTTTACCTTGTCATTTTAAAATTAATGGAATTAATATTTTCTTTATGATCGTAGATGGTAAGTACATGTGTAGTTTCCAGGCATTATTTATCATAAAGGAATAAAATCAATGATTTGTACTCGAGGTTTTCCCCTTTCCCCAAAGTTGTCTGTTGTAGAACATTAGCAAAGATACCCTTATTTCAGTGTCCTCTCTGTTGTTTTATGTAAGTAAGAATGTGCATTAAGGATAATACGCATATAATAATCCGAATATCCCTGTGTAAGAATTTGTATGTTATCTATTTATATTTTCTCTTGAATACACGCACATAAACAACACGACAACAAGAGCAGGACACAGAATGTAACTTAAATGGAATTCTATCAACTTCAACATACGAAATAATGGGTTTCCTACTTTGTGAAGCTGATACGCAATTTAGAGATAGATGAACGAGATAACAGGCAGCTTAGCAAGTCGCGTTGATCCTTTTCTGCAAGAGGGGAGCGTACTTGTGTTCTCCCGCGACGTTGTCAGGTGTGGAGCTTATCAACTTTTCAAGTCGCACTTTAAGCAGAGAGGGCGGGAAGTGAAGACGCCAAAAAGTGTGGCAACGTAGCAAAAAAACTCATGCACGGCGCAGTGGCCGCAGAGGTGAATCGCATGAAGCAACAGTGTTTCCAAACACGGTCCTTAGAAAAAGAACTACATTGAAGTTAAGGACTCAGACCAAGCACTTAGCTTTTAGACGTATGAACACTTGTCTCCGTCTCTACAATGTGGATTCTGTGTTCGAATCCTGTACGAGTTTAGGGAGCTTCCAGACCAAAGTGAGAAGCGAAGCATATAACTTGGAAACAAACACTCAAAAGTATATGTGACGTTTCGAAGTGACACGACAAGGTGCACATGTCGAGTCGCATTGCGTCGTTCTAATCTGGTGGCGTCTTCTGGTATGCTTGCTTATATTCTTAAGAGGTGCGTGTTGCTTGTTACTTCGGTATGAATCCCTTAGTTTGTACACACTGTTATTCTTAATATGAGCGTTTATATATATGAAATATTCGATAAAATATAAATGAAACATTCGAACCAATGCTATTTTGCTATATTTTACTTCGCTTTTTATGCCACTTTTGACTAATTTGCGAAGATGGGGATGACTGATGACATGATGAAATTGATGAATAAACACTCACAAACATCTATGCCAAGGCCAGGATTCGAACCCGGGACCCGTGCGTCGTTTTCGAACCAATTGCACACGACAAACATCATGTGTCGCTTACGTGTTTCTCGCAATGAGCGTTGCCGTGTTTCTCCCGTCTGGGGTCGTGCCCACGCGTTGAATGGTTTCTTACGGAGAGACTTCAAACCGAAGCTACAGGGAACAAGTATCACATAACGGCGGCAAGTGACAATTAAGGTTCAAATCGAAGTGACAAGTTACAAGACACACGGACCACTTTAGTCTATCAGAAATCATTAAAATGCGAAAGCCCGAACACCAGACCGATGCGACATAATTCACGATATTTAGAAAACTGCCCATTCTGTGCAACACGGAAGCAATAAGCGAGACGTGCAACTTGTCACATTGCTTTGTTTCGAAATGTTGAATTCATTAGTGTTGCAATTGTCTCAAAGCGATACGTGTCACTTGTCGCCTTCCACTTCGGTCTGAAAGTTCCATGAATGTTATGCATCATGTCGTCTTGGTCTGTTGTTGGCGGATATGAGAAGACTTGCATATAGACCAAGGTACCTGTGTCACTTGTCACTTCGATATAACCCCCCCCCCCTATTGCCCCGTCGGTTGTCACTTTTGAACAGAAATCTCCATTCTTATTTCTTTGAAAAAAATATTATTATTATTTCGTTATCAATTCATTTTTCTTCAGCATGACAGAAACAAGTAACGAGATGTTACCAATAAAGTCTGAAAACTCTGCTATTTGTTTCTTGGCAATGGAAGAAAATGTGCTTTAGAAATGCATTTATAGTGCATTTACTAGTGTTATATTAAAACCAACTGATAATTTGTTATGGGACATACAAAAGTCACATTTGTAGAGTATTGTTCGAGTATAGGAATAAAGTATAATAGAAGAACAGATTTGGTTCCAAAGTTTTAAGTTGGCAACATTGACAGCTCGGGAGCAACAGGACGGCCAGGCGAGCGCGGAAGCCCGGCGGCCGCCGAACGAACCTTTCCTTGCCTCTCAACCCCCTGCGATGTTCGGTACCAATACATGCGAAATAGATCCAAGATTTTACACACCCACACTTCACGGTACCAAGGGATGCGATTAAACACCACAGTTTTACACAGCCTTGAAGGTACCAGCTTTCACCAGCAGGTGGCAGAGTGTAACACAGCCACATAAACACTAATCCAACAAATATGAACTTTTTGGTACCTTCGAAATACTTCGCGTACATGTCGAAAGGGGTCTCAGGAGTCTCGCAATGGCCTTTTCCTTATTGGGACCGGCAAAAAGTCCCAACATTTTTTTTGGTCCCATTAAGGAAGGTGTTTAAAGATACGCCGGTCCTAAGAAGAATATATCTGCGTACCCACACACACACACACACACACACACACACACACACACACACACACACACACACACACACACATATATATATATATATATATATATATATATATTACATTATAATATTTCTACATCAAGGGGTCCTGGGTTCGATACCCGGTGGAGGCACATAGTGGTTCGGATCCCACTTTAAACTGTAGGTCCAGTCCCGATTAGCTTTACTGTGCATAAAGTGGACTTAACACACCAAATCAATCAATCAATCAATATTTCTACATTTACAGGGTGACTTGTAATTAGATGTATTCCCTGAAAGGGGTTAAAGTAGAGACAGTTTGCAATAAATTTGACTATATGATACCCCGTCCGAAAATTAGTAGTTTTCGAGATAATCGAATTTCTATTGTGTTTTTTTTAAAAAATGACAATTTTCCACATAAAAATATGAATTGAGAAAAAACAGCTCATTATATAGCACATATTTCAGCGTTTTCTGATAGCTAACAAATAAGTGGTTCGTTGAAAAAAAGTTTGTCCCAAATAACAATCGCATGTAAGTAACGGGTGGGTCTAAACTTACAAGTGATGATAAAAAAATGCACTCTTAGTTTACTTGGCAACGTATTAATAACAAAAATGGTATGACACGAAGAGTACAAATTACTTCCTTGTGTCATCAGCTATCCAACAAGGTACAAATGTTGCTAACATTCACATTTGTGTACAAGAAATAATACTTCACTCATCTTCATGTGAATGGAATCAATGAACAATACAATTAAAGAACATCAGACGTCTTGCTCAAAGTGGGCACCTCCGTTACGAATGCAGGCACGCAGGTTTTTACGGACATTTGTTCTTGTAACTCGTGATGTGATGGTGTTCTTGATGTGTTGACCAGCTGTTAAGATCCTCTCCCTGAGCTCATCTTGCGAGATTACCGGTGTCTTGTGAACTAAGTCTTTCACGTGGCTCCAAATGTAAAAGTCGCAAAGCGTCAATTCGGGGGATCGAGCCGGCCAGGGAATCGGGACGCCTCGGCCTATCCATTTATTTGGGTAATTTTCATCCAGCCACTGTCGCACGCCCAGGCAGAAGTATGGATGGGCGTCATCAACAATCATTTGATTGAGCCATTTTTCCTGCCCTAAATCACTTATGAACATTTTTTGGGGAACGGGATGGCAATGTTGTTGGAGGATGTGCCTCTAGCTACAAGACTTGACATGATTTACCAGCATGATGGCTGCCCAGCTCGATCCCCCGATCGATTTGACGACGGGGTATCATAGTCAAATTTATTGCAAATTGTCTCTACTTTAACCCCTTTCAGGGAATACATCTATTTACAAGTCACCCTGTATAGTACATTGGTATATTAAACTACTAAGAAGTGTATATAATATATGTGTGAATACTGGAGGTCAAATAAAAATTAGAGTTCAACAATTTTCAGGAAACAAATCACTTTATGTAATTACTATTAAACTATTACTTTACAATTTCCCTTAATGTATTTTACTTTCTGCCTGTCTCAATGACAACTTCTTCTTTTTTATCGAAACTATATCCCCTGTGGAAGTGCTAAACTGATTTCGTGACATCTGATAAATTATTCTGTGTAGGATCCTATTCATTCTGGAGAATACCGGATTTTTTTCACCTGTTCGAGCGGTTCCGGTGCCCACCCAGCGTCGTACGTATAAAGTGGGTACATGGAGGAAACTCTGGCAGGTAAAGGCGGCCAGGGGCGTGGTGCTGATAACAACACCCCCACCTTCGGCCGTGATCAAGAAAGTGTGGAGCCCTAACTACACACCACTATACGCTTTCATGGCATGGCGAATAGCACAGGGGAGCACATTACTTTATTTATTTTCATTATTTGTTATCCAGTACGTCATCATTAACAAATCATATTACATACACGCACACATATACACAGTTTTTTTGGGGGTAACAATTATAACTTGTTACTTAATAGAAACGCTTATATTGAGAGCGAAGCTAACAAGAAAAATATTAATAATTTCATACCTTTCATTCTTTCAAACAGGCAATATCAAATACTTTCACGAGTCATCATGTAAGTAAACTGTTACTTTTCTTCGTCCTCTTGCATCTGCTCCTCCACCCCTTCCCCAAACCCTCTTACTTCCTCACTGAAGTTATTGCTTGCTCGAGGGCAGCTAGGTCATTGAACCGTTCTGGTACTTGGCACCCTGGATAGAAGCAAAATCTAGCAGAATGGACAAAATGAATCGAAAACAAAGGTTTAGTGGGGAAGGGAAAATTTAACTATATTTGCGTATTGCCTTACAGAAACGGTACACTGAAACAGCAGGGGTACAATAACTCAACCCAGGGATAAGTCTTCCCTGCCATTTGAATGCCATTTCCTTCCCTTGATCCCTTAAAGCATGAAAGACCGCTCCCTGCAATTTGTCAGGTTCGACACAAAGGGGTCTAGTCATACAGTGACGACTGTCCTCTCGGAGGAAAATTTTATGACAGGCAGTTCAGCGAGTATTTGGGACGCAGTTCTGCCTTTGGTTGTCCGCAAACATCGCGCCAACATTTGTTGAACAAGCTTGTTGTATTGTCTCCATTCAAGCTTTGTGCTGGTCTTAGGGCCGCCTGTCAAGATGTTGCTTTCCTGAAGAAAGAAGATCGCGTTTTATTCTAATTTCTGGGCCTTCCCATGGCACAGTGGTACCGTCGTTCCCTTGTAATTGAGGGATCCCGGGTTCGATACCCGGTGGAGGCACATACACAGAGAACTCGAAATGCATCAAAGCGAATTTGATGCACTTTTAGTGCATCAAATGACACACCTAAACGTGTAATTTTGGATTATTGGAAATTGTCTTCGGATTTGATGCACTTTTACTGCATCAAATCGAATATCAACTGTGGAGTGTGTCTTTTGATGCATCTTAGTGTGTTAATTGCACATCCGATGGGATTTTATGCATCGAAATGCATATTTCTCAATTTATACACTTGCATGCATAATTCCTACGAAGCAATTGTTCAGTGATTTTACTAAACTTATACAGAAAATAAATTTTGATATTACGATAATATGAAAGGAATTCTTAATTTATAAGCTCATAAATTGATCGAGGTAAAAAATATAAAGTATCAAGAACAAAAGTAAATTTATTTTTAAGTAATTAATTATATTTCCTATAGCTAATTGAAATATGAAAATTGGTGCCAAACTTGCATGTTCAAGCCACTAATAATGTTCTTTTGATGCATTGTTTCTGCACAGTAAGTAATTTGAACTCTTTGAGGAGGGGTCACATCTTGCCCTCCAGTCATAGAAACTTAACATTTCCGTTTTATTATTGTTAATCAGTGCTTTCTTTCTGGGAGGAAAGATCCGTTACTCTTCAAGTTGGTTTGTTCTTGTGTTCATCATAAAAAATACTCAAAATATTTTGGCATGTTCATAAATAAAAAGGTGCCAGGTGCTTGTTATTATTATTATTTTACAAAACATAAAATTGAAATTATATTGAAAATACTTTGGCGTTGTTAACAAGTTCAGACTTGTGTATGCTATTTAGGTAGAAACTAGATTCGCTTTGCTTGTTTCCATAAGCATCTAAGTATATCACTTTGTTCATGAACAGTTCTTTGGCTTTTTTGTCCTTTTTTTACGATATACAGATATGAAAGATCCCTTAATCTGCTCCGCGGCGGAGTGTTATCTCATCGCGCTACTATGTCAGGGGTCTCGAATTCGAATCCCGGGCTGGGGATTCTTTTTGTGCGTGTTTCTTCATCAATTTTATGATATCATTACTTAGCTTCATCGTCGGATTAGCCTAAAGTGTAAGAAAAGCGACGTTAATAACAAAAATCAAATAAAGACAAAAGATTTTTGGGGTATTCACTACACCCTTACTTGATGTTAGTAACATCCACCTAACATTTTTCGCATAGGCTCAACTTATGGTTATTTTGGCTCTAAATTTAATGTTATTTCAAATCCTGCCCCCCCCCCCCCCTTCAACTTGCCCGAAACGGAAAATTCTTTGTAAACAACTCCTGGGTGACTGACTCATCACTGAGGGGGTGCTCGCTGACGCTATGCGCTTTCACCACCAGAAGCGTGCATTCCATTCAGTTTTCGTAGTTGGCGTCTTGTGAACTGGTGGTGACAACATGGTTTGTTGATGTTCGTGTGTTTTGCAGTTGTTTGCAGATTGCACAAGGAGAGAAGATCTACAGATTTTCGGAGTAAGGAAAAGTAAGTATCTATCCAGGTTATTTATAATTTTCGGTTTTGCTTTTTCGTTGAAGTTCTGATTTCAGTACTTAATTCCAAATGCTCGAGTAAAAATTAAACACGTGTTCAGTCCCAACAATTGAATTAAAATGGGAGATCAGCTTCAGGACCCAATATTTAACATAGCACAACTTCGCTGTGTGAATTCAATGTTTCTTTGCTTTTATCTGCCTATTTCATAATTTATTATTTTTGCAATTGAGGACAAACCCAGTGTCGTGAAGCGAATACATGCATATAAAATTTGGTTCCGAATTTATTTTCTCTTTTTCGAACCTCTTCCTTCCTATTTACTTGCTCTCGTCTCGAACATTTCTTTTTCTATATTTCTCCTCACATTTTCGGTCTGTGTCTTCATTATTCTTTCTCTCCATTAATCTTTTACTATTCCTCTTCCTTCTGTCTCTTTCTGGCTGCCTTGCTTCTATATATTTCCTTCTCCCTCGCTCCTCTTATTTCTTTCTCTCTCTTTTCCATTTCTTTCTCTGTTTTCGATTTTTGTTTGCTCTTTTTCAGTTCTTTCTTTCTATCTATCTCTATGTCTTTTATTCTCTCCCTCTCTTGTTTCTCTATTTCGTTCGTTTCTCTTTTCTTCTCTCTCCTTCACTTCCCTATTTATTTCATTTACCTCTCGCTTCTCTATTTCTTTCTCTATCTTTCATGTTCTTCTCTCTCCCCTCTCTCTGCCTGGCTTATGTGTCTCGCCTCTTTTCTCTCTTTCTTTCGGCCTCCCGGTGGCGTAGTGGTAACGTCGTCGCCTTGTAATCAAGGGATCTCGAGCTCGATACCCAGTGGAGACGCATTGCACGTTGGTTCGGATCCAAACTTAAATTGTAGGCCCAGTTCCGATCAGGCTATCTGCACATAAAGTGATTAAAAGAAAAACAATTCTCTTCCTCTCATGTCTCTCTCAAACGTGTGTGTGTGTGTGCGTGCGCGCACCTCACTTCTTTTTTTCTTTATCTGTCTCTCACTTGTGATTGTCTTCTTTCCTTCACTCCGTCTGCTTTTTAATTCTCGTCCTTTCTCAAATTCTCTGCCGCTTCTTTCATCTCTTTTATCTCCCTTAACGTGCTTCTTTCTTATGATGACATGGAACATGATGTCAATGTGTCTAACTTGTTTACATGCCATAACACTCATAAGAGAGAAGATTGAAAAAATCGGACAGAGAGTGAAGTAGAGAGAAGAGAATCATAAGTGAAAGATAAAGCGAAGTAAATAAGCTGACATACGCTGAAGATGTGTGAGGGGGATGCAAATCTGGGAAAGAGAGGGAGAGGACGAAGGGAAGTGAAGGACATGGGAGAGAGAGGGGAAGACATAAATAGGGAAACGAGTGAAAGACAGAGAAAGATGTCGAAAAGCAATCTGCGGGTTCCGATTGTCGCCTACACCAATCGCCAACCACATTGAATTTACATAAGCTGGAATTTTGTTTTTTCTTTTATAAAAATTGAGAAGGCGTACATACAGTAAAACTCTAGAATATCTTAATCTTATTTACGAAAGTTCAGAAATATTATTTTAATATCCCTGAATGTTGGAGACAATAGTTCTACCTGTGTTTTTTTTTAGTAGCCAGTCCTCATTTTGCCATCTTTTCGTGCATCTGACGTTCTTTTTTTAAGAGTACTGGGGCGAAGGGGGGTTATGACCCCCACCAAGCAACTTACCCTTGGGCACGCCACTGGGTTCTACTTTATCATACAATGTTAATTGGATGTTCTCAATTGTCTAGTGCTTTAATGTGTGTAGTTTCAAGAACTACACAATGGATAATGTCGAACTAACATATTTCAAACAATATAAAAATTAAAATATGATATTTCACTCGTCCTGTTAATTAGGAATGAAATGATCGTTCTAGCACTTGTATAAAAAATTTATTTTTGAATGATCTACTTGTCTGTTATTCATTAATGTTAAATGTGCCATTTAAATTATACTCAACTAGTATTTTGTTTTGATATCACTAAGTTTCGTTTTTCTGCTTATCCCAAGTAGGTGTTTTATGCAAAGTTTTTTTTGTTTATTTTTAAGGTACTTGTTGTTCCCTTCATGAAGACAATAAAGAAATATTCAGAAGCTCTTTTGCAGAGGAATGAATCAAATGAACCGAGTGAAGAGGGATTATTCTCTGGTTGTTGTTGATACCCACCAACAATGCAAGCAAAAGGTTAGTGTGTGTTACATATTCTTATCCGTAACATGAATATGTGCTAAGAAAATCTCACTTTCCACAGAAAATTTACCATGGTGCAAGTGTTGCTCATGTTTGAAATTACGACTTTCAAGTTAACACATGTAAATATAATTTTTCCATGTTGAATTAATTTAAAATATCTTCAGAATATTTTTTTCATTTCATAGATTTTAGGCTCATTAAATAAACTGCTTCACATAACATCCAGTGGCGTGCCCAAGGGGGTTTGTTGGGGATCATAACCACCTCTTTGGCCAAGTATTTCTAAAAAAAGAGAACATCAAAGACAGGAAAGATGACAAATTGAGGGCTTAATAATAAAAATAAGTATATGTACCCCCCTTCTAAAATCCTGATAACTGATAACATCACTCAAAATCCAAACAGCTTCTCATTGGATGACATAATGATCTGGGGTTAATTCAATATGCTTAACTGTTAATGTTTGTTGCTTTTCTTTCTCTCCATCCCTCCCTCTCTCCCCCCTCTCTCTCTATGTGTGTGTAAATTATTATTGGACATGAGTTTCACATTGTATACAAAATTCAAGGAGTTGATATTATGTTTGTTTCAGTGGTGGAGTTATTTTGTGGAAAATGATTTCTATACTTACAGGCATTATAAATAAGAACCTTATGTCAATTTCATGTTTAATTTTGCTTTCTATCTGCTAATGACATAAGGTCATTTTGGCTCTAAATTTACCCTACCATCCCTAGATACAAACTTACACCCACATATGGAAAATTCAGGACACATCCTTGAAAATATTATTTTAATGCAACTGATAGATAATTTTAAGTAACTATATATACATAATGGTTAACACAAGATTGTCATGTATTTTCTGTTTCATTTTCTTAATTCCTTGAGATAAGCAAGGAAAATATCATATTTATGAGTGCTTCATTCATTTATTTTCAGGAAGCATCACCTTTTGCTAACAGAAGATTTTGAGAATGATGCACCTTATCTGGCACTATTAGTGGAAGGAAAGTTGTCCTGGTAGCTTGATGCTAGAAAGTGCAATGTGCCACTTTACAAACATTTATCTGTGTACTTGTTGGCATGTACTATGTTTTTGAATTAGACTACCCTGAAAACTGTGGTACATATATGGCAGTAGTCGAGTACATACTATTAGGTCATAAATAGAGACTGTCGCCCCAAGTCGTCTATCTTATGTGCAAGGATTTAAAACAGAATGTGCATTAAGCATCAGTGTATCTGTGTCAAACAATCAATGTTCTGTCTCAAGATCATCTGTAGGCTATCATTTGTTAGTATGAATAGCTCCTAAGTTCTTTTATTGTTCACTAACAACATTGGTGTGATTGAAAATGGTATTCATAGATTTTCTATCTATATTAATTTTAGGTTACAGGGTGTTTTTTTTCTGTTTAATGACGATGCATTTTAATCCTACGTCACTTAATTCTTGTTCATAATTGAAAAGTTTTTTATTTTTCTGTGATTGTTAATCTGCATGTTCACGGTAAGACATAAACATGTAGGTTAAATGGAAAGGAATATCAATTTACTTCTTTTTCTCAGCCTAAAAATTATTAGAATATCTCATTTTGTGCAAAAGTTATTTTCAGTATGTTCTGAAAGTGTTATTTTTATGTATTCAATTCAATATTTGCATATACAACCATGAACTCACAAGGCCATGCCACAGTGTGTTTATATGTGCACAAATGTGAACAAGAAAAGCATAATATTTAGTTAAGTGTAGCTTAACACACTAATCCCCTTGCACTAGAGAAATTTACACTAAGCATCCCTCCATCTAAAAATTTCCAGTAATAAGGAATTTGTTCATTGTGTGCTAAGAAGTGTTTTCAGCATGTTCTAAATGTGTGAAATGTACTATAAATGATAAAAAAATTAATAATTTCTAGAATGCACTTTACACACTTGCAGAATATTTAATATTGACAATACTCCTTTCTATCATTTTTCAGCAATTTCAACACTTCTGAAGCACATTAAATGTGAAGTGCTTCAAGAAAGTATTTGTAAAATGCAATATTTTTTACAGTGGAGAAATGTATTGGAACTTTTCCCTTGCAGGTATGCAACCCTTTGAGTAAGAAAAGGAAAAAAAAGACGCATTTGAACGTGTCACTCTACACACTAAAAGTGCATCAAATTTTTTGAGTCCAACGACACGTTTTGGTGCATCAAACGAAATATCCACTTTAATGTGTCATTTTACACATTTATTTTGATGCATTTAGGTGCATCTTTCAGTTTGATGCATTTTAGTGAAGCATTTGACACATTTATTTTGATGCATTTAGGTGGAGTCAAAAAAATGGTGCAATTTTGTGTGTCAATTGACACACTTTGAGTTCTGTGTGTAGTTTTTCGGATCCCACTTGAAACTGTAGGTCCAGTCCCGATTAGCCTTACTGTGCACAAAGTGGACTTAAAACAACTCAATCAATCAATCAATCTTATTTCTGGCTGTGAATTTAGGCAGGAACGTAATTATAATAATAATAGGACGTTATAAAACATTATTAATACTATTAATAATGATGACGCTTTTAACATTGAAATTATTGTCAAATTTAAATTCTAGCACATTTAGTAGTATTCCAGCGCAAACAACACTTTAAATTATGCGAGTGAATTGTACGCGTAACTCTCCTCTAGACACTAATGTGTGCAGCGTTTTTTTCAGAGGGGAAGGGGGGAGAGAGAGTATAAAGTATTTCATAATTACTACTTTTAAGCTTCCTTTTGAAAGTTGTTCAAAGACAGAAATTTCGGGAGAGTTATAGCCCCATCAGCTCCCCCATGTGTACACCAGTGCCTCCAGATGTAGTAGGGAAAATACATGCCACTTTTTTTGCGGCAATTTCGAAAATTGTGCACCTCTTAACTTGCACCCTGCATTCTCGCAAAACGACGTTGATGATTTGTGCAATTATCATGCACGAAGACACTGAAGTAGGTATTTTCAGACTTTGTTTATTTCTGTCTGAGTTCGTGTTATCAGTAGGGAGCGGGTTTATAATAGCCACAAAGCATGCTAAATAGACAGTCAAAAATGACAACATTTGACAACTTCAAAAAGCACAAAAAATAGGTAGTAAATATCAACTTGTTATTACCATTCTTTTTCAGTTTCACACCTATTTTATTTTATTCTACGTATATTAATAAAGAGGTCACGAGTTTGTTACCCGGTGTAGGCACATAGTGGTTCGGATCCGACTTTAAACTGTAAGTCCAGTTCCGATTAGCCTTATTGTGCATGAAATGGACTTAAAACATCAATTCAGTCAATCAATCATAACAAGTATTAGATAGGCCTACATTCTGATTTGGACGCCGTGAAAAAATCTTGAAACACTAAGGGCGCCGCGAAACGAAAAAATTTGGAAATTTCTGCTCTAGACCATAGAGATTAGCTTTGTTCTTTCGTTCGTCAGTGCAATATATATTTTTTAAAACAAAGCAAATATAGGTAAAGATTATTTCTCCGTTGTGTGAGGTATCGGTAGACCGTTAACATCTGCTAACAATTAATTAGTGTACATTGTTATTAGCTAGGCTTCCACTCTCCCCTACATCCATTCTAAACAATGGCATTAATTATTTAATTTATTCCAGTGTTCGTGGCGGAGTGGTAAGCGTAAAGGGCTACGAAATCAGAGATCACATGTTCAAATCTCCATCAGCCATTGGTGACTCATTCTGTTTGTCTATGCTCCCATCACCTTTCCATCCGTCCATCATTTATCCATCCACATCGACTTGTAAAAATTAACCTACGAGGTAGGATAAAAGGTAAAATAGCCAAAATGAAAACCTATTGAATTCTAGCCGCCTCAGTGGCTGAGCACGTTAGCTACCGAATTACGATTTTGTCCCAAAATGTTCTAAGTTCGAGTCCGTGGTTTTTGTTTCATGTCCTCTTCATGCACAGATAGTCCAATCGGGACTGGACGTACAGTTTAAAGTTGGATCAGAACCACTATGTGCATCCACTAGATATCGAACCCAGGCCAGGACCTCTTAATTATATGGTGACGACATTACCACTACGCAATGTCCTCGCCTGGAGAGGCAGGCGTGTCTTATGTTACTGTCCATTCATTAATTTCTTGTATCACCGTTGCATATCTTTAACATTAGCCAGAAGTGTCAGTAAAGTAATGTAAAATCAGGAAACGAAAATCAAAGTATATCCAGTGTTCGAATTGAAATGGAAGGAGAAGTTTTTAATTTAACTCCTGACCAGGTAAAGAATTTTCCCTCTTAAATATTTTCGATCATATTTTGCTATTGCTAAGAATTTGACGTAATCATTTCTTTCAACTTAAAGTAAATATTACATTAATATCAGCATATAAATTGTCAGTTTCTGTACTGAATTTTACTTTAAAATTAATACTGTTGTTGGTTTGTAATTTACAATGTGTATTTGATGAGAAAATATTTCCTGATTAATTTGCCTTCTTCTAAGAAAAATAATTCTGATATTAAATAAAAGTCCACTGAGACGAGATCAGTGATTACTGAAGTCTTGTACATTAATTGGAAAATTTGTGTTATTTACTTTGAACCATCAGTCCGTATGTTTTAGGTACGGGATTCTTGAGACCCCTCCCCTAGAGAAATTTCTGCCCAACGCAGTTGGCTTTCTATCAGGTACAAATCTCAAAATTTGAAAAGGGAAGCTGTGAAATTTTCTCCTCAGCATTTTTTTTTCAATTTGAACACTCGATACAGACATATACATATTTCATTATTTAAGTTAAACTACTGATTGGTACTCTCTTTGTAATTCGCCCACATTTCCATGCATTTTAGATGATAGGACGTTCCTCCGTGTTCCTTAATTTTTTCACATGGTTTCTTCCAGTTGCGCATTGCTATTTTCCTGAAACTTGATTCTGCATATCCTGAATCTGTGCCAAATTTACGGCATGGAAAACAAAAGCATTCTTCAAGTTCCACAGTATATGCTAGCCACGGCACAGATGCACACCAGTGTTTTTGATATGATCGCTTTCGCTTTCCGAACGTAGTATTTGGATAGTTTTGCCAAAGTGGTTGCCTAGGATTATATGCCCCAAGATTAGTAATTATTTTCACATTAGTACATTCACTTGTTTTGTCTAACATTGGAACGTCAGAACTTGGATCAACATCATCTTCATTGTCGTCATGTTCCACATGTTTTGAGATAAATTTAAAATATCCAGTATTGATAAATTTATCCATTCAAAATGGAAATGCACAACAATGCTAAAACTCTTCCCACATACGAACAAATACACAGTGACCGTAGCAACCCGATAGCACACCTTGCTCGCAAGCAAGAACACAAAGCTAATCTGTGGCTCTGAAGCTGAAGCAAGGAGCAATTTTAAATCTTAGAACAATGTCAATACTGGAGAACTCTCTCCATATGTCGCTCGACCCCTACTGTTGACCGCCAGAACCCCCGGCCCCCCTAACGACGTCCTTGTCTACAACAGAAAATGAGTACTAGCAATATATTCATTTAAGTTTGCTCTCTGAGAAGTTCCATTTTTAGATAGCATGCAGTACTACGTATTTATACGAGTGACTGTACGTATGGTGTCCATTTACTTTGATAAACTGCCACTAATTTTACAAGACCTATGTAGGCCTGCTATTGTATTACATGTTAATTTGTTTATTAAACGTTAAAAACATATATTTGCAATGATTGAGAACATTTACAGTCAAATGTTTTCTATAAAAACCTCAAACTAATGTGAGATGAGTCTTACCCCCCACCCCATCTCTTTTCAGAATCTTTTGAAACTGAACTAGTCATTCATTAAATGTTTTCTTTTCTTATGACGGATAAGTAACAGAGACTCATTACTGTTAATTAATGTATGTGATTGGACAATGCTGGGCACATTGACTCATGAATTAGTGATCTTGTCTTTGTATATATTGGGTTTGAGTCTAAAAAAGGTGTCTCTTATTCTGTGTTTTCTTTCATCTGGTCAAAACGCATGCTCATGATAATGAATAGTTCAAATAGTTAGCATACACATTTTACAAATGAGAAAAAATTAACAAAAATGCCCGCAATACAAAGCGTTACAATAAGTAATTTGAAGCATAATGTTGTTGAACAATATCAAGAATCTTTGGAAATGTCATTGAAAATGAAATAAATTATAATAATTTCACTGTGCAAACCACTACATAATATATGCACTGGTTTCATCGTGGTATTGTCTCAAATAAACTTCATATATTAGTATTTTCTCAATGGTCATAAGTAGTTACAATGTTTGCATTGATGTGAATTAAAATAAGAAAATCATTCACTTGAAGAAGAGTTAAGCTTTTCAAAACATAATTTTAAAAAATTATGCCGAAAATTCAACATTATCTTAAAGTGGTTTCTTATATTGTAGGGATGGATCCTTGAAATCTACACTGAAAACTTGAACCCTGCAATCTAGTGTTATCTGTAAGGAACAGTCCATTAACTTCCGGAATGACAACCAATCAGAAGTAACATATCGCTGGAGGTTCTGCAGCACTATAGGGTTTGTAAATACGCACTCCGTTCAGGTGCTTTTCCTTTCATTCCTTCTCACCTTTCTTCTAATTGAAAGTAAGCGAAGTGCTTCTCTATTGCTAAATAGCATAAAAATACTTATATTAAATTGAAATTGCGAATCTTAATATTTCCTTACTTTCGCCTCTCCTCCCGTTATGCAATGAGACGTGCCCTCGAGTATAGAGAGTGAAATCCGTTACGGATAAAGTTAACGCCCTCATTTAAGTCTCCAGGAAACAGCTCTAAAACGGAAACTTAGACCGTAATGATAAAGCCATTCAAAAGTGCCCCCGGATAATATTGTGCAGTCTGGATGAAGCAGAATATTCTCCACAGAATTTCTGAATTTGAGGTAGATGGTTTGATTTCACACATAAGTGGACTAATGGACAGGAATTCATCTATTAAATCCTGGAAAAGTATCTTTGTAGAGAAGCTATGATGATAAATGCATAAATGGCCCGAAGCAACTGGGTCAGTTTCAATCAAAGGATAAGATAAAAAAATCGAATCTTCACTCCTGTTCAGGTGTGAAACGATATGCGTATGCTGTGTTTTCTGTGAAATTTCTGAAGCGATCTGCATTCTGTGATGTAAATGTAATGGTGACGGCTCAGTGGCGGAGTGGTTAGCACATCGCGCTACGACGCCAGGGGTCCCGGGTTCGAATCCCGGTCTGGGAATGGATGTTAGTGAGTGTCCATTCATCGATTTCATCATATCATCACTCATCCCCATCTTCCCAAATTAGTCAAAAAGTAGCACAAAAAGCGAAGTAAAATAAAGCAAATCAATCAATCAAATGTATTGACTGAGAAATTGAAGAATGGGCTAGAATACAGCCAGATGACATTTAATTTACTTCCGATTTGCTTCTGGATGCAGAAAATGAGCTGCAAAGAGTAGATCTTGGTACGGGGCTATCCACCCTACGATGAATCGCTAATTAAACCCCAATTTTTTACATATTATTTTTAAGTGAGAAATGTTAATCGTGTTCCTGCTCTAACCATATGTGCAATACATATGTTCTGAGGAAGGTTCATAGAGTGCAATATGTTATATTAATGACCTTACTTTGGCTTAGTAATCGCCGCTACACAACTCCTCCATATCTGTGAACATTGTATAGAGAAAATAGCCACTTTTAACTCTAGGCACTTATCTGTAACTGCAGATTTCATTATAACACATTCACAAAATCATTTAACAAATCAAACACAACACGGTAGTTTGGTAAATGGTGTTCAGATATAAATGGTTGTTTTATTGCTATTGCCGTACAAGTAATTAATTTGTATTAAAGATAAACAACACTTGATTTTTTTGTGGAATCATATGTTCGTTACAAGTGGATCACAAATAAAGTAGAGCAGTCAAGTATGGGTAAGACATTTGGATTAAGCAATACCTGAAGAATATTTCAAGTTATCATTTTTTTCAAGTCTTATATTGGTTTGAATACTGGTCCACAATGGATTTTGTGTCTTTGTGCATCAAGTTAATATCAGGTAGCAATTTTGCACAACACCAGTCAAAGAAATTGCAAACTCACCAAGTATTTTATTTGCCATACACTTAGTTTGCTGAAATATTTAACAGAACTAACTTTTTGCATTTTATCTCTCGACTGTACAATTTTATTTTTTTCTGGCATCGAAATGCGGTATCCCCACCCACAAATGGCATACCCGATCAATAGATATACCCTGTCCAGCTCTTGTACTTAATTTTCAAGTACACCTTTGCTTTGCATGAAAACATCATGTAAGCTGCTGTATATGTCAGTTCAACTAAAAGTGTTCTTGGTATGTTACTGTAACTGAAAACAATTCTCACGTGATTCATGTGTGTTCGATTCATATGTTCGGCCACCCCATTTTGTTCTGGTGTGTATGCCATTGTTCTTTCATGTATTATTCCATGTTCCATACACAAATCATCCCATTTCTTCGAACAGAATTCCAACCCATTATCAGTTCGTATTTTCTTCTAACTTTTTTCAGTTTAGTTTTCAACTTCCACTTTCAAATCTTTTAATGTGCAAAGGTACCATGTGATCGGAATGCACAAGTTCGAATATTGACGTTTCCATTTATGTGTCATAAGTACTCGTAAATGGTTGCCTCGTTGACTTTCCTGTTAGGCAACTATTGCATGGTCTTGGCTTATCAAATTTGCAATTAAGTCCTAACACGGTCTCTGACATTGGCTTTTTTAGAATTTAATGTTTCCCTACATACAAAATCGCCGACGACACAAATCTAATGATTCATTATTCGTTTCTTGTGTTCACACAGCACACTTTATACCCTGACTTAATGCATTTACAAAGTATAATCTACCTTATTTTCAGCCTGAATCAATTTGTTCCAATACTATCATAAATCAACAGCAACTTTTGTTAAATTCAATCCTTTTATTTTCTGTTAACTGTTTTACTGACAAAATTTCATGTTTCAAATCAGGAAACAAATAGGTATCTTTAGCTTCAAATTCACTAGGTGCACCCTAATTACTTTTTATTTTTGCTTCAAACACACCCTTTCCCCATATTGGTGTGGTCGTATCATCAGCTCTGTTAATTTTTTCAGGACATGATGCCATGTCAATTGTGAAAAAATAATTTATATTTGGAGTCATATGAAGCGTTGCACCAGTCTATTATCCACGCATTTTCATTTGCAATAATTGTACCACACGAAACACTCATGTGTTTGATGTTAGGAGTTTTCCCAACACTGTCCTTCTTTGAATTGTATTTTGACGTACAGTCCCTAGCAAAATGTCTACTCTCTTTACATTTATAACAATTTATCATAGGCTTATGTTTGGGGAAATGACATATCAATCTGTTTCTTAGTTTTAGAAAAAGTCGTTACTGTCCTTTTTTTTACAAACATAGCCGATTGTCCTTTAATTTCATTCTTCTGTCGTCTCGCAGTTTCCGCGATCAGACGTCTTTTCACCGCTGCACATGTAAATTCACTCTCGGTTACATTATATAGCAATTCTATGTAGCTGCAAGTTGAGAATACTTTCCTTCGGAAAGTTGGGAACCAAGTTTCTTTCTGTGTGGGCTCTTCTCTCCCCAGCCAGGGAGGGACCAGGACGAAGGAATGCGAGAAGTGACAAATGAGCCCTGTATCCCTTCGACTGGACACGGTCCATCGCCACCGAACTAATTTAGGTAACATGTGGCAAAAACTGTAGGATCCAGAGAACGTCTAGGGGATGCTGTTCCCACAGTTTAGCCTAAACAACGCCGGACAATCTCATTGGGCCAGGGGGACACGTGATCCAGCAAAAGCCACAGTTTTTGGAAAACAGTTTTGAAGAAAGGACAGTGTGCGACTAGGCTCGAAAAGGAACATTATCCTCCAAAGTGTGTGACGAGACTTGAAATAGAGAGTGCGCCAGTAACTTACACGGTAGAGTGTGTGCATAAGAGTTCGAACCCGGGACAGTATTGTGCTATAAGTATACAGTCGTGTGTGGCGATAAGCGCCAATCATGTGTAACAAGTGTATCCTTTTGCTTGTGTAAGTATGTTAGGTTTATGTCTTTATTAATTAAATATGTTAAAATCTATAGTTGTTTCCCTCATGTACAAGACGTAGAAATTAAGCATCTGATCATTGGTAAATGCAACGGGTAAACAAGACCAGGTAATGTTAGGTCGAGCTCTTGGCTCATAAATTCCCCTAGCTTCCCTGGCCGAATCCTGGAACGGACCGTTAATAACCCACCAAATCTGTTGTATATGGCCATGCCCTTGAACAGGGACCTAAATTAATCAAAATTGAACCGTTGCAATTAATATGATCAGATCTTAATTTGCCGTCTGTTCGGGAGTGTTGCATGCGCGTCATCCTCACAGCATGTACAGGAATAAAACAGGCGATAAGTAAGGAATGAGAGTAGGGAGTGACCCAACCCCAATTGGAATTTCTAGATTTCTAAATATTAAGAATTCGCGAGATGTGGTGACCTTTTAAGTTTAACTAAAAGGGAATTTTTTTCGACTGTTGCTCTTAAGGAAAACTCATTTTTTAATGATTTAATAGTTATGCCCAGGACTCGCGCTATGGACGCCGAACTCGCTACTTTTATTAGGGAACAAATCGAAGCAGCCGTCTCCCCACTTAAGGAAATTATTCAGCAACAAAACGAAAAAATTCAGAAACAAAATGAAAAAAATAAGCAACAAAATGAAAAAATCGCGGAATTAGAAAATAGGCTACGAGAGCAACTTGACACTCAAGAGAAAAACAACAATGAAATTGAAGTCAAATTAAATGATGTGCATGGTAATTTCACAGGAAAAGATGAGAGTCCAGGTTTGAATGGGAAGCTTGATGATAGTGATAATTCTGTGAGGAAATTAAAGCCAGGAGAGACTAATAATGAGTGTCAAGAGAAGAAAAGAAATGCAAAACAAAACCAAGCAAGGGCATACAGACCTGACATGCAAGAGCTTGCTCTGGCTTTCTCGCAGACTCATTACTTGAGTTGCTTGCTAGATCAAAGAACCAAAAGATATTGTGATACCTACGAACACCCTTACTATTGCTTGCAGGATGAAACTCCAAATACGTTTGCATTACTCGACTGTGAGATAGGTAAAGTTGGTGTCAAGCAACATGTCAGTCGCATGAAGATTCGGAATTGTTCAATTGGGCAAAGGAGGTATTATTTGAGCAATATCAAAGGAACCGATGGACATAACAGGTGGACTAGGATAAGGAGATGGGACGATTTGCATTGGTATGAGGATCTCCCAAGAGAGCGGCGACCCATCCCTCCACAAAGAAATCACGAGGCTGATCGCGGTGGTGGCTATGACCACAGGGAAGCAACAGTGAGTGCACCTAAGAAACCGCCCATATCTGAAAATGCATCGGGTGGGCCACACCATGATCATGATCCCGCCAGAAATAGCCATTTATTAAACTACCAAAGGACCCGCCCATTTCAGTAATAATGGAGGAGCCAACACAAATATTGTAAATAATTCATGAAGTGTTAGTTAAGCTTAGTATGGAATGTTTTTTTTATGTGCCAATTGCGTTATTTCATCAGTGAAATTAATTAAATGCTTAATGTGTTTCGTGAAAAGTGATATTCAGTGAGTGATTAAGGTGTTTTGTTTAATTGATAGTGAGTGTACGTGAGAGTGTCGTAATGTGTTTAATGAGTAAAAATTATATAAAATACGTCAGTTTATACGATGAATCAAGATTTAACCTATTAAGTGGTGACCCGTAATCAAACAGTCTGATAATTAAACGCTGTGAAAAAGGAAATATCCAGTACATAAATAAGTGAACTTCGATTAAAAGTTAAGAAATGTATGCACATTTTCATTTTTTAAAGCTCAAGTAATGTGAAAAATTTTGTGCTGTGACATTCAGGTGAAATTTAAGTTTAAAGTGAGACGACGTGATGTGACATAGTTGAGAAGCAAGAAGTTTATTTTATTAAGTCCGCCAGTGAGCGATGGAGTTATTTTATTGTGTCCACCGATGAGCGATGAAGTTTTTATATTGTGTCCGCCAATGAGCGTAGAGATTATATTTTATTAGTTTCGCCAAGAGAGCGATTACTTTTTGCGTCCGCCAGAGAGCGATGATTTTTTTAAATGGTTCCGCCAGGAAGGCGATGAGTATTACTTTATTGTGTCCGCCAATGAGCGATGAAGTTGGTTTTATTAGTACCGCCAGAGTGCGAGTAATTATTATTATGGTGTCCGCCAGAGAGCGAAGGGTTATTTTATTGTGTCCGCCAAGAAGGCGATGAGTTTATTTTGTGTGCGAGTTCCGCTGGTAGGAACGATGCTAAGTAGAAGGGATATTTTACTAGAACAGGGGGGATATACGACGATTTTTATTTCAGGATGAATGAGTTACATGCTGAAATGTGCTTCGATTTTAATGTCACAAGTGGAAGAGTATATTATTAATCAATTTGAACAGTGCACAATGTTTTAAAATAAATGTAATAATTTTATTTTGCTTGATGTATGCTCGGCAATGAAATTTAGGAATTGAAATGATTTTATAGTTACTTATATGCAGCGTCAACGAATGCAAATTTACTTTCAAAAATAGATTAAGAAGGTCTAGGGTTCACCAATAAATTTGTCAGTCGTTACAAAGGTTTTATTTATTTAAAGATTCGGAGGATGAAAGGTGTTGGATACATTGGTAAGAAAAGGAAAGGAATTAGAGAGGGTCTTTTAGCAACCATCTCTCGCAGGTCAATGTTTTTCTTTCTTTTACAACGCACTCGTACTCACAGCACATGAAAAGAAAACGATTATTAGTTGTTAAAAATATATATAACGCAGTTGGTACGTACTATATCACTAGTAAATGTTTAAGATTATTATATAATTAGTAACTTTCTTTTATTTTGGTGATGTTTATTATTATTATTATTATTGTGCGTAAAGAAGTAGGACGGTCCTAGAAGGCCAGGTTTATGGCTTTTGAGGCAAAAAGAAGAGAAGTTTGTGTTTCGTAACCACCCCTCCCCCTGAAGGGTAGGAATGGTCAGTTAGCTGGGGTGGCCAGAGCGAAGGTCACAGCGACGAAAAAAAGGGGATGTCTACCCTAGTGACACAGTTTCCTTGAAGAACAAATCTGGCTCGAAGGATAGCATTCTGGTTCATAGTGTCAGTTAAATATAATCAAAGTTATATTTTAAGTGTCATATTATTTTAATTTTTCAATATAAGGATATTCATATTTAACTTTTTAATTTCAAGGTAATTATGTAAGAACATCTCTTCTGGTCTAGTTAACTATACTCAGTGTTGCAACAAGTGTCATTTGTTTTTTTGTTTGAAATTCAGATTGATTTTCTAGCACTGGCGAACAGGCTATTTTATTCTTTACATTTGAAAAATAGGAAAGAAGGTAATCAGTAAGTCGGTCAGTAAATGAGAGAGAGGAGACGTCGGATAGAAGGTAATTTAATTTTGTAGGTAATCATATTAGTTTAGTATTTTGATTTGAAAATAAATAATAAGGGTTTTTCTAGGAAATAGTTAGTAGTAGCTAGAAGAATGTATTTCAGCAGTGCTATAGTTATTTCTTTATAAACAAGTATCGATAGGGATTGCTTAGTGTATTATTTCTTGTGTATTATTTAATATTTTTATTAGAATAGCTATTGCATTCATTGCATTTATTACAAGCTATTAAGTATAAGTAGTTATAGGAATTGATCATAAGATTATGCTAGACATTTGTATTGAAACTAACATTGCCTGCATTATGCCAAATGAGCATGCACTTTCTGACACGTTTCTTAAAGCATGAGGTGCACGTGATTAATTACTAATTGGTGAGAGAGAAGTTGAAGTAAGAAAGATAAACTTAGGCTTAGGTCGAAAATGATCAAATGAACCAGGGGATTTTTATAGAGTTTTATGACAATGAAGTTGGCATATTAGTTTCCATATTCATTGCAAAGTACCATTTCTTATACATAAGAAAATGAGTTGATGTGTGTTTACACTTGATATTTATAACACTTAATTTATGTGAGGATGTTATGAAATTTAGTCCGTAAGATGATTTACGTAACTTTCATTGATTAATAAATGCACATATACGTTATTATTTGCAAACTAGTGAAGTACGGATTCTAAGGATGTGTACACATATTTTTCTAATAGATACTATTGTACTCGTATCTATGAAAATTTAGTTATGTGTCAATTTATATATATATATATATATATATATATATATATATATATATATATATATATATAGGTATTGTCTTTAAACTAATAGATGGTAGAAAGAGGTTTTTAGTTCTAAGTTATGTATACTTTTTTCCAGTACTCTTGATAAACTTGTGATCAACGTAATATTAAGGTGTGATTTTGGATTATTGTTATTTAGCCAGAAAGATGAACGATTACAATGGTTTCATTACGAATAACAATTAACAAAAATCTATGATATTGGAGAATTTATATACGTAGTAATGTTTATGTATTCTGTTGTTAACACCTTTTATTGATTTAAGTAGTAATTTAGTAACTTTCAAATGACAATGATGGTAAAGTGTTTAGTAAATATTGATAGCATTTAAGATTATTTTATTCAAAGAATAAAATATTAATGATGGTCTCAATAATTTACAAAGACCAAACTTGTCTTTAACGTATATTATGTGCTTATTATAAAAGAAAAACTATACATATAAATGTGATGATTGCAAGCTTATTGAATAAAATTAAACTAATCACTATGAACATATTAATAGGCCAAAATGAGGTCATATCATTGACGCATTTATACTTTATAAATCTATTTTATACGGATGATATTCTAGGGCAAAAAGTATTTACATATTGTCATGTTTTGGCATTTTGTTCTTAAGTTTCTATGAAGAATCATATAAAAATCTAATTAACAGATAGAAAAAAAAAGTATTTTACTGATAGATTATGTCTTGAAAATATGAGTATTATGTCAACTTTTAACTCATGAAAAAATGACATCTTGAACTCTTCTCTGTTTATTATGTTCAATATCATAATTTCAATAAATTTCAAAATAAATCTGTTATCTGGGAGTTTAAAAAATGAAACTTAAGTTGAAGTTTGTTTATTTTCAATTATAGGTGGATGTATATGAGAATCAACACCTGTGTTCTTATGTTCCCGAGGTAACTGAGTTCAGAATGTTTTAATTTCATTTTAGTATATTCAAATGTTCCATATTTTATGCTTAGAATTTACTGATGTTAGGTCAACGTTGAAATTTCATTTGCTTATTAGTGTATTTTATTGATCTTTTTTTTATGTTTACGTGTATGAGGTATCATAAAAATGGGTTATGAAAATCTGTCTAATTTATCATCATGATGGTCAGATAATTACTTCTTTTATTCAGCATTTATTCATGTACTTTTCAGGTTCCAAAATGACCATTTATAAAGTAAGAAAATTTAATATAAGGTTATTAGAGTTCACCATTATCATATTATTAATATAACTGAGATGGTCACATTATTCATTTTCTGATTTTCAATAAATATATTCGAGTTGATAATTATCTACTAAGAGTAATCATGATACGTGTAATAGCATTATCTCTCTATGTGTGAACGGTAGAAGTAAAATGTATGTGTATAATCTATCTTGCAATTTTTGGAAAAATGAAGTAAATGAAAACGAGTATATTCGTAATGCATGGTGATGAAGTATTTAGGATACACAATTATTGACATTAAATAACAATGTGATTAAACGCTAAACAAACACTAAGTGAAGTGATGGTGATAGAACATTTCATCGGAGACAATCTGAACATTTCGCCAAGGAGCTGAACTCTCATCAGTGGTGAGGAAGAAATCACGTGTCCCTAACCCACACATCCAGTTAATCGACATACCGTGGTGTAATTTGTGAAAAGCTTCCAGAAGTTCCCCATAGACTGAAAGTGACAAAAGAGTGGTTTCCTATGTAAACACCTGAGAACACCAAAACTTTATGAAGTCCAAACCCAGTGACGTTTGGCATTCCAGATAGAAAGAAGAGAGAATAACGCATCCTTCATTCCTTCCCATCCCAACGACTTGCGAAGACATCGGCAGTTATTAATCCTTGTTAACCGAGAAGACAAATATACCCTTCAACCTTCTTAAGTTAAATTTACCCAACCTTATGGAGAAAGAAGAAGATGTCATGGTGTTACAGAACTTAATGGGCAAACGTCCAGCTGAACTATATATATACAGGGTGTCCACCAAGTGAATGAACAAAGTTTAATGTGATTATATACAGGGTGTTCGACTAGTGAAAGACAGTTTCATCTCATCATATACAGGGTGTTCCACTAGTGAAGGACAAAAGATGAAAAATTTCTTCACAAGTTCAGAAATTTTTCCCCGGGGGAACGGGAATATATAGCAATTCTATGTAGCTGCAAGTTGAGAATACTTTCCTTCGGAAAGTTGGGAACCAAGTTTCTTTCTGTGTGGGCTCTTCTCTCCCCAGCCAGGGAGGGACCAGGACGAAGGAATGCGAGAAGTGACAAATGAGCCCTGTATCCCTTCGACTGGACACGGTCCATCGCCACCGAACTAATTTAGGTAACATGTGGCAAAAACTGTAGGATCCAGAGAACGTCTAAGGGATGCTGTTCCCACAGTTTAGCCTAAACAACGCCGGACAATCTCATTGGGCCAGGGGGACACGTGATCCAGCAAAAGCCACAGTTTTTGGAAAACAGTTTTGAAGAAAGGACAGTGTGCGACTAGGCTCGAAAAGGAACATTATCCTCCAAAGTGTGTGACGAGACTTGAAATAGAGAGTTCGCCAGTAACTTACACGGTAGAGTGTGTGCATAAGAGTTCAAACCCGGGACAGTATTTTGCTATAAGTATACAGTCGTGTGTGGCGATAAGCGCCAATCATGTGTAACAAGTGTATCCTTTTGCTTGTGTAAGTATGTTAGGTTTATGTCTTTATTAATTAAATATGTTGAAATCTACAAGGGTTGGATAAAAAGTAATGGCAACACTGCTGTCCCGTGAAAGGGGTGAGTCACAGCGCCACAAGCGTTTCGTGGCTGATAAAGGAATGTCAGACGATTAAGTATAGTGAGTGGGAGCGATTGTATGTTATTCAGTCAAAAACAGCAGTGCTCTGAAGCAGAGGACGAGAGTGCAAGCGCCCTAACAATATGTTTAGGCAAGAAGAACAACGTCTCTCAGGCAGACGGTCAACGCAGCCTACTTCTGCACCTTCTTGCAACACCACCTTCGTCTCGCATTAAGAAGGAAGCGACGGCACGGTGTCCCATCATCCTGCTTGACAATGCAAGGTGTCACACTGCGAACAATGTGACGGCGCTCCTGCATAACTGGTAGTGGGAGGTACTGGAACATCCGCCGTATTCACCGGTATGAGACCGTGTGATTACGACCGTTTTGTCAAAATGAAGGAACCACTGGGCGGGAAGCAGTACGACACGCGTGAAGCCATCATACGTGCTATAGGGCGGTCACTGCGGGACATCGACAGAGATGGACGCGCTGACGGTGTACGACGCCTTCCATACGTGTGACAGAAGGTCGTAGAGATGAGGGGCGATTACTTTGAAGGAATGTAACACGTGCTTCTCTGCCAATACAGTCAAGTACCAATTATACCAGTGTTGCCATTACTTTTTATCCAACCCTTGTATATTTGTTTCCCTTATCTGCAGGGTTTAGAAATTAAGAATCTGATCATTGGTGACTGCAGCGGGTAAGCAAGACCAGGTAACGTTAGGTCGAGCTCTTGGCTCGTAAATTCCCCTAGCTTCCCTGGCCGAATCCTGGAACGGAGCGTTACTAAACCACCAAATCTGTTGTAATTACATAAGGCTGGGACCACTGAATCTCTGACAAACCTCACAAAATTGTAATAGGTAAATTTCCATCTTAAATTTTATCACAAACACAGTTTATTTATTTTATACAAATACATTTCCATATTTTCACAGTCACGCGACCATTGTTAGCGTAATGTTCTTAGCAATTGCACGATTCGAAACTTTCTATCATGTGTGCTGCTGCTCGTGTTTATGCTGCAAGGTATCCTGATCGGGAACATCGTTCAAGACATGTTTTCGCAACCTTGCCGATCGTGTATGCAGAAGGGGCAATGTTCTGCCTTCTAGCAGTCACAAACATGAACGCATTGCTCGGTCTGTTTGAAATGAGAGGTCTGCTGGTGTACTTGCAGCCTTCCATCTCAATCCTCACGTGAGTGCCAGGCAAGTTGCTCGTGATTTTGGTGTCAGCGCAAGTACAGTGAGAAGGATTTTAAAGGATCACAGATTTCATCCGTACCACGTGTCCTTGCATCAAGAGCTACACGGAACTGATTTTCAAAGCGGGCTGGACTTTTGCATGTGGTCTCAAACTCAAGTGAATGCAAATGTTCGATTCTTTGACAAAATGTTATGGTCTGACGAGGCTACATTTAAAAGTGATGGTCAGGTAAATCGGCACAACATGCATTACTGGGCCGCCGAAAACCCACGGTGGATGCAAGATGTTGATCATAAACGTAGATGGTCTGTGAATGTGTGGTGTGGAATCATCGGCGGACGAATAATTGGACCTCATTATTTCAAGCGAGGCTTACGGGTGTTGTGTACCGCACATTTCTTCATCAACAATTGCTCAGTCTTCTAGAAGACGTCCCCTTACACATCAGAACACACATGTGGCTACAACAAGATGAGCTGACAGCGAGGAATCATGTGAATGCAATGTTTCGTGGTCGCTGGGTAGGTAGAGGTGGGCCTGTGCCCTGGCCTCCTAGGTCACCAGACTTAACATGTTTAGATTATTACCTCTGGGGACGACTGAAAGAAATCGTTTACCAAAATCGCCCTACAACGAGGAACGACATGATCGACCGCATAATTGCTGCATGCAGGCAGATTAGTGAGGCAGAAGTTATTGCAGCACAGAATGATTTCAGTGTCCGTGTGCAGAAATGCATTGAGACCGAGGGAAGACATTTCGAACATCTACTGTAAGTTGGTAAATGTACATCACACTGGGTGCTTTACCTATTCTTCTCGTTTTCGTTGTTCATTGGTTTCTGATTACTCTTTCGTTTTTCTTATCATCATTTCAGTTAGGCCTATTTCTCTTGTCAAACAATGGTTTGGCAATCAATTGTGAGAAAAGAATATTTCTCGTTGGCGAAGCAGCGGTAAATCAGGCCAACGAATTCCTAATTGTGCGTGACACTAAACCATTCGTTGCCAGTC
Source organism: Lepisma saccharinum (assembly GCF_977018435.1). NCBI lineage: Eukaryota > Metazoa > Arthropoda > Insecta > Zygentoma > Lepismatidae > Lepisma > Lepisma saccharinum. The sequence continues at coordinate 98,317,415 of NC_139230.1, read as the reverse complement.
CTAAGCCTGGAGAAAGTGTGAAGGGCCGTCAAAGTTGCAGCTGAAACTAAGCTTACAGTAGTACCGTGTTTCAAGAGTGAACCCATTACCATAATTCTTTGTGCAGGATCTTATGTACTCTGTCCAGTGTTTGTGTTTTGCTATTTACGTACGTAATTCCTCACTTTGGAACACCAACTTCAGGGGTAGGAATTGTTTTGGTCGTCATTTTGAAACCGATCAGTGGATTACAATACCATGTTCGCATCCTTTTCACGTTTTCTGTGACCTTTAAAACGACGTATTACTCGACCCCCTTTGCCATTTGAAATTTTCGAGATCTTCCCTAACTTTAGACCCCTTTTATGGGTCACGCGGTTTCATCCTTTTTTAGTCCCGCAGTCATCATGTGGCATATCGTTGGAAAGCTTGTGTCCTGCACTTTCCGAAACTGTTATGGTGCTGCACTTATCTTAATTGTTAAGCTCGGTATACTAGATTTGGCTCACCTTCCTTTTTTTGCAAAACCATTTTCTACACGGAAAACGGTAGGTGGCACAGACAAATGTTTCATATGACAATCGTATTTTTTCCCCGCCCTTCCGAATCTGCATTCCAAACATACCCTTCCCATTTAAAAATCGCAGGAACGGGGCATGTGCCCCCACTAAAACCACAAAGGGTGGCTTTCGAGCTGCTGCAAATACTTTCTACGGATTCTTTGGGCCCAACTTAGTGGTGCATTTTTTGTTTCAACTTGATACGTTCTCCCCTTTTTGAGAAACATGTAGTTTCTGGGTCGCTCTGAAACACCCTGTATAGAGGTATAGAGTTAAATAATGTATGCTTCTCGCATGAAGACTATCTGACTCCGCAATGATTAAGTTTATTCCATGTTAAAGTTATTTTTAGCTCACGCTGCCATAGCGCCTTTCGAGCTCTTGTGAGGACAGGTGACACGTGGTGTGCCCCAGTCTTCCTCTTCCTAACTCCTATCTTCTACACCAAAAAAAAAAAATCTATCAAGTTAAACTTTGTATCGAAACAAGTCCAAATTAGTGAAACAAATAAATTTTGTGTTCTATTTTCCATCTGAGAGAAGAAATCTTTACATTTTGAGTTTCTCTATTGTAAGAAACTAACCCTAGGGAGACTTATAAAAAGGAAAAGAATCCCCCTATATTATAAATTACTATATCGTCAGACCGTCGCATTCAAGTAGGTACAAGTACGCATCGTTGAGAAAAAATAAAATTAATGGTTGGAACCTTGCTTATAAGGATTAATTATTATTCTGTGCTTGTATATAAAAGAAACTTGGAAAAATTTCCTCGGAACGTCGAAAATTTCCTAAAAATTTATCTGGCAACACTGATTTTCACTAATTTTGACTGGTTGTAGATTGCATAACATATTGAATATTTAAATTAAATAATTAGACAAGTTCCAATCAAGTATCTTAAAGAAAATCAATATTTACATAAATTCAAGATGTCTCGGTTTACGAGCCTCGGAGAATGACACATCCACATAAAAACTGCGTAATGAAAAACGAAATTATGCACATTCTTGGTGCTGCTTAGAAATTTTCTTCAAGAGTAGGTTATTCATGACTTTACAAAATCCTTTTCATAAAGATTCAACTATAATTAACCATTTTTGGCTAGTTTAAAATTATTTTTTTCTGCAAAATAACCAATTCAGACAGAATATGGATTTTAAGTTACAATAATTCAATTTTATGAAACAATACAAATTTATTTCTTTAGATTTTAGTTATTTATAGTTAAATTGTTATTATTAAGTCCTGAAATGTATAAAATTGTTAAACATTTGTTATTTTTTGAGCTGAAAATTGAAAATTCATTAAGTTTTGATTTCACAGCGTAATTACGCTTTTAATTCCGGAAAATGAAAGATAAGCCAAATATTGTTTTCATGTACCACTTTTTAGGTTGAAGAGGAAATAAAGTACTTGACTCTATGTACACCATCCTAAGAATCAAGTGTTAAAGATTCTCCCTGCCTCCGTTCTTTAAGAGGACTTCCCTTTAGGTATGGGGTTACGTAATGCTTTTCACAACGTATGAATTGACATCTCTCTTCATATTTCTTCAAAATACATTTTTAAAAATCTTTCTCTTCCCTTTTTCAACTCTACGAATGTATTAAAATATCATGGTAGCCTTTAAACATTACTGGTACCAATAATTCTGGTATGCAATGATTTCATTAGTTCAAAATTGATTATCTCTAGTTGCTGCTATGCCATTTTGCAAAATTCTTGTAAAATATACCTAATTTCTGATCGGATTGTACACATCTCAAAATCTGTATGTTGGTAAGATGTATGAGGTGTTTCTGCTGTTTCGCAGCTACGAAGTTACTGTAAAAATTAATCTTGGAAGAAATTGGTCATTATTTACATGCATATTTGTGTATCGAGTGTGTACATTGGAAAGTCATCATAAAAATCTGGCCTCTTACCTTCTGGGACGTACATTTGTGTACTTTACCTCTCTTCTTTCTTCTGTTACCCTTCCATACTTGGAATATTTTATGTATGTTGGGTGCTGTCGGGCCTATATGGTTACGGAACGAGGCGGAAACGTCATGCCGTCCTTTACCCCGGACATAACGCAGAGCTGTACAGACTAGGGATGGCCAGATCCGGTTGGTTCCGGATCCTAAGGATCCGGATCCTAAAATTTTTCGGATCCGGATCCGGTACTTTCGGATCCGGATCCGGTACTTTTGAATCCGGATCCGAAATTTTCGGATCCGGATCCGTTTTGCCATCCAACATGCGCTTCTTTGGAAAGTAAGAATGTGCTTATAACATATTGTTACCTGCTAATATACATATATATGAATGGCTTATTGCAGAAAGGGACCTAAGTCACATTTTTGAGGTATCGGAGTTAATGCTATTTTTGATTTTCCTAGTTAAAGACACATCTTTTAGTGCAGAAAGGACGTCAGTCGCACGAGACTATAGCCAAGAAAATTCACAGTGAAAAGTGTACTTTAATGCAGAAAGGTACCTAAGTCACTGACTCGGGTCCTTTTCTGCAATAAACCTAGCTACTCCGTAGCGACGGACACTGGTCCCTTTTCACAGGGGAAGAGAAATAACCGTGTGGAAAATAAACTTGGCAACTCTGAATCAAGTGACAAGCGATTTCCTAAAAAAAAAGTTCGTCTGTAGCCGTGGTCTGTAGAGGGTAATATGAGTTAGTGCAGAGCGGTGGCAACTGTTGTTAGAGGTTTTGTTGCTTGTATTACAGATATGCAGGACGATAGTAGTGTTAGTGACGTGAGCGTTGACAGTTCAAGAAAACGTCGGAAAGGAATTCGACATCCGGAAACATATACCAGAAATGTGATTAGAAGTGCAAGGGTGAATGGACAGGAGTATGTGAACTACAGGGGTGTTACAACACCTGCGAAAAGAGTGCGGTCGCCGTGTAAGTGTCCCAAAAAATGTTATGAACAATTCAACGAAGACGATCAACGTGCAGTGTTTGACATATTGTATAGAATGGAAAGTAAAGATGAACAGGATATACATTTGCAGAGAATGATCCATGTTGAAAATGTTAAGACACATCGTCCACGCAAAGAAGATGCTACGTTACACAAAGAGTTGTTTAAGTACCACGTACTACTGGGAAGTTTGTCGTGAGGCGTTTTGCAGACTTTATGATGTGTCAGAGAAAAGAATAAGGCGTTTGCGGAAGTTACTGTTAGAGGGCAAAATACCTCATGATATGCGCGGACAGAGCAAAAGTGGGAATATGATTAAGGCTGAGGATATACAGGCAGTGCATGGACATATCGCGTCTTTTCCAACTAAACGTGGACATTATGCAGACATCAAATACCTACATGAAAACCTGTCAATTCAAAAGATGTATGAACTGTTTAAAGAAAAATACCCTACGTCCAGAATAAAATACAGTTTCTACTAAAAGTATTTTAAGGAAAATTTTGCGTTTCGTTTTGGGAGGCCACAGGTAGACACGTGTGGTGTCTGTGAAGAACAGACTAACAAAATGAAGAGTATACTCTTAAATGACAATGCAAAAAGAGTTGCTGCTGCCGAATTAATAGATCATAAAAGACAATCAAACAAGTTCTACACAGCACTGAAGGAATCTGCAACTTTGGCTCGTTCTAGGGAAGATACAGTGGGGCCGTGTTTCGATATCATGCAAAATCTGGACCTACCAAAAGTTCCTGTACAAGACATGTTCTATTTGCGTCAGCTGACTGTAAATACGTTTTGTGTGATATAATGGACAAGCAGGCAAAGGACCAAATGCCGTGGCGTCTTTCCTGTTAGATTACATTGCAGACTATGTGCCTCTTAGTGTTACAGAATTGCAACTTTTCTCGGACAATTGTCCTGCACAAAATAAAAATCACACATTGTGTCGCGTTCTACTAGCATTAACGGACACTGGCAGATTTCACAAAATCGTGCATCATTTTCGTATCAGAGGTCACTCATATCTTCCATGTGACCGGAAGTTTAGTGGGATTCGACGTCCCATCAGATGTTGTAGCCGTATTTATACGTTGTACGAACTGAGTACTCTAATCTGTAATGCAGCTCGGGGCGGTAAAAATACTGTCAAACTTATTGACACCAGTAACATTATTGATTTCGCAACGTGGTGGCCTCATGTCTACAAAAAAATGTGGCATCTGTGGAAACTACCATGTGTTCCTACAAGAATAGGCAGTATTTTCAGATTTCCAAGTATCATTACTTTGAATACTGTGTTGAATATAAGGGTACTGTCAAGGTTTCCGAATTCATCAAAGGTTTGACGTCTCACACATTCTATCTGTCCAAAGGTGCAAGAATTGTAATTCCTACGCCACGTACGTTCCCAGTTGCATGTATGCCGATCAAGCTTACTAAATTGAAGGACATACGAACTGCCTTGTCGTATGTACCAGACGATGTCAAAGGATTTTATGAAGATATTCTTCAGTGGCCCACTCCACGTGCCAATGAAACAGACTCAGATGTAGAGTAAGTACCACATGCATGTATGAGCTCGTACATTATTGTACTTCAAACACCGACAATAAAGTCCAGAAAGTGCAGTACACTCTCATTTACTGATGAATCTATAATTTCCTGTGACATATCTAACATAATCTAACCTAACCTAGGGTATGTGGCAACGACAAATGGGCGTTTGTAGGACATTTCTCGTCTTATTTCACACAGTTTCCACTTTTATTGCAGAAAGGTACCGGAGTCACAACTTTTTCATCTCCACTGTTTCTAGCAGTATACTGCAGGGGGGCGCGCTGAGGGTTGCAAAATTAACTATTCATTATGCTGAAAATTTGAGCCAACAACGGTGCATTTCTTTTTTACACTATCAATATTATACGATTTTTCTTGTTTTTCTCAGAATTGTGCAAAAGTGACTCAGGTCCCTTTCTGCAATAAGCCATTCATATATATATATATATACATACATACACACATATATATATAGTGTGTGTGCGCGCGTGCGCGATTTGTAATTAATTAATACACTTACAAGGGAGGTCTAAGTTTCTCCCTCCCAATTGCCATGAAACTTGGCAGGTGTATAGAGGCCCCTCCCCCTCAAATGTCAAGATGAGGAGAAATTGAAATGGGGATCTGACCTCGAAACCACGTAAATATGGCATAGGAAGAAACAGGGGGCATAGGGCCTCTCTATACACCTGTCAAATTTCATGGGAATCGGAGGGGGACACAGGGGTCAGATGATCCCCACGTCAATTTGTCCTCATCTTGACATTTGAGGCGGGTTTTGCCCCCTAAAACAGTTTCTTAGCCGAAACAAAAAAAAACACGTATTTCTTCCTTTGGGCCCTTCTATACACCTGCCACGTTTCATGGAAATCGGAGGGGAACACAGGGGTCAGATCCCCACTTCAATATGTCCTCATCTTGACATTTGAGGGGAGGTTGCCCCCTAGAACAGATTTTTAGCAGAAACAAAAAACACGTATTTCTTCATTTGGGCCCGTTTATACACATACCTGCCAAGTTTCATGGAAATCGGAGGGGGACAAAGGGGTCAGATCCCCACTTCAATTAGTCCTCATCTTGACAATTGAGTGGGTTTTGCCCTGTAAAACCGTTTTTTAACTGAAACAAAAAAAAAAAGTATTTCTTCCTTTGGGCCCCACTATACACCTACCAAGTTTCATGGAAATCGGAGGGGGACACATAGGTCAAATACCCACTTACATTTGTCCTCATATTGACATTTGAGGGGGGTTGCCCCCTAAAACAGTTTTTTAGCCGAAACAAAAAAAAACAAGTATTTCTTCATTTGGGCCCGTTTATACACACACCTGCCAAGTATCATGGAAATCGGAGGGGGACACAGGGGTCAGATCCTCACTTCAATTTGTCCTCATCTTGACATTTGAGGGGGTTTCGCCCCCTAAAACCGTTTTTTAGCTGAAACAAAAAAAACACTTATTTCTTCCATTGGGCCCCACTATACACCTGCCAAGTTTCATGGAAATCGGAGGGACACAGGGGTCAGATCCTCACTTCAATTTGTCCTCATCTTGACATTTGAGGGGGTTTTGCCCCCTAAAACCGTTTTTTAGCTGAAACAAAAAAAACACGTATTTCTTCCTTTGGGCCCCACTATACGCCTGCCAAGTTTCATGGATATCGGAGGGGAACACTTAGATAACCTCCCTTGTTAGTCTTACACTTTGTAATTATATAACACTGCATATATTATAATGTTTTATTTTAATTTGTAAAACTGTAACTGTAGAACAATTGTATAATTTTTGTATAACATTTCTATATTGTTATATGTGTTAAAGGTTTCATCCTGGAATGGAATGTCTCACATTTTTGTGTGTTTTCATTTCCAATACATTCGAATGAATACTTATTCGTTTCAATGGCATTTACAAAATCATCTCTGACATTTTATGTTAAACAAGTAACATTATTTTTGTGCACGAGTGTGTTAGCCGATGCGTAGCAAAGTATATTAGGAACAAAACTTGAAAAAAATTCTTGTAGGACTAACTAATGAAAAATTTCTTTGTAATCGAAAATCATAATACCTTTTAAGATGTTGTAATATTATAATGGGATTGAGATACGAAACTCTCGGATCCGGATCCGGATCCAGATCCGAAACTTTCTGACTCGGATCCAAATCCGGAATTTTCGGACCCGGATCCAGATCCGAAACTCTCAGTTCCGGATCCGGATCCGTAACTTTTGGATCCGTTTGGCCATCCCTAGTACAGACAGGTGTTGCTCAATGCTACGGTAGTTTCGTTTACTAGAATGCTGAGAAAATCTGCTTTAGTAACGTGGCTACAGTTAAGTTTCAGGAGTAGTGAAATACTTTCATTGATGGTTAGGTTAACGCTAGCTTCTGACCATTTACTGCCCTTGTCCAGTTCCTTTCTGGCAGGCAAATCAAAGAGGGGTTTCATTACTTCATTCATGTACTTGCTACCTTGAGCTTTCATTAACATAGATGCATTATTCTTGCCATTACTCTCACCTCTCCCCTTTATTCCCCTTCTCTCATTAACTCTTAAACTTTCAAAGCTATGCAGCCTACTCCTAACCCTTTCATTACAATACATCCATCCTTTTCCACCATACTCAATAAGCCTTCCTTCTTCTGCAATAATCCTCTTAAAGTGGGTCATATCCTATCTTATTCCTAGTTCAAAAGTCACCTTATTGCTAGGAAACTTATGTTTCTTAACTTCATCAACATCCATGACAATAGCACTGTCATCATTAAGCCTAACCTCTACTGGCTGTACCTCACTATCAATTAGTTCATCATCATCCACTTTGTTCACATCTAGCCCTTCATCATGATAATCTGGGAATGCATCAAATTTAGAACTATTTTCTTCTCTACACCTATCCTTTGTTCGACATAGTTTTTCAAAACTTGAATCTATCGTTTCCTTTAAGGAGTCTAACTTTCCATTAGTAACTTTTAATACTTCTATTAAGGTAGCCCTAGTTGCTTCTATTGTCACCGCCAGGATTGCAGTTATAATTTAACTTTACTTAGTTATGAAACAAACCAATCTCTACCCACTGGCATTCTACCAAAAAAATAATAATAATAATCAAGAAATTCTTATTGCATGGTCGTCTTTTTACTTTCTTCCCTTCATTTTCATAATAGCGACTAAGCTATTCTGCCCTCAAAATTAGCTCTTAGCTCCATTGTTCGCCTTACAGTAAGTACTTTCACGTTTTAGTATATGTGCATTTCAACATATCAAAAATTTTGTCACTTCGTTTGTTTTCACTTTATTTACTTATGCTACTCGGGGTTAGTTCACTCGCGAGGCATGCAAAAACTATTTAAGTGTCCTGATTTCTTTGTATTTATAGTAATTTAGAACAATTTAGTGAATTTAGAATTTTAGTAAATTTAGAATTTCAGCGGTACATAAAATTACAACATGGCTTGTAATCAGGTCCCTTTCTGGAAAGACATTTATAAACGAGAGTGTAGGTTCATATCTAGTTTGGCATGTTTGGTTAATTCATAGAACTGTAAAATGAAAACGCAACAGAAGACGTATGTACCAAAGTAAATATCAAGACATGTAGGGCAGTACCTACCTGCGAACGGTACAGGTCCGGCCAGAAATCACAGATGAATAAATTTTATGATTCCTGGTCTTGAGACTCAAGCCAGCTTTAATTAGATTGTTGCAAATAAAAGGCATCCGCACACCCGTTGATATAAGATAAGACATTTAATGCTTTATGCCGTATACTTACGGCATCTCACCACACAACATACATTACCAAACAGTTGAATTGCGCAGCGAGTTGACAGACCCATTGAGCACTGGGTGAAGACAATTGAAAATCGCAAGCCGCGCTCGCGATGCTTCGTACCTACAAACAAACACTAGTTCATGCGGATTACCGCATATTAACTTCGGCGCAGGTCATCAAAATAAGTGTTAAGTACATTGAGCGAAGACTGTTTCTATTTGCATCATTCGGAACACTCAAAATGGTCTGAAAGTTTTCTTTTGTGAGAAAACAAACTCTTTCTTATTAGCCTGTCGAAGCACTGCCCGGGAACTGTCGGAGCAAAACTTTTTCTTTACTGGAGGCTTGAAGTGTTGTATCGGAACTGTGTTACACACCGTCTTCCACACCCCTAGTATCTTGCATCTTCCTGCTCCAGGGAAATTGTCCTTCCTTCCTTTGGTCTGTGAGTTTTAACCACACCCACATGTGACTTCACGTTTACACAAAGGAGGGATGGAGCTTCGCACGAAAACACAACAAATCCTTGTTGTTCGTGTGGTGATTTGGAAAGTGAAAAGTATATGGTTCCAATTAATTGAAGTTCGTCATGACTTCACTGTGAGTACTTCACTCCTGACAACTCTTTAAGTTTATGCATTTTCATGGTTTGCTTAATGGGTCGAACGTGCTGACATATTTGTATATCTCTTGGAGCGCTGTTAAAGTTCAGGATCCTCCAATTTTTCTACCGTCACTGATGTGTCCAAAATCGTAGCCTAACAGTCTGGAGGTCGGAATTTATGATTTCGGTTCGTGTTCTTTTACAAGTCTATATGTAGGATTCTCGGCGCCTGGGAGATGCTTGACTTCCAGACAACAGCACACTGGCTGTTCCCAAAGTTCACGATGAATGCAAGAATCGTGTTCTAGCGGAATTATTTGAATATGCATAAATTAAACTTCTGGAACTCGGGTTGTTAATGGTCCTTCCTGTTCACCATCTGTATTCTGTAATCTTCCACCCTCTGGAGAGTATGAATTTATGTTGACAAGAGGCGAATGTAGACTGGTGGAATACCAGAGTTTATTGCAGGACCATACTTGCTTCCTCATCTTGATTGTTGGTTCGTTGATTTTAAGTATGGTTGGCCCGGTGATTAAACAAATTGCTGGATCTGTGGGAAGGTTTGCTTGACAGAGACAGTTGTGTCATTCTCAGATAGCGAGAAAAAAAAAATATAATGGAAGTTTGTAAAGAGACCGAAATGGTAATTATTACATTGGTAATTGGTACATCGGTCACATTGTGAACATTATTGAAGAAAGCATGAGACGTGCGTAATATTTTATTGTGCAACTTCGGGATACACACTCAACTTCTCCTATGACGTTACATGATGATCTTGCACTTGCTAGGCTATTATGTTTTTTTTTTCTATAGGGAGAAGGCAGCTCGCAATATGTACGTCAAACATCCTGTACTTCTTTCAATTGCTCCCAATGTGAACCATGAAAATATTATCACCTTATAATTTCTGCCCATCAACTCCCTCTAAAGTATGTCACTGTATGTATCTTTTAGAAAACTGATAACATTTTTACAGGCTATTGACACTATACGTCCAAGGTCCAGGCAGTGTCTATGTATAATTGGAACAAAATCTTGCATTGTATATTCATCAAAAACAAAAATAGCATTTTCAGTGGCTTAGTTATAAATACCCACGGAACTTCCAAACATAAATATACATGTACTTGTACAGTGTCTCTCAAAAGTTTTAGGACAACGACATTTTAAACTAGGCAACCCAATTTACACAAACCGTTGGTGGGTTCCATGCAGAGTTAGGCTCAATTTCAGGGTTGCCACATGCACAATATATATTTATAAAATACGCGAAAGAAATATAAATAAGTATTATTGTATAAAATTATTAAAAATATCACTATTATATCGCAAATGACAAAATTCTTTCTGAAAGAAAAGAATAGGTTTTCTAGTATTTCATCGCTGATGAGTCTACAGTAAGGAAAAGAGGTGAGAAGAAACGAAAGGTTACAAAGGAGAGGAGAAAGAGAAAGCGAAAGGAGAAGAGGAAAGCAGAGGAGAGAAGAAAGATAGGATAGACGAGGAGAGGAAATGTAGTGAGGAGAATGGAAAAAGATTCGAGAAGATGAGGAAAAAAGAACAAAGAAGAGAAAATAGGAGAGGAGGAGACGAGAAGAGGGAAGTGGAGAGTAGAGTAAAGGAGAGAAAAAAGAGAAGAACGAAAAAAGAGAGTGTAGTGGAGTCGGAAATTTAAGACAGGAAAGGAGATAAGAGGAGTGGAGAAGAGTGGGATGGGGATAAGATGCGAGAAAAGTAGGGAAGGGGATATGAGATAAAAGCAGAACAGAAAGAGGGGAGAGAAGAAGGAGAAGGAACTGGAGAGAAGAGGTAGTTGCAGAGAATATCGTCTGAGCGTCAAGAATGGATGCATTGGTCAAATTATCGACATGAAACATTCAATAACATTTTGAAATTTATTGGATAATATATTAGATCGGTGCGAAATGCCTTTTGGCTAAGTTCAGAGCAAATTAAAATCTTCCATGTAAGATCCTTGATTTTACCTGCGATTACACCACTAAAAAAATGAACGTAATTTTTAATATTTATAAGAATTCTTCAATTTTTCTCCACTTCTCGGTTTGTTGAAATTGAGATTTTGTAATTCAATACTCCCCCATCGTTAATTCCAAACTGAATCATTCCGTTTCACACGGCGTGGACAATGAACACATTGGGATATGTCAAAACTTACGAAAACTTTCTACCACCGGAAGGGTTTGAACCTACGACCATCAGATTGACAATCCTGAACGGTAGCCACTACCGTACAAGCTTTCGCTCCTTAAACCACGTAGAAGGAGCTGACCAATGTGAAATGTAGATGTAACTCTCCTGCATGTAACGTGCAAACAAGTATTGTTTGTAACAAAGAAAACGAAAGTAGTACGACTCGGCGAAAACATTTAATGGAGAATTGCACATGGTGAGAACTTTTCATTCGATATTTGCGGAGGTATCCTTGCATTGAACTCAAGTGGGAAAAGGGGTAAAATTAGCATGTCCTGAAGTGCCACACATATAAATAGTTATTTCATTAATATTTGTCAATGTCTTTGAAGCAGTACACAATTATCGTTAGAGTAATTATCGTTCACGATCTTATATATAAAAATATCCCGTTGAACGTGTGTCAATTCATTTTTTTTTTTTTTTATAAATTCCATATGCAGAACAATGTAGCCACTATATACTGCTATTACAAATTATGTTACCATGCTCTTGTTTAATGGAAGGGATTCTTTTTTAAGGAACATCTAGTATGGAGGATCGAACGTGAGACCGCAATGCTTTCAAGAACGCTAACCAATACACTACGCCCTTTGTTTTCTTGGAGCTGCAGTTCCTAATTATTCTGTCGTCTCAATATTGTAAACGTTATCTGCAAAAAAGAAGTTAAATACTCAGATATAGCTCTGTACTTGTAGAATTACTTTATACACATGCATTTGAAATTTAACTCTGAATTTCCTTCTTGGTATTAGTATATCTAAGCTTGTGAATATATTTTATTTGTAATTTTATAACGGTTTCATGAACATCTACGAAATAGTTCCTTAAAACTTGGAATATGGTGAATAGATATGAAATGTCTTGAAATTAATTTTTGACCACTAGATTTTGGCAAGGGAATTATGTGTGATCCGTTTCCAGTCATTCATTGCTTAAACAAACGTTTCAAAACTATGTGGAATTTTCATTCTGGGATAAGTTTCTCTACTTGCTACATGTATGCGAACTACACTCTGTCCCACTGTCTGGAGCAGGTGAACGAAAACAAGTATCTGAGCAGCGATGAACACGTGAGAGGAATGGGATTGCGTGGAGGGAGGAAAACCATTGCAGTTACCAGCCTTCCCAGCAGCGTGCACTGATTCGCTCTGTCCACTCGACCCCCTCTCCCCTCTCTCCACTTCTCTTCCGCTATGCGCGGCTTTGCTCCAGAGATGCTGGGACAGGGTACAGTTAATTGTTTCTCAAAAGGTATCATCTATCTCTGTATGCCACACATTTAATCCTTACTCACATGGAAAAAAAAATGTCAATTTGTATTCAGGGGTAGTTTCACAGTTACAAACTATGTTGGCCTTGATGAGAAGTTTAGTGTAAGTAGGCATTTTGTTTATAATTTTGAAATTGAGGTCATCTAAGGTTGAAATCCTCATATTTAGGGCTTGAACTCGTCACCTAAGAGGTTGAATATCGTCCTCTACTTTGTGCGTGACCTTCTTTATTTTTCTATTCATAATTCATCCTCATCGTCGCGATTAGCCAAAGGTAAAATAAGAAAAGTCCTCCTCCGTGACCGTGCGGTCGAAGGACCTGTGCTTTGGACTCCGACTGCAGGACGGCATGGATTCGAGTCCGCCTATTCTCACTCTCTAGGTTCTCGGCCTGTGTATGGGACCGGTAGCTACCCACCATCGTGAAGAAATTGGGGAGCTACGAGTGAGTAGCGTAACCCGGTCTCGGAAATCACATATGGGGCATGTTCCTGGGTAAACAAAAAATAATCGATCAGACAATTCGATTATCGAAGGCGATAAAATAACCTCCGGTTGACCAAGTTGCCAATATAAATAAATGGAATACAGATTGTCTTCGAGCTTACATTGTTAAAAAGGAGCGGATACACGTATTAATATCCCAATAATTATTTAATACGGTTTTTTGTTTATCAGGAATTATCACTTAAACTATTGCATGTTGAGCTGGTGCCTACCTAGCCGCCTCTGATGAAATCTACCATTCTTCAGATTCTCTTTAAAATTCTACTCTGGTCACTTGTAACGTGCTGGGTGCAGACACTGTGCATCGAAGTACAGTGTTTTGCGATAAGAAGCGGCCTTGAATAGCGTGAGTGAGTCACTTTGATTGCGAGCAAGCTAGACTACCAAGCTTGTCTGCCTTTGAAAACCAAGTCAATTTTTTCACGGTTTCCGAACGCGATTGCTATTGTAGAAGTATATATTCTCTCAAAAGAGCAAGAAAGGAAATTCGACCAATGTTCTTCCGTCGTTTAAAACCAAATATTATCTATTAAACGAAAAGTTCACGATTGTCAATAAACGGTTTAACCTATCTGAGCATAAGGTGAATGTAATTACTAAATTTAATAGCAAGGTTCTCCAAAATTTCTCTTCCACTGCCTACGTAAGGTCAGTACCCAGGGGAGGGGCCATGTGGGCCATGCTCCCCCCTCGAACCCTAAAATATTTAAATGTGAACCTATAAATAAATATATACGAAAATAACATCGTCGATTTTTTAAATGTGTAAAAATTTCAATTTTGCTCTTGCATAAATGAATCTGTTTCTTGCGCAAAAGTCTTCAAGCTGCAATATTGGGTGGTTTTAGTTTTATAATCATTGATGCAAGGCTACCAGACGTCCGATTCACCGATTTAGTCAGGACAGTGCGTTACTTTCAATCCCTGTCCCGACTTTTTCGAACTGCAATCGTGATGCGAAAATGTCTCTTTATTATTGTTTTTTGTTAACTCACAATTAGACATGTTCTTTATTGTATGAATAATTCTAAGTACGCAACATAGAGTTATCATGACTTTTTAATGGCGCTCGCACTATTTGAACTATTTTGTAATATCTGTCTGTCTGTCTGTCTCTCTCTCTGGTCTACGTCAATGAAATGCAAGCAATATTCTTATTTATTTTTAACCCAATTAAAGGAAAGTGTAAGCATTTAAAAGAAATAAGAAATATCATCACTGTTGCTCTTCCTTAGAAATTGTTGTTCTTCGAGGAAGAAATATTAGAAGGATTTAGTCCAGCACCTTAACACAGTGTCCCACGAGTCTCTCTTGACTAATGCTGTCAAATGTGACATGATTTTATGAATAAAATTTTCCGCCTGTTTACGTATAACGTTGCACAGATTTGGTCGTTCGCACAAGGTGTAATTATTTCGTGTTACCTTACGCAACAGCAAATACATGTCATAAGACTGTTCTGGACACAAGACTTGCATCAGTAAACAAGCATTTTGTCTGTTACAGTATCACAGGAAAAGAACATCGTCCTGTAATGTTCAAGCCTCTAGATATTTTCCAATAGTAATGTCTAATCACAATAATAAGTTAGAAGAAATAACTCGCATTTTCACCTTGGTTTTAATCACTTCGAAAATTATTTCTCGAAGATATCGGTTATACTTCAAGAAAGCAAATCAAAATTAAAGTAAAAGTTCAACTACACGTATACCAAACGACATTTACAATATTGGAGGGACAGAATACTTAAAAGGTAACGAAGGTTCGAAGGTTCGAAGGTAAAGGCGTGGTGTAGTGGTTCTTCTAGCTGGTTTAAGGAGTAAAAGTTTGTAGGGTAGTGGCTACCGTTCAGGATTGTCAATCTGATGGTCGTAGGTTCAAACCCTTCAGGTGGCAGAAAATTTTCGTAAGTTTTTGACATATCCCAATGTGTTCATTGTCCACGCCGTGTGAAACGGAATGATTCAGTTTGGAATTAACGATGGGGGAGTATTGAATTACAAAATCTCAATTTCAACAAACCGAGAAGTGGAGAAATATTGAAGAATTCTTATAAATATTAAAAATTACGTTCATTTTTTTAGTGGTGTAATCGCAGGTAAAATCAAGGATCTTACATGGAAGATTTTAATTATCTCTGAACTTAGCCAAAAGGCATTTCGCACCGATCTAATATATTATCCAATAAATTTCAAAATGTTATTGAATGTTTCATGTCGATAATTTGACCAATGCATCCATTCTTGACGCTCAGACGATATTCTCTGCAACTACCTATTCTCTCCAGTTCCTTCTCCTTCTTCTCTCCCCTCTTTCTGTTCTGCTTTTATCTCATATCCCCTTCCCTACTTTTCTCGCATCTTATCTCCATCCCACTCTTCTCCACTCCTCTTATCTCCTTTCCTGTCTTAAATTTCCGACTCCACTACACTCTCTTTTTTCGTTCTTCTCTTTTTTCTCTCCTTTACTCTACTCTCCACTTCCCTCTTCTCGTCTCCTCCTCTCCTATTTTCTCTTCTTTGTTCTTTTTTCCTCATCTTCTCGAATCTTTTTCCATTCTCCTCACTACATTTCCTCTCCTCGTCTATCCTATCTTTCTTCTCTCCTCTGCTTTCCTCTTCTCCTTTCGCTTTCTCTTTCTCCTCTCCTTTGTAACCTTTCGTTTCTTCTCACCTCTTTTCCTTACTGTAGACTCATCAGCGATGAAATACTAGAAAACCTATTCTTTTCTTTCAGAAAGAATTTTGTCATTTGCGATATAATAGTGATATTTTTAATAATTTTATACAATAATACTTATTTATATTTCTTTCGCGTATTTTATAAATATATATTGTGCATGTGGAAACCCTGAAATTGAGCCTAACTCTGCACGCAACCCACCAACGGCTTGTGTAAATTGGGTTGCCTAGTTTAAAATGTAGTTGTTCTAAAACGTTTGAGAGACACTGTATATTGTATCTCAATTCTCACTATCATATTCTGAATTACAGGCCTAGGGAAAATGATACCACATTTTGCATTGTTGCGTTTTTCTCAACTTCCTAATCGAGTATGCCACTGATATCCTATAAAATAACATAACATGTTGTCAGTAACATTTCATGCCAAGGAGGAAGGGCAGAGAACAGGATCTCTGATGGCAATTGTCCCATCCATGTTTCTGTAATGCACCATTGGTTCTTGCCATACATCTCAACAGGAATTAAGGAGCTAAAGGTAGCCAAAGTATCGTGATCGTAATATCATTTTTAATCAAAACACACAAACACATGCAAAATTGTTAATAATGATAAGCACTTAAATCGCTAGTATATGCATGCTACAAAAAGTCAGTGTAGGTAATTGAGAGAAACGATTCTTCTTCTCATGGATCTGCACCTGGGTGTAATGTACAGAGGAATTTTTGTCTCTCTTTCATTTTTAATAGAATTACCATCATAAGTTGATATATATTTTTTTAAATCTTGGTAGGTTAGTGACAATGATGATGAAGGATTGTTAAAATATAAGAAACGGGGCTCAAATCCAGAACCTTAGGTTGAGCACCTCTCCACTCAGGGTGTAAAATCCTTGGGGGAGAGCCTATTGGCTATTGGTGATTTCACCAACCAAAAATATTGTCCTAAAGAAATCTTCACTTCCCCTCTCATCAAAAGCTTCTCAGAGCAGAGTTTTTGTAATAACAACAAAGATAAGCAATTAGATTTGACCTAAAAATAAATGTTGTTTTCTGTGTGTTTGTGAGTGTTGCAGGCATGCCCTCCCTCCCCCTCTCTCTCTAAATAAATAGTACAAGAAGAATGCAAGACGTTTATAATGAAATCAGATTTAATTTAATAATAAGTAAAAACAAATAACAAAATAAATTTGCAAAGTAACAAATGATTTCCTTTAGGTATTAAATAAAATATACTTTTTTAATATTTAGTCATTTACTTTTTACATCATTACATAACTTAAGTATGAATGTTTTTGCCGGTCCCCGTGGCATAGTGGTTAGCACTTCGTAATAAGACGCCAGGGGTCTTGGGTTTGAATCCCGGTGTGGGCATGGGTGTTTGTGAGTATCCCTTCATTAATTACATCATATCATCACTCATGCCCATCTTCACGATTAGCCAAAAGTAGCAGAAAAGCGAAGTAAAACAAATCCAATCATTCAATATGTATGTGCGTGCGTGTGTGTGCGAGTGTTTGTGTAAAATAAGATCTTCCTCCACCATTAAGTTTTCAATTATTTAACAACCATTCTCCGCTGATGATATTCTAATACTTGTCGAAGAATGTAATCTTCACATTGCTTTGCAAAAATTTTCCTTACACATTATTTTTATTAATATTTATTTTGGGATTTTTGCAGTTTCTCCCCTTGCCAATCGCCTTACACAAATATTTATAGTTTTTCCTCTCCTTTTTTTGATTTTGCTAGCCAGTTCTCGTCCTACTCTCGTTATTTTCTAACAATAATTTGAGCATTTCAAATGTCTTTAACACGGCAAATCTGCAAACACAACAAGGGTAAATTGAGCAATGATGATTTTTAAAGCATTTTTTCTTCGGTTTCAGTGTTTCAGTGAGATCCACCAAACCAATTCCGTCCATTTTCTTTACTCAAACGCAGACTGGCGGGTTATTCCGCGAACACACATTCAACTGTCACAATTGAAGTAGGATGCAAATTGGTAGGCTGTTACTACGTATTACAACGATCAGGGACGTACCTAGGTTGATCAGTTTCGGGAGGCCCAAACATAAGATTTTTTCTATCACACTATTATAAATTAACAAACTATTTATACACCATATAGGCCTATTCTATATATATATATATATATATATATATATATATATATATATATAGTCTTGGAACAGAACAAGGACCTCCTCGGTGGTGCATGGTAGCATCGTCGCCTTGTAATAAGGGATTCCGGGTTCGATACCCGGTGGGTGCTCATAGTGGTTCGAATCCCACTTTACACTGTAGGATCAGTCCCGAGTAGCCTTACTTTGTATAAAGTGGACTTAATACACCAACTCAATCAATCAATAAATTTAAACGGAACACCATTTTTTTCTGTAGCCCCCAACAGTCTACGGATATAGACTCGCGAAATCCACTGCCATTATTCGGGAAACTATATGCAGAATGAACTTATTAATTTAATGGCCGATACTCCCAGAACAATGTTATTAGTCTTTAGATTCGTAAATTTGCTTGAAGAAAATTGAGAAGTAGATAAAACCCTTTCCCGTGGTTTTAGATATAAAGTGCTGGAACCAGGTTTACAAGTATTGACAACAGTGCAAATATGAAATGTGTGCGTAATGAGTTCAAGCTAGGCATCTCATGTGTATATATACTGGAATCGAATCCGGTATCTTCTGTTCAAGACGACCGCGTTAATCACGATTTTATAAAGTGCGCCCGAGTGTTCTATGGCATCTGATTGTTCATTTGGAGAAGCATGACGAAAATAAATTTTATGCACACGTATAATTTCATAAAATTAATCTTATATGTGTGTGGAAAACTGAATATATGATGGCACTGGATAAAAGAAAGTTCCCACACGCTCAAATGATTACGCTCTCGTCTTTGGTTTGGCAGGTTCAACAAGAGGTCCCGGGTTCGATTCCAGATGGAGGCACATAGTGGTTCGGATGCCACTTTAAACTGTAGGTGTAGTCCCGATTAGCCTTACTGTGCATAAAGTGGACTTAAAACTCCAGTTCAATTAATCAATCAATCGAAAGGTTCAAGGTTCGAACCCTGGTGGTCAGGCCGGCAGCCAGAATTTAATTGCGGAATGGATTTATCCCTTATCGGCAGCCGCCTTCTAAAGGCGAAAGGGTTGTGGGGAAGGGTAAATGCGATGAAGATGAATTTCTCAGTATATTGCAACTTACCATATACAAGATATTAAATCCAGTTAATGAAGTAAATTTAATTACTACTACCTATTATTTAAATCAGATATTTGTAGGATTTCGGGAAAGGACTGCAGGCATCGAGCCCCTTCTCTGGGTACGTGCCTGCTTGTATTAGTTACAAAATTTCTGTGCTGTTCCAACATCGTGAGGACAATTTGGGAAATGCCTCAAAGCGATATGGAAGCAAATTTTGCTCTCGAAACTATGGGACTCGATGTGATGACCACGCGCAACCGATTGAAAGAACTCTTCGCAGGCCTTCCCCTCAATATACATTTTATTGACTCATTGTAAGTTTTTCTGGTCCTCCTCGATGACGTAGTGGTAGTGTCGCCGCCTTGTAATCAAGGGGTCCCGGGTTTGATACCCGGTGGAGGAACATAGTGGTTCGGATACCACTTTAACCTGTAGGTCCAGTCCCGATTAGCCTTACTGTGCGTAAAGTGGGCTTGAAGCACGAAGTCGATAATTTTAAGGTTTTAGAAGAACTACACATTGCTTTTTATGCATCGTACAATTTTCCTTCTATTCACCCTACTTTTACAGTTTTTAGTCCTAAGAATTCCAGTGAGTATAACACACTAGGACACCAGAGGTCCAAGGATCGAACCTTGTACCGGTATGGTTGTATCATATCCGTCCCATCGCCATTCCTTAGGCTCATCATGCATCCTCATCGTCACATTTAACCCAAGAGGTAGAAAAGCGGCGTAATATAGAAATATATAAATGATTGATTTGGTTTATTTTACTTCAGTTTTCTGACACTTTTTGGCAAACGTAAAGATGAAGATGACAATGAGCGATGTGAACTTGATGAGAAGACCATCATAAAGAACACGAACGCGCAGTCCGGGATTCGAACCCAGGACCCCTGGCATCGTAGTGCACCTTGCTAAAAGGACTCCTGGCATCGTAGTGCACCTTGTTAACCACTGTACAACAAATTGAAACAAAAAATGCTTCATAAGTAATTTGCTTCTCCATAGCTCATGATTATATAACTATTTTTCGCTGTATGACTAGGAATTAATTATATTTGTATCTTTAGTCAACGTTGCCACCTAAGCAGCAACAGCTTCTCCATTTGTAGGTTGAGGCTAAATGAAGAAACATCACAGAAAGTCAGAAAGATATACACATTTTGAAACATAATACTTGTAGAGCATGCTGACGGCTGTAAGAAAATTGCTCCATACCTAGTTTTTTTCCTTAATTGAAATGTGGTTTATTCTTCATTATACATGAGATCAACCACCCTGGGAGTCGAACCCAGCATCTTGTGTGGTAGTCAGACTCCCTTTTAGAACATCAATATGTTGGATATTTGGTCGATCAGTCGATCCTGATCCATTGTTTCCAGAGGAAGACAATTCGGCAGCTTCTAATTCGACATTTTACTCTCGATGAAGATAGACGAGATCACAAACACTTTGTGATTCTATCTTCTCGCGTTTACAGGAGATAAGCACCGCTCGGACCACATACCCTACTTCAAACTATCTGGCAGGCGTGAATTGTCCACCAAATCAACAGATGAATCGACCGCTTCGATGTTTCTTCAAATTTTCAGAAAGTGTCCTTTCCTCCTTTGCAGGGCAGGAGGGTTGAGTGCATGTGAGAAGAACCGCTATCCCACACAGCACATAAATGTCCAAAATATATCCTGGATAACTTTTGGATATTTGTGTCGGAAGATTTGGTTATCCAATAGATATCCAGGAATGTCCAACAGACATCCACTGGATATCTGCTGGATATCCATTTGTCCCCATAAGTGATATCCAATAGATATCCAGAATTGGATATGTTTTGGACATTCTCGGATAACTCTTGGACATGTTTTGGACATCATGTGGGACGTAATCTGGACATTATGCATTGATTTACACTTTTTACACTTTGGATATTGTATGGACACGAAAACTACAATTTTTGGACTAATTTTGGATCTCATCTGGATATTATTTCGATATTAAGGGATGCACGCAACAGTCAACCACCAATGTTTGTTGTTAATTTTCTTGCTCCCCCTTAAAATAGGCAATAGTCAAGTTGGATAGCTCAATGAACTAACCGATCTGTAACTACGCACTGGTAATGAGCAGGCTGGAAAGTTCATGTGAAGTAACCGATCTCTTAGTTTCAGTTTTCCACCACCATGGCATGGCATGGCATAAATTTGAAGTTTTGAAGATGACTGTCGAGCTGATTTGGCCCTTGACTCTATGAAAATTGTATAAGTGAAGTGTGTGTGGAATTAATGAAAAGGGCCTGTGGCTATACGTGGATCTTGTGTGTGCAACTGTCGCAACACAGGGAATGTTTCATATGGAAATTGTGTTTCATGCGCATGATATTGCATAAGTGTGTCTGAAGAGATTCGTTGTTCCCGTAAGTTCTATTTCCGAATTTGTATGTCTTGGCAGTGTTTGCCAGAATTTTTGGTGAGCGTCTCGTAGCTGCTGGATGACTGGAGTTAATTCCAGATCCTCTAAAACTTGGGTGCTTCGTGTGTACATGTCGTGGCCTGAAATGATAAGACCTGCTTTACTTTGCACCCGTTCCAGTCGTGTAATATGTGAATAGGCGGCATGCTACCAGGCTGGGCCTGCGTAAGTCAAAGTTGGAATGATGTACATCTGGTGTAGATGTAGCCTCGTCTGTAGTGTGAGTTCCGGGCATGTAAACATAACGAAAAGTGCAATGACTTTTCACAGTCCTCTGTTGGCCACACCTTGGATGTGATAGGCAAACGTGAGTCCTCGATCTAAGGTGACCCCTAGATATTTGACTTTGTGTTCATGTGGTACTGCTTGTCCGTGGTATGAAAGTTGTCTGAGTTCATACTTTCTTCTTTTTGTGTGGATGACACATACACTTTTCGCGGCGTTCACCTTCAGACACCATTTGCGAGCCCACGCTTGGAACTCATCGAGATGTTGTTGGAGATAGCGGTAGAATAAGGCTATTCGACGACTAACTGAAAAGAATGCGGTATAGTCAACCTAAGTGGCTTGGAGGTACACCTGCTAATATGAGCCGGATTTGAGACGTTGCTCCTGACAAGGAGACAAAGAAACTGCGTTTGCTCAGCTAAGATTGGATGAGTCGGACATAGCAATCCGGGAAACCCTGCCGTAAAAGTTTATATATGAGACCAGAGTGCCACACTCGGTCAAAAGCCTTCCTTATATCTAGGAAAACCCCTATTGCGAACTGTTTTCTATTGAGTGCCGTTGTGATGTAGTCTACCACATGGACCAGCTGAGAGGTGGTACTGTGGTTGGCTCTAAAACCAAATTGCTGGTGTGGTAAGAGCGAAGAGGTTTCTACGTGGGTCATGAGTCTCGAGAGTAATACTCTTTCGAAGAGTTTCCCAAGGTGTGAAAGGAGACATATTCTCCGGTTTGAGAGTACTCTTTACAGGTTATGGTAATGTTATTACCCTTGCCGTCTTCCTTGCAGTGGGAAAGTAGCGTAGTTGTAGGATGGCATTGAATATATATGTAATGTATACAAGTAATTTGCGAGTGGGATGTCGCAGCAGTTCGGGTCGTATACCATCTGGTCCAGGAAGCTTGACCTTAGGGAATCTTTGGATTTGGCGTTCTACCTCTCGAGGTGACGTCAATTTTGGCATGTGCTCCATTTATCTGGTGGTGAAAGTGCGTATCGACCTGTTTACATGTGTGATTGTATGCTCATCTGATGGATCTTTATTTGGAGTAAATTGTTCCTCGAGAGCTTTTCCAAAAACTTAAACCTGATCTTGTGGCTCATGTAAGAGTCCGTTTGGTTTTTCTATGACTCTGGTGTGTGATGAGTCCTTGGGACGAAGAAATGCCCTGGTATATTTCCCTATACGCTGATCATTCACTCCAAGGCCACTGAGTGTGTCATTCCGACGATGTTCAGTTTCTTTTTGTATGAGGGTTTTCACCTTGGAGCAGGGAGAGTTCCAAAGAGTTTTATGTGTGGGACTCCTTGTGTGTTGCCACCTTATTTCTCCCACCGTTTTAAGTGAATGTACATTTGGAGACGAAGACTGCCTGTCATTTGTGACGATCGGTGTAGCTGTGTGAATTCTGTGCTTTCTGCCTCAGCTTTGAGCAGAGAGTGGTTGAGATGTGATACTGACTGATCGACTGATCGAGAAGGGAGTTCACATTCCCTCTGAATTTATCCCAAAATGTCTCGCGTCTTAGAAGGGGTGGTACTCATTGAGTAAGATAACGGTGGAAGACTTGGAACATGACAAGCTCGTGGTCTGAATACAAAGCATAGATTGCGTATGGGTCTGTGAGGAGTGGCACCCCTTTACTCATGACTACGTCTAGCACGTCAGGCCGGCAAACCCAGCTTCGGATAGTGAGTGGGTTCCCGGGGGCTTGGATAGTGAAAGTGGATCAGTAGTTAGTCATGCAGTAGGTCACCTGCATTATTAGGATACCGTGAATGCCAGGATGTATGCTTGGAATTGAGATCTCCAACAAGAACCACTTTATCGCCTAGTTTAGTTATGGTGTCATAATCATCTGGCACGTAAAAGTCCCGCAGCAGGACATCTGTATGCAGCCACGAGAATGAGTGACTCTCCGGGAGTTAGAATGACCACAGCTAGCGCTTCTAGACCGTTCAAAGGTGGGACATGTATTTGCTGAGATGGAAAAATCCCTTATTACTACTACTAATAATCCGCCTTTTGGCCTTCCAATCCGATCCAGTCTGTATATGAGACAGTTGGGCAATTATATATGTATTTGTTTAAGTCCACTTAATGCACAGAATAACTAATAGAGACTGGACCTAAAGTTTAAAATGGAACTCTAACTGCCTCCACCGGGTGAGTGGTTATTTCTTTTAAAAGGAGTTGCATTTATTGTTGACAAGAATTAATTGAAACTACTGCGGCATAACATAATATGTATACGTATTACAAACTCATCTGGCAATCTAAGTTAAGATATTACTGTTACTTTGTAGTCATTATGTACGTATTAAATATACACATACGACATACTTATAATAAACGTATTCTTCAACAGTAGTATAATTGTACGCCACAGGCGCGGTGGTCCCCTCAACCAACCAAGTTACAAAACTTCATCACCAAAATCACCAAATTGTCTACACCACATTAGTTATGTAACTCTCTTCCGGCATCGCACGAAGCGAAGTTTGTAGGTCCACGGGTCTGTAGACTTACAAAAAATATCCCAAACAAATATCCTAGTTCACCCCTGTGAATCAATATATCCCATTTACCATTCCTTTAAATCAGTCCAGTGATTTTATGATCAACCCTCATATCCCACAAGACAAATTCAGGTTCGATATGGGTACGAAATTCCCCACCTGTAAGAAAAAAAATATTAGTACACAAAAATGGAAAGCTTGTGGTGATGTACCTGTAATTATGTGTACAAATATGTGAACTTTTTTGATTCACTCAACAATACGTTTATTATCAATCTTTCTGAATAAACTTTAACATTGTGTATTATACCTCACTTTTGTTTATCCTAATCAAGTAACACCACATTTAGTTCTATTATACGAATGAGGTTCTTGACAATGTTCTTTTACTCTTTTACTCAAACAAATGTAACGTCGAAAGTATGTCTACAAGAAACCATGTACTTTATATGAAAGGCTCAAATGCCTGGTTTCATACACAAAACTTCTGTAATGGTAGATCATGCACAGCACATGCATGCAAACTGATTGAAATGCTTGAACATTGCAATTACATTAAATGAACATTTCAGAAATATTTATGTATTATTTCCTTTATATATGAAAAATACCGATATCTTTAGAGTACATACTTTTTTGGATCCCACTTTAAACTGTAGGTCCAGTCCCGATTAGCCTTACTGTGCATAAAATGGACTTAAAACAACAACTGAAACTGAATCTTTAGAGTACGTCAGATTTCTCAAGAGAGATTAGGTATCTTCGCACTCCGTTTGGACGATGAAGTTCCAATATTAAGAATTTCCCCTCCTTATATTTCTCCTCGTATTGATGTAAAATGCACTCTACGGCAAACATATCATTCAACAAGCGAAGAAGTGAATTTGAAATGAGGTTCCACTGCCTCGCCGGTACTTAAATTTTAGCGTAACATTAAAATTGACTTGATGTAGGCAAAACAATATGGCGTAGGCCCCTCGCGGGAACCCGTTCCTTCCCAACATTTACAATACAAACAATTAAAATGCTAGCAATTTATCATTAACTCTAACTGCTATTCGTGCTTAAAGTTCCACTAGAAACTTGATTCTCGACGACAAGATGCAAAACGAAGTCGCTCTTTTTGTATCAAGGTTGAAAAACACCTTACTTTCTGTTGCAGGTTAAGAACGTGGCGAACAAGTGGCTTCTCGTTCCACTTGAATTTCGATTCCGAGACTCACGTAAATATTCCCACCTCTACAGTTAAAAGGTGCTCTGCGTCTTCCCAGTGTCGAACATGTCGGGCTGAAAACACTTTGAAAGCCAGACAGCTCCTATTAACAGATATATTGAAGTGATAACACACTCCAAACACAATCACTGCAACACTTCGGCGTCCGTTTTTTCCATCTGCTCCTTCTTCACTGCCCCTTCTACCGCCAGCGAACAGCGCGTTCAAAATTAACGAGTAACAATCATGACTTCCAAATTGAAACAACAAAGAACGTGTGATAAGGACCTTTCCTGTAACCTGCGTTATGTTCAAAATTAGGGATGCTTTTAAATCTTATAAAATGTGTGCTGAATCAGTTTCAGACAAGTGTTAAAATAATCATAATCCATGAGGTTCCCCGAAGCGAGCATTATAATCATTTGTACATCTATCGGTATACACATAACCATCTAAAGAGCAGATGTCTAGAATTTAAGAACGCTAAACAACTGCGTCTCTATTAACATCGCTTGCTCGTGAGTAAACCTTTGTCTTAAAACACTTACACATGCGAATCCTTCATAGTAGCACTGTAAGTATTTTTGAAATAAGGCTATGGTTTTCCGTCATTAACACAGTAAATGTACATGTAACATGTTCAAGTTATTTATTGGAGGACAGTAGAAAGTAGGAAGACAAGGATAGAGATATTATTGCCGGTTGTGGGGAGTTACTGGGTGGTAAAAAGGTGGCGCCAAAAAAACGCACCTCATTTGGGTGAATATTTCATCTTGAGCTGCCACTGCTTGGGCGTACTACTTAGAAGTTAATTGGGTATTATAAAGAAGGAGCCGACATTACAAATTCAAACTGCGAAAGGAGTTTTATAACTTGAAGTTTCTATGAAGTTATTTCAGTAGAATAGTGTACGTGTGTAATGTGAAAGGAACTAGAAGGCTCTCAAACCAATAGCTTAATTAATTTTGTAAAAAAAGTCGAAATATTTATTGAAACTTCTTTAAAAAATGAATGCTACCATTTACATCATTAAGTAGCGCAACATCCATAGTGATATCCTGGAAATTTTTGTTTACATTCATCATATAATAATATATATATATATGTAGATAATATATATCATAATATAATACCTGGCTGCTGTATTTGTCACCTACCCACTTCCTTAAAGTGTGATCTGATTTATTGTGTATATTTGATTCCCGGATATTTCTTAATTGAGCTCAGAACATTGCTTTAAATGGATTTCATGCTGCTCAGATTACAAACTTCGGTTAATTGGTACACCAGAAAATATATTTACAACAAAGGGTCAAGGTGTTCTTTTTGAACTGTCATTCGTTGCTCGATAGTGTTTGTTTCGGGTTATTTTATGTTCCCTTATCTAGCAAACAAGACGGAATGGGAGAACTCACGAAAAATATTTAGGTATATTTAACGCTATCTGGACTAATCTCTTAGGACATATGTCTCAGAAGCATATTAATTGCAAGGTTACATTTGTAGATGTAACAACAGATGTGGCAATGATTCAGATTACATTTATGTTCAATTAATATTATTATTTTTTTTTTATTATGTGATAACACATTAATTTCCATTATGAGTCTCGGGCCTCCCCTTTGACGCAGTGGTAGCGTCGTTGCCTTGTAATCAAGGGGTCCCGGGTTCGATACCCGGTGGAGGCACAAGTGGTTCGGATCCCATTTTAAACTGTAGGTCCAGTCCCGATTAGCCTTACTGTGCATAAAGTAGACTTAAAACACCAACTCAAACCATTATGAGTCTCACACACGTACTTACTTCACATTTCAAATAATTTCCCTCTTTTCTAGGTATAACAAATTAATTATTGTCCCTCAAGCTTCAACATATGAGCTAATTTTTTCTCCTTTTTCTCTTCTTCCAAATATATATATATATATTTAATCAATTTCCTTTCGATTCTCTTTTGTAAAATTAAGTAAATAAATTTTTATTTAGTTATTTCCTATTCTGCTTTATGAGGTAACTACAAATCTCAACTTCGTATAATAATATTATTATTATTAGTAGTAGTAGTAGTGTTCTCTTTGAATAGAACCGTGTTTTGCGCACCTCTCATTCCACAAGTTCCTTGTTTGATCCTAGAGCCCACTTCCTAACAAGTTTCCTATTTTTGCGACGTCACCAAAATAATGCCGGGATAGTTTTATTAAATTGTTACCCTGGTTGCTTTCGTCATAAACTAAACAGTTGCACAAAAGTCATCATCCTATTGGAACTGACCTTTATTTTGACATCTTGTTGTTTATATCAGTAGTGTTTTGTCAGGTAAATAGAATACACTCACGAAATTTATTGTGTGCGCAAATGAATAAGTATACCCTACAAGAACGTGGACAAATTTTGACAATATTTTCAAGGAATAATCTATCTGTAATCTTGACACAACGAGAATTTAGACGACATTTTTCCAATCGTCTAGCGCCTACACCACAAACCATTCGACGTCTTGCTTCCTTTGGGGATATTTGAAGTCATTGTTTCTTGTGAATAAGCTAGAGACGTTACAGTAACTAAAGGACAATATTCAGCATGAAATTGAAAACATTTTCCCGCAGATGCTTTCCAACACCATGGCAGACGCAATAAAGAGAGTACAAATTTGCATCAATTCGAATGGTGGTCACTTATTGGATATCTTTAGAAATTGAGGACATAAAATTTACAAGTATCAATAAAAGTTTATCACAAGAAAACTACTTTTTAAAATTTAAAACCCAAACTATAGACTAAGAAAATCAGGCGATGACTTTGCGCCACCATGTATATTCATAAAATATTGATCACCATAGCATCTTTGAAGAATTGATTGTGTCCTTGTCGCTTTCTACAAAACGTAAACTATTTGTTACCTTAATCAACTTGCACGTTCCCATTCAACCACGCGAGAGAGACAGAGATATTTTCAGAAGACCAATAGAAATATTGCAAGTTATCGTTTCAATTCTAAATAGATTATCAACGTATATTACTTTCCTATTTTTTACTTATTACTATTTTGTTCAAATGCCAGAGGAAAATGGACAGAGACTTTCTTGTTCGTTATGGACAGCCTCACACCACGTCTAATAACACAAACACGACGCCACTGGCGTACGCAGAGTAGGGGCTGATGGGTCTGCATCCCAACCGACGTTTTGAGAAAATCGACATTTTCAAATAAAAGCAGTGAATAGTTCGAGCGAAAACAAAGTCGTAAATGCAAATCCTTCATAAAATGACCCCCGATTGAAATTTTTTGAGAGTGACGCGTGCTCACGTGAGACAAGAGGACCAGTTGTCCCCCTAATACATTCACTTGGAAATTTACTGTAAAGGAATTTCCATCATTTAATTTTGACGATAATCTGCGAGTTTAGGACTTAAGGAAAAATTAAGAAAATCGGTTCCATCGGTTTTTATTATTGGATATGCAATGTTTACTTTTGTTGCTTGATTTAAAAAATACAGCATAAATAAAGTGCATTCGTGTTTATTAATATTTAGGAATTTATCTATTACAAATTTGCAATCAGATTTGTACACGAAATCTTATCCGATAACGAAAATCTTTATTTTTACCACTGTATTAAATGTTTGACTTACTTAGTTGAACAACAATATTTTTTACTTTTATGATTTATTTCTGCGAATCTCATGGCATACATGAATACATACTCGAGAGTAGAATGGCAGCATTATATTCCTAAGAGTCGACAGAAATCCGACGGGTCCGGTGCTAAATTACATCCGGTGAATTTGACGGTAGCCGTGTATGAGCGGATATATCGCTGACTCAGCAGAAAGTTGATGTTTCGGTTGTTCTTGAAGACTTCCGGCAAAGAGCCCCTTGGCGATGTGGAATGCGGAGGGGGTAATTCACCTGTGACGTTGTTTCTTGGTGTATGCAAACCTAACACATGCGTATGTGCGTGCGTGTGTATGTGTGTGTGTGTGTGTGTGTGGAGGATATGCATGCGCATCCAACGTGTAAAATGCAAGGACATGAAGGAACCTGATTTTATGATGGCGCCCAAGGTGCCGTAAAACCAAAAGCCCAGAGGCTAAAGAATTTGCTCTGTAAAAAAGGGTGTTGAGGGTTCGATTTCTGTTAGTGGTTAATGTTGTCGCCTTGTAATGATGAGGTTCCGGGTTCGATTCCGTTCTGTGGTGAATCGGGACTTTAAACTCTTTATTTTATCCCGTTAAGGAATGAAATTAAGCCCGCTGCCTTGCGATTGTTTTTGGTCATATAATTCGTCTGCTCCCAGACGCTCGCTCGGGACTGAACCTGCTGCCACCTGGCAAGATTTTCGGGGCAGATTTCTTGTTCCGCGAGTAGACAGTACACAATGAAATATGGAACGCTTACTTGATGACGCAGGCCGAACAGAGGTCATGTAGCACGAAACACTGAAAATGATATTATCTGTCTGGAAACCAGTTGGCGCCACCTTTGGAACTGTTTCGAGTATTATATTTATAAAATGAAGTTTAAGTTGATGTTAAATAATATTAATTAATGTAAAATGCATTAAATTTTTTTCAAGCTATCGTAGATACAAATTTCGCTTTAACTATGCTTTGTGAAGTTTTTGTGCAAGATCATAATGAGCTTGATTGATTGATGAGCATCATGGATGCATTCTAATGTTTACAACGAGAGACATAATTTGCATAGAATTAGATTGAATTTAAAATTATAATATTGCACTTTAGTATTCTTGAAAATGTTGAAAGGTTAGTTAGTAGTTCTATATTAATAGTAATTTAATTGTTGTGTAATTTGTTTTGATATGTGGGTAATGATTTGCCGAAGTTCGTGAAGTTGTAGGTTTTCATAAGTGTTTTTCATTTCAGTAGGAGTAAGTTTGCAAATTTTGCCTCAAAGGACGAATGAAAGTCATACATTGTTACGATGTATGAAGTGATTTATGCATGTTGATAAATAAGCTTTGTTCACATCGCTCTCGCAGTAATTAAATTTTACACGTTCGAAGTAACGAGTGTAAGGGAGTAGTTATAGTACCCCGGTGAGGTCGATTGGTTAGAGATCGATTAAAGATCAATTGATGATGTAGTTGTGTGGGCAAACAAGGGGTGTTTGTTGAGATATTTTTGGGTGTTTTGATTAGCTGTTGTTAAAAGTGGGCGTGGCATTATGATATGGGCTTCCTGTTGTTAATGAGAGGATTTATATGGGTTTCCGGTCGTTGATGAGGGGAAGGTTGGGGACAGTTGATTTTCTCGATGGCGTTTCCGGTTTGAGACCGTTGATGAGTTTGAAATTCCAGGAAGTGGGTGTAACGGTTTTCCGTCTGAACGGAACATGCCCGAATATGTTTTAGGTGTAGCCTTCTAGTTTGAAGTATGTTTAACGGAAATCGTGACGTAGGAAAAAAGAAGGTATAAATAGAACGGCTACAAAAAAAAATGGTATCATGTGAGGATGGATGTGTGAAGTACAAGGCTGTCTTATAATGGTGTGAATTTCTACTAGGAGTTCTGGGCACTTGTTCGGTCGTGCGGCGACCTGTACAGCTATCGACCGGACCTTTATTGGGTGCTGAGTTATTTCCCGTTTATGTATGTACTGATACCTTAATCTCCCTGTTGTGGATGTTACCTGTTCAATGGATTAGGAAAAGGAATTCACCATCACTACGAGACGTTGAAGGAGATAGAAGAG
The DNA here is from genome assembly GCF_977018435.1 of Lepisma saccharinum. Lineage (NCBI taxonomy): Eukaryota > Metazoa > Arthropoda > Insecta > Zygentoma > Lepismatidae > Lepisma > Lepisma saccharinum. The sequence goes on along the minus strand of NC_139230.1, from coordinate 98,285,951 downwards.
AGAAAAATAATAGCGCACGAGAAAACAGGATTTCCAAGTCACGGGTGTATGTGCATTCTACGTCGAAGGGAGGAAGAGGACAAGATCGGACAAGCTTTGAAGGAGAGAGTGAAAGAGTGGTTTTCTTTGTTGGCAGACCCTGTGGTTCCTCCCGAAGGTTTAGGTGTTCGCAGACGGCTGTTCCCCGACGATCCTGAGGATATTATGGCTGTACCTTTATCGCCGATACCACGGACGCCATCACCTACAGTATCGGATTATTTTTATTTTTACAACATATGAGAGTGTTTACTTACCACGATTGCAGGACTCGCACCGAGCCGTATGTTATCGATTCCCTATCAATGAATTCGAGATTAAGAACATACAGAAAGTAGCCTATAGGATTGTAACAGACTCCTGACGAATTAGTGACTGCAGGATTTTACTATTTAGGCTTTAGCGACAGATTATTGTGTTTTGATTGTTCGTACGGACTTTGCGATTGGACATCCAAAGATTGTCCGATTCTAGTACAGTACATGTTGATACCCCAGTGTCCCTTTATACAGAGTGTTGCGGCGTTACATCGTAACTGCAAGAGCTGCAATTATTGCTACAGTATTGAGACTCCTTAGAAAACATCCGATAAACCTAGTGTGGATTCTGTGACATTCTGCAAATATGTTTTGATAATCCATGCAGTGTTGTAATTATTCCGTGTCGACATTCTGTTTCCTGCGGATCCTGTGCTTCCCAATTGGACAAGTGTGCCGTATCCCGGGCCAGCATTGAAGATACATTAACTGTTTTCACCTGTTGAACAAAAGGGAAGCCTTTTTTTTTGGACGTTCAAGGTCTTCGAGGAGCAGGAGGAGAATTTGTGTGGAAAGAATTTGCGATTTTAAAATTTCCTTTCGATAGTGAAATCTTCAATTGGTTTATACTTTTTGAGTGAAAAGTATCGCCGAGTGAATTACTGGCTCCGTACAAACGAACATGGTCTCAACTGGGGAGATGGATGTTTACCGTATGAGAAATTAGGATACGTTTTCTATTTTGTGCTTTTGAATCAAATAGTGTACGTCAAAGGTATGGAGAAAATAAAATGGTTGCAAAAATTACTTGTAGAAAACACGTATTGGTAAAATATCTGTACGCAACATCGAAGAACTTGAATGTCCAAAATAGGATAGTGTGAAAAAGACTACAGGAAAATGCAGAGAACATAGTAAATGTGGAAACGTAAAAAAAACCTGTGCAGTTGAAAATGTCTGGAAGATGTACAATTTCTATTGTAATAAGTACAAGAAATAAAAGATTTTTTGAACATTTACTAATGTTTTATTTATAATTGTTGATATGGATATAGATTTACAATACCTGAGTGGTTATATTACAATATATAAAAATAGAAATGATTCATTTACAATGTGAAATATATTTACAATTACATATGGAAGGTTTACATCAATACCAGAATGGTTATTTTACAATACATAAAAATATCAATGCTTCATTTACAATATGAAATACATTTACAATGGATACTTAAAAAGGTAAAGTGCTCCCCTGTGCATAGCACCACGTCATGAAGGCGTGTAGGGGGTGTGGGGGTAACGCTCAGTAGTCCAATCAACCCGGTTCTGCGCCCGAAAATGAGGCTCGGTGAGGCTCGCCTTAATGGATTTCTCTCGTAAGGCATGAGCCTCATTTTCTGGCAGTGTTGCCAGCTGATTACTCGAAAAAATCACCAAGGTTTTTTTTGGGTCTAACCTAGCCTAAAGCAAGGAGCTGGCAATCTTGCTTGAGGCTCGCCTTAATGGTTTGCTCTTGTAAGGCATAAGCCCTATTTTCTTGCAGTGTTGCCAATATTTTACTCGAAAAAATCACCAAGGTTTTTTTTTTGGGTCTAACCTAGCCTAAAGCAAGAAACTGGCAACCTTGCTTGAGGCTTGCCTTACAGTGCATAAAGCAAGAAGCTGGCAACCTTGCTTGAGGCTTGCCTTACAGTGCATAAAGCAAAGTTGCCAACCTACTGGTATTTTTGCCATAGCCTTTTACAAAAAAAAAAGAGAGAGGAGAGAGAGAGGGAAGAGTTAAACAACCGACAGCTGCCAACACCCACCTACAGCTTTTTTTTGTCTAACCTAGCCTAAAGCAAGGAGCTGGCAACCTTGCTTGAGGCTTGCCTTACAGTGCATAAAGCAAAGTTGCCAACCTACTGGTATTTTTGCCATAGCCTTTTACAAAAAGAGAGAGGAGAGAGAGAGGGGAGAGTTAAACAACCGACAGCTGCCAACACCCACCTACAGCTTTTTTTTGTCTAACCTAGCCTAAAGCAAGGAGCTGGCAACTTTGCTTGAGGCTTGCCTTACAGTGCATAAAGCAATTTTTGCCAACCTACACACACTAAACAAGGAGAGCCGGCAACAAATATGTACTGCCGTAAAAGAGAGAGAGATGGGTGGATGGTAATATAGTATGTGTGTGCGTGTGTGCGTATAATATGTAGCATTATTAACTAGAGTGTGTTGGCAATTTACTTACAACTAAAAAAAAAAATAGAGATGCCAACTTTGCTGTAAGATGAAGAGAGAGAGAGATTTATGGCTGGCAACAGTGGTGAGCGAATGCGCCATATCGCAATTTTCCAAGTCCCGGGGGCCAATGTTTGTATATTGTGACTTTTGTAAACCTCTCTCGGGGGAACGATGTGCCACACACGCGCGCGCGCGTATGTATTGTGACGCAAACAAACAAACAAAATAATAATTGTTGTTTTTTTAGGATACCTGGCCCCTATAACCTCGCCAGGGTGCGTGGTGCCCAGCCAAAAAAGTAAAGGTTTTCTAACGGCTGCGGTTATCTACAACCGCACCTCTGTAGAGTTTCACGTGTTTTTTTTTCTCAAACTTCCATGAAACTCTACAGAGGACCTCCGTAATGCATGCAACGTGTACTAACGACTCTAGTGTTATTTGATGTTGTGATATTTTTGGATATAGAGTTTTATTGTGAGATATAGATAAAAATAATTATGTTTATTATAATATTTTCTTGATGAAGATGGAGAATATGTGTGTGTTACAAATAAAGTTGCATGCTTTTTTTTCTAGTGTGTGTATGTGTTTTTGATGTTTCGACAGCATCTGAAACGATAAAAAAAGAAATTTTATTGTTAATTTTCACGTGTAAAAACAACAACAAATTTTTTTGTGCAAATTTTCTGATTGTCTCGTGCTATAGTGCAAAAAAAGATTTTGTAACTGATAACTAATGAAATTGACATTTGTAACTGATCTGAACTAGTGAAATTCGTATTGTGCTATTGTAACTGATTGTGCTAGTACAAAAAATTTCTTATTGTGCAAGAAAAGATGTTAAAAAACTTGTTAAAACTGCTCTGTGACCCTCTCGTTCTTCACGTCGTAGGCGAAGGACTTCTCTGCAATCAGGATGACACTGCATAGGGTATCCTCGGGCAAGGCATCGTGGAACTCACAGACGACCTTGATGTTGGTTCGATCGTTGACCACAACCTTCTTTCTCTTAGATGTGTTGATGACGGTCATGGGTCTCCGTGCTTTGAACTCGCTGGGCGTGTAGTACATGTCCACGCTTTCTTTTATGTTCCCAACAAACTTCCTTTTTGGGTATAATATTGCTTATAAAAAGGTTCAAAAAACGTGATTCATTTGATTAACTTACAAAGTTGATGTATATCTATTATTTTTTAACATGTTAAATTGTTACACATTTAGGCCTATGTAAAATACCTGGAAAAGTCATGGACTTTGCAAAATGGGTGTGAACTCTCATCTATCAACCCCACACACATGTTGCTTTTCGTAGGCTATTTGAATTGTTTGCATTATGCACACATGTAGTCCACCCGTATCATATTTCTTATATTTTTTTCTTTACTTGTGACGTTCCTTTCTGGTGTTCGCCACTGGATCACGGATTACTACGTCACGGTAGCTACCCAATCTCCTTGTGCGGCGGAGTTATGAGACTCTCCTTAATGTTATGCTACAATGAGCATTCTCAGGACGAAACGGTTTGAACAAAAAAATAGCTTCTTGCTATTTTACAAATTTAATAACACATTTTGCCTTTAAACGATCACTGCAAAATAACAATAATATTCACAAACGCAATCACATTTGAATTAAGTTGCGGCTTTACCTATAAAACAGTGTTTTTCACTAAATAAACATCATCTCACGCAACTCAACTTACTTTTTCCATTTCACGCACTGTTGTCCTGGCAACGGAATCAATAAAAGATTGGACAGTTCTACAAATGTTTATAAACCGGAAATGACTTCCGCTTCTGATATTGCGTGTAACAAATGTACAGCAAAAATTACAAATTTAAGCCAATATCAAAATATCAAACAACAGTATTGAAACTAACAAATAAATCAAATGTGAAATTAACAGAAAACAAATAAAATATTTCATATGGTCAAAATAAACAAAGCGTATCATACTCTCTGACAGAAACAAATGTCAGTGTGAACTGCACGTGGTTGCATACATATAGGTTAGAAAATACTGTTCTTTAACATCTCGTAACAAAATGAGCAAATTTCTTTACCCACCCTCTCCTATACCCCCCACATATATATATATATATATATATATATATATATATATATATATATATATATATATATATATATATATATATATATATATAAAATACACACACATGTATATACAGTGTATAATATGGGAGAAAATTTATGAAAATTCGCCTATGGGTCTGGCCCCCCCTCTAAAAAATCCTGGGTACGGGCCTGGTCCCATGTGACTACGTAATCAGCATTTTCAGGAATTTTGAACTATTTTAAGTCTTTTTTAACCTCCTTCAATATATTTCGAACATAACTTAAGATTTTTCGGGCCTATTTTAGGATTTTTCGAACCTATTTTATGGTTTTCGAAGCTATTTTGGGATTTCTAAAGCCTATTTTAGGAACCTTTTAGAACCTAAAAGTCTGAGGTCTCATTACTATGATCAAGAAATTTCAATGAGGCACATTAAAGTTTTGTGTGAACAACAAATCAAACAATATTTCGCGAAAGAAATCTCACAGTGAAAGTCGCTCCTGCGACATAAAAACATATTTTTTTAAAAAAATAGTTCTAAGCACAATAAGTTTCAGGATAGTGTTTTATATATTTACATTACATATGTAGTATTTTGTCGATTGAGCCTTACACTTGACTTTTGTAGTCAGCAATCATAAATTAATTGTTTACGTGCGTGTAAAACGCAGTTTTTCAGTTCTTAGATGGACGTTCATTGAAGTTTGCTTTAAGTCCACATTATACTCATATAAGCTAATCGGGACTAGACCTACAGTTTAAAGTGGGATCCGGACAACTGCGTACTCCACCGAGGATCGAATCAAGTACCGTCAGTAGAAAGCGACAACATTAACCACTACACTGTCGGCGTTTGTTGGAAGCTGTTTCTGTTTTAGTAATTTGCGATTGATTGCTTTATAGGCTATTTTACGACGCCTTTCTTCCACCTTTGGTTAATCGCGAGAATGAGTATGAAGTGATTATATTATATAATTGATGAAGAGACAATCACAAAGATCAATCATCACCAGGACCAGAACGTAATTCGTGCCCTGGTAATCACTCCGCGACGACGGTCCGCTTCAAGGCCTATCTGAATTGAAATTGGTTTATTTTGGGAATATCGCACACAGTACAGTGTTACAAGTACAGACTTTTACAAAAAAGAATAATACAGAATATTTTACAAACATACCCTTATAGCATAAATTCCAAAAATTATATACAGTGGTGTGCCAAAAATGGTTGGTGGATGGGACCATAGCCCCCTTTTGGCCCAGTACAAAGAATGTCAAAGGCAGGAAAAGGTGGCAAAATGATGGCTGACTATTAAAAAATGTATATGCCCCCCCTCCCATCTCGTAAGGCCTTGGTACGCCACTGTATGTAGAGTTTGGTAGAGTTTTGTTTTTAAACCCAATTTATGCACATAAAGGCTTATCGAGACTGGGGACTTGCAGTTTAAAGTGGAATCCGAACAACTTGTATCTTGACCTTGCATCAAATCCGGGACCCTTTGATTACAAGGAGGTGACATTGCTACTACCCTACCCATCAAAGAAAGAAAAACTGTCGCACGTAACGAACTGTTCCATTTGGAACAAAGAAGGAGAGGAGAAAGGGCTGTTCCTTTTTCCGATAGAGGAGGAAGTGTGATAATTTACATTGACATTTCTTAACATTTTGAAAAACATTTTCTCAAAAATGGGACAAGTAATCATTGACTTTTCATTCCCATGTGTTAGTGCATATATTCAGCTACAAGATAGCATACCAAGTTTTTCCTGCCCTTTTGCTGTTTTGAGATAACCCTAATTCTAAAGTTGCCGATCGCGCATTTTTTTTTTTTTTAGTATTTAAAGAGTTATATCTGTTGACAGCGTCAATATGCAAGTAATTTGCTACTTCAGGTAGCTTGTTCTAATAGTGAGCTTCTATGCCCAGTAAACAAAATTTTGGGTAGTGTTGCTTAACCAAGATATTAAGGGCCGAAATCAGTCAAAAACTGTATTTTGGACCCTCTTTGTTGCCACATAACAATGGAAAGCAACAATGCAGCTTCAAAACACTTGAATGTACCTATGTACTATATCAAAACAGAAGTTCGGGGTATTGTTGCTTTCCAAAGATAGCAGCACTCCGAACTTACCAATGTTTCACTTTTCACGAGAAATGAACTGTGTGGCCTTGAATTTGGACATTTTCTACATGGGAGGGAAATTGTTTTATGTTCTCAAATTGCACAATATTCATTTCTCTCGACATGCTTCAAGATATAAAAAAATAAGCGAATTAAAAAATATAACTACCTCACTTCGTTCGAATTTTAAAATAATGGTAAGCTGTAGTAGTTATTTATCAAAAAACACAAAAGGCCCAGAACCTGAATTGACATAATTGGAAACAATTCTTAAAACAAAAATTACGAAAAAACACAACAGTAGCTGATCTTTGTAGAGTTTGCTGCCAACACTAAAGTAAATGTGGCTTCGATGTCAGATTAGGATCAATGGCTTGCCTGTTGTACGTACCGGTCTTTCTTCAAAAACGTTCTACGCTGAATACTGTATGACATGGTTTAACAAGTAATAATGTAATATACGAGTTCGTATTCGTAACACTCCAAGAGTTCGGTTCAGCATGGGTTTTGAACAAGGCGTGTTGGAGGGGGTGTGGAAGAAAATGAGGAGGTGATGAACCCCCTGGCGCCGCCCCTGAGGTAAACCTAAATTCATACACGAAAAAAGCTATCTAACTAGTAGCCCTAACACCGAAAACGTGACCAAATGCATATTTCCAAGTTCATACTTAATGCCAACCTTACCTACCTACAACTTGCTTGTGAACACTTTAATACGTTTAAAATATCAGCGTTATGCCATGAAAACTTGAGTGCATACTTTTGCGCAGGGAAATCTTATGACTGGACCATTAATGGACAAATGATTTTTCAATTGTGTCTGTTATATAGTTAAGACATGGAATAACATATTATATCAATTCCATTTTCATTTAAAGGGATAAAACACCCATGGCAGGGATAGTAATAACTTTCTTTTGCAGGGGATACAATTTATTGTGGAGGAGAAATCCCCTGCATCCTCCCCACCTCCGTTAATTCGCACACTCCTTAACTCATTTAATAACCTTCAGAAATACCACTCTTTCTCCCTTCTGTCTTAACACCCCTCCCCCACCACACCTAAGTTTTATTACTAACACAAAATATAAAGTGTTTTTCTGTGCTTTGCACCACGCTATGAAGGCGTATATGGGATGTGGAGTTAGGGCCCCACACTTTATTCATCACGGCCGGATGACCTCCCCGATGGCGCAGTGGTAGCGTCGTTGCCTTGTAATTAAGGAGTCCCGGGTTCGATAACCGGTGGAGGCACAAGTGGTTCGGATCCCACTTTAAACTGTAAGTCCAGTCCCGATTAGCCTTTCTGTGCATAAAGTGGACTTAAAACACCAACTTAACTCAACTCAACTCATCACACCCCTGGCCGCCTTTACTCCAGAGTTTCCTCCAGGTACCCACATTATGAGACGCTGGGTGGGTGCCGGAGCCGCTTGATCAGGTGGATAAAATCACGGGTTTCCCCCGCCGGGGACAGGACCTGGGTCTCTCGCATGGTGATCAAGCGCTAGCTGAGCTACCGTGGCTGTTACTACTATACTACATTTGTCATTACTTTTATTCAATTACTAGCACGTAATCTTATCGTAAACCAAGTTTGTTTCTGGAACCCCGGAAATATCTTGGTCCACTGTATCCATGAAACGTTAAACAGATATAGCTTTAGCGCCTCAAACACATAGGCCTATAATTGAAACCGTCAATAATGAAGGAGGAAGAGAAAAATGGAGAAACCGAAATTCCGCTGATCTGAACCCTGGTTTATTTTAAAGGCACCAGCACACTAAGCGCTTACCCCTGGATGTATGCGGGTGGAGGTTGGACGTCTTCAGGGTTTCCACCTTTTTCTTTCCTTATCTGTTGATTACTGAGGCCAGTGCTCGAAGTGAGGGAGAATTGCTATCCCCCAGCTGTCTCACTGTCACCATGTTATATCATCCCCCCCAGATAATCCCAAGACCCGAGCACCCGCTCCCCCCTCGGTTAACATTTTCCACCAAGCTGACTGAGGTAAATGTAGGCTCCAGCTCGAACACTATATTGTGGAAGCATTCCCCTGCATCCCGTGCTGCCGCGCCCCCTTCCAAGGTCAAGCGTCAAACAACCTGAATTTGTTTTCTAAACATATGAAGACACGTAAGCTGTCCCGAAGACGACGTGGGAGACCCAATGCTTTCCGGCGTGCTAAGTTATGTTTATTCCGTGCTGAAAGACACAAAACAAACTGTAAGTCACATCGAACCAACAAAAAGCAAATTAAAACATCGAAGAAATAACTAATACCACAAGGAGCATATAGATTTTTCAAATATTTAATATAAATAATAGGTACTATGTAAAGTTTCCCGCGCGTATAACACCGTGCAAGAAGGCACATTTAGGGGATACGGGAGCAGGATCCCACACATTCTTGATCTCGGCCATTTTGGAAGTGGTGTGATAACCATCACGCTCCAGGCGTCCTTACCCCCCCCCCCCGGTTTCCCCCAGGTACTCATTTATTTGAGGCAGAGTGTGCTTCAAATAATAATAATAATAATAACAATAATATTAAAGGTATGTTTCTAATGAACGACACAAATTGCACCGAAATTTGGTATCAAGATACTTTGGGAGATTCTTACAGACAGGGAAGCTGGAACAAAATTCAAAACTTACAACTCTGCTTAGATGATAACTGCTGTAAATTTAAATTATAAATACAGGCTGAATACAGGCTTTACATTTTTTGGCTGATTTTTATACTCTCACCGGACCTTGGTACAGGACCTCTGTTTGACACTTAGTCCGGAGACCGAAGTCCTCTTCCTAGGTGCCGGGCCCAGCTAAACGGTTTGATTCCAGGGTACGTGTGACCGGATCGGTTTTTACCCCCGACGAATAGCCGACTCGTGCATAAAGTGACGTTGAATAATAATAATAATAATCAATAATAATAATAATAATGACGTAGATAATAATAATAATTGATGTTAGCCCGCAGAAATGCTTTGCTGATTTAACGTTGAACTAAAATATAAATACCAACAGTTATGAGGATTAGTATACTATTTGTATAAACGCAAATCATAGTCAAACATAGATAACAAGAATGTATATTATATAACACACAAAAATAGACACTCTACACAACCCCTCGCTATTACTCAGCATTCACGCACTCATTCAAACTTCAGGGGACAAATTACATTAATATAAATACATTGGCCCTTTTTTAGACACCATGCAAATTTAGTTTTTCTTATGAATATTAAACTGCGCCCGAACACGTTAATTTGCTTAGAATTAAAGATACTAAACTTTCATCTGCGCGTGCTCATTACATTCTGCCAACGGACATGACACGTAAACTTTTTATTCTTGCAATTTATTTAGACATTTAAATAATTGTTGTAGAATTATCACTAATGCGCCTTGGAGCTTCAATAACATTAGGCTTAGATATCAACTGCAAGGCACACATGTTTACAGAATGAAAAATGAAGACACTGATGTATGAATATATTAAAAATAGCACGAAGTTAACTTACGTCCTCACTTAGCAAAGTTGAGAGGTGATCTCTGCAAGAGATACACGATTTACGCAGTTTTAATCAAATATTTACCGAGTAAAGCATATAAGGTGACATCAATAAACATTATTACTCAACAGCTCGGCGCAGAGCGTGGAAAAACAACAGTATGCTGTGAATATATCTTCCGAATTAGCAATTGTGAAATTTAGATGATGTTGGCAAGAAATAATTATAATCAATACCTTTGCGACTTTTAGCTTTAAATACTGGTATCTTTTCGTCCGACGGCCGATCTTTGGAGTCTTGGGTAGATGATCACTCACACATATAGAAAATTAACAGTAGTATACTATACCATCTCGGCGTTCTAGACGTTCCAGCGACGTTTACCGTAAACGGATGCGTGACGTCAATCCGCGGTCCTCCTTGCGACACTAACACTTCCCCACATTACTTCTTTGTAGCGGCACTTAGCAATCTTCTTGGACACACTTTCCTTCTACGCTTCTACATCACGGCGATTACTTGTCGGCCTCGTAATGTTGCGATTAATTTCTTCGCATCGTCTCTCTCTCTCTTTCTGGGGGGACGGCGAAAACGGGCGAAGTTCCTTTACCGGGGGTACTCGTGGATTCTCGCTGCTAATCTCACGCGGGACGTCGGCATCGTCTCAAGACGCAGTAGGTGTCGCTTCATTATCTCAATCTTCTCTTCTAGACGGTAGATCTAAGTGTGGGCTGGTGTCGCTTCATCTTCCAATTTCTCTCTCTCTCTCTCTCTCTTTCTCTCTCCGTAGAATTCTCGTCGGGCGTCGGCATCTCGACTGGCGGCTTTCGGCGGTATCATTTCATGACTTCTAATCGGGCTGTGGGCGTCATTTGTGGCGATGTGGCGTTTGTGGCTTTTGTGGCGCTTGTGGCGGCGTTTTAGTGGTGTGACGTCGCGACGCTGAGCGATGATCTGCTGCGTTGTCGGCTTCATGCAGACTAGGAAGACCCATAGCCCTCCTTCTCTTGATTTTAGCTCGCCATAGTTGTATTAATGTTCCTCGTCACAAAACGAATAACGCGAATCCAGTGCACAGGTCACTAATTAACACTGCGTATTCGTACAACTAGTCACTGTCACTCATTCACGCAGGATAAAATACACGGCGCGGTAGAAAAAAGACAAAGTCCCGGATCTTTACTCCGACTGTCGCAGAGGTGTTGTCGGGTCAAAAACTGGCGGTAGACTGTAAGTGTTTGTCCGTTCTGCCACTATTTAAAGACAACTTGAAATTTCGAATACAGCAGACTGACTTTTAGGCGCGGAAATCTGCAGTTACGACGTTGGTGGTCAAGCGTTTCTTTTTTGCTTGGTCCAGCTTCTTCAAGCACACGTGTTGCGTTAGAATGGGGTGAAAAGAATAGTTCTACCCTCATCCGGGACGTAACATGTTCCTCCAGTAATTGGCCTCCCACGTGGACTTTCCTGTCGCCAAATGCACAAAAGTCGCTCAAAAACAGTGAAAGATTTATCACAGCACATTGTTAGTTCCGAGCTCCTACGACCGAAAGGGGGAAAAGTTGACAAAAGCAGAGAAACACAAAAGGTTCAGAAACGTGGTATTTTTCTACCGAAGCTTCAAGCGGATACGAAGGTTACAGAAAAATATAAAATAATGAAAACCTAGGATATAGAATAATAAAAACGTAGGTGACAAAAACTGATTGTCATAATACAGTCGCTGCAAACCTCTGAGGACTAGAGTAGTGTTTCATTTAGCAAAATCGGTCAAGACCTTCCATATGCCGGTCGAAATATGAATTTTCGCTATTTTGCGGGATTAGAAAATGCTGTAAATTGAGAGGTGATTAGCTGATTTTTTTCTGCAGCTGGACGTATTGATGCAGAGTTTTATTTCGACGAAGTGGCGAACTTGTTTCAACCTTACAGGCTTTGAACTTACTCTAACCTCTGGCGTGGAAAATAAATCTTGAATTATACAAACATTGTCACAACAACAAAAGCAGAGCTTTCATGTAGCACAAATTTCTATACTTTCATTTGCCTTCTATAAACCAGGGGTGTCAGATGTCAGCTACTATTTTAAACGGTGGATCTACAAGCTGTGACAAGTGTGATGTCCTATTTGCTGACTGGATTGGTTTTCGCAGACACACCTGCATAATGTCGTCCGAAGCTGTGTTTGCGGACAGCTCAGGGCATTATTAAATGCCTCGATGCCCATGGAGAACACGCTAAGCAACAACAGTAGCCCCAACTTGTTCAAACCCAAATCTAATACATTATGAAAACGTAGATTAATTGCTTCACAATGAAAATACTCGTGACGACCCTGTTGATTACCACTATACAACTATGTTCACTATAATGATAATAAATAATTGAGGATTTTAATAACCTAATTCATTCGAGACACCAGTTGGGAACACAAGGGTGGGGGTAGCGGCACCTCGCGGTCAGCCAGCTTGACGCATGCGTACATGAACATACCTTAGCCTTCAAGAAAAAAATTGTCAGTTCATCAAGTTTTACATTAAGTATGCATTTTGTATGCGATATTGTATGGGAATAAAATGTGACTATTCACCTAAAAAAAATATTCCGATCCCCCTCCCCCTTTCCTCTATCTTTTTCGGCGACACTGTAAAGTTAACAGAAGTTATTTGATATTTTCAAAATAAAATGTTTCCTCTATTTGGAGGAACGTTGTTGTCCATACCTTACTTTCTTCTTACTAACGTTCTTTTTCTACCTCTCTCGGTTAATCGCAAGACAATGAGGATGAATTGATGAAACAGATGACGGAACAAACACATATCGATGTCTTAACCAAGATTTCTAACCTAGGATAACTGCTGTTAGGTTTTTCTTGGCTATGACATTTAAGTTAGAAAGATTTCATACCATCGAACAAGTACAGGAGACAAGCGACAAGCAACAGAGGGTTTCGTACCAAAGCGACAAAATGCAAGGGATACAGCACCTGGCTCTCCTCTGCAATCTTCAAAATAGCATTCACTCCTCGCGAACGGAGGATAGAAAAACCCGAAGCTTTCCGAGCGACACCCAAGCTACAGGCAACTGTGCTGCTTACTGCGTCGTCCCGGTGCGAAAGGCCATACTTGCTTCTTAATGTTCGTTTCAAGCCACACTTGTTTCTTGTTTTACTTATTCCTCAGAAATCTGCTTTGGCTTGAAAGCTCCTTTAATGTGTCAAAATATCAGCTTTTCGAAAATTGTAATCAGCTCGTTTTCAGAACATACTAATGAAATGCCTCAAGGACCAAAGTCAAGAATTGGTAGAACTTGTGACTGTCCTCTAATCACAGCAAATTAACAAATATGTTTCCATCAATTGATTGCAAATTGAATATGTACGAGCTACATGTTAACATATTTTTTATATTTCAAGTTAGTAATATTTAATTGATTGATTTGGTTTATATTACTTCGCATTTCTGCCACTTTTAGATAATCGCGAAGATGAGAATAAGTGATGATTAGACGAAATTGATTAAGACAGAATTCACACCGAAGGGACACGCGACACGTGTCGCTTGGAAGCGAACCCTCAGTAATCAATGCAACCTTTCGAACCGAAGAGATACGACAAGCTGCAAGTGTCGCATGTCGCTTATGTGTCTCTCGGACTGGGCCGTTATCTCAATACCGTGCATCCTGTCGCCTCAGTTTGTTGTTCTCATATGCGCAGCGAATGCTTCATTCCAACGAGCTAAATTTAGAATCTAGAAGAGATACCAACCGGCAAAATGTTTGAACCTCTAATTTCTTGATGTAATAAAGTATCGACATGTACAATGTTTTAATAATGTGCTAAGATTCAAACACAACGTTCTTTTCGCTTTATCAAGTTTTTTGATGCAGTTATCGGCTGTAATTTGCCTTCAACATCGTGTAAAGAGACCGTGTTATGACCATTTACGACGACTCTGCTTTCATTTGAAAAGACACTTTAGTCAGAAATAGATCAGTCAACATGGTAAAGTACTCTAGTGCATTGTTTCTCATACCATGCCCTCGTATCAACTATACTGAGCTGCGAAAGGTTCTGCTGAAAGTGGTTGGCAACTATCACGATCCCAATATCATATTCGAGTTGTGAGGTTTCGTTGTTGAAGTCCAATTTATGCACAAATATACTTATCAGGACTCCACCTACAGTTTAAAGTGGGGCCCACGCCATTATGTGTCTCCACCCGGGATCACTTAATTACCATCCATATTTTTATATTTGTTAACAATCCTATACGTAACCAATCTATTATTTATTATTATGATTATGCCAAAATTTATTTATCAATATTTAATTTCATAGGTAAATGTTAATTCATGCATAAAATCTTAAATACTGTAAAGGTATTTACGAGGAAAATTCTTGGGCGAAGAGCGTTGACTTAAAAGAAAATACCGGGACAAGGTTGAGAACCATTTCTCTAGTGTTTAGATATTCACTATATTCAGGCTGGAAAGTCTACTAGCGTATACAGTTTGAGCTCAGTGCATATTGTTTTCTCATGCAACACCGAGTTTCAATAACTTGCACAAAATTTACAACGCGATTTAGATGTAACAATGTCTCTTGTTTCGTCTTTTCGGGTGACTAATAAACTGATTAATGCAATTATATCGGTATCGTAATGCGAACTGAGCAAAGAAACAAGTGTTGCTTGCCGCATGTCGCATGCACCTTGTCGCTTCGGTGTGAAACTCTCGTGCCGCATGTCGCGTGTCGTGTGTCTCTTCGGTGTGAATTCTCCCTAAAGGACACTGAGGAAGAATGCTCATGCCCAAACTTGGGACCCTGGCGCTGACCATTCCGATGGTTAGTGTATTTAATTTTACATAGAATGTTCAATAATATTTTTCTTCCATCTGCAACAAGTTATATGTACCAAAGTTATGTACGGAATTTGGCAAACTTCACATTAGCATGTTAACGAAACAAATAGTTCATGAAGGTACGATGAATAAAAGCAAACTATGGAGATCATATTCCTTGTGTTTTCCTTTCCTAATTATATATAAGGTATGCTCAAATGAAAAGGAGACCTGCCAACCCCTGTGGCGGAGTGGTTAGCACATCGCGCTACGACGCCAGGGGTCCCGGGTTCGAATCCTGGCCTGGGCAAGGATATTTGTGAGTGTCCGTTCATCATTTTCATCATATCATAACTCATCCCCATCTTCGCAAATTAGCCAAAGGTGGCACAAAAAGCGAAGTAAAATAAAGCAAAGCAAAAGGAGACCTTTGCTGTAGCGGCGTTGTATCTAATCGAAGAAGGTAAATATGTTTGCCGATAGATGGCACGGTGTTTGTCCCAGTTTGCAAGTGTAGCGAACGGCTTCGCCTGCTGTTTACTCAGTTGGAGAGAATTGTTTTGAGTGGACGGGTGCATTATGGATTCCTCCAGATCAGCTCAGAGAGCTGTAATCCAATTTCTTCACGCAGAAGGCGAGCATGCTTCACAAATTTATCGCAGGATGAAGGACCTCTACTCATCGACTTGCTGGAACGGGGTGAAACAGTGAACTCTGAACGGTACTGCTTAAACAGGCTATCAAAAGCAAGCGCAGAGGTAAGCTCTCGAAGAGGATAGTGCTGCTCCAGGACAACATAGGCCACATGTGGCCAAGAAGATCCTCGACCTGCTGAGAACATTTCAATGGGAAGTCCTCACACATCCTCCGTACAGACCCGATATTTCCCCATTTGGCTCCCATATCTTCGGCCCCTTAAAACAATCACTGAAAAAGGTCAACGATTCACCTGTGACGAGGAAGTGCAGAACACCGTGGGAAACTGGATCCGTAAGCAACCCAGGAGTTTCTATCCTTCCTACGCGCTGGGATCAGTGCATCTATATCAATGGCAATTATGTGTAGGTGGCAATTATGTGTAGGTATCATGTTACACATTAACTGTAATTCACATATTATGTAATGCAAATATTCTGTAACATAATATTCTTTAGATATAAACGAAATCTGCTTTTCATTTGGTCATACTTATACATGGATAAAGTTAACTCAAAGGAGTTTTAAATTTCACATGCAAATGTGCTTCATTATTCGGTCTAGTGAATTAGAGCTTAACTAGCAGTGCAGGCACGTATCCAGAAATCCTTTCGGGGGGGACTGAACACCAACTTTTTAAAGGGTATAGATAGAACCTCACAATTGTATGTTTAAGGTAAATGTTAACTATTGGGTTTCAAAACGGGGGGGGGGGGGGCTGCAAGGAAGCTGTTTTTACGAAGCTGTTGCACACGCACGGGATGGACAATCCACTCGAGACTCGATAACGCGAGGTTCAAACTGTTGTCTGCGAACTGGATGCAGACAGTTCTCGGATATTTCTCTCCGATTTGAGCCTGAACACACTAATGTATCTTCTCCTCCCATGTTTGCAATTCTTACGAAAGCAGAAACCCTCCAAATTGTTCATATTCAGCCCTTAGCATTCGCAAGTGTTCAAAATTGTGTCACAGCAGTCTTGTCATGTATCGGCACGAAACAAAGAAAGTCTTCTCGAATACAGCTGGATCGTGAAACAATAAATGCACAGTAAAAACCCTTCCGTTCCCAACACATCTAATGTTTCGTCTCCCAATATAATCAAATGCTTACTCATTAATCTCCAGGCCTCCCGGATGGCGCAGTGATAGCGTCTTCGAGTTGTAATCAAGGGGTCCTGGGTTCGATACCCGGTGGAGGCACATACTCGTTCGGATCCCACTTTAAACTGTAGGTCCAGTCCCGATTAGCCTATGTGTGCTTAAAGTAGGTTTATTTTAATTTTGTGGCAGTCCCGTCCAAGTAAAACCAAACATAGCAGAAGTTTAAACTGCTGGAATCCAATCCTAGCCTTTTCCACCATATTTCTGCTTAAAAATCCACTGTCTTAGTGTTATGTCTATGGAGGAGGCAACTGTGATTGAATTATGGACGGGAAATAAATATAATTGCAGCCGATGCCGCTGATTTTTGGTTTAAACTATTCCCTCCAAGGCTACTGCTTGCTCATGGTATCCGATTACATGTAAATATGTTGAGGGGAATGAGCGGCACACATCAGCAGAACGAGAAGGAAGTGCCGGAAAGGTGAACAATCTCTTTGGGTAATCGAGTCATAAGTAGATGCCAGTGTTTTTTTACATCTCCGAAGCCAGTGGCGCAACCACAGGAGGGGAGGTTAGGCATTGCCCCCCCATCTTGGACGGAAACCAATCTAGGGGGCAAGGGGGGTTAATCATTGAAGTAAAGAAACGCAAAGCTAGCAAAATCGAAGAGTAGCAGGACAAAATGATACTCAAGATGGAATTAGTTTTTTCATATATTTCTTGCATTTTTCTTCCAGGCGCCCAAGAGCATATGCAAGGGGGGCACAGAGGGGCAATTGCCCTCTTGATTTTAAATTTTATGGAAATAATGTTCATAATGTTCTACGTGTGTACACATGTCATATGTATATTCGTTATCTTTGTCTTCCAAAAATACAGTTTGTGTGCCGTTTTCCATTATTAGGTAATGTTAAATTGAACGCGTTAAAAAAAGTCCAGGACAAAATGCCAATAGAAATAATAATAATAATAATTATATTATAATTTTTATTATTACATTTATCCTGTTACTTGCCCCTACCAGACAAAAATTCGTGGTTGCGCCTCTGGTTAAAGCGAGTCTTTAAAACAGGGATCATTAAAATGGCGACCCCGAAACAGAGGCGCAACAATTTTTTTGTCTGGTGAGGGCAAGGAACAGGATAAATGTGAGAATACAAATTATAATAGAATTATTATTGTTATTATATTGGTAGTAGTAGTAGTAGTATCAAAGACATTACTATCCTCGTAAAACACGGAAGAAGGGAGTAGAAGTCGGTGCTACAGCATTTGTGTTGGAACAAACTATTTGAAATATTTTTCCAACAAGTTCAATTTCACATTAGCTAAAAATGGAAAACAATAACACAAACTGTATTTTTGAAAGATAGAAAATGCACACAAATACATTTTTTTTGTACATTTGCCATGTATAACTTTCATGTACGTACAAGATATGTTTTACACAAACGAAACATGGTAAATTAAGACAATACACATGCAACATGTTAACACTAAACTGTGTAATTGTGTTCAAAGTTTCTTTATGGCATATATATGGTAAAGGGGGGACAGTTTAGACATTTGTCTGGGTTTTTCAAATATGTTTTTTCCCTCTCTCTCCTTCAATCTCGATTACCCGCTTTTGTGGCGCGCCGTGGCTGGCTTACAGGGGCGCCATGAAATGTTCCAATATTTTCACTGAAATGGTATTATTGTTCAAAGTATGTGATAATTTTATTCTTTTTACACATAAAATGTTTCTGAATTTGAAATATGTGTTTATTTTTTAACTTCAGGCAAGCAATGTAACCTCATTGACTGATCGTTGCAAGTGTTAGATAGGTCTATGCATTCTGACTTGGGCGCCGAGGAAAAATCTTGAAACACTAAAGGCACCGTGAAATGAAAGAGTCTGGGGACCCCTGGCTTACATATTTTGCTATTCTTCTTTTCCTCTTAAATCTTTTCATGCCTCATTTGTCTCACTCTTTATTTTTCATGTTGTGCTTCACGTAATTTCTTGTCACATCCTTCAAATCTTTCTCGAAACTAATTTTCTCGCCCCTGTTTATTTCTAGTTCGCTAAAATTTCCCCAATCATATCTTGCATATACGTATGTTACACTTCCTTTCGATTTGCCTCCGATGGACACGGCTTGCTGGAATGTGTGTATATTCAGTATATGTGCAACCGCAACAATGCATTTTAATTACGCTCTTTCATACATAGTGAATACATACATAGTGAATTGTGAATTGGGTTCAAGCTCGTTTTGCATCAAGTTTTGTCCTTCAAAGGTAAAATTCATCGACAGGCCACACATTGGATCCAGTAACCGGGCTGGGACAGTGGCGAAAAATTACATTATTTTGTTCATAATTTAATTGCATGCACTTGTACATGTACTTTTTATCACATTATGAGTTTGTAACTGAAAGGAGTGTTGTTTTCTGGTTTAGGGTTATTAAATACTTTTCTTCGCTTGCAAGGTTTTTGCAACTTAAAGATGTATTTGAATGATTGGATTAAGATTAATGTCTTGTACGGAAAGTTTCTAAATGCGCATGGAACAACCAATTCTTTGTAGATTCTGCATATGACAAAATAATCGAAAAATAACAATTAACATAGAAAATCTGTTAGGGATTGGAGTGATTATTTACTAAGTTGCTATTCGCTTACTAAAATAGTCCTAAGTCTTGGTCTCCGGTTCGATGGAAACCTAAATAGTAAATAAGGTAACAAGTAGTATACATTTCGTAGAAAGCGATATGGACTTGGCTGTATATTTTATCAACACTCAATTGTCATCCTGCTTCCCGCGCACCTAGTGGAGGCACGTAGTGGATCGGATCCCACTTTACCAGTCCTAAATAGCCTTACTGTGCATAAAGTGAACTTAAAACTCCAACTCAATCAATCAATCAATCTTTCCCGCGCAGTACTGCATTCTTGCAGGCCAACGAGTCTGACGCCTGGAAAGACATTCAAGTTAATTCTCTGTGTTTGTGTTTGGCCGATGTATATTTTTTCCTTCATCACTTTCGCCTAATCATTTAATCTCTTCGTCTCTTCCGGCTTTCTCCAATTGAACATTCATCAAGGCTTTGCCTCACTTAAACAGAAGGTCTGCTCACGCCTAGAGTCAAGTCTAAATCGAAAAAAAAAATTTGGGCATAATTAACAACTAGACAATCAATTCAACAGATTGTTATTGCCAACACTGATAACAAAAACACAAATGTAAGGTTGTTTTATTGCGGTTAAGCCTACAACAATATAACCCAGGGCCGATTTAACCTATGGGCAACTGGGGTAATTGCCCCGGGGCCCCCACCAAAAGGAAGCTGTGAAGAGCTTCCACCAAAAAAAGTTTCTAACCAGCTAACTATGCTTGTGAAAAATTACATAAGAAGTTGTATTTGAAAAATCAAAATGACTTCAAAATTGTCGTATGTCTACATTCTTCTGGATCCAATTGTAGCACAGCTCTCGGTCGATCTGTTTGTAGATATCGGAAGATCAGTATACTTTATACCATGGATTGATTTGGCTGTGGCTGTGGTGTGGAAATAAGGCACACTTATTCAAACAATCAGTTCTCATATACGATTAAGATAATAAATAATCCTACGAAGTACATAACTTTCTTTCGTTAATATCATCGTATTAGAACTGTGAGTTCTAAGCAGTAGCAATGTCTTAATTGTTTGGTCTTAATTGTAACAAACTGCAGCGGAGAAAGATCTTTCTCAAAAATGAAATTAGTAAAAAACAGACTTCGTGCTGCATGGGGCAGGATCCAATCTTTGTTTATTAAGCATTGAACATGAACTTCTTCGTGAATTGGACTTCGATGATATAGTAGATGAATTTTCGGCTAGAAAGGCAAGAAAAGTGTGTCTACTATAAGTGTTAAACCTTTGGGAATTTTCTTGAAGAAAGTGTAGTTACTACAATTTCCACAACGAACCTGTCGGTAATTGTCCAGTAGATGGAGCGTGCATATGTAATGACATTTACTCTTAATTGTAAATAATATCATTTGTAATAAATTATGTACATAAGTACAGAATACTGCTCAGTTCTCTGTTTCCTTCTGAACCCCCTTAGTACTTACTATATATTGTAGTTACGGTGTTCACTCTTCATAATATACTGTAGACATTTAGACGCAGAATTTTACTGCTGCTATAAAGCTAAAATTTTCGTCCTGTAACTTTATTTTACTTCGCTATTCTCCCTGCAAACCTATCTGCGATATGTTCGATTGTGAATGACTACCGATTCTAAAATCAGGTCTACCATTTCAACTGCTGAAAATTGGTGGTTAACATATTGAGCTAATAAAGCTCCTAGTTAAAAGTAATAAAAAATGGGGGCCCCCACAAAACATTTTGCCCAGGGGCCTCCACAAACCTTGATACGGCCCTGATTTAACCCATAGTAATTCAAAATTCTAGAATTGTAGTGTGAATCTTTGTCTGAAGAAGACCCTGTTAGAGGGTGGAAACGTTACGTTTATAGTGATTTTTTTTACAATAAATTTTGCCATGATCAGCGTTTGGCTGTTTTATTAAACATCGAAACAAGGCTTAACAGTGTTACCATATTTTCAAGGTCAAGTCTTCATAAAACCATCAGTTATTGCAATTGGCCTATAGATGGCTCTGTCCAGTCGATATAAGCCACATTTCGTTTATTTCCTCTAATCATTGGCGGCGATTGGGTTCCAAAACCGGGGAGCAATGTGTCAAAACGGGGGCGGGGGGGCCCAATGTTTGATTTTGGAACAACACATTATTTGGGTAGTGAAAATTTCATAAAATAACAGGATTCTGTGTGAGAACCTTTTTGTTCCTTATTTTCATAAGTTTTCCAATTCGAATTATTTATTCTATTTACGATCGTAAAACTTTTGCACACAGGAACTTTGCAAAGAGGCGGTAAATTATGCAGAATTTTCATCTGAAATGGGTAAGTCAACAATGTTGAGTCTATCATCCAGCTGAGTCTTTATAGCGTCCAGCATGCCTGTGCGTTTACTGTATTTCTGTATTTCATGTTTCGAGTACACAGTGAATGTAGGGGAAAAAACGCATGGTACGTACATTATTTTGATTTAAACTTTGAAAATATAGTATCCACTTCTTGCGGAGGCCCTTCATCCAATATTAAACCTTTCTGCTTAACAAGATGCCTGGCTCTTGCTTCGCCAATTTCAAGGACAATACAGTAACAGGGATTTGTTCTCTCTGCTCTTGAACTTACGAAGAAAGATGGCAACAGAATGGCTTGTGGACTATTTAAATTTTTCACAAAAGAAAACACTGTTCTCAGCCTGGGAATTTCTTTTTTATATTAAACTCCAAAAAGAATAGTAGTAATCGATCAATCTCTTTAATGTCAATCAAAAGTTAAATATTGTGTTGAATAATTATGCAATCAAAATACAGTTAATTTTTGTCCAGTTAATAAAGTTTCATGTACCCTGATATATATGTTTTGTTTTCAGAGTTAGTTAATAGTAATTGCAATTTCTTTAAATATTTTTCTCACGTGTGTCCCTACTACTGTAAAATAAAAACTTTCCCCCACCCCCACGCTCCAAACGGAAAAAGTCTGTATTTATGCTCTGCTCAGCTTTGGGCCCCCGCAAATATCGGAAGAAATCGGCACCTATGCTGAGAAGGCGCACAGCGCCGAAATCTTGCCCCCTCCACTACACCCTTATCAACCTCCTTTTCGCGCAGGTTGATGTGTAGACCAGGGGTTCCCAAACTTTCTAGCTTCACAGCGTCTTTAAGAGTTTCAAGTCAGAATGTAGGCTTATCAAAATAATAATAATAATAATAAATAAGGGCTCTATTGAATCCTCTCACAACTGTTATTCGTAGTGTACGAGTAAAATAATTTTACACCGCCCTTGCTACGAAAACGCTGAGCTAAAACTGACTCAGACTCGCAAGGGTCATGGTGTATATTCAGCCGAATTTAACACCCATAGCCTTTCGAAGACACAACTCAGCGGCGTAAAACTGTGGCAACGAAAAAGAAGAGGAACACGAAATGAAAATGAAAGTGTAATTAAATGTGTGTGTGTGTTTAGACGGGTTGTTGTCCAGTGTTTCTTCAAGAAACGATAACTCTGTTTGTAGGCGACGGAAAGTTATGGTACTTGGACAGTCAGGTTAAAAAGAAATGTCATGCCCCATCTTATGATGAACCTTGAAGTGCCGAGTTTTATGAAAATTTCTTGCGGACAAGAAGAATACAGAACATGGAGTTTAACTTGTGCGCCACAATTTCCTAACTATACAGCGTTGCACTCCTGCCATAGGCTGGTCGCCAAGGACAAGATCTGCGTGACCCCGTCCTATATCGCTTCTAAAAACGTATGCCGTATAACGCTTGCAACGCTTTTAGTGTGGTTAGGTTGCTAGCCGTAAGTTTATTTATTTATTTATTTATTTATTTACGACTTTGTTTACATGGCGAAGTTAAGGCATTAATGCCTTCTCTTCCACTTAACCATTAATTACAGGGATCATTTTTTTCTTTGCAGTAAATTGTATACAATTAAAAAATTAAAAATTTAAAAGTTAAAAAATAAACACATATTTCATATTCAGAAACATTTTACATGTAAAAAGTACCAAATAAACACATACTATTTGAAAAAAGTGTCATTTTAGTAAAAAAAAAAATAAAAAAAATGGAACACTTCACGGCGCCCCTGTAAGCCAGCTACGGCGCCCAGGACGCAGCGGCACACACTTTCAGAACCACTGGTGTAGACTGTGTGAGCAGTTGCTTCTACTTCATATCAAACATCATAGCGCAAGCTAACAATGAAGAAGCTGCACTCGGTTGAAATGTACAAGAGACGGTCAAAACGTCTTGCACAATCCACTGCAACTTTTTTATTACTTACACTTGGGCAATGAGGTTTCATGTGAACATACTTTGGTCCTTTGAGTACGTAACCATGTCACTTAATGTAACCCACTTCTGCTGCGACACATCTGCGCCAGCGTTCTTTCCATGCCAAGAAGGCACTTTGGTAAAAACTAAGGAGGCTGACTTGCACACCATTGTTTCACACAGGCAATGAGGTATTTGTCACTGTCGAATGTTCTCCCACGCAGGTGAGCCTCCAGACAGCCAAAGATGATAAAATTCAGAGTCACCATGGCTGAGTGAGGCCTCGCATTATCGTGGTGCAGTTTCACGTTCTTATCCTGGAGCTCCGGTCTCTTGGTCCTGAGTGCACGTCTCAGTTTGTTCAATGACAAACAATACCGCTCCTTCTTAATTGTTGACAAAGGTTTTTGCAACTTAAAGATGTATTTGAATGATTGGATTAAGATTAATGTCTTGTACGGAAAGTTTCTAAATGCGCATGGAACAACCAATTCTTTGTAGATTCTGCATATGACAAAATAATCGAAAAATAACAATTAACATAGAAAATCTGTTAGGGATTGGAGTGATTATTTACTAAGTTGCTATTCGCTTACTAAAATAGTCCTAAGTCTTGGTCTCCGGTTCGATGGAAACCTAAATAGTAAATAAGGTAACAAGTAGTATACATTTCGTAGAAAGCGATATGGACTTGGCTGTATATTTTATCAACACTCAATTGTCATCCTGCTTCCCGCGCACCTAGTGGAGGCACGTAGTGGATCGGATCCCACTTTACCAGTCCTAAATAGCCTTACTGTGCATAAAGTGAACTTAAAACTCCAACTCAATCAATCAATCAATCTTTCCCGCGCAGTACTGCATTCTTGCAGGCCAACGAGTCTGACGCCTGGAAAGACATTCAAGTTAATTCTCTGTGTTTGTGTTTGGCCGATGTATATTTTTTCCTTCATCACTTTCGCCTAATCATTTAATCTCTTCGTCTCTTCCGGCTTTCTCCAATTGAACATTCATCAAGGCTTTGCCTCACTTAAACAGAAGGTCTGCTCACGCCTAGAGTCAAGTCTAAATCGAAAAAAAAAATTTGGGCATAATTAACAACTAGACAATCAATTCAACAGATTGTTATTGCCAACACTGATAACAAAAACACAAATGTAAGGTTGTTTTATTGCAGTTAAGCCTACAACAATATAACCCAGGGCCGATTTAACCTATGGGCAACTGGGGTAATTGCCCCGGGGCCCCCACCAAAAGGAAGCTGTGAAGAGCTTCCACCAAAAAAAGTTTCTAACCAGCTAACTATGCTTGTGAAAAATTACATAAGAAGTTGTATTTGAAAAATCAAAATGACTTCAAAATTGTCGTATGTCTACATTCTTCTGGATCCAATTGTAGCACAGCTCTCGGTCGATCTGTTTGTAGATATCGGAAGATCAGTATACTTTATACCATGGATTGATTTGGCTGTGGCTGTGGTGTGGAAATAAGGCACACTTATTCAAACAATCAGTTCTCATATACGATTAAGATAATAAATAATCCTACGAAGTACATAACTTTCTTTCGTTAATATCATCGTATTAGAACTGTGAGTTCTAAGCAGTAGCAATGTCTTAATTGTTTGGTCTTAATTGTAACAAACTGCAGCGGAGAAAGATCTTTCTCAAAAATGAAATTAGTAAAAAACAGACTTCGTGCTGCATGGGGCAGGATCCAATCTTTGTTTATTAAGCATTGAACATGAACTTCTTCGTGAATTGGACTTCGATGATATAGTAGATGAATTTTCGGCTAGAAAGGCAAGAAAAGTGTGTCTACTATAAGTGTTAAACCTTTGGGAATTTTCTTGAAGAAAGTGTAGTTACTACAATTTCCACAACGAACCTGTCGGTAATTGTCCAGTAGATGGAGCGTGCATATGTAATGACATTTACTCTTAATTGTAAATAATATCATTTGTAATAAATTATGTACATAAGTACAGAATACTGCTCAGTTCTCTGTTTCCTTCTGAACCCCCTTAGTACTTACTATATATTGTAGTTACGGTGTTCACTCTTCATAATATACTGTAGACATTTAGACGCAGAATTTTACTGCTGCTATAAAGCTAAAATTTTCGTCCTGTAACTTTATTTTACTTCGCTATTCTCCCTGCAAACCTATCTGCGATATGTTCGATTGTGAATGACTACCGATTCTAAAATCAGGTCTACCATTTCAACTGCTGAAAATTGGTGGTTAACATATTGAGCTAATAAAGCTCCTAGTTTAAAGTAATAAAAAATGGGGGCCCCCACAAAACATTTTGCCCAGGGGCCTCCACAAACCTTGATACGGCCCTGATTTAACCCATAGTAATTCAAAATTCTAGAATTGTAGTGTGAATCTTTGTCTGAAGAAGACCCTGTTAGAGGGTGGAAACGTTACGTTTATAGTGATTTTTTTTACAATAAATTTTGCCATGATCAGCGTTTGGCTGTTTTATTAAACATCGAAACAAGGCTTAACAGTGTTACCATATTTTCAAGGTCAAGTCTTCATAAAACCATCAGTTATTGCAATTGGCCTATAGATGGCCCTGTCCAGTCGATATAAGCCACATTTCGTTTATTTCCTCTAATCATTGGCGGCGATTGGGTTCCAAAACCGGGGAGCAATGTGTCAAAACGGGGGCGGGGGGGGGCCCAATGTTTGATTTTGGAACAACACATTATTTGGGTAGTGAAAATTTCATAAAATAACAGGATTCTGTGTGAGAACCTTTTTGTTCCTTATTTTCATAAGTTTTCCAATTCGAATTATTTATTCTATTTACGATCGTAAAACTTTTGCACACAGGAACTTTGCAAAGAGGCGGTAAATTATGCAGAATTTTCATCTGAAATGGGTAAGTCAACAATGTTGAGTCTATCATCCAGCTGAGTCTTTATAGCGTCCAGCATGCCTGTGCGTTTACTGTATTTCTGTATTTCATGTTTCGAGTACACAGTGAATGTAGGGGAAAAAACGCATGGTACGTACATTATTTTGATTTAAACTTTGAAAATATAGTATCCACTTCTTGCGGAGGCCCTTCATCCAATATTAAACCTTTCTGCTTAACAAGATGCCTGGCTCTTGCTTCGCCAATTTCAAGGACAATACAGTAACAGGGATTTGTTCTCTCTGCTCTTGAACTTACGAAGAAAGATGGCAACAGAATGGCTTGTGGACTATTTAAATTTTTCACAAAAGAAAACACTGTTCTCAGCCTGGGAATTTCTTTTTTATATTAAACTCCAAAAAGAATAGTAGTAATCGATCAATCTCTTTAATGTCAATCAAAAGTTAAATATTGTGTTGAATAATTATGCAATCAAAATACAGTTAATTTTTGTCCAGTTAATAAAGTTTCATGTACCCTGATATATATGTTTTGTTTTCAGAGTTAGTTAATAGTAATTGCAATTTCTTTAAATATTTTTCTCACGTGTGTCCCTACTACTGTAAAATAAAAACTTTCCCCCACCCCCACGCTCCAAACGGAAAAAGTCTGTATTTATGCTCTGCTCAGCTTTGGGCCCCCGCAAATATCGGAAGAAATCGGCACCTATGCTGAGAAGGCGCACAGCGCCGAAATCTTGCCCCCTCCACTACACCCTTATCAACCTCCTTTTCGCGCAGGTTGATGTGTAGACCAGGGGTTCCCAAACTTTCTAGCTTCACAGCGTCTTTAAGAGTTTCAAGTCAGAATGTAGGCTTATCAAAATAATAATAATAATAATAAATAAGGGCTCTATTGAATCCTCTCACAACTGTTATTCGTAGTGTACGAGTAAAATAATTTTACACCGCCCTTGCTACGAAAACGCTGAGCTAAAACTGACTCAGACTCGCAAGGGTCATGGTGTATATTCAGCCGAATTTAACACCCATAGCCTTTCGAAGACACAACTCAGCGGCGTAAAACTGTGGCAACGAAAAAGAAGAGGAACACGAAATGAAAATGAAAGTGTAATTAAATGTGTGTGTGTGTTTAGACGGGTTGTTGTCCAGTGTTTCTTCAAGAAACGATAACTCTGTTTGTAGGCGACGGAAAGTTATGGTACTTGGACAGTCAGGTTAAAAAGAAATGTCATGCCCCATCTTATGATGAACCTTGAAGTGCCGAGTTTTATGAAAATTTCTTGCGGACAAGAAGAATACAGAACATGGAGTTTAACTTGTGCGCCACAATTTCCTAACTATACAGCGTTGCACTCCTGCCATAGGCTGGTCGCCAAGGACAAGATCTGCGTGACCCCGTCCTATATCGCTTCTAAAAACGTATGCCGTATAACGCTTGCAACGCTTTTAGTGTGGTTAGGTTGCTAGCCGTAAGTTTATTTATTTATTTATTTATTTATTTACGACTTTGTTTACATGGCGAAGTTAAGGCATTAATGCCTTCTCTTCCACTTAACCATTAATTACAGGGATCATTTTTTTCTTTGCAGTAAATTGTATACAATTAAAAAATTAAAAATTTAAAAGTTAAAAAATAAACACATATTTCATATTCAGAAACATTTTACATGTAAAAAGTACCAAATAAACACATACTATTTGAAAAAAGTGTCATTTTAGTAAAAAAAAAAAATAAAAAAAATGGAACACTTCACGGCGCCCCTGTAAGCCAGCTACGGCGCCCAGGACGCAGCGGCACACACTTTCAGAACCACTGGTGTAGACTGTGTGAACAGTTGCTTCGACTTCATATCAAACATCATAGCGCAAGCTAACAATGAAGAAGCTGCACTCGGTTGAAATGTACAAGAGACGGTCAAAACGTCTTGCACAATCCACTGCAACTTTTTTATTACTTACACTTGGGCAATGAGGTTTCATGTGAACATACTTTGGTCCTTTGAGTACGTAACCATGTCACTTAATGTAACCCACTTCTGCTGCGACACATCTGCGCCAGCGTTCTTTCCATGCCAAGAAGGCACTTTGGTAAAAACTAAGGAGGCTGACTTGCACACCATTGTTTCACACAGGCAATGAGGTATTTGTCACTGTGGAATGTTCTCCCACGCAGGTGAGCCTCCAGACAGCCAAAGATGATAAAATTCAGAGTCACCATGGCTGAGTGAGGCCTCGCATTATCGTGGTGCAGTTTCACGTTCTTATCCTGGAGCTCCGGTCTCTTGGTCCTGAGTGCACGTCTCAGTTTGTTCAATGACAAACAATACCGCTCCTTCTTAATTGTTGACAAAGGTTTTTGCAACTTAAAGATGTATTTGAATGATTGGATTAAGATTAATGTCTTGTACGGAAAGTTTCTAAATGCGCATGGAACAACCAATTCTTTGTAGATTCTGCATATGACAAAATAATCGAAAAATAACAATTAACATAGAAAATCTGTTAGGGATTGGAGTGATTATTTACTAAGTTGCTATTCGCTTACTAAAATAGTCCTAAGTCTTGGTCTCCGGTTCGATGGAAACCTAAATAGTAAATAAGGTAACAAGTAGTATACATTTCGTAGAAAGCGATATGGACTTGGCTGTATATTTTATCAACACTCAATTGTCATCCTGCTTCCCGCGCACCTAGTGGAGGCACGTAGTGGATCGGATCCCACTTTACCAGTCCTAAATAGCCTTACTGTGCATAAAGTGAACTTAAAACTCCAACTCAATCAATCAATCAATCTTTCCCGCGCAGTACTGCATTCTTGCAGGCCAACGAGTCTGACGCCTGGAAAGACATTCAAGTTAATTCTCTGTGTTTGTGTTTGGCCGATGTATATTTTTTCCTTCATCACTTTCGCCTAATCATTTAATCTCTTCGTCTCTTCCGGCTTTCTCCAATTGAACATTCATCAAGGCTTTGCCTCACTTAAACAGAAGGTCTGCTCACGCCTAGAGTCAAGTCTAAATCGAAAAAAAAAATTTGGGCATAATTAACAACTAGACAATCAATTCAACAGATTGTTATTGCCAACACTGATAACAAAAACACAAATGTAAGGTTGTTTTATTGCAGTTAAGCCTACAACAATATAACCCAGGGCCGATTTAACCTATGGGCAACTGGGGTAATTGCCCCGAAGCCCCCACCAAAAGGAAGCTGTGAAGAGCTTCCACCAAAAAAAGTTTCTAACCAGCTAACTATGCTTGTGAAAAATTACATAAGAAGTTGTATTTGAAAAATCAAAATGACTTCAAAATTGTCGTATGTCTACATTCTTCTGGATCCAATTGTAGCACAGCTCTCGGTCGATCTGTTTGTAGATATCGGAAGATCAGTATACTTTATACCATGGATTGATTTGGCTGTGGCTGTGGTGTGGAAATAAGGCACACTTATTCAAACAATCAGTTCTCATATACGATTAAGATAATAAATAATCCTACGAAGTACATAACTTTCTTTCGTTAATATCATCGTATTAGAACTGTGAGTTCTAAGCAGTAGCAATGTCTTAATTGTTTGGTCTTAATTGTAACAAACTGCAGCGGAGAAAGATCTTTCTCAAAAATGAAATTAGTAAAAAACAGACTTCGTGCTGCATGGGGCAGGATCCAATCTTTGTTTATTAAGCATTGAACATGAACTTCTTCGTGAATTGGACTTCGATGATATAGTAGATGAATTTTCGGCTAGAAAGGCAAGAAAAGTGTGTCTACTATAAGTGTTAAACCTTTGGGAATTTTCTTGAAGAAAGTGTAGTTACTACAGTTTCCACAACGAACCTGTCAGTAATTGTCCAGTAGATGGAGCGTGCATATGTAATGACATTTACTCTTAATTGTAAATAATATCATTTGTAATAAATTATGTACATAAGTACAGAATACTGCTCAGTTCTCTGTTTCCTTCTGAACCCCCTTAGTACTTACTATATATTGTAGTTACGGTGTTCACTCTTCATAATATACTGTAGACATTTAGACGCAGAATTTTACTGCTGCTATAAAGCTAAAATTTTCGTCCTGTAACTTTATTTTACTTCGCTATTCTCCCTGCAAACCTATCTGCGATATGTTCGATTGTGAATGACTACCGATTCTAAAATCAGGTCTACCATTTCAACTGCTGAAAATTGGTGGTTAACATATTGAGCTAATAAAGCTCCTAGTTAAAAGTAATAAAAAATGGGGGCCCCCACAAAACATTTTGCCCAGGGGCCTCCACAAACCTTGATACGGCCCTGATTTAACCCATAGTAATTCAAAATTCTAGAATTGTAGTGTGAATCTTTGTCTGAAGAAGACCCTGTTAGAGGGTGGAAACGTTACGTTTATAGTGATTTTTTTTACAATAAATTTTGCCATGATCAGCGTTTGGCTGTTTTATTAAACATCGAAACAAGGCTTAACAGTGTTACCATATTTTCAAGGTCAAGTCTTCATAAAACCATCAGTTATTGCAATTGGCCTATAGATGGCCCTGTCCAGTCGATATAAGCCACATTTCGTTTATTTCCTCTAATCATTGGCGGCGATTGGGTTCCAAAACCGGGGAGCAATGTGTCAAAACGGGGGCGGGGGGGGGCCCAATGTTTGATTTTGGAACAACACATTATTTGGGTAGTGAAAATTTCATAAAATAACAGGATTCTGTGTGAGAACCTTTTTGTTCCTTATTTTCATAAGTTTTCCAATTCGAATTATTTATTCTATTTACGATCGTAAAACTTTTGCACACAGGAACTTTGCAAAGAGGCGGTAAATTATGCAGAATTTTCATCTGAAATGGGTAAGTCAACAATGTTGAGTCTATCATCCAGCTGAGTCTTTATAGCGTCCAGCATGCCTGTGCGTTTACTGTATTTCTGTATTTCATGTTTCGAGTACACAGTGAATGTAGGGGAAAAAACGCATGGTACGTACATTATTTTGATTTAAACTTTGAAAATATAGTATCCACTTCTTGCGGAGGCCCTTCATCCAATATTAAACCTTTCTGCTTAACAAGATGCCTGGCTCTTGCTTCGCCAATTTCAAGGACAATACAGTAACAGGGATTTGTTCTCTCTGCTCTTGAACTTACGAAGAAAGATGGCAACAGAATGGCTTGTGGACTATTTAAATTTTTCACAAAAGAAAACACTGTTCTCAGCCTGGGAATTTCTTTTTTATATTAAACTCCAAAAAGAATAGTAGTAATCGATCAATCTCTTTAATGTCAATCAAAAGTTAAATATTGTGTTGAATAATTATGCAATCAAAATACAGTTAATTTTTGTCCAGTTAATAAAGTTTCATGTACCCTGATATATATGTTTTGTTTTCAGAGTTAGTTAATAGTAATTGCAATTTCTTTAAATATTTTTCTCACGTGTGTCCCTACTACTGTAAAATAAAAACTTTCCCCCACCCCCACGCTCCAAACGGAAAAAGTCTGTATTTATGCTCTGCTCAGCTTTGGGCCCCCGCAAATATCGGAAGAAATCGGCACCTATGCTGAGAAGGCGCACAGCGCCGAAATCTTGCCCCCTCCACTACACCCTTATCAACCTCCTTTTCGCGCAGGTTGATGTGTAGACCAGGGGTTCCCAAACTTTCTAGCTTCACAGCGTCTTTAAGAGTTTCAAGTCAGAATGTAGGCTTATCAAAATAATAATAATAATAAATAAGGGCTCTATTGAATCCTCTCACAACTGTTATTCGTAGTGTACGAGTAAAATAATTTTACACCGCCCTTGCTACGAAAACGCTGAGCTAAAACTGACTCAGACTCGCAAGGGTCATGGTGTATATTCAGCCGAATTTAACACCCATAGCCTTTCGAAGACACAACTCAGCGGCGTAAAACTGTGGCAACGAAAAAGAAGAGGAACACGAAATGAAAATGAAAGTGTAATTAAATGTGTGTGTGTGTTTAGACGGGTTGTTGTCCAGTGTTTCTTCAAGAAACGATAACTCTGTTTGTAGGCGACGGAAAGTTATGGTACTTGGACAGTCAGGTTAAAAAGAAATGTCATGCCCCATCTTATGATGAACCTTGAAGTGCCGAGTTTTATGAAAATTTCTTGCGGACAAGAAGAATACAGAACATGGAGTTTAACTTGTGCGCCACAATTTCCTAACTATACAGCGTTGCACTCCTGCCATAGGCTGGTCGCCAAGGACAAGATCTGCGTGACCCCGTCCTATATCGCTTCTAAAAACGTATGCCGTATAACGCTTGCAACGCTTTTAGTGTGGTTAGGTTGCTAGCCGTAAGTTAAAAAATAAACACATATTTCATATTCAGAAACATTTTACATGTAAAAAGTACCAAATAAACACATACTATTTGAAAAAAGTGTCATTTTAGTAAAAAAAAAAAAAAAATAAAAAAAAATGGAACACTTCACGGCGCCCCTGTAAGCCAGCTACGGCGCCCAGGACGCCGCGGCACACACTTTCAGAACCACTGGTGTAGACTGTGTGAACAGTTGCTTCGACTTCATATCAAACATCATAGCGCAAGCTAACAATGAAGAAGCTGCACTCGGTTGAAATGTACAAGAGACGGTCAAAACGTCTTGCACAATCCACTGCAACTTTTTTATTACTTACACTAGGGCAATGAGGTTTCATGTGAACATACTTTGGTCCTTTGAGTACGTAACCATGTCACTTAATGTAACCCACTTCTGCTGCGACACATCTGCGCCAGCGTTCTTTCCATGCCAAGAAGGCACTTTGGTAAAAACTAAGGAGGCTGACTTGCACACCATTGTTTCACACAGGCAATGAGGTATTTGTCACTGTGGAATGTTCTCCCACGCAGGTGAGCCTCCAGACAGCCAAAGATGATAAAATTCAGAGTCACCATGGCTGAGTGAGGCCTCGCATTATCGTGGTGCAGTTTCACGTTCTTATCCTGGAGCTCCGGTCTCTTGGTCCTGAGTGCACGTCTCAGTTTGTTCAATGACAAACAATACCGCTCCTTCTTAATTGTTGACAAAGGTTTTTGCAACTTAAAGATGTATTTGAATGATTGGATTAAGATTAATGTCTTGTACGGAAAGTTTCTAAATGCGCATGGAACAACCAATTCTTTGTAGATTCTGCATATGACAAAATAATCGAAAAATAACAATTAACATAGAAAATCTGTTAGGGATTGGAGTGATTATTTACTAAGTTGCTATTCGCTTACTAAAATAGTCCTAAGTCTTGGTCTCCGGTTCGATGGAAACCTAAATAGTAAATAAGGTAACAAGTAGTATACATTTCGTAGAAAGCGATATGGACTTGGCTGTATATTTTATCAACACTCAATTGTCATCCTGCTTCCCGCGCACCTAGTGGAGGCACGTAGTGGATCGGATCCCACTTTACCAGTCCTAAATAGCCTTACTGTGCATAAAGTGAACTTAAAACTCCAACTCAATCAATCAATCAATCTTTCCCGCGCAGTACTGCATTCTTGCAGGCCAACGAGTCTGACGCCTGGAAAGACATTCAAGTTAATTCTCTGTGTTTGTGT
Organism: Lepisma saccharinum; assembly: GCF_977018435.1. Lineage (NCBI taxonomy): Eukaryota > Metazoa > Arthropoda > Insecta > Zygentoma > Lepismatidae > Lepisma > Lepisma saccharinum. Next base: position 98,251,697 of record NC_139230.1, on the reverse strand, counting down.
TTGGCCGATGTATATTTTTTCCTTCATCACTTTCGCCTAATCATTTAATCTCTTCGTCTCTTCCGGCTTTCTCCAATTGAACATTCATCAAGGCTTTGCCTCACTTAAACAGAAGGTCTGCTCACGCCTAGAGTCAAGTCTAAATCGAAAAAAAAAATTTGGGCATAATTAACAACTAGACAATCAATTCAACAGATTGTTATTGCCAACACTGATAACAAAAACACAAATGTAAGGTTGTTTTATTGCAGTTAAGCCTACAACAATATAACCCAGGGCCGATTTAACCTATGGGCAACTGGGGTAATTGCCCCGGGGCCCCCACCAAAAGGAAGCTGTGAAGAGCTTCCACCAAAAAAAGTTTCTAACCAGCTAACTATGCTTGTGAAAAATTACATAAGAAGTTGTATTTGAAAAATCAAAATGACTTCAAAATTGTCGTATGTCTACATTCTTCTGGATCCAATTGTAGCACAGCTCTCGGTCGATCTGTTTGTAGATATCGGAAGATCAGTATACTTTATACCATGGATTGATTTGGCTGTGGCTGTGGTGTGGAAATAAGGCACACTTATTCAAACAATCAGTTCTCATATACGATTAAGATAATAAATAATCCTACGAAGTACATAACTTTCTTTCGTTAATATCATCGTATTAGAACTGTGAGTTCTAAGCAGTAGCAATGTCTTAATTGTTTGGTCTTAATTGTAACAAACTGCAGCGGAGAAAGATCTTTCTCAAAAATGAAATTAGTAAAAAACAGACTTCGTGCTGCATGGGGCAGGATCCAATCTTTGTTTATTAAGCATTGAACATGAACTTCTTCGTGAATTGGACTTCGATGATATAGTAGATGAATTTTCGGCTAGAAAGGCAAGAAAAGTGTGTCTACTATAAGTGTTAAACCTTTGGGAATTTTCTTGAAGAAAGTGTAGTTACTACAATTTCCACAACGAACCTGTCAGTAATTGTCCAGTAGATGGAGCGTGCATATGTAATGACATTTACTCTTAATTGTAAATAATATCATTTGTAATAAATTATGTACATAAGTACAGAATACTGCTCAGTTCTCTGTTTCCTTCTGAACCCCCTTAGTACTTACTATATATTGTAGTTACGGTGTTCACTCTTCATAATATACTGTAGACATTTAGACGCAGAATTTTACTGCTGCTATAAAGCTAAAATTTTCGTCCTGTAACTTTATTTTACTTCGCTATTCTCCCTGCAAACCTATCTGCGATATGTTCGATTGTGAATGACTACCGATTCTAAAATCAGGTCTACCATTTCAACTGCTGAAAATTGGTGGTTAACATATTGAGCTAATAAAGCTCCTAGTTAAAAGTAATAAAAAATGGGGGCCCCCACAAAACATTTTGCCCAGGGGCCTCCACAAACCTTGATACGGCCCTGATTTAACCCATAGTAATTCAAAATTCTAGAATTGTAGTGTGAATCTTTGTCTGAAGAAGACCCTGTTAGAGGGTGGAAACGTTACGTTTATAGTGATTTTTTTTACAATAAATTTTGCCATGATCAGCGTTTGGCTGTTTTATTAAACATCGAAACAAGGCTTAACAGTGTTACCATATTTTCAAGGTCAAGTCTTCATAAAACCATCAGTTATTGCAATTGGCCTATAGATGGCCCTGTCCAGTCGATATAAGCCACATTTCGTTTATTTCCTCTAATCATTGGCGGCGATTGGGTTCCAAAACCGGGGAGCAATGTGTCAAAACGGGGGCGGGGGGGGCCCAATGTTTGATTTTGGAACAACACATTATTTGGGTAGTGAAAATTTCATAAAATAACAGGATTCTGTGTGAGAACCTTTTTGTTCCTTATTTTCATAAGTTTTCCAATTCGAATTATTTATTCTATTTACGATCGTAAAACTTTTGCACACAGGAACTTTGCAAAGAGGCGGTAAATTATGCAGAATTTTCATCTGAAATGGGTAAGTCAACAATGTTGAGTCTATCATCCAGCTGAGTCTTTATAGCGTCCAGCATGCCTGTGCGTTTACTGTATTTCTGTATTTCATGTTTCGAGTACACAGTGAATGTAGGGGAAAAAACGCATGGTACGTACATTATTTTGATTTAAACTTTGAAAATATAGTATCCACTTCTTGCGGAGGCCCTTCATCCAATATTAAACCTTTCTGCTTAACAAGATGCCTGGCTCTTGCTTCGCCAATTTCAAGGACAATACAGTAACAGGGATTTGTTCTCTCTGCTCTTGAACTTACGAAGAAAGATGGCAACAGAATGGCTTGTGGACTATTTAAATTTTTCACAAAAGAAAACACTGTTCTCAGCCTGGGAATTTCTTTTTTATATTAAACTCCAAAAAGAATAGTAGTAATCGATCAATCTCTTTAATGTCAATCAAAAGTTAAATATTGTGTTGAATAATTATGCAATCAAAATACAGTTAATTTTTGTCCAGTTAATAAAGTTTCATGTACCCTGATATATATGTTTTGTTTTCAGAGTTAGTTAATAGTAATTGCAATTTCTTTAAATATTTTTCTCACGTGTGTCCCTACTACTGTAAAATAAAAACTTTCCCCCACCCCCACGCTCCAAACGGAAAAAGTCTGTATTTATGCTCTGCTCAGCTTTGGGCCCCCGCAAATATCGGAAGAAATCGGCACCTATGCTGAGAAGGCGCACAGCGCCGAAATCTTGCCCCCTCCACTACACCCTTATCAACCTCCTTTTCGCGCAGGTTGATGTGTAGACCAGGGGTTCCCAAACTTTCTAGCTTCACAGCGTCTTTAAGAGTTTCAAGTCAGAATGTAGGCTTATCAAAATAATAATAATAATAAATAAGGGCTCTATTGAATCCTCTCACAACTGTTATTCGTAGTGTACGAGTAAAATAATTTTACACCGCCCTTGCTACGAAAACGCTGAGCTAAAACTGACTCAGACTCGCAAGGGTCATGGTGTATATTCAGCCGAATTTAACACCCATAGCCTTTCGAAGACACAACTCAGCGGCGTAAAACTGTGGCAACGAAAAAGAAGAGGAACACGAAATGAAAATGAAAGTGTAATTAAATGTGTGTGTGTGTTTAGACGGGTTGTTGTCCAGTGTTTCTTCAAGAAACGATAACTCTGTTTGTAGGCGACGGAAAGTTATGGTACTTGGACAGTCAGGTTAAAAAGAAATGTCATGCCCCATCTTATGATGAACCTTGAAGTGCCGAGTTTTATGAAAATTTCTTGCGGACAAGAAGAATACAGAACATGGAGTTTAACTTGTGCGCCACAATTTCCTAACTATACAGCGTTGCACTCCTGCCATAGGCTGGTCGCCAAGGACAAGATCTGCGTGACCCCGTCCTATATCGCTTCTAAAAACGTATGCCGTATAACGCTTGCAACGCTTTTAGTGTGGTTAGGTTGCTAGCCGTAAGTTAAAAAATAAACACATATTTCATATTCAGAAACATTTTACATGTAAAAAGTACCAAATAAACACATACTATTTGAAAAAAGTGTCATTTTAGTAAAAAAAAAAAAAAAAAAAAAAAATGGAACACTTCACGGCGCCCCTGTAAGCCAGCTACGGCGCCCAGGACGCCGCGGCACACACTTTCAGAACCACTGGTGTAGACTGTGTGAACAGTTGCTTCGACTTCATATCAAACATCATAGCGCAAGCTAACAATGAAGAAGCTGCACTCGGTTGAAATGTACAAGAGACGGTCAAAACGTCTTGCACAATCCACTGCAACTTTTTTATTACTTACACTAGGGCAATGAGGTTTCATTTGAACATACTTTGGTCCTTTGAGTACGTAACCATGTCACTTAATGTAACCCACTTCTGCTGCGACACATCTGCGCCAGCGTTCTTTCCATGCCAAGAAGGCACTTTGGTAAAAACTAAGGAGGCTGACTTGCACACCATTGTTTCACACAGGCAATGAGGTATTTGTCACTGTCGAATGTTCTCCCACGCAGGTGAGCCTCCAGACAGCCAAAGATGATAAAATTCAGAGTCACCATGGCTGAGTGAGGCCTCGCATTATCGTGGTGCAGTTTCACGTTCTTATCCTGGAGCTCCGGTCTCTTGGTCCTGAGTGCACGTCTCAGTTTGTTCAATGACAAACAATACCGCTCCTTCTTAATTGTTGACAAAGGTTTTTGCAACTTAAAGATGTATTTGAATGATTGGATTAAGATTAATGTCTTGTACGGAAAGTTTCTAAATGCGCATGGAACAACCAATTCTTTGTAGATTCTGCATATGACAAAATAATCGAAAAATAACAATTAACATAGAAAATCTGTTAGGGATTGGAGTGATTATTTACTAAGTTGCTATTCGCTTACTAAAATAGTCCTAAGTCTTGGTCTCCGGTTCGATGGAAACCTAAATAGTAAATAAGGTAACAAGTAGTATACATTTCGTAGAAAGCGATATGGACTTGGCTGTATATTTTATCAACACTCAATTGTCATCCTGCTTCCCGCGCACCTAGTGGAGGCACGTAGTGGATCGGATCCCACTTTACCAGTCCTAAATAGCCTTACTGTGCATAAAGTGAACTTAAAACTCCAACTCAATCAATCAATCAATCTTTCCCGCGCAGTACTGCATTCTTGCAGGCCAACGAGTCTGACGCCTGGAAAGACATTCAAGTTAATTCTCTGTGTTTGTGTTTGGCCGATGTATATTTTTTCCTTCATCACTTTCGCCTAATCATTTAATCTCTTCGTCTCTTCCGGCTTTCTCCAATTGAACATTCATCAAGGCTTTGCCTCACTTAAACAGAAGGTCTGCTCACGCCTAGAGTCAAGTCTAAATCGAAAAAAAAAATTTGGGCATAATTAACAACTAGACAATCAATTCAACAGATTGTTATTGCCAACACTGATAACAAAAACACAAATGTAAGGTTGTTTTATTGCAGTTAAGCCTACAACAATATAACCCAGGGCCGATTTAACCTATGGGCAACTGGGGTAATTGCCCCGGGGCCCCCACCAAAAGGAAGCTGTGAAGAGCTTCCACCAAAAAAAGTTTCTAACCAGCTAACTATGCTTGTGAAAAATTACATAAGAAGTTGTATTTGAAAAATCAAAATGACTTCAAAATTGTCGTATGTCTACATTCTTCTGGATCCAATTGTAGCACAGCTCTCGGTCGATCTGTTTGTAGATATCGGAAGATCAGTATACTTTATACCATGGATTGATTTGGCTGTGGCTGTGGTGTGGAAATAAGGCACACTTATTCAAACAATCAGTTCTCATATACGATTAAGATAATAAATAATCCTACGAAGTACATAACTTTCTTTCGTTAATATCATCGTATTAGAACTGTGAGTTCTAAGCAGTAGCAATGTCTTAATTGTTTGGTCTTAATTGTAACAAACTGCAGCGGAGAAAGATCTTTCTCAAAAATGAAATTAGTAAAAAACAGACTTCGTGCTGCATGGGGCAGGATCCAATCTTTGTTTATTAAGCATTGAACATGAATTTCTTCGTGAATTGGACTTCGATGATATAGTAGATGAATTTTCGGCTAGAAAGGCAAGAAAAGTGTGTCTACTATAAGTGTTAAACCTTTGGGAATTTTCTTGAAGAAAGTGTAGTTACTACAATTTCCACAACGAACCTGTCGGTAATTGTCCAGTAGATGGAGCGTGCATATGTAATGACATTTACTCTTAATTGTAAATAATATCATTTGTAATAAATTATGTACATAAGTACAGAATACTGCTCAGTTCTCTGTTTCCTTCTGAACCCCCTTAGTACTTACTATATATTGTAGTTACGGTGTTCACTCTTCATAATATATTGTAGACATTTAGACGCAGAATTTTACTGCTGCTATAAAGCTAAAATTTTCGTCCTGTAACTTTATTTTACTTCGCTATTCTCCCTGCAAACCTATCTGCGATATGTTCGATTGTGAATGACTACCGATTCTAAAATCAGGTCTACCATTTCAACTGCTGAAAATTGGTGGTTAACATATTGAGCTAATAAAGCTCCTAGTTAAAAGTAATAAAAAATGGGGGCCCCCACAAAACATTTTGCCCAGGGGCCTCCACAAACCTTGATACGGCCCTGATTTAACCCATAGTAATTCAAAATTCTAGAATTGTAGTGTGAATCTTTGTCTGAAGAAGACCCTGTTAGAGGGTGGAAACGTTACGTTTATAGTGATTTTTTTTACAATAAATTTTGCCATGATCAGCGTTTGGCTGTTTTATTAAACATCGAAACAAGGCTTAACAGTGTTACCATATTTTCAAGGTCAAGTCTTCATAAAACCATCAGTTATTGCAATTGGCCTATAGATGGCCCTGTCCAGTCGATATAAGCCACATTTCGTTTATTTCCTCTAATCATTGGCGGCGATTGGGTTCCAAAACCGGGGAGCAATGTGTCAAAACGGGGGCGGGGGGGGGCCCAATGTTTGATTTTGGAACAACACATTATTTGGGTAGTGAAAATTTCATAAAATAACAGGATTCTGTGTGAGAACCTTTTTGTTCCTTATTTTCATAAGTTTTCCAATTCGAATTATTTATTCTATTTACGATCGTAAAACTTTTGCACACAGGAACTTTGCAAAGAGGCGGTAAATTATGCAGAATTTTCATCTGAAATGGGTAAGTCAACAATGTTGAGTCTATCATCCAGCTGAGTCTTTATAGCGTCCAGCATGCCTGTGCGTTTACTGTATTTCTGTATTTCATGTTTCGAGTACACAGTGAATGTAGGGGAAAAAACGCATGGTACGTACATTATTTTGATTTAAACTTTGAAAATATAGTATCCACTTCTTGCGGAGGCCCTTCATCCAATATTAAACCTTTCTGCTTAACAAGATGCCTGGCTCTTGCTTCGCCAATTTCAAGGACAATACAGTAACAGGGATTTGTTCTCTCTGCTCTTGAACTTACGAAGAAAGATGGCAACAGAATGGCTTGTGGACTATTTAAATTTTTCACAAAAGAAAACACTGTTCTCAGCCTGGGAATTTCTTTTTTATATTAAACTCCAAAAAGAATAGTAGTAATCGATCAATCTCTTTAATGTCAATCAAAAGTTAAATATTGTGTTGAATAATTATGCAATCAAAATACAGTTAATTTTTGTCCAGTTAATAAAGTTTCATGTACCCTGATATATATGTTTTGTTTTCAGAGTTAGTTAATAGTAATTGCAATTTCTTTAAATATTTTTCTCACGTGTGTCCCTACTACTGTAAAATAAAAACTTTCCCCCACCCCCACGCTCCAAACGGAAAAAGTCTGTATTTATGCTCTGCTCAGCTTTGGGCCCCCGCAAATATCGGAAGAAATCGGCACCTATGCTGAGAAGGCGCACAGCGCCGAAATCTTGCCCCCTCCACTACACCCTTATCAACCTCCTTTTCGCGCAGGTTGATGTGTAGACCAGGGGTTCCCAAACTTTCTAGCTTCACAGCGTCTTTAAGAGTTTCAAGTCAGAATGTAGGCTTATCAAAATAATAATAATAATAAATAAGGGCTCTATTGAATCCTCTCACAACTGTTATTCGTAGTGTACGAGTAAAATAATTTTACACCGCCCTTGCTACGAAAACGCTGAGCTAAAACTGACTCAGACTCGCAAGGGTCATGGTGTATATTCAGCCGAATTTAACACCCATAGCCTTTCGAAGACACAACTCAGCGGCGTAAAACTGTGGCAACGAAAAAGAAGAGGAACACGAAATGAAAATGAAAGTGTAATTAAATGTGTGTGTGTGTTTAGACGGGTTGTTGTCCAGTGTTTCTTCAAGAAACGATAACTCTGTTTGTAGGCGACGGAAAGTTATGGTACTTGGACAGTCAGGTTAAAAAGAAATGTCATGCCCCATCTTATGATGAACCTTGAAGTGCCGAGTTTTATGAAAATTTCTTGCGGACAAGAAGAATACAGAACATGGAGTTTAACTTGTGCGCCACAATTTCCTAACTATACAGCGTTGCACTCCTGCCATAGGCTGGTCGCCAAGGACAAGATCTGCGTGACCCCGTCCTATATCGCTTCTAAAAACGTATGCCGTATAACGCTTGCAACGCTTTTAGTGTGGTTAGGTTGCTAGCCGTAAGTTTATTTATTTATTTATTTATTTATTTACGACTTTGTTTACATGGCGAAGTTAAGGCATTAATGCCTTCTCTTCCACTTAACCATTAATTACAGGGATCATTTTTTTCTTTGCAGTAAATTGTATACAATTAAAAAATTAAAAATTTAAAAGTTAAAAAATAAACACATATTTCATATTCAGAAACATTTTACATGTAAAAAGTACCAAATAAACACATACTATTTGAAAAAAGTGTCATTTTAGTAAAAAAAAAAATAAAAAAAATGGAACACTTCACGGCGCCCCTGTAAGCCAGCTACGGCGCCCAGGACGCAGCGGCACACACTTTCAGAACCACTGGTGTAGACTGTGTGAACAGTTGCTTCGACTTCATATCAAACATCATAGCGCAAGCTAACAATGAAGAAGCTGCACTCGGTTGAAATGTACAAGAGACGGTCAAAACGTCTTGCACAATCCACTGCAACTTTTTTATTACTTACACTTGGGCAATGAGGTTTCATGTGAACATACTTTGGTCCTTTGAGTACGTAACCATGTCACTTAATGTAACCCACTTCTGCTGCGACACATCTGCGCCAGCGTTCTTTCCATGCCAAGAAGGCACTTTGGTAAAAACTAAGGAGGCTGACTTGCACACCATTGTTTCACACAGGCAATGAGGTATTTGTCACTGTCGAATGTTCTCCCACGCAGGTGAGCCTCCAGACAGCCAAAGATGATAAAATTCAGAGTCACCATGGCTGAGTGAGGCCTCGCATTATCGTGGTGCAGTTTCACGTTCTTATCCTGGAGCTCCGGTCTCTTGGTCCTGAGTGCACGTCTCAGTTTGTTCAATGACAAACAATACCGCTCCTTCTTAATTGTTGACAAAGGTTTTTGCAACTTAAAGATGTATTTGAATGATTGGATTAAGATTAATGTCTTGTACGGAAAGTTTCTAAATGCGCATGGAACAACCAATTCTTTGTAGATTCTGCATATGACAAAATAATCGAAAAATAACAATTAACATAGAAAATCTGTTAGGGATTGGAGTGATTATTTACTAAGTTGCTATTCGCTTACTAAAATAGTCCTAAGTCTTGGTCTCCGGTTCGATGGAAACCTAAATAGTAAATAAGGTAACAAGTAGTATACATTTCGTAGAAAGCGATATGGACTTGGCTGTATATTTTATCAACACTCAATTGTCATCCTGCTTCCCGCGCACCTAGTGGAGGCACGTAGTGGATCGGATCCCACTTTACCAGTCCTAAATAGCCTTACTGTGCATAAAGTGAACTTAAAACTCCAACTCAATCAATCAATCAATCTTTCCCGCGCAGTACTGCATTCTTGCAGGCCAACGAGTCTGACGCCTGGAAAGACATTCAAGTTAATTCTCTGTGTTTGTGTTTGGCCGATGTATATTTTTTCCTTCATCACTTTCGCCTAATCATTTAATCTCTTCGTCTCTTCCGGCTTTCTCCAATTGAACATTCATCAAGGCTTTGCCTCACTTAAACAGAAGGTCTGCTCACGCCTAGAGTCAAGTCTAAATCGAAAAAAAAAATTTGGGCATAATTAACAACTAGACAATCAATTCAACAGATTGTTATTGCCAACACTGATAACAAAAACACAAATGTAAGGTTGTTTTATTGCAGTTAAGCCTACAACAATATAACCCAGGGCCGATTTAACCTATGGGCAACTGGGGTAATTGCCCCGGGGCCCCCACCAAAAGGAAGCTGTGAAGAGCTTCCACCAAAAAAAGTTTCTAACCAGCTAACTATGCTTGTGAAAAATTACATAAGAAGTTGTATTTGAAAAATCAAAATGACTTCAAAATTGTCGTATGTCTACATTCTTCTGGATCCAATTGTAGCACAGCTCTCGGTCGATCTGTTTGTAGATATCGGAAGATCAGTATACTTTATACCATGGATTGATTTGGCTGTGGCTGTGGTGTGGAAATAAGGCACACTTATTCAAACAATCAGTTCTCATATACGATTAAGATAATAAATAATCCTACGAAGTACATAACTTTCTTTCGTTAATATCATCGTATTAGAACTGTGAGTTCTAAGCAGTAGCAATGTCTTAATTGTTTGGTCTTAATTGTAACAAACTGCAGCGGAGAAAGATCTTTCTCAAAAATGAAATTAGTAAAAAACAGACTTCGTGCTGCATGGGGCAGGATCCAATCTTTGTTTATTAAGCATTGAACATGAATTTCTTCGTGAATTGGACTTCGATGATATAGTAGATGAATTTTCGGCTAGAAAGGCAAGAAAAGTGTGTCTACTATAAGTGTTAAACCTTTGGGAATTTTCTTGAAGAAAGTGTAGTTACTACAATTTCCACAACGAACCTGTCGGTAATTGTCCAGTAGATGGAGCGTGCATATGTAATGACATTTACTCTTAATTGTAAATAATATCATTTGTAATAAATTATGTACATAAGTACAGAATACTGCTCAGTTCTCTGTTTCCTTCTGAACCCCCTTAGTACTTACTATATATTGTAGTTACGGTGTTCACTCTTCATAATATATTGTAGACATTTAGACGCAGAATTTTACTGCTGCTATAAAGCTAAAATTTTCGTCCTGTAACTTTATTTTACTTCGCTATTCTCCCTGCAAACCTATCTGCGATATGTTCGATTGTGAATGACTACCGATTCTAAAATCAGGTCTACCATTTCAACTGCTGAAAATTGGTGGTTAACATATTGAGCTAATAAAGCTCCTAGTTAAAAGTAATAAAAAATGGGGGCCCCCACAAAACATTTTGCCCAGGGGCCTCCACAAACCTTGATACGGCCCTGATTTAACCCATAGTAATTCAAAATTCTAGAATTGTAGTGTGAATCTTTGTCTGAAGAAGACCCTGTTAGAGGGTGGAAACGTTACGTTTATAGTGATTTTTTTTACAATAAATTTTGCCATGATCAGCGTTTGGCTGTTTTATTAAACATCGAAACAAGGCTTAACAGTGTTACCATATTTTCAAGGTCAAGTCTTCATAAAACCATCAGTTATTGCAATTGGCCTATAGATGGCCCTGTCCAGTCGATATAAGCCACATTTCGTTTATTTCCTCTAATCATTGGCGGCGATTGGGTTCCAAAACCGGGGAGCAATGTGTCAAAACGGGGGCGGGGGGGGCCCAATGTTTGATTTTGGAACAACACATTATTTGGGTAGTGAAAATTTCATAAAATAACAGGATTCTGTGTGAGAACCTTTTTGTTCCTTATTTTCATAAGTTTTCCAATTCGAATTATTTATTCTATTTACGATCGTAAAACTTTTGCACACAGGAACTTTGCAAAGAGGCGGTAAATTATGCAGAATTTTCATCTGAAATGGGTAAGTCAACAATGTTGAGTCTATCATCCAGCTGAGTCTTTATAGCGTCCAGCATGCCTGTGCGTTTACTGTATTTCTGTATTTCATGTTTCGAGTACACAGTGAATGTAGGGGAAAAAACGCATGGTACGTACATTATTTTGATTTAAACTTTGAAAATATAGTATCCACTTCTTGCGGAGGCCCTTCATCCAATATTAAACCTTTCTGCTTAACAAGATGCCTGGCTCTTGCTTCGCCAATTTCAAGGACAATACAGTAACAGGGATTTGTTCTCTCTGCTCTTGAACTTACGAAGAAAGATGGCAACAGAATGGCTTGTGGACTATTTAAATTTTTCACAAAAGAAAACACTGTTCTCAGCCTGGGAATTTCTTTTTTATATTAAACTCCAAAAAGAATAGTAGTAATCGATCAATCTCTTTAATGTCAATCAAAAGTTAAATATTGTGTTGAATAATTATGCAATCAAAATACAGTTAATTTTTGTCCAGTTAATAAAGTTTCATGTACCCTGATATATATGTTTTGTTTTCAGAGTTAGTTAATAGTAATTGCAATTTCTTTAAATATTTTTCTCACGTGTGTCCCTACTACTGTAAAATAAAAACTTTCCCCCACCCCCACGCTCCAAACGGAAAAAGTCTGTATTTATGCTCTGCTCAGCTTTGGGCCCCCGCAAATATCGGAAGAAATCGGCACCTATGCTGAGAAGGCGCACAGCGCCGAAATCTTGCCCCCTCCACTACACCCTTATCAACCTCCTTTTCGCGCAGGTTGATGTGTAGACCAGGGGTTCCCAAACTTTCTAGCTTCACAGCGTCTTTAAGAGTTTCAAGTCAGAATGTAGGCTTATCAAAATAATAATAATAATAAATAAGGGCTCTATTGAATCCTCTCACAACTGTTATTCGTAGTGTACGAGTAAAATAATTTTACACCGCCCTTGCTACGAAAACGCTGAGCTAAAACTGACTCAGACTCGCAAGGGTCATGGTGTATATTCAGCCGAATTTAACACCCATAGCCTTTCGAAGACACAACTCAGCGGCGTAAAACTGTGGCAACGAAAAAGAAGAGGAACACGAAATGAAAATGAAAGTGTAATTAAATGTGTGTGTGTGTTTAGACGGGTTGTTGTCCAGTGTTTCTTCAAGAAACGATAACTCTGTTTGTAGGCGACGGAAAGTTATGGTACTTGGACAGTCAGGTTAAAAAGAAATGTCATGCCCCATCTTATGATGAACCTTGAAGTGCCGAGTTTTATGAAAATTTCTTGCGGACAAGAAGAATACAGAACATGGAGTTTAACTTGTGCGCCACAATTTCCTAACTATACAGCGTTGCACTCCTGCCATAGGCTGGTCGCCAAGGACAAGATCTGCGTGACCCCGTCCTATATCGCTTCTAAAAACGTATGCCGTATAACGCTTGCAACGCTTTTAGTGTGGTTAGGTTGCTAGCCGTAAGTTAAAAAATAAACACATATTTCATATTCAGAAACATTTTACATGTAAAAAGTACCAAATAAACACATACTATTTGAAAAAAGTGTCATTTTAGTAAAAAAAAAAAAAATAAAAAAAAATGGAACACTTCACGGCGCCCCTGTAAGCCAGCTACGGCGCCCAGGACGCCGCGGCACACACTTTCAGAACCACTGGTGTAGACTGTGTGAACAGTTGCTTCGACTTCATATCAAACATCATAGCGCAAGCTAACAATGAAGAAGCTGCACTCGGTTGAAATGTACAAGAGACGGTCAAAACGTCTTGCACAATCCACTGCAACTTTTTTATTACTTACACTAGGGCAATGAGGTTTCATGTGAACATACTTTGGTCCTTTGAGTACGTAACCATGTCACTTAATGTAACCCACTTCTGCTGCGACACATCTGCGCCAGCGTTCTTTCCATGCCAAGAAGGCACTTTGGTAAAAACTAAGGAGGCTGACTTGCACACCATTGTTTCACACAGGCAATGAGGTATTTGTCACTGTCGAATGTTCTCCCACGCAGGTGAGCCTCCAGACAGCCAAAGATGATAAAATTCAGAGTCACCATGGCTGAGTGAGGCCTCGCATTATCGTGGTGCAGTTTCACGTTCTTATCCTGGAGCTCCGGTCTCTTGGTCCTGAGTGCACGTCTCAGTTTGTTCAATGACAAACAATACCGCTCCTTCTTAATTGTTGACCCACGTTCCAAGAAGTCTATGAAGATTACACCATGTTGATCCCGAAAAAAAGGTTGCCATTATTTTGTCGGCTGATCTGGTGAGTCGCGGGTTTTTCTTCCTGGGATAAACCAAGATGATACCATTCCATCGGCTGATTTTTGCACTCTGGATCCATATGGAATAGCCATGTTTCACCCAGAGTCTGATCCCCATATATAGGAAGCAGCTTTCTTTGAATAATTGTGACTGAGTCGTCTCAGGTCTTGTAAACTGTAAAGCAATTATCTGACGGACCATTGACGGGTTCAGCTGTCCACTGTCCACTTTATTGTCCATTGTGCCTCTCAGTAAGTACAGAAACGAAATTTATGTAATAAACTTTTACATAAAGGATCAAAGTATGTTCACATGAAACTTCATTGTCCTAGTGTAAATAATAAAAGTTACAGTGGATTGCGAAAAACTCTTTGACCGCCCTTTATAACTTGAATTATAGTCTTTTGGGTCCTTTGAACTCAAGTGTACGATTTGAAATGTCATTGTTATCCAACCTTGCCAGAAAAAATGCTAAAAACAGAGAAACTTCAAATTGATCCCCTTTCAAGCACATAATTGTAGGATCTGGATACCCGATTTTAGTTCCTAGATTCCCTGTTCTTTAGCGTTAAACGATGAACTTTTTATTTTGCTGCGCTCTCTCGTAAGAGTTACATTGCGTCTAAAGGTTGAGTGATGAATAAAAATAACACAACTGCAAGATCGTGTCTGTAAGAATATTGAATATGCTCTTAAAATATGGAATTTGATATCATCGGTATCATCAGCATTGATAGTGTTGGTATCAGCGTCAAAATTTTGGGTAAAGTTGAAGTCATAATTCAAACGTTAGTTCGATATCTTTAACATAGCTCTAGAGGAAACCGCCCGGACACGTATTTTGCTTCGAGCCAGCACCTTATTTTCTGAGAAGCGCTGGTGTCACTCTCGCCTGTATCTTTTAGAGTTAGACGTCCAATACGAACTGCGACGACAAGACACTCCCAAGATCTCCACATTGTATTAAAAAAAATAGGAAGACACAATAACAAAACAAAACGTTATGAAATCTCTAAAGATACTGAATTGGCAACATCTGATTTACTCCAGGTGGACTTGACAAGAACTGTCAGTTCCTAAAAAGGACAATATTAGTGGGAAAGGTTTGAGGGGAAGATTTACTCTGATCCACATGGACCTGACATATGCAGAGGTGCAACCACGAATTTTTGTCTTGGGAGGGGGGGACTACCAGGATAAACATGCCAATATTAAAAATAATAATTATAATAATAATAATAGTATCAAAGACGATTTTATTCTCGTAAATCACGCCAAAAGAGGGTAGAAGTCGGTGCTAAAGCATTTGTGTTGGAACAAAGGATTTGGAATATTTTTTCAACACGTTGATTTTCACATTAGCTAATAATTTAAAACAATCACACAAACTGTTTTTTTTTGAAGGACAGAAAATGCATGATAAATGCATTCCGAATATAATTATCTTTGTACACATGACATGTATAACTTTCATGTACGATTATATTTTACACATATGCAATATGGAGCGACATAAAATAAGAAAATACATATGCAAGACGCTAACATTAAATTGTGTACGTATTCAAAGTTTTTTTAATACACGTATGTAGAACATATACCATTTAAATACATAAAAAATCAATTCTTGTATATCATAACAAACCAAGAGCAAAAATTATGTATTATCTCTCACATGTACGCGCTTCTTTTCCTAAAATTAACTGTTCATGCATTTAAAACAAAACTGTTTAGCAGCAACAGTCTGAAGTATGTACATTTGGTCTTACTTCTCTCTGTTAATTTACAATGCGTTACAGAGAATAATGAAACTTCGAGCGAAGCGAGAAAAAAAATCAGCTTCATTATTTTGCAAATTCAAAACAATATCGAATAGGGCGCAAATAATTTTATGGGTCAACATGATATTTTCTCCTGTACAACTTTTTTCATTTAGGTTGCTTTGCCACAGGTCCGACTACCGCAGCCCCCTTTTTACGGTTCTGAACTTGATGAGACTGGACGAAAAGCAGGCATTGCGAGCAAAGCGAGCAAGAAAATTTAGCGAAATATAATTTTACTTGCATAAAATTTGAAATCGAGGGAAATCTGCAAGGGCCCTTGGCCGTCTGGAAGAAAAATGCAAGAAATGTATGAAAACTAATTGCATCTTATCCATTTGTCTTGCTACATTTAGATTCTGCTAGCCATGTTTGCCCCCCCCCCCTTGCCTCCCATAAAATTTACATACGTCCAAGTTGCCCCTTGTTGTTGCGCCACTTTACATAAAGTTGTCATCTGATCTTTCGGAAGTTTCTTTAAGTGGCGTTCCAATCAGGACTTCAACTATAGCTATTCAATACAACCACTGGATATCTGTACTCATCTACATTATATCATGCAGCCCTACATCGAACATTAGCAGAGTGCCTGTGGCATAACGGATAATATTGTAAATAGAAAATGCACAGAAAATGACTAAGAGTCCATACGTACTTGGAAGCTACCACGTCTTACCTGGGTAGGTGGGAAAGATGCCACCCTAAATCCGTTCCTGGTTATATTAAAAAATCGAAAGGAATCGGGATAGTAATATTGAATTTGGTAAGATCTATCTGTGATCTAATACTACATAAAACTGTTGATGTGACCGTCCGAATGTGTATGATAACCAAGCAAATCGAAAGTGAACGATCAGTGGCTCTTTATAAAGCAACAGATATATATATACAATTATTACATGTACCATATCATTTTATTCAGCAGAATGTTCTCGAGTGGACCAGTTCATTTGACCTTTGGAGCCAATAATCATTGAGCCACTCAATACTCGATGATTGATCACAAACTATATTAAATAGAAAAGAATTTCGTGGACTGAAGCCAGAGCTGGATTTATCAGTAGGCTTACTAGGCCACTTCCTAGAGCATAACATTTTACCGGGTGGAATTTTCGAAGAGCGTTTGTGTCTCTAGCCGTCAAGGAAAATATGTTTTGAATGTGTGATTACCACACTTCAGGAAAAGGATAGTTTGCCCTTTAAACTCTAGAGTAGCCAAAGTTTCAAATCCACCAGTGATTGAAGCTAGCGCAAGTTTGAGTTTGATGGGTTATCTAATATATGCATAGATCTGTCTGACTCTCGGTAAATGTGAATGAAAAACTGTACATTATAAATACCATATTTTGTGGCGTGAAATACCACTGACATAACAGTTTGATTCATCCACATTTACAACATTTTATTTCCAATATAAAATATCGTAATTTTCCAGTTTGTTAAAAAGAACTTCAACTATTGATTTCTGTACAATATGTAGTATAATAAAAATAAGAAATGTAATAATTCACTGAATACATTCACAGAAATGTAATGAATTGCACATGCGGTCATTCTACCACAAAACATTACATTCTCAAGTGTGGAGGAGATAGGATATTGAATGTGGATCGTGGATCGTAACATAAAGAGATCTGCTGACATGAAATCGAAAACCATCACCTTTTCTACTGCATTCGATATAGAACCAAAACACAATTAACATTTTACCCCTTCCAAGGTCAAATGGAAAATATCCGGAATTTGTTTTCTAAACATATAAAGTCACGTATGATCTCACGAAGACGACGTAGGCGACCCAATGTTTGCCGAATGAAAGGCGTGTGCTAAGTTATGTTTCTGAAAGAGACGAAACAAAACCCTGTCTGTAAGCCACATCGAACCAACGAAAACAAGGGGCGTAACTAGGCTGGACCAGCCGGGGCAGTGTCCTGGGGCCCCTCTAGGGAAAATGAGACTAACTTGTATTTCGTTTTAACTGGGCCATTGGAACAGATTATAGTGACGTGTGATTCTCAAGGCCGGTGGTTTCGTGTAATTGCACGTCTGCAGTAATTAGACAACGATTTCCCACTATGCTAAGGAAAGAATGCTAGCGGGGCTAAATTATGCAAAGAACACAATTAAGCTAGGATTGCAACGCTGGCGGGAAAATCAGTGCACTTAGAGTGCATCACACATATCTTTGCCGTTGCGCACATACCAATTTTCGTTTCGTCTCCCTCTCTCATTTTTGCTGCTTACTGCCAGCCAGTGTTAAATAAACTCAAAGACTTTAGAATTATTTTCCTCTTATTCTTTGGACTAGAGGAAGACATATCGAGGATAACTAAATATCGCACATATCAATATTGCCTGAAAGTCGTGTTACGACCTCAAATTGTTCAGAATTCACTAAACAACATACTGGTATAATTTTCATATCTCCTCGTTATTTTGAAACTCTTTTTAGTAAAAATGTTAACAATACTCATAATTATATATTTAGTATATAGTAATAAGTCATGTGTTTTGCTGTCTCCGTTCATAGCCCTCCCCCTCCCCAAAGTTGATGGTTTAGCGGTCTCAGCTCCCAAATTTGATGGTCTAAAACATTTCAAATGTGTATTTAAAGTTAAGTTCATGTGGCACAATTCAGAGTAAACTTTACAAGAGAAGCAAAATAAGTAGGTGGAACCCAACGTTCTGGAAGGGTCCTTTGACCTACTTTTTATTTTACCACGTTTTACGGACTAAACTAACCTACAATGAGAGAAAAATGGACAGAAAAAGCTCTGGCATCACTTTTTAAGCTATTTTTTACCTCCTGCAAATTTTGCTCTTATGCTAACTCGTCCTTTGACCTACTTTTGAAATGACTTACGATATTTTCCTATAAGGCAGCTGTCTCCTCTTACTGTAAGATCCCTCAGTGTAATCTACTACGACCTTGCTCTCAGCGTAGTCCGTTTTTACGGACTAAACTAACCTACAATGAGAGAAAAATGGACAGAAGAAGCTCTGGCATCACTTTTTAAGCTATTTTTTACCTCCTGCAAATTTTGCTCTCACCCTTTGACCTACTTTTGAAATGACTTTCCTATAAGTCTGCTTTCTCCTATTACTGTAAGGTCCCTCAGTGTAATCTACTACGACCTTGCTCTCAGCGTAATCTGCCACGATGTTTTGTTTTTAAAACTCATGTGTGATCTTCTACAATGTGTGTGTGTGTGTGTGATAATCAAAATTATTTTTGTTAAGGAAATCCCTGGCCCCTGCTACGACCTAACGGGACCTCTCCTACGGATTAAAAATTTTGTAATGTGGGTTGTAGAAAAGCCATTCTTGCTCGACGAAGGCAATATATTTTAAAACTGCTCTGTGACCCTCTCGTTCTTCACGTCGTACGCGAAAGACTTCTCTGCGACCAGGATGACACTGCATAGAGTATCGGCAGGCAGCGCGTCGTGGAACTCGCAGACGACCTTGATGTTGGTGCGATCATTGACCACCACCTGCTTCCGCTTTGTCGTGTTGATGACGGTCATGGGTCTGTGGGCTTTGAATTCGCTGGGCGTGTAGTACATGTCCACGCTTCCCTCGGTCACGCGTTTGTAAGCAGAGAATGCTTCGTAAAGTTTGAGGTAATCATCTTTGGTCATGTCGAGGTTGTAATTCTCGCGCGGGAACACTTCGTTCCTACCGTTCTTGAGATAAACGTTCTTGATCTTGCAGTCGTCGAATTTGCTGGAATCTTTTTCCTGATTCTTGTCCCTCCCGGTCTGAAAGAGTACAATGACGAAATCTGGCATGTCGAACTCTATGTTGTTGAACTGAGTCGTCACGTCGAATTCCATGTGACTTCCGGACGCCATCTTCTGCACGCACTGGTAACCGTGAAAGTGAATCGGTACCTGCGGACTTTTCAATATCTCGGCTTTGTACTTGAGGGCGTAGTTCGTTTCGTATTCCACGATCGGCATTCTCAACTCCATGCTCCGGATGACGCACTTGCCTGCTTCGGGTAAAGTGTTGGCTATCGGCGTGCCGTCTGCGTTCAAGTTGGTGTATCGCATCAGTGCGTCGTTGTCGTTGGCCGCTCTTCGAAATGTGATCCTCAGTCCTCCCTTCCACATGATCTCCTTGTAGTCCGAGAAGAATCCCGGAAGCAGACGCATGGGAAAGAGCACCGTGTGACTTCTCGTCGATATTTTTGTCCCCGCTTCGAAACACCCCGCCTGATAGTATGCTGCGTCCGTTTTGGATAATTTCAATGTTCCCACTGCCGTCGACGTGATGCCTGGATAATCGATTCTGTCGATGACGGTGTTGTGTTTTCTCACCTCCACCTGCGAGAACAGGTGAGGCACGAAGTTGTCCACGAGTATCAAATTTGCTGCTGCGGGGAACGCGTCTCCGCTTTCTTTCTTCACCACGTCGAATTGAAGGTAGAGGTCCGCTCTGTGAGGATGAACGAACCCGTCGCCTACGTCCACGTCGTATTCGATCTCCCGGTTCGCTTCGTTCAAATTTCCGAACATAGGTTCTATTCATACTTTTCTCACGGACGTGATGAATCCGCAAACAGATTTTTCCCAAGTCTTACCGTTTCCAAGATAACACTATTTCCGGTCGCCATTTTCGATTTCCGAACATAGGTTCTATTCATACATTTTTTCTCACGTATAGGTGTACGTGATGAATCCCCAAACAGATTTTTCCTAAGTCTTACCGTTTCCAAGATAACCCCACTTCCGGTCGCCATTTTGGATTTCCGAACATAGGTTCTATTCATACTTTTTCTCACGTATAGGCGTACGTGATGAATCCGCAAACAGATTTCTCCTAAGTCTTACCGTTTCCAAGATAACCCCACTTCCGGTCGCCATTTTGGATTTCCGAACATAGGTTCTATTCATACTTTTACTCACGTATAGGTGTACGTGATGAATAGGCAAACAGATTTTTCCTAAGTCTTACCGTTTCCTAGATAACCCCACTTCCGGTCGCCATCGCTTCTTCGAAAAGATGATCGAGGAGGTTGGGAAAATTGGATGCATGCTAAAATTTATATATAAATACCGAGAAACTTCTATTTAAATAACATCTTGTAAAAATGACACCTTGTATAACAGACTTACCACTTGAACTGCTGTACAAGATTTTTGAGTACACAGTCGACGGAGGTGAGGATGTTGCGAGGCTTGTTGAGTTAAGCAAAAATAGTGCCTGAATTTCGTCCACCGTGCGAGATGATTTTTATGGACAATCTTCGCAAAATATGCGGTATTAAAAGTTTTGCAGAATCCCGAGTCTCTTTTTTTCGGGCTGCAGGCAAAAAGTTAGCCGATAGGATGGACGAGCTTTATGAGGCGAGAGAAGGAAGGCGACGATATACAGATGATTGGTATGAGTCAAATGCTGAAACAGGCAACATCATTACACAACTGCATTGACTGAGGCGCGAATTTTGTTTCTAACCTGACATGATATATAAACGTTCTTATACGTTCTTAAACGTTTCAACGTTTATAGAAGAACGATAAAAACGTACTGTGATATTCATCTTCACGATTAGTCAAAACGTATCATTCATTCGCTGTTCATATTTTCCATCCTTAAATTCTAATAATTATTTTATCTAACAACAGATTAAATTAAATACCAAACATTATCGAGAAGCAATTCCTAGAAACATTATACTAAAATATTAACATTATAATAAGTGTCCTTCTATAGCTATTTCAGTATTCAAACTGCTTCCAACGGCTTCCGTACGTTGATTCGCGATTAGTCAAACATGTCAAATATAACTGCTATTAGTAAACGTACGAGGAAAAATAAGTTTTGTAGAAATTCTCTTCTCAATAAGAATACTATATTACTACCTTTATTACATTAAATATTAATTAATTAATTAATTCTCTAGCACTCTTGATTCTGAAAATTCGTAGTTACAGTTCAATTTGTACTTATCCTGAGCAAAATTTATGTATATTCTATTCCAATTTTTACAGATTTCTTTTAGATTCATCTCCATCTTCGTTTTGGTCCTTTACCATCAGGTTTCCCAACAAGATTCCTGTAAAATCTCCTTTATTCCTTTCTCATTCGTGCCCACCTAAGTATTCGTGATTTAATCATCAATGTAATAATACTTGGAAACTAACATAAATTATGTATTTCTAAATTATGTAACCTTCACCATTCACTTGTTTCTTCATCCCTTTTAGGCTAAAATATTTTCCTAAGAATCTTATTTTCAAATAAACCTCAATTTATCTTCAAGGGGTCAATTTTTTGCATCCACAGGCGCAATTACTGTTATTGTATTGTATTTTAAATCTCTTTTGACCGAATCATATGCATTTATTAAAAAAAAAATAAGTGAATAGCTGATAAGTAGTGTAATTGATGCTACAACCAGCACGAGAAATGATGAACCCCCCTCAGGGAGATTTGCCTACACTTAAAACAAGCTCAACATGCCCATATGAGCTTTTTGCTCAAGTGTGGAACCCTGTCTAATCCAAGATTTTTGTAAAAATGCCCTCGGGAAGTTCCTGTGAAATGATGAGCCCCCTCAGATTGATTTGTCCACACTTACAAAAGGCACTTCTGTCAGATTGTTGTCCATAAGCTTGTTAAAAATATGCCCCTCTTGATATTTTTTTTGCCCACACCTAAAACTAAGCTACACACACCCACACACACACACACACCCACCCACACCCACACATATTTACTTCCGGTTTAAGTTCAATTGGATACCAGGTTCAATTTGTTTATCTAATATTAAAACAATGTAATATGCAAAGATCTTTTAGAATTGCTCTGTGACTCTCTCATTTCTTACATCATAAACATATGATTTTTCACCTATGAGAATAACACTACATATGGTGTCATCAGGGAGTGTATCGTGGAATTCACAGATAATTTTAATGTTTGTCCTGTCATTAACTACAACTTGTTTCCTTTTTGAAGTGTTGATTACAAACATGGGTCTCTGTGCTTTGAATTCATCTGGTGTGTAATACATGTCAGTATTGCCAGTAGTGACCCTTTTGTATGCTGTAAATGCTTCATATAATTTAAGGAAATCATCCTTGGACATGTCTAAATTATAATTTTCTCTAGGAAATACCTCATTTCTGCCATTTTTAAGATATATGTTCTTGATGTTGCAGTTATCAAATCTACTTAAATTTTTTTCCTGATTATTGTGTCTTCCAGTCTGAAACAATACCACCACAAAATCCGGCATATCATATTGTATACTGGAGAAGGAATTTGTAGCATCAAACTCATAATAAGTACCAGCGGCAGGCTTCTGTACACATTGATATGTATAAAATTGTAAAGGAATCTGTGGATTTTTTATTATATCTGCTTTGTATTTAAGAGCATAACTGGCTTCATATTCAACAACTGGGATTCTTAGCTCCATAGTCTGAATAATGCACTTGCTCTCATCAGGTAGGGTATTGGGCAGAGCTTCCCCTGTAGAATTTAATGTGCTGTACCTCATCAAAGCATTATTATCATTGGCAGCTCTTCTAAATGTGATTCTTAAACCACCCTTCCACCTAATATCTTTGTAATCTGAGAAGAATCCTGGCAACAGGCGCATAGGGAACAGCACTGTGTGGCTTTTGGATAATATTTTATCACCAGCCTCAAATCCACCTATTTTGTAGTAAGAAGCCTCGGTTTTGGATAATTTTAGTGTGGCCAAAGCTGTGGAGGTAATGCCGGGATAATCCACTCTGTTTATAACAACACCATGCTTTCTGATCTCAATTTCAGAGAACAGATGCGGCACAAAATTGTCTACCAATCTTATATTTGAATTTGCCGGATAATCTGTTCCATCGAGCTTTACAACATCAAATTTGATGTATAGATCTGCTCTGTGGGGGTGTATAAAGCCATCCCCTACATCAAGATCAACCTCAATCTCTGTGTTGGGTTGATTTAAATTTGCAAATGTCCTCCTGTTTGGGGGGAATGATTGTAGCTCATAACTCTCAATATTTTCCATTTTTTTTGTATGTCTTTTTATTTAAATATTAATCTCTATGATTGCAGTTGTTGTGGCTCCAGCAAAATCAACTAATTCTTCTTTTTCATTAGTGACCATCAATTCAATATTATCTATTCTATTATGGCACACAGGAAAATATAATGTTGGGGATGGAGTGTAGATGATGGGCTCCATAAATTCAGAATTAGGTTTGAATGTTGCAATGATGCCAGTTTGTTTGAGAGTGCCTATGCCATTTGATTTGGTGATCGTACCCTCGGCCACATTACAGTGAATATTTAGAGTCTCTATGGCTAAGAATTTAGGTATATTAATAGCAGTGTGTTTGATGGCTGGTTCAAGTTTTGTGTTGTTCTCAAAGCCTAACAGCTCTCCTATAGTACCCAGATCCACTGTTTCTGTAGCAGATACAATCTCTACTCTGTGAGTGACAGAATTTTGAGTTAAAACTATACCTCTGGGTAATTGAGCATTTAAAGTGGAAAGATTATATTGCCCTGGAGTGATTACAATTTTTTGATCCCCTACTGCAATTTTGTTGTTGTGGTGTGTAATATTAGGGATCAAGTACATGCCATAAAATGCTCTGAGAGCTATTGTTTTGGGATACACTATATCATCATGTAATCTAAGTTTCAATATTGAATTTTGGCTGGTGAGATGGAATACCCCCATGATGTTTTAAATACCACAAGGCTTTTTGAAAATTTTCAATTGATGGTTTATTTATTTGAGACATATATCTAAGAACAGATAAACACAAATGTCCACAATTAACATCTTTGAAGTTTTGAACACGGGCATTATTGTAATAAAGATTAGCTGATTTTAGATATTTTACTAAATTTTCAGGTGGAACACCTCCAAATGAATCAAACACAAATGCCTTATTGTTTAAATATTTAAGATAACAGATCCAGTGAGTGCCCTGATTTTTGTACTTATCCAAATTAACAATGCCACACTCTTTGTTGAGTGGTTGTTCTGGTAAAGAATCAGACATGTACACACCTCTAAAATTTTTGATGCCCAGTGGCTTGATTAAAGCTTCAATATCTTGGTTTGTAAGCGGCTCTTGTTTTTTTAAAACTTATTCATGGCTCTCTTAACACCTTTGCCTTGTTTCTCCATGGCCAGGTTATGGCGCTTCAATTCATCTAATTCTGCCCTATTCTTCTTGGCATCTATTACTGTTTTTGCTATGGCAGCTGATCCCCCAGCCAAGCTCCCAACAGCCCCAAGTGCAGCTAAGATGGCCGGGATAGTAAATATGAAACCCCCCACATGTGATTTTTTTCTAGATTGTTGTAATTTTTTTAATTGGGGGGTACTAAGCAACAATTTCATACCATGGCCCTTTGCAAGACAAGAATTTTTTTTCTTGGGCTGCTTTTTGGTTAAAAAGCTATCAATAGTTTTAAGAGATTTAAGACCTGCATAAGGTATTTGATACATAACACCCTTGGCCTTCATTCTAGGTTTATTATATATATATTCACAACCCCCACCCCAGTTTTTGTTTGGTGTTCATAGCTATGGTGGTTCCCAATGCTGCTATTTTTTCACTTAAAGAAGCATCTTTGCTTACAAATCTACCAAATGCAGCCTCTTCTAATTTCTTGTCTGCAACATGTCTCTTGTCAAGATCAGAATGTGTGTTGTATGCTATGTCATGGTCTCTACAAGCAGCATCTAGGGGATTAACACCAGGATCCCCTCTGTTTAATCTTTGGTCCAATTTTGTACCGGGACCACAATACTGATAGCCTGGAATGTGTAGTTCAAATGGCAGCTTGTTTATGATGTCATTAACAAGCCCCCGACCCTCAGAGATATTCCAAAATTGGGGGGGTAGAGTATTAATAATTTTTATAAGATATCCAATCCCCTTAGTGTCATTCACTATAAAATTAGACAATTTTGTGCTTATCATGTCCATAATTCCAACCTTTTCATTGTAAAAATTGTGGTTGCCAGCATTTTCCTCCCCAGCTATCACCAATAACCTATCTACAAGTTTCCTGACATCATCAACCCAGACAAATTCTTTAGGCAGGGTGTTGTATTGTTTGATTCCACTGCCAGTCTTGATCTGTGACCATATGGGTTTGATTAAATTGTTGTATTTTGCTCCACTGCTAGACTTGACTCTTTTTTGTGTGGGATCATTGTTCTGGTATAGAGCATCTGATTTTATTAATATTTCTTTGTAGTGCTCATAATCTTGATCTGTATAGCTGCCAGGCCTTTTCCTAGTCATCAGTTCCCACAACCCAGGTGTGCCGGGATATTTAACAAAACCACCTCTTTGTCCAAGATGAGATTCTGAATATACAATTAGATCATCTCCCATAAATGTTACTCTGAAATTGCCAATTCTATGTATGATGCTAACATCACGCTCTGTGTCAGCATATAAGCCAAAGACCTCATCTTTGTTGTCTTAGGTGTGCTTAAATATTTTTGAGCAAGAAGACCCAATTCAATAGGATCCAGAGTAGCTTCAATTCTTCGAGGAGCAACAGGACTAGGTGTATGAATACTGGAAAGTAGGGTGATTGGATAATCTAATATGTTCCTTGCAGCTACAGGTACAAGCTCTGTGATCAAATTTTGATTTTGCTCTGTAACAGTTTTGATATTTTTACCTAATTCACTAATAGCATCAATAATAGGCTGTTCTGTTTGTTTGTGTTGTTCATAAACTCCTCGGTTCTGTGATTTCCATCCCTTAAATCTTTTTACAAGATAATCTCTTAATTTAAGATCATCAATGATTGGCCTTTTCATGGTTATTTATATATGTTTCATTGTCTAGAAAATTGTTGATTTTATTTCTGTATTTGCCACTATTGGGTTTTCTTGTCATATCAATTGTGACAAACCCATAACTGTCTTGATTCCAGCACCTACTGCAAAACTTGGAAAAATCATTGTAGCTCAAGTCCCCACCTACATATTCATCATGTATGTGTTTGAGGTTGGTATGATCTTGATGAAACACACATATAAAATTGCTGTTGTCTCGGATCACCTGCTTCGGAATTTTAGAAAAAGTCTGTGCCAGGTAGAAACAATCAACGTTTTTTTGTCGGCCCTGTGTAAAGAAATTTCTAACCTTGTTTTGATTATCCAGTATAATGTCATCAAACACAACAACAGAATTATCGAGACATTCATGAAGTGGCTTAACATCTGATTCAAAAGTGTCAATATCCAATCCATCATATAGCTTCATCAGCTGCTGATATTTTAATTGTTCCAAGCTCTTAGAGAAGACATACAAGTGCCTGTTTTTCCAGTCTAACCAGTTGGGTGCCAATAAAAAATTATCAATCATTAGTGTAGTTTTACCACAAGCTGATGGCCCAAAAATAAGACATCTAATATTATCAGGCAGCAACTTGCCATTTCTCTTAATCTGCTGTTCAGGTTCTGGCAGCCTTTTTATAACATCCCAGGTGCTCATATTATCACTTTGTCTGCATCGATCCAGCTGTGTTCTGGAAGTCCTAGCCATTTGACAAATAACTTGTTGCCTTTTCTGCGGATGATTTTTTCTATGAGATATGTGTCAGGCTGTTTAGTTTTGTTGAGTTCTTCTTCATAGAACCGGCCTTTGAGAATTTCTCCTCGGTGATCTTTTATTATATATGTGTTAAGGGCCCCAGGTTTAACTTGAACCACTGTAAATAATTCAGTGCTCCAGTTTCTTGTAAAGCCTCTTTTGAATAAGTGCTTATATTTGCTGATTCTTACTTGATCACCCACCTTGTATTTGGCTTTTCTTGTTGTTGGCTGGTATCTAGGATAATAAACAGTTCTGATCAATTTTTGCTCATCAGATGAAGTTACTTCAGAGGGTTTCATGTTGATTGTGGAATGGATCGAGTTGTTATATTTATGTAGAAGTTCTGGAAGAATATTAAGCCATTTATGATTACCTTGAAGTGTAAATTGTTTATACATAAGATTTTTTTAGGGTTTTGTTGAATCTCTCTACAATTGAGGCCTTGAGATCACTGTAACTCGAATAATGTTGTATTGACTGGCTTTTAATAAATTGTTGGAACACAGAATTATAAAATTCTTTGCCATTATCTGTTTGCAAATAGCGCGGTGATCTTCCACTCTGATTGATGATTGTCCTGAAGGCTTCTGTAACACATTTTCCAGTCTTGGATTTGAGTGGCACAGCCCAGGCAAATTTTGAAAATGTGTCTATTACAGTAAGTAGATACTTGTAGCCCTTGTTGATTTTGTCTAAGATTTCAGCTGTCCACTTGCCATCTCAATCAAGTCGCTCTGCCATAAATCATCTATGCCTTTTGTGACTACTGGCAGTATCTTATAATTATGTCTGGCTTGTCTGTGTAATTCATCAACAATAATTTGTCTAGACATAATATGAAAACAAGAATATTGCAACTATGGGGTGTTCAGCAGCTGATACTACAGGATTTTCTAAATATAATTTGTCTCCTGTTTGTATATGAAATTCCAGAGAGCCATCATCTTCAGCAAAAGATGTTTCTAATGTATTGGGATCTGTAAAATCCTCTAACTCTACACTGGTGATTTTTGGTTTGTTGTCAGCATTTGTTATTGATAAGGTGGGGTAGTGGTGTGCCTGTGGTTGAAGCCAATATTTGATCTTGATTGGTCTCAGTGTGCCCCCAACAAAAAACTGGTAACAAAATTGTGCAGGGGACAGCATATATATTTTGCCACCTGGTGTAAATGGTGAATCATATTCTTTGTTGGGGATGCTGTACAATTCAAGAATTACTGTATGTTTAGGATTCTCGATTATGCCTGTTATTTATTTTTCTGCTGTAAGCAATCTGCTTGTTACAGATTCAAGGTGCTCATTGATGGTCCTAACAACATCATCATGGCCTGGCTTGATTTTTATGTCCACAACAAGTTTCTTGTATTGTTGCACAATCTCTTGAAGCTGGGTGGCAAAAACAGACAGGGCATTTGCTTGATTGGATTCCATGGTCCCTAGCTGTTGCTTGATATTAGCTACAATTTGTTGCAAATTTTCAATAACTGCCAATTTTGAATTTTGAGCAGTAAGATCATGGACCTGTCTTCTGATATCCTCAAACAGGGCATGCATTTCATTAATATGTTGATTAGTTGGTAGAGTGGCCACTGTCTGAGTAAGTTGTTTGATCTCTGTCTGGATATTCTTAATATCTTCTGATTTCAATATGCGATTCACAGCTCTCTTAATATTTTTAAGTTCCTGTGATGTAGGCAGATTTGTTACAGTATTTTGCAAAGATTCAAGTGCCAATTTCACATTATTTAATTCAGAAGCATCAGCCACATTTTGCATAGCATTTTGGAGCAGGGCTATATCTGCCTGAGTGGGTGTTGATTGTTGTAAAATTTCAAGTTTTGTTTGGATATCATCGATCAAGTGATGAAAATGAGATAGCTCAGATTCAGTGTTGAGGTTTTCAAGCTTTGTGATCTGTTGCTGGACACTGACAAGTGTGTCTACAATACCAGGCAGGCGGGATTCTAGAGATTCTTGTACATTTGTCAAATCACTTTGCACTGCTGCTATTGTACCCTCAAGATGGGTTATGGTACTTTGAATTTTTCCAAAATCTTCATATGTTTCAAGTTGCAGCTTGATGTTTGCAACACTCCGAGTTATTGCACTCAAAGCATCAGAAGATGGCAAGTTGTTCATTAAATTTTCAAGTGTCTCAATTTTTTCTTTAACCTCGGCTATGGCATTGTTCAAGGGGTTTAGATTAGGTATTTGGAGTGATTGAATCTGTTCCTTTAGAGTGGAAATCACTAGATCAAAATCTTCTTGTGATTTTATGCTTTTGACAATTGTTTGGAGCTGTGTCTGGACATTATTTATCTGCTCTTCCAATTGCTGTTTCAATTGCTCAGAGTTGGTGGCCTGGCTCTTAAATTTGGCTTGAAGAGCTGCTACAGCTTCTTCTAAACTTTGAAAATTATCTAATGTGGCCAAATCAGTATATTTCTGAAGCAGCAATTTGAGTTCAGAATCAATTTTGAGAAGAGGGTCCATGCATTGTGATTGCAAATTTGTAATTTCTAGTTGAAGACTGGCATTGAGTGTGGTTTGTAAAGCTTGTAAATCACTTCTTAATTTCTTGACTCTGACATCAAGCATCAGAATCTCATCACTGTGATCTTCATGCCTTGTATGGCCAAATATATCATTAGGCATTTTTGTTTTAGTGGTTATTTATTATTGAATATCTAATTCTTAATTCTATAAAAAAAGGTATAAGCTTGTCATAGGATCCAGGGACCTCAATATATAAGCAGTCACCAGCAGAAACAGTATATACAGTGCCAGAAATCATGTTTGAGTGCTTAATTCTATAAATATTTCTCCCTATTGAAATCTTGACATTACCCTCAGGGGTTGTAATAAATTGCAATTGACCACCTACAGGTAATTGGTAATGATTTAAATTATTGTTAAATATGTACAATGTTTTACCTGTTTCATCATCAACATCTGTAAGTATGCTGTTCAGATGAATAATTAACAAAGCACTTAGTTTAGATATCATATCAGAAGAGGGTTGTGGTGTTGGCAGGTACATAATAGCCTGTTTTTTGAACCCAAATAAGTTCATAGGCATGTTTATTTATTTCAAATCATGCTCTGTAATTGGGCATTGATTACCACTTTTCAAATCACAATGACCCCATGGTAGAGTATGTATGCCACATGATAAAATGCATCTCTTATCATCATGTGGGTCCAGAGCCACTTTTCTTACTATATTTGTAGTCAACAAATGATCCACACTCTGAATTCTATTTTCTGATGTTCTGATTGTGCTACATATTTTGAGGCAATTTTTGTAATCTTCAAATTCAAGCTCTTTGTCTACTGTCACTCTGCCAATGCCCTTGGCCTTTTTGGCAACAGCGCCACTACATGTTTTAAAACTGTACATCTTGGCCCTTAACCCAGCAAATGCCACAATAACATCACCAAGTGTCTCATCTTTTAACTTGCCAGGCACCTTTTTGTTGTGGTGTTGAATCTCTGTATGTTCACTGGTATCAAAATATTTAAACAATTCAGGCTGTGTTATATCTTGATAAACATCTTCTGTTTGAATATCAAGAACAAAACTATCTGTGTCCATGTACATCAGTTTTACACGATCCTTATAAAAAGGCTTCAACAAATCATAATACAATTTTAACATGTGTAATTTGGCCAATTCCAATATCACAGCCCCTACATAAATAAGCTTATCAAACTTAATCTTTGTTTTTTTCATGTTGAAAAGTGCCATATTCTCATCATAAATTCTTCTGTAATTGAAGTTGGGCTTTGCAATCAATTTTTTGCTCCGGCTGGGGTCAGTAATTATTTTAACATCAATATGTTTTCTGACATTTTCAATTGTTTTGCCATACACTGAATTGACCATCAACTTAAACAAAGTTTTATCAAATTGGCTCAATGCAGATGTTCGAAGCTCTGTGTTTGTATCAATATATGGCTTCAACCATCTTGAGTGCCTGAACCTCAAAACTTTTCCAACTTTGGTCACTTGGACACCATGATTCATCAGGAACTGGAGGTTTTTGTAATAAATGACATAATCCTGTTTCGGCTCTAGAGTCATCATCAATTTCTTCTGTTTAGAGCCAGGTGAGCACCCAACCTCGGGAATTGGGGACAGATCAGAAAATGTGTTGTGTATATCATCAGGAATTGTCAGATCAACCTCTAAGAACAGGCCATAGTTACTGTCATCAAAATCATGAAGATCTTCAATGTTGAAATCTTCGACCCACTCAAGCCCTGCATATGGCAGTTTTTTCATCATGGCATAACCATAGAGGCTGTTGGCATCTACATACAGTATATAATTTGATGGCAGTGCTGGATCATAATCAGGAATATATTTGTTATTTGCTCTGGCATATCTCTGAGAACATTGCACCATGCCTCCTCTTATACATTGTTCCATAAACAGATACATATCTTGATCCTGGATCAGATCCAATTGCATTTTAGTGTTTAAAAACATTGCAGACCATGCTAGGCCCGGAGCACTGTAAAAATACATTGGATCCAGCTTATAATTTTCCATGGAAGATTTTCTGAATGCCTGCAGTATATCAGCTAAGAGGGTCACATCAAGTTTTAAATAAGCCTTGTGATAATCACCAAATGTCTGGCATTTTAAATTGTTCCACATCAACTGGGCATGGTGATAATCTTCATCAGTGATTCCAGATCCTCTGATTTTGCTGTAAAACTCTTGTT
Source organism: Lepisma saccharinum (assembly GCF_977018435.1). Lineage (NCBI taxonomy): Eukaryota > Metazoa > Arthropoda > Insecta > Zygentoma > Lepismatidae > Lepisma > Lepisma saccharinum. The sequence continues at coordinate 98,219,785 of NC_139230.1, read as the reverse complement.
GTGGTGGCAGAGAACACTCATCAAATTTAGAAAAATCTGTAACATAATCATATGGATATACACCCTTCCGCCTAATTAATTTCAGGTCCTGATTTGGAAACGAAGCACATGTGATTTTGAATTGATCATCAGATAATTGAGTGGCCAGTGTAGCCAGGCTAGCCGATAAAATTCTGTATGAATCAAGAAATCTTAAGTGAATAGGAACACCATTAACTTTAATTATCTTGCTAATGGCAATATATTTCTCATTATTTTCAGCTAAAATATTTAAATTCTGCTTGTCAAACCCCTCGTACCTGATCAAATGATGAAAATCATAATTGGATGCACCATGGCAAAATATAGGGACAAATTTTGGTCTCTGGATCTTAATATTACAGCTATTACACAGGGCCATTAAGAATTTACCATCTGTATGGGAATGGTGTTTCACCTTGATATTTGCATCTGAAAATTCAGAATCACATACCGGGCATTTTTCTGCATTGTTGAAATCTTCAATCTGATCCTCTGTTAAAGGCAACATGGGTTTTGATTTTAATAAGACATTAGATGCTATGTCATGGCACTCATTTTCTATTTCATCTGCAAATTTTTTGATGGCATCTGCTCCCATGTATAAATTTTCTTTACTAACAACACCATCCTGTACAATCACATAATAAGAACTAGAAGGTTCATGTAACTGGTATGATGTACTTGAAGATTCATCAGGATCTGGGCTACAGAATGCAAGAGGTTTGAGGTTTGATTCAAAATCACAGACTATATATGCTGGGTGTTCCAACAAGGCTTCAAATTTTTTGAATTTGGCATTTTCATTTGGGTCAGGCATAAGCATATGAACAGGTTTATGGTTGCCACAGTATTTCAGATGCTCAATTAACTTGTTTTTAGCAATTTCTGCATTCTTTTCCCGAACCCCATTCACCACTTTTTGACCATCAAATACAGACAAACATCTTCTGCACAACTTGAATATTTTATGAGTTTTGTCTAGTTGTGTTCTGACTAAAGCTTCAAGATTATGTATCAGAGTATAATGGCGTGTATCATCCCCTTCAATTAAGAGCAGATCAATCGGAACAGCAGAATCATCATCAAATGCACTGATTCTGAGAGGTGCTATCAAGCAATTGCCACGGCCAGTAGAACAAGTAAATACATTAATAGATAATTGTTTACCATTGATATTCCTGGCCTTTTTTTCAAATTTATCAATATTCTGAACAGACATTGGATATTCTAAACCCTCCATTGCCTCATCAAAATCATTTTCATGTTGTTTATAATAAGTTATTCTATCAGGATTCCTTGAAACTGGATACAAAGCAGCTAAAATACACCACAAAAAGCATTTCTCATCATTATTTTTTATATTAACCAAGGCTTGTTTGTTTTTAATATTGGCAGGTAATGGCAAATATGTGGATCCTTGTAATGGGCTGAATTCAGAAATATTAACATAGAGCTTGTGTGGAGATCCGCATAGGCTCCATCCAGACTCTTTTGCAGCAAATTCAGAGTGTTTAATAATCAATTGATCTATCAAACTGCTTATTATTTTGTCTGAATTTGCATTTGAATATACAGGTACAGTTTCTGTTATGTGGGGCTGTGTAAAGTTTGTGCCATTTGGCTTCTTATATTGTGTAAAAAATTTGAGGGACAGCTTATAAGAGCCATTTTGTGCATTTAGAATTGCCTGCACATCTGGATTTATACTGTTCAAAAAATTCTTAATACCACATCTTGGCTCTGATACAAACCGGTAATCCCTTAATTGGCCAGCAAAACTGCTATGGATGGGTTCATAGCGTGGCTGCTTTGCTGGTCCAGCATTAACAGGTGTTTCATGCTTCCTTTTCAGACCAGATGCAGATGGTTGTGGGGGCAATGTTGATGACTGTGCAGAGCAAGTACCTTTATGTTTATATGTGAAATATTCCAGATTATATTTTCTATGGCATTTAGGGCATATTTTTGTGGGAGTTCTGCATTTGTCTGGATTACAATTCCTTTGATGCCTGGCCCAATTGGGGCTGGTTATATTCTTTTTGCATTCATTACAATATTTTTGATTTGGCATTTTTGTTGTTGTTTATTATATAAGATTTCCTGGGGTTCAAATCAAAATTCTATGCTTAATAAAAAATATCAGTTGGGTTCAGCAGTGTGATTTGTGTGTGTGTGTGTTAATATTTTTGGCTTTGCTATTTATATAAAATTTCTTGGGGTCCAAATCAAAACTTTATACTTAATAAACCTATGACAGGTTGTCAAAAATTCTGTATATTAAATCAAATAGATTTGTAATTCAATTTATACAAATCTGCAATATTTTTGTGTTTAAAAAATATGAGCAGCACTGCAACAACACACCCTTACTCTTCAACAACTCTCACAATACTGGCTGATATGCAATTCAAAATCTCTTTATATAGCCTAAGCACAGACCGCATTGAAAACATCTGAAACAATAAGCCAATCAGAATATAACACATCATCACATTATGTCATAACCAACCAATCAGAAAACAACACATGTCTAATAATTTGTTGCACAACATGATGCAATAGAAATAAACCAGAAATAGGTCACAAGTGGGCCGGAAGTGGACCGGAAGTAGGCAAACCGGAAGTGAACCGGAAGTGAACCGGAAGTGGACCGGAAGTGGACCGGAAGTGGACCGGAAGTAAATATGTGTGGGTGTGGGTGGGTATGGGTGTGTGTGTGGGTGTGGGTGTGTGTAGCTTAGTTTTAGGTGTGGGCAAAAAAATATCAAGAGGGGCATATTTTTAACAAGCTTATGGACAACAATCTGACAGAAGTGCCTTTTGTAAGTGTGGACAAATCAATCTGAGGGGGCTCATCATTTCACAGGAACTTCCCGAGGGCATTTTTACAAAAATCTTGGATTAGACGGAGTACCACACTTGAGCAAAAAGCTCATATGGGCATGTTGAGCAAGTTTTAAGTGTAGCCAAATCTGCTTGAGGGGGGCTCATCATTTCTCGTGCTGGTTGTAGCATCAATTACACTACTCTGATAGGACATTTTAATTATATTCCCACTTTTCTCAAGTGTCTGCCTAATGTGAAAAAAATAATAATCTGTTACGTTTAAATCCACATCGATAACCACATATATTATTTCATTAGTATATGGGGTTAGTCTTGTAAAAAAAATGTTATATAATATTTCATATGTTGTTGAGAGTAGAGAAATTCCACGATAAGTATTGCAGTTCATTTTATCACTGGAACAATTGTGGATTCTTTCCACTGTTGAGGAATTTCTTCTTTATTCCATATTAAACAAATTAATTTATGAATTTGACACATTATTGAATTCCCATCATATTTAATTAACTCAGCTGGTATGCGCTTTCTTATTTTTTTTAGTTTTTTAATAGCATCTTTAACTTCAATCAAATTAGGTTCTGCTGTGTGTACTTCATTTACTTCCGATTTATCTCCTACATGAACATTTAAGTAGTTCTTCCATCTGTTTTAAAATATCGCTTGGATTCGAATTCTTGAAGGGGTTGGGGTTTTCGAGAATATCATGCATTGCACGTTTATAAGTAATTATATTTTCGATAGAAAGCACATCCTTTATCGATGTTTCATGAGATTTGGTCACCTGAAAAAAGTTAATCTGTTTATCTCCTTGTTCTATCACGATAAGAAACTCAAAATATAGAATTTTCCTTATTCTCTGCTTACACATTTTCTCTTTTCACATAATCTATATCTCAATCAATTATATCCCCATACCTCTTAGAAACATGTTCCCTACCTTCTTTAAATGTTCAACAGTCGCAGCAAGAGCGAAGTAAAATGAAGCAATTTAATCAATAGAACACTACAAGATTAAATTTACGCTGTGTGTGTGTTAGCTTCTTTGGAAAAATAATTGCAATTAAGAAATTATTAGCCCCGTCTAGTTCGCTGCACTTTTAGAAATATAGTGGAGTGCAGGTAGAGCAAAACTGTATTCAACCAAATAGGCGAATAGCTGTATTCAAGTTCAAAAAAAATTCAACAATTTGCCTTTGCTTTAAACATTCATTTTGTTTAGTTAGCTTGCATCATACACCACACCTCCAAGACATAATACTACACATACTAACACCAAATACACTACTTAACACCAAATCAATAAAATAGACGAAATTAATGTTGCACTTTGTAACCGTTTATCTGTGGTGTAAGAAACTAGACGCACATAAGTAGTAAGAATATATTATATTTATAACTTCAATTTACTAATCAGGGAATTCCGATCAACACAATTCACGTAACTTTGTTACAGGGGTCATGACATTCCCGAGCCAGTATTATTGATGTGACATTCTTAACAAGTTAATGCCCACACATAATTGTAAGTACAAACATTCTTAACAGGTCAATGCCTTAATATTTACACATACATAAGTGCATCTATCTTTACACACACACACACTCACACACACATAGGAATATTTTAGAATAGAAAGAATTTCCCTTAGCCAAGTCCGCCTATGGACAACACCTTTGGGTTTCATAGTAATAGTATTTTATTTATATATCATGTCAGGTTAGAAACAAAATTCGCGCCTCAGTCAATGCGATAAGTTGTGTAATGATGTTGCCTGTTTCAGCATTTGACTCATACCAATCATCTGTATATCGTCGCCTTCCTTCTCTCGCCTCATAAAGCTCGTCCATCCTATCGGCTAACTTTTTGCCTGCAGCCCGAAAAAAAGAGACTCGGGATTCTGCAAAACTTTTAATACCGCATATTTTGCGAAGATTGTCCATAAAAATCATCTCGCACGGTGGACGAAATTCAGGCACTATTTTTGCTTAACTCAACAAGCCTCGCAACATCCTCACCTCCGTCGACTGTGTACTCAAAAATCTTGTACAGCAGTTCAAGTGGTAAGTCTGTTATACAAGGTGTCATTTTTACAAGATGTTATTTAAATAGAAGTTTCTCGGTATTTATATATAAATTTTAGCATGCATCCAATTTTCCCAACCTCCTCGATCATCTTTTCGAAGAAGCGATGGCGACCGGAAGTGGGGTTATCTAGGAAACGGTAAGACTTAGGAAAAATCTGTTTGCCTATTCATCACGTACACCTATACGTGAGTAAAAGTATGAATAGAACCTATGTTCGGAAATCCAAAATGGCGACCGGAAGTGGGGTTATCTTGGAAACGGTAAGACTTAGGAGAAATCTGTTTGCGGATTCATCACGTACGCCTATACGTGAGAAAAAGTATGAATAGAACCTATGTTCGGAAATCCAAAATGGCGACCGGAAGTGGGGTTATCTTGGAAACGGTAAGACTTAGGAAAAATCTGTTTGGGGATTCATCACGTACACCTATACGTGAGAAAAAGTATGAATAGAATCTATGCTCGGAAATCCAAAATGGCGACCGGAAGTGGGGTTATCTTGGAAGCGGTGAGACTTAGGAAAAATCTCTTTGCTGATTCATCACGTACACCTATACGTGAGAAAAAATATGAATAGAACCTATGTTCGGAAATCCAAAATGGCGACCGGAAGTGGGGTTATCTTGGAAACGGTAAGACTTAGGAAAAATCTGTTTGCTGATTCATCACGTACACCTATACGTGAGAAAAAGTATGAATAGAACCTATGTTCGGAAATCGAAAATGGCGACCGGAAATAGTGTTATCTTGGAAACGGTAAGACTTGGAAAAAATCTGTTTGCGGATTCATCACGTACGTGAGAAAAGTATGAATAGAACCTATGTTCGGAAATTTGAACGAAGCGAACCGGGAGATCGAATACGACGTGGACGTAGGCGACGGGTTCGTTCATCCTCACAGAGCGGACCTCTACCTTCAATTCGACGTGGTGAAGAAAGAAAGCGGAGACGCGTTCCCCGCAGCAGCAAATTTGATACTCGTGGACAACTTCGTGCCTCACCTGTTCTCGCAGGTGGAGGTGAGGAAACACAACACCGTCATCGACAGAATCGATTATCCAGGCATCACGTCGACGGCAGTGGGAACATTGAAATTATCCAAAACGGACGCAGCATACTATCAGGCGGGGGGTTTCGAAGCGGGGACGAAAATATCGACGAGAAGTCACACGGTGCTCTTTCCCATGCGTCTGCTTCCGGGATTCTTCTCGGACTACAAGGAGATCATGTGGAAGGGAGGACTGAGGATCACATTTCGAAGAGCGGCCAACGACAACGACGCACTGATGCGATACACCAACTTGAACGCAGACAGCACGCCGATAGCCAACACTTTACCCGAAGCAGCCAAGTGCGTCATCCGGAGCATGGAGTTGAGAATGCCGATCGTGGAATACGAAACGAACTACGCCCTCAAGTACAAAGCCGAGATATTGAAAAGTCCGCAGGTACCGATTCACTTTCACGGTTACCAGTGCGTGCAGAAGATGGCGTCCGGAAGTCACATGGAATTCGACGTGACGACTCAGTTCAACAACATAGAGTTCGACATGCCAGATTTCGTCATTGTACTCTTTCAGACCGGGAGGGACAACAATCAGGAAAAAGATTCCAGCAAATTTGACGACTGCAAGATCAAGAACGTTTATCTCAAGAACGGTAGGAACGAAGTGTTCCCGCGCGAGAATTACAACCTCGACATGACCAAAGATGATTACCTCAAACTTTACGAAGCATTCTCTGCTTACAAACGCGTGACCGAGGGAAGCGTGGACATGTACTACACGCCCAGCGAATTCAAAGCCCACAGACCCATGACCGTCATCAACACGACGAAGCGGAAGCAGGTGGTGGTCAATGATCGCACCAACATCAAGGTCGTCTGCGAGTTCCACGACGCGCTGCCTGCCGATACTCTATGCAGTGTCATCCTGGTCGCAGAGAAGTCTTTCGCGTACGACGTGAAGAACGAGAGGGTCACAGAGCTGTTTTAAAATATATTGCCTTCGTCGAGCAAGAATGGCTTTTCTACAACCCACATTACAAAATTTTTAATCCGTAGGAGAGGTCCCGTTAGGTCGTAGCAGGGGCCAGGGATTTCCTTAACAAAAATAATTTTGATTATCACACACACACACACATTGTAGAAGATCACACATGAGTTTTAAAAACAAAACATCGTGGCAGATTACGCTGAGAGCAAGATCGTAGTAGATTACACTGAGGGACCTTACAGTAATAGGAGAAAGCAGACTTATAGGAAAGTCATTTCAAAAGTAGGTCAAAGGGTGAGAGCAAAATTTGCAGGAGGTAAAAAATAGCTTAAAAAGTGATGCCAGAGCTTCTTCTGTCCATTTTTCTCTCATTGTAGGTTAGTTTAGTCCGTAAAAACGGACTACGCTGAGAGCAAGGTCGTAGTAGATTACACTGAGGGATCTTACAGTAAGAGGAGACAGCTGCCTTATAGGAAAATATCGTAAGTCATTTCAAAAGTAGGTCAAAGGACGAGAGCAAAATTTGCAGGAGGTAAAAAATAGCTTAAAAAGTGATGCCAGAGCTTTTTCTGTCCACTTTTCTCTCATTGTAGGTTAGTTTAGTCTGTAAAACGTCGTAAAATAAAAAGTAGGTCAAAGGACGTATCCAGAACGTTGGCTTCATACTACTAAAATAATACATAAGATCTTCTTAAACAAAATTATTTGAGGGGCTCTGCCCCCCCTCCCCCCCAAGACCCATTGAGTCGGGGCCTATGATTAGTTCTCAAAGCAGTGGTAGTGTATTATCTGTCGTTGCCAGTGGCGCAGGAACTTTTTTTATTTGGGGGGTACAACATTCAGTTTCCCCACATGTGTGTGTGCGACTTGACCGTGAAATATGTGGGGGGGGGGGGTGCGCGTGTGTGCTACTTCACTTATACCTAGGCATAATGTGAAGGCATCGGAACTATTCTATTTTAGAACAGCACACACGAATTTCCTGTTTTTTAATGAAAATTTGAAAAAAAAATGTTTATTTATTTGTTTTTCTTAAAGTTTATAGTTAATTTAAAAACAGATTTAAAACCAGATAACAATTCCGAAACATATAATGCTCTTGACCTTCGTCTGGGCTCATTTTCAATTTAACGGAACGGAAAATCAGGAGTTTGAAATATGAAAATTGCGAACAAAACGTCTATTGATTTTAATGCAGGGTGAGATTAAAGGAGGTGAGGAGGATCCCCCCTAATATCTTGAGTCATCTCAACCAGGAATAATCACCTCCCACCCACTGGATATAGAAACCATATTACTGTACATATCATTTTTGTAAAGTTCCACTTCAGTTCAGTTCATTTTAATTTTAAAGTCTCAATTTATGGCAAATGTATACCACATCCAATGCCTTTTAGAATTCATGTATTCGGTATTTTCTCAGACAACTAGAGGGAATTTTATTTAAAAGAATACTTAGTTGAAATTGATCCCGACCAATTTGTAAAACATTTGACAAAGTATTTATTTATAATATAAGTAGCTGTACCTAATGACGCTTTTCAAGCACTGAAAGTACTATCATTCAGTACTTATACAACACCGAAATCCTTCAGATCTCAGAGCAAGCAAAGAAAACCATACGCTCGAAAGTTTTCTTAAATCTTTTGAGGACAATATGAAGAGGGGGCCAAGGTTTCTTTTCGTATGTAGTGATATTAAATGTATATTCATGCGTGTGTTTTTGGGTGACATGTCAATGCATTCGTCGTTTATGTGAAAAAGTGAACTTTAATGTAAGCAAAAGCATATGCGCGTCACAGTTAAAAAATTTCTAAGTATACCCAATACATAGGTAAAAATAAGTTCCCCCTCTAATAAAATCACAAACTGAACCCTATTTTAATGTCTAGGAAACATTTTATTTCACCTAGGTATGATATCGCCATGAGACGAGTAGAGAATCTTTACATCCTGATCTCGTCTTCCGTGTGGTGAGGTCCTTGTCGTTCTTGTTTGTGCGTATGCTTAGATAGGCTAATCGGGACTGGATCTACAGTTTAAAGTAAAATCCAAATCACTGTACATGTGGGACCTCTTAATTACAAGGCGAGATATCTCGTCCTGATCCACGAACTATTATAAGCAACACGTAGCTTCCATCTTGTCACCACTCAAAAGTTTCACAATGTGTGTGTATATATATATATATATATATATATATATATATATACCGCGTGAGGCACCTAAAAGTACCACCTTAAATAGCGAAGAAACCAGAAACAGTAGCGATGTGAGGTTTGTGGGAAACAATAATATCAAATGGGGCTCGTAAATCGGAGGTATGGGGTGGGTCGAAAAATATCGACAAATGGCGCATCTGGAGCAAAGTCATATTTTTTAAAATGGAACGATATACAATAACATGCATAATATAAAAGAGCACACGCAGAGAAACACAACGCCGTTGGTCTCATGCATCTACTGCACATAGGAACGAAGATATTGCGATGTGAAAATATGTAAACAAACTAACAAGTGGCCCACTTGACCGTCAGTACCACGGCATGTAAGACTTCTCAGGTGCCTGACAGAACTGCCTTTACGCAGAGCAAGTTTTGATAGCAGGTCCACGAGATCGTGTTAGTCCATAGCAAGCAGTCGTAGTGGTAAGAGCGAAGATTATGGTGTTCACAAACATAGAAAAAGCGGACATGATTCTGATTTATGGGGAATGCCGAAAGAATGCCTCAGAAGCCTACCGTGTGTACGCAGAGAGATATCCGGACAGACGACAGCCATCTCGACGTCTGTTTGGTAAGTTATTTATTAAATTAAGAGACACCGGAAGTGTAACACCACGAGCACGTGTGCGGAACAAGCCAACTACAGGTGAGGCAGGTGCAACAAATGTTCTCGCCGCTGTTGCTGTGAATGCGCACGTTAGCTCCCGTGAAATTGCCAGGGATGCTGGGATGACTCAGCGAAGTGTATTGCGCATTCCGCACACATACAAGTTTCACCCATATCATATCTCCCTCCATCAGGAACTTCACGGGAATGATTTTGTGGACCGTGTTCGGTTTTGCACATGGATGTTACGACACGACACACCCGATTTGTCACGTATCCTCTTCACTGACGAGGCAACTTTTACCAATCATGGAAATGTCAACCTAAGGAACATGCACTATTGGTCGGTGACAAATCCACATTGGCTTCGCCAAGTGGAACGCCAGCGCCCATGGAGTGTGAACGTGTGGTGTGGTATAGTGGGTGAACATCTCATTGGCCCTTTTTTTATACAAGGGACACTGAATGCTGACCGATACATACAGTTTTTACAACATGAACTGCCTGTACTATTGGAGGACATACCACTTCAGACAAGGAGGGAAATGTGGTACTAACATGACGGGTGCCCAGCTTACAGTGCAAGACGCGCTACAGCATGTGTGGAAAATACATTTCCAAATCGTTGGATTGGACGTGGAGGGCCTGTCAAATGGCCGGCTCGTTCCCCAGATTTGAACCGTTAGACTTTTTCCTGTGGGGAAAGCTGAAGGACATTGTCTACCGGGATGTGCCAACAACTCCAGAGGATATGCAACACCGCATTACTGCGGCCTGTATGG